>NC_133505.1:172279500-172887500 GCF_049354715.1 Callithrix jacchus
AGATGGTTTTAAATTTCAGTTTTAATATTCTCTTTGATCCGTGGGTTATATACAAGTATGTTTATGAATTTCCAAATAATAAAAAATATTCTCATCCACATTACAATCTTAGCTTAGTTTTGGATTGCTGTAAAAGAATGTGACTTGAAAGATCTCTAATTTTAAATTTTTAAATGGTGTTCCTGTGTCCGTAGATATGATCATGTTTCATAAAATGTTTCCCAGGGTGGAAAAACCCAAGCCGGTCAGAGACACACAGAAACAAAGAGCAGAGCCTTTGTTCTCGAGACACATTGCCCAGGTTCAAATCTTTCCTTTACCCCTTTCCCATTCCACAATTTCCCTGGACAAAATATAGACTTTCGCTGAGCTTCACTTTCCATCTTTAAAATAGACGCATGGAAACAGTAGCCACGTCTCCCCTTCATGTTGCCATGAGGATGACTAAGATTGTGTATATGGAAATGCCGCCAGTGGTCACTGGCCTGCAGCAGGCACTCAGCGGGAAAAGAAGAAAAAAGCATGGTTCCTGCAGTCAGAACAGAACTGGCCTTAAATTCTAGATCCACCACATCCCAGCTGCCCTTGGAAGTTACTTTCTGTTCTGAGCTTCCTACTGATGTCCAGCGGGGAGAGCAGCAGAAGTAGCTGCGGGGATTCAGACTGACGTGCACAGGAACCATGAGACCACTGCCTGGCTTAGAGCAAAAGCCAGCGAATGGACTGGGACCTGCTGTTTTTATGGGGGCTGTAAAATGAGAAAACATAAAACGGCTTGTGTTTATCACAAATGATCTTTTCACCTAACTCACGATTCCTAAGGGACTGGCCAGGCCAACGGGCTGATCACAGAAGAAGGAGAAAAGCTGCTAGCAGCTCGAAATGTCTGAATTTGGATTACTTTCCCAAACACGGGCACAGAGGTAGAATGGGTACACAGTAGCCTCTGAAAGTTGTAACACTGACTTGTGGCATCAACTTCCAGTTAGAAACTCTTCCTGCTTTGTGCGTGCCTCCCATGCCCAGTTCTTAAAGCTAGAAGTTTTTGTGGTGGTGGTTGTTTTCTGAGTGTCTCTTTCCTGTTCACGCTTAGACTCCACCCTCCTCTCTGAAACTGTCTTCTCCATCCAGGTGCCCACAGCACACGCCAAGCCACTGCAACCAAGACCGTCTCTTCTGGAGGAATCAACATTTCCAAGCTTGAATTTTCAGAATAAGTCATCTTAGGGATGAGAAGGTGGTGAAGACATCAAGATAATTGGATACTAGAAAATCAACGGTTTTGCCTATGCCTATGCCTGCCCCACAAGTCTGGCTACGTTTGCAATGTGAGATTGTTTTTCTGAAGATAGGTAAATCTGATATACTTTTTCCCAGCCTGAGATTTAAGTATCTGGTTGGTTGGTTTGTTTTTGTTTTGGAGAACATGTGCTAAACAGAAAGACCAAACCATAAAATTCTACATTTCATCCTTGGAAAATGTGAATAACATTGGACTACACGCTAACAAGCCATTCACAGTGTTTATACATGCAGGAGTCTACAGAAAAGGGTTTATTTTTATTTGATAAAAATGAAGTATATTTTTCTCTAAGTGTATTCTTGGTATTGAGAAAGAGAAAAAAGGCCTTAAAATATTAAATTCAAATTTTTCATAGAAGATTTGTGTTCTATATTTAAAGTAAGATCATTTAAAATAGATGTACAGATACTGTCATGGAATGTGTGTGGAAGCCTCCAGAGAAGATTTGAAAATGGAAAAGAACTCCTGCTCTTCCCAGATCACATAAAGCCAAGAGAAACACAACAGAAATGTTGCGGTGAGGGATTTAGGGGTGACCTAAATGCCAAGCCTCATGCCATGCTTGGAAAATCATTCATTTATTCAACAAACATTTAGTGTCTACTGTGCACCAGGATTCTGTGTGCTTGGGATCTGCAAACCAGCCAAAAAAAGGCAAAACCTCTTGCTCCTGTGAAGCGTATATTCTGGAATGGAAAATAAAAGGTAATACATTTCCCAAAGAACCAAAACAGAACTAATATTTGATCTAGTTACGGGGTGTATACCCAACCGACATCATTCTATCAAAAAGATACCTAAACTTGTATCCTCATGGCAGGACTATTCATAATAGCAAAGGTACGGAATCAACCTGAGTGTGCCCTGACTTGCTCTGGGAGGGCGGAGTGCCGTGGGACTAGCGAGTGCCTCCTCCCTTCCTGCCTGTCAGCATAGACTTGCAACCCCCCAGGATTGCGTGGAATGAAGGACTGCACAGACTCGCTGCATGGCTGGGGCCTCAACGGCCAACTCCTCCAGCAGGACGATGGATCCTCGCTCATTCCCAGAAAAAGAAATTATTCTGATAAGGACTTTCCAAGAAAAAGCACAAAATCTTGATTGAATGATTCACTTCCTTCCTTCCTGTGATGGTTAATTTTATACCAACTTGGCTGGGCCACATGGCCTGTTGCTTGGTCAACTCCCAGTCTAGACGTTGCTGTGAAGGCATTTGGTAGATGAGATTAACATTAGATCAGGTAACTTCCAGGAAAGCAGACCTTCCACAGTGTGGGTGGGCCTCATCCAATCAGTGGATGACTTTGAGAGAAAAAGGCTGAGGTCCTCTAAGGAAGAAGAAATCTGCTTCCTGACAGCTTTCAGACTGAAGCTGCAACATTGGCTCTTCTTGGGCCTCCGGCCTGCGCTGCGTGTCCACAGGATTGTGAGAGCCAGTTCCTTAAAAGCACTCTCTTTAGATGTATATAGTGAATCCAGTCAGCCCTCCACATCCATGGATTCCACATCTCTGCATTCAACCAGCCATGCTGGATTAAAATAGTTAGAAATCAAATGTCTGTATTGAACACGTAAAGACTGTTTTTTGTCATCATTTCCTAAAAAATACAGTATTTACTTAGTGTTTACATCATATTAGGTATTATAAGTAATTATAATGATGGTTTAAAGGATATAGGAGGATATGCATAAGTTATATGCAAACACCACATCATTTTATATCAGGGACTGGAGCATCACAAACTTTGGCACCCACGAGAGGTCTTGCAGACCTGCACCTCAGGAGAGAAAACTGTGCATATGTGTGTATTTGTGTATGTGTGGCTTTGTTCATGTGTGTATTGTATGTCCATGTGTGTGTTTGTATATCTGTGTGTTTGTGTGTTTGTATACCCATGTGTGTTTATGTGTATTTGTGTATTGTATGTGTTTGTGTGTGTGTTTCTATATGTGTGGTATATGTGTGTTTGTATATCTATGTGTGTGTGTTTGTATATCAGTGAGTGTGTTTGTATATGTGTGTGTGTCTCTGTGTGTGCAAGTATGTGTGTCCATGTGTCAGTCTGTGCATGTGTTTATGTCTGTGTGTATGTATGTGCTTGTAATCCATGCATGTGTCTCTATGTGTATATATGTGTGTCCGTGTATGTGTATGTCTCTGTGTGCATATGTTTCTGTGTGTGTCTTTGTGTATTATCCATGTGTGTCTGTGTATATGTGTGTCTGTGTCTGTGAATGTCTGTGTATGTGTGTTTCTGTACATCTTTGTGTGTGTTTGTGTGCGTGTATATCCATGTGTTTATGTGTGCTTATGTGTGCTTTCTGTGTATGTCTGTGTGTGTTTGGATACCCGTGTATGTGTGTTTGCCTATGTCTGTGTGTCTGTATTTGTATTTGCGTGTTTCTGTGTCTGTGTGTGTATGTCTATGTCTGTGTATGTGTATGTGTATTTGTGTGTGTCTGTGTGTATGTGTGTGTTTCTGTGTGTGTCTCTGTGTGTTTGCACATGTGTGTGCGCGCGTGTGTGTATCTTTCCTTCTGGTTGTTTCTCTGGATAGCCCTGGCTACTACATTCCCTATGATTCTTCCCCTGTTATGAAGCCACCACGTTTGTACTCAGACCTCCTTTTCCATATATTTAAAAAAAAAATCCTTTTAAGAAGCGATAACATTTTGATATTTCTTTTTAAATTTGAAACTAAAAGTGTGAAGGCACAAATCCTCATAACACCTGCATTGGATTTTAAAATCAAGTCGTTACCCCACTCCCTGTTTCTTGGAAACACTTTCCCTCCTTCCACTTAGAAGGCCGCCCGGGCCCCAGCCCGAGTAGCTGGCAGTGTTCTTCTCAAGCCTCTCCCTGTGCTGGATCACAACCCGCATCCACCCACACCCAGCATCTCCCTTTCTTTCTCTCTTTGTGCTAACAGGTTTTCTGCATTCGCTCTTACCAAAAAAGAAAAAAAAATCTTTTTGAATGATAAATGAGCATGCACATTCTTTTTAACATGAGTCGGAAATTCTATCCTGGCAACAGCCACCAAATCAACTGTCATCCAGCAAGGATCTCTGGTCTGTTTGCTTCTGGAAAGAGACTAGAAACAGCCAGACTCTTCTGATTCATGTATGTTAAGGAATGCATTATTAGATTAAAGGAGATGGGAGGTTGTCTAGAAAAATAATCCTGTTGAATGAATTCGTGTGGAGGATCTGACTTCTCCTAAGGATATTTTGCAAACATATTGCGCATGACAGACATTGAAAGTACTCAGCAGGTGGTCAGTTTAGGTAACTGCAGCACTGAGTGTCCAGGATAAGGGGTGCTCCACGGATCATCTCAGTTTATATTCAGGACAACCTCATCGGGCAGGTGGGACAGTCCTCATCTGCATGTCAGGTAAAGTGGTTAGGAAAGAGTGACAAATGTAGCTCTATTTAAGAACTAGTGCTGGCAGATAAATGTTGGTTTAAACCCAGATAATCAGATTATTTCCTTAATGTTCTGTATGCTGCAAGGGATACTGGCAGAAAAACAGTAGGGTCTCAAAGTGGATACCGAGAAGTTGGAAAGAACGTCCTTCCGACCTTCCTGCCAAGCCCAGAGGAGGTTTCTGGACTGGAAAGACAGCCTGGAAAGGGGAAGTCTGGATTCTCACCAGGCCCCTGGCTCCCAGACCGTGAGAATCTGTGGCACTGCCCCCTCCTCCTGATGGGCCCTCTGGAGAGGCTATGGGCAAAGGGACATGGCCCCATGCTGTCACAGCACAGGAACGCCAGGAAGCCTTTTACAGTCCCTTCAGGTCAAAGGCTGATCTCTTACACTCTGGAAAAATATACAAAGATGAGCCGTGAAGTTGCTGATTTTTAAGTTTTGATGACCTAAAGAAACGGTTTAAGTCTTATCCGTAGCGGTGACATCTTTCTCTCCCCTTTTAAAACAAAGGGCCACAAGATTTCCTGGGTCCAATTTAGGAATGTGGGGAGAAAAGGATGAAAACTGGAATTTCTGGAATAGTCTTTGTATTACGGTCACCATGGTTGCCGTATGTCCCCATGGCACCGCTGCCTACTGTGGCGCGCCCAGGGTGGGTGCTGCTGAGTCCCCTGGGATGCCCACGGTGGGTAGTGTGGAGTATTTGGGGTGCCCATGGGGGGTGCTGCTGGGTATTGTGAGGCACCCATGGTAGATACTGTTTGGTGCTATGGGGTACCCATGGTGGGAACTGTTGGGTACTGTTGGGTCCCCATAGTGGGTACTGTGGAATGCCCATGTGGGTGCCACTGGGTATTTTTAGGTACACCATTGCAACTGAGATGGAAAAAGAAAACAGCCACAGGTCTTGGTCTCCGCTGTGTCTCTGAAGCCATTTACAACTAATTGGGAGGTTGTGAAAGAAATCATCATCATGAAATTTCCTAAGATTTGGGGAGTAATATCGCAAAAAGATTTAAGGGGGAATTTGGTATGTTGCAGGTTCTACAGTTCACGTGAGTTGCTGCCACGAAAGCAAGAAGATCACCATTCAGCAGGAGCAACCTCCACCATGGAAACAAGGGCAGAAACGACATGTTCTCCATTCGGCCAGAAGGCGAACTTCCGGCTACAATTGGAGGTACTTTCTCTGCAGGTAGGCACCTCTCACGTTCAGTGAGAACAAAAGATACATGGAGTCTTGTTTACATAAATTGAACTTGAACTTGAGTCATAATCTGCAGACAATTTTAAAATAAAGATGGAATCTTGGACAATTTCTATCACTATGTACCATGTATACACAAAAATGCTTCCTTTAAAAAATACTCATTATCGGCCAGGTGTGGTAGCTTACATCTGTGTGGTGGGTAATCCCAGCACTTTGGGAGGTTGAGGCAGGTGGATCACTTGAGGTCAAGAGTTTGAGACCAGCCCGGCCAACATGGTGAAACCCCATCTCTACTAAAAATACAAAAATTAGCCAGGCGTGGTGGCGGGCACCTGTAATTCCAGCTATTTAGGAGGCTGAGGCACGAGAATCGCTTGAACCCTGAAGGTGGAGTTTGCAGTGAGCTGAGATTGTGCCACTGCACTCCAGCCTGGGAGACAGAGTGAGACTCTGTCTAAACAAACAAAATTGCTCATTACTTTCTGCCTCTATTCATCTACTTCCTCGATATGTTTTAGGGTGGCCAACTAGAAGAAAATGCTTTTATGTGCTAATATCTTTACATTGCTAAGGCATCCATAACTTCAAAGACTCTCAAGTTACTTCACAAATTGCATATAAAGACCCCCTAGAAAATATGTGTAGGGGACTCTCCATCCCATCGCAGTATAGACCAACCTTTGAATCTCCTGTATGATGGAGTGCCTGTGTTTGCAGAGTGCTGCAGGGAGCTAGCTCACCTCATCCAGGATGCCTGTGGGGTAGGTATCAGCATCTATCTGATTAAATCGCTTTTCCAGATGATCAACAAAGCCGTTTGCTGTACAAAAAGAAGGAACTTAAAAAGCCAGTTTCCTATTACTTAGTTTCATATGGCTATAGAAAAACAGACACTTTGAAAAGAAAATTTCAAAATTACATGTTTTAGGCATCAACACTAACCTCAATCATCGTCTTGGAAAAATGTGTTTTGTGTGTGTGTGTGTGTGTGTGTGTGTCTGTGTGTGGGGTGTGTGTGTGTGTCTGTGTGTGGGGTGTCTGTGTGTGTGTGTGTGTCTGTGTGTGGGGGGGTCTGTATGCCTTTTCCATTAAAGCAATGGTTCAAAATCATCTGGAGAACTTCTTAAAAAGAGGCTTCCCCCTCCTTCGAGTTTCTATTCAGTAGATCTGGAGGGGTGCTGAAAACCTGTATTTCCAGCAAGTTCCCAGGGGATACAGATGCTGCTGGTCTAGCACAAGGCTGCCATTTCTTTGATGCCATCAAGGAATCTACATTTATTTTACATTTTTTTCCTTTTTCTAAAAAAGGCAAATTGTGGCCCAAGCCTGTATTGGTGATGAAGTGTTTTGAAATCCATTGGCTGTTTACTCAAAATCAGCTCTTGCCTGTGGGTCTCAGGCGCTGAACCCTACTGGGTCGGTTTTACAAATTTCTGCTAGTTCTGCTAACAAGTGAGCTGTGGCTGCTAGAGGAAGTGACAAGCTAGGAGAGGGTCGCTGAGATCTGAAACCAGTCTGATGGTGGCAGGGCCATCTGTACTAATAATAAATGAGTTTAATTTTTCTGAAATTATGTATTCATCAAAGGAGGGTAGGATACCTCCCAGAACAGCAGGTGAAATTTTGTAAACCATATTTCCTGTAGCTATCATGAATTCCAAGTTGTCCTTGTTCTGGTTTTAACCTGTTGATTTCTCACCAATCTATAAAAGTAGCCAAATGTATCTCTTGTTATAGACTGAAAATTTGTATTCCCCAACCCAAATATAAATATTTTTATAAATATATATGAAATATATTATATATAAATATATATAATATTATATTATATTTATATATATTATAGATATATTTTAATATATTATATATAATTATATATATTATAATTATATATATTATAATTATAATATATAATAATATAATATAATAAATATAAATAAAATATATTTATTTATATAAATAAAATAAATTACATTTATTATTAATTATTTAATAATAGATAATAAAATATATTATATATAAAATATAAATATATAAAAATATATATATTTATATTTTAAAATTTTTTTTAAAGACAGGGTCTCACTCTGTCACCCAGGCTGGAGTGCAGTGGCAGCAATCACGGCTCACTGCAGCCTTGTCCACAGGGCTTAGGTGATCCTCCTACCTCAGCCTCCCAGGTAGCTGGGACCACAGGCATGCACCACCACACCCAGCTAATTTTTTATAATTTTTGTAAGGATGGGGACTTGTCCTAGTTGGTCTCAAACTCCTGAGTTCAAGCAATCCACCCACCTCAACTTCCCAAAGTGCTGGGATTACAGGCATGAGCCACTGTGTCCAGCCCGAAATTTATATCTTAAAATACTAACCCTATATATGATGGTATCAGGAGGTAGGGCTTTTGGGAGATGATGAGATCATAAAGTTGGAGTCCTCGTCAATGGGATTAGTGCCTTCATAAAGAGATGCCAGGGGCCCCCTCTGCCCCTCTGCCATGTGAGGACACCGTGAAAGGACGGCTGTCTGTGAACCGGAAAGCCAGCCCTCACCAGACACCAAATCTGCCAGCTCCTTGATCTCACACTTCCCAGCAACCAGAACTGTGAAAAATGAATGTCTGTTGTTTATAACTCCCCACGTCCAAGGCACCTTGTTATAGCAGCATGAATGGACTGAAGCATCTACAGACCATCTGTACCATCCACGGGGAACGTGAAGATCATCAGTGACAAAGATCAGGAATCCAGCTGATCATCGGCACCTACATGACCCCTTCCAGCACACTGCGCCTGCACCTTCAGGTCCGGGTTAGGTATCCCTCTCATTTGCCTGCACAGACACCTAAACTTCCCTCCATCATGTCACTGCACTTGTGCGAAAATTGCCTGTTCATTGTGTGGCCCCCCACTGGAATGTAAAAGTGCGCGTAGGCAGAGGCCAGGCCTTTGGAGCACCTTCCACATTCAGCACAGCTCCTAGCACATGGTGCACATTCACAGAATTATTTGTTGAATGAGTGAATGGCAGGAAGGAAGGAAGACTGAAGACGGGGAGAATAACTCAAATTCTCTGAAAGGGATTAACTTACCGAGGCCTGACACAGCTCTCCAACGAGGAGTGCAAGGAGGCATTGAATAGCAGCACGGGCAAAAAGACCACTATCCAGAACATCAGGTGGCATCAGAGAAGGGACTTCTAGGAAACTGCCCAGCCAAGGAGAATTCCAGGACAGGAAATCAGAAAGGACTTATGTGAACAAGAAAAAGTGTGCATGCAGACACATACACAGATGTACACACACACACACGACTAAGACATCAATAAGCTAGTTTTGCAATCACGTTTGTTTACATATGCTGTGAGCGTGGGAGAGACAGGGGTCCCTCTGAGATGTGTTTAATTTGAGATCTTGGTGAGGTCATTTTTGTTCCAGATAACTGAATATTAAGTGCTACATTTGATTACAACTCTTTAAAAGGCATGTTCCCCAAAGCATATCATAAACCTCCCTGATTGTGTGGAGTAGGCTTGTAACACAAGCCACGGTCTCCTGGAGGCCTCTGGGCTGCCAGGCTGAGCCTCGCGCAGGAAGACTGGAGAGTGCGGCGGGACAGGGCAGTGAACCGAAGATGGCATCTTTGGACGTCATTGATTGAAAATGTCACTCATCGAGTCTTCTGTTATGCTTCTGTTGCTTACTCTTTCCCACACCTCTCCAGGACTTCCATGACCGGTATCCTGGGAACCCCCAGGCAGCATCCTAGCCCTCTGTGTTCTGGTCACACCACGTCCTTGCTATTCCTCAGCTATACCAGGTACTGTTGCTTGGGGCCTGAACACCTGCTGTTCCTCTGTCTGGAAGGCTTTCTGTCTAGAGTCCCAAATTCTCCACCTCCTTCACATTTTTCTCAAAACTCATGTTTGCAGCAAGGCCTTCCAAGACCACACTATTTAAAAGTACAAGTTTCTCTCCTCTCTCCCCTTCCTATTTCCTCCCCTGCCTCCTTCTCTGTAATGCTTACCAGCCCCTGACGAGCTCTATATGTAATTATTTACTTCCTGGGCCTCCTCTGGCTAAGATCCCTGAGGGTAGAGATACTTGTATTTGGCTCACTACTGTACCCCAGAACACAGGGCTGCCTGGTCCATGTGGACACGCAGTCAATAATTGTCCCAAAAAATGTTTGTGTCTACTGTGGATGGGCACCATCCCAGCCATGCTCCTGGAGATCAACAACTATTTGTTAATAGAATAAGTAAATGAACTGATTTCTCCAAAGTAACACTTCAGGTCTCACATTGAAGTGGCCATCTCCTGGGTGGCTCCTTTCCTGTTTGGCAAGCCATGGTCGAAGCTGCCCTCACTGCTATGTGAGTTGCACTGGCGCTTCACTGTAGACACGGGCAATACCAGCCATTATTTTTCAGTCAGCACACAGTGGCCCAGGCAGTGAGCTGGCTCTCACCTTACTGTGCTTCCTGTACTAGGTCTTCCAATGGTGTGAGAAGGAGAAATTTCAAGAGCCTGTATTTGGGTATTTTTGTGATATTTCCCCACAGGCCACATTCCAAGGTTATATGCATCTAATGAATGCATGCAGTTTGACTTTTAACAGAGCATATTTTTTATAAAAATTACAGTAACAGTTTCATACAGTGTTTAATAATTTTAAACTTCTTTCAAAATCTCTTCTGTCATGTGTGGGTTCAGTATTTTGGATAACACTGAACCAATAAAATAATTGTGAAAACCAGGAAGTGGACGTGAGATGTTGACTTGACTTCCTTAAAGTCAGATGTATGGCCATCTAGAAATAGAACGCCTTTGTTAGCCCCAAGCAATATGTCTGTCATTTCTGAAATTAGTTTTTATAAACGTACCTACTAGTATATGAAATAGACTAAAAAAAATCTCTATGTGATACATACTAGCTTGCTCTTCAGAATCCATAGATACCTTTGAGACTTCTAGGAGAGTCAATCTTCCTCTTCAACAGGGATTTAATTTTAGGAATACCTGACTCATCAGAACTGGTAAGAATCTAGTAAACAATCCCACTTCTGTTTAAGTCTTCTAGCAACAGACTCATGGATGCCTATTAACTTAGACTTTGGAAAATTCACCAAAAAAGAACCATTTCTTCTGCACCATAAAAGAGATCAGAGGCCGGGTGCGGTGGCTCACGCCTGTAATCCCAGCACTTTGGGAGGCTGAGGTGGGTGGACGAGGTCAAGAGATTGAGACCATCTTGGTCAACATGGTGAAACCCCATCTCTACTAAAAATACAAAAAATTAGCTGGGCATGGTGGCGCGTGCCTGTAATCCCAGCTACTCGGGAGACTGAGGCAGGAGAATTGCCTGAACCTGGGAGGTGGAGGTTGCGGTGAGCTGAGATCGTGCCATTGCACTTCAGCCTGGGTAACAAGAGCGAAACTCCGTCTCAAAAAAAAAGCAATGAGATCAGAATGGTGGCCTGGGAAGAAGCGTCAAATGCAAAAGCTACTACACGCATCCTTCTGCTCCGGGCTTTATTCTGTGTCTGTGTTTGGTGGTCAGGCTTCTTCTGAATGCTTCTTCTACACACTTCAATTGATGATTCCAAAGCAAACCAAGAGAAAATCAGACACACTGTTAACTGCGACTGAAATTAAATACGTAAAGTCTGCCTGTTCTTCTACATCGATTCAGAGACAGGCATCCCCGCCTTTGCTTGGAGGAAATGTATGTATTGTGGCTGTTCCCGGCAGCTTCTCCACCACAGCCCACACTCCTCTTTCACCTGTGTACCCAACCACGGAAGATGCACGTCCTCATTATGAGAAAAGAAGCTCCACGGAGGACCACCCCTGATGCCTGGCCTGGGGGTGAGCCCAGCTGTATGCTGGCAAAATATATCCATGTCCTTGGAGGATGCGTGGGGGAGGAATGCTCTCACATGCATTATGTGGGCAAAGCACCCAAGGTCACAATGTGTTTTATGAACACTTTTACATTTTGATATACAAAATTTAAAAGTAGAATTTACCATATGACATGACTGATTCAGCGTTATACCAGCTTTGTATAGACAAGTGGTAACAGAAACCATTAAGAAAATAATTAATAATAAAAGAATATTCTTTAAAGTGAAGAAACTCTGTCCTTGAGCCTGATTGTGTTGGTGAATGGGGAAAGAGACTGCCACCCTTCAGTGTGAATAGCGCTCACTGGGGGATGGCTTGGAAATCATTGCGGTAGCCTTTCAATCATTCTTCCCAATCTTAAATGTGCGTGAAGACACACACATCACACACACACACACACGGGCTGTGTCTTTAGCAATGAGGTGCATCCATGACAGCTCTTGCTACACTCCAAAGCGTGGGTCCTGAGATATGATGCACTCAGAGTCTCAACCTTCAGAGTCTTGGGTCTTTTGTGCTGGGAAACTGTGGGTGCCTGGCAAGCCCTTCCCGATCGGATTTCCCTGTGTATCCGACTCTCCCTACACACCTTCTGCTTCGGCATCCCCCTTCTCTTTGCTGCACTCCTTGTTGTTGGGCGTCTCTTTTCCTTTCCGCCTTCAGGTGTAACACCCTGTCGCTGTGGCTCTGGCAGAAGCCGTGGCCACCTGCACTCCCAGAGACGAGTTTCTGAGTTTTGAGTTGAAACCTAGGGTGAGCACTGAAACCTTGCAGGGGTAATGTTTAAAATCACGCAGAAGGAAAGCAGAGCACCCCTTCCAAAACAAAGAACCACAAGGTCATATGCATTTGCAGGAAGCAAAAGAGCAATGTTTTCAATCAAATCATGAATTATGTCTGCATGGGTTCTTTTGTTTCCAACATTTTTTGGTAAGTGCATTTTATAAAACCCTCAGAGAGTGCAACAGCCACGAGCCATTTGGTTGAGAGCACAAACACGAGCAGCTGTGTGACCACCGCATTAGCCGGTTGGCCCTCATGGGCATGAGGGGCATCACGTGCCGGCACGTCTGCAGCTCATCTGGGGCCCTGGCTCTTACCTAAGCGTGTGAGCTGCAGAGCCACCTTCTCCATTAAATGCTATTATGCACGCTTCGGGAATGGTTGGGAAGATGTACAATAGTTTGAAGTTAAGGAGAGTGACGTGAATTATACTAGCTAAAACAATAGTTCTTTTAAATTACTTTTCAAATGTGTTCTGTTCAGATTGTTCTGCAGAAGAGCTGGGGAGAGACATGGGAAAGTCTGATAAGTTTCAGCACATGAAAAACAACTGAGAGATGGCTGCTTCCCATCTCCCTCGCCTTCCTTTCCGTCGCCCACGCGGCCGCCTACACCCCCACTGTGCTCTGGCAGGAAGGGCCCCTCTGCCTGCGTCATGCCAGCCGCGTCACCACCACAGCCGCTGGCAGCACAGCGCCCAGAGGCACTGGGAGTTTCAGATCCACGTGAGAAAGTTTCATATCCACATTACTTGGGAAGGTTTCTTAATGAAGGAATCAATGTTATCCAAGGGAAGGAAGCTGCAGACGGTCCTTAAAATGAAGGTAAAGGGTCACCACGCCGTATGGCAGGCTGGTAAGAACTGCAGAATCACAACATTGAGGACACCATGAGATAAAAGGTTTCAGCTCCGAACTATTACCCCGTCTAGAGAGACAAACTTTAAATATGATTTAACCAACCGGCCTCTTCCACGGGCTCCATTAGCAAGCTGATTTTCAAGGCTGACTCTCAGCATTTGGATAGTGTTACCAGAGGAGTGGCTGAAAAACGGTCCTTTCTACAAGCAGGCAGCATGAAGACCGAGGAACGTTTGCATAACGTGTCAAGCCTTATGCGTTCTGCTCTGTTTGACTCACTTCCTCTCACCCAATGCTATGGAGTCTCGCTACTGGCTGCACATCCCGGTGCACAGCCTTAGATGCAGAGGCTCCGAGAGAGGCTCTTACTTTTTAAACAAACAGTACGCGGCGCTTACTCTTTGTCAGACATGACTGAGTGCTTCCCAGACATTCACACATTTAATCATCAAACAGCCTGGTGAGGTGGGGACTGGAAGCTTGAGCACCCAGAGGCTAGTGTTGTGCTCTGCTCACAGTGGTAAGTGGCAAAGCTCAGCTGTGAATCAGGCCGGCTGAACTGTGTGACATCACGGCTCATGCCCCCAGCCCCTCCCTGACGCCAGCACGTGCACACCCCAAATGGAGGGACCACGTGCTGTTTTCTCACCTGAGTCACAAAAAACACGCCACAGGTACCATGTAGAGATACATATTTTCCTGTGGCAAAAGTGAGAATTCAAGGAATTAGGTCCAGCTTCTATCTCTTCCTCCTCCTATAATGATGTACTTTGAGAAATCTAAAGAGAATTGGATTACATGTCTTTGAAAAAAGCCAAGAGAGCAAAAATGCAAACTGAGGAATTCACTTGAACCTAATTTCAAATCCGAAGGTTCATCTCCACCCCTTCTAATATCGGACTGGTACCGGAATGGTTAAGTGGTATAACTGACGAAGCCTCAGCTAACGTGGCGGGCAACTCAGGGAGGTTCCCCGGACCTGGAGCGAAAGTAGGAAGGCCCAGCTACGGGCAATCCCCGTGGGCCCAGCGGGGCTTCATGACATTGTGCTCAGGCATCGTGTTCTGATTCACAGCCATTGGGGTGGTGGGCAGCAGAATGGACACGTACTGATCTACGTACTGGTCTAGAAGATCTCCAGGACACACTAGCAGTGGCATAAAGCAAGGGAAAGAACAGTGATTATGTCATGCTACCTTTCATGCAGGCAAAGAGAAGAACAATATATAGTCACACTTACATGTGTTGCATAAAGAGACTCTAAAAAGCCATCCAAAAAGTGGCCCTCTTTCCTCTTCCTCCCTATGATAGTGTGAGTGTGACTGTGTGTGTGACTATATGAGTGTGTGTCTGTGTGTGTGTAACTGTGTGTGTGAGTGTGTACAGCTGGAACTATGGTGAAAGGTGGCAGGGTAGAAATGAGTCTTCTCACAGTATCCCTGGTTATATTGTTTTTATTTCCAATCATATAAATAAAAAATTTTTTTTAGAAATTTTAAGTGATGTGTCAAGTGAAAAACAGAAGCAGAAAGGAAAGCAATGCCCTCCACCGGCGTGGCTTATGTAGGGTATAAATGGAATTCATGTAGAATTAACTTGGCATACATGTCTCAGACCTAGGCTTTGCCTGAGTTCAGTATAGGTCCAGTTACGATATCGGCTTTGCCTGAGTTCGGCGCAGGTCCAGTTACGATATAGGCTTTGCCTGAGTTCAGTATAGGTCCAGTTACGATATAGGCTTTGCCTGAGTTCGGCGCAGGTCCAGTTACGATATCGGCTTTGCCTGAGTCTGGCGCAGGTCCAGTTACGATATAGGCTTTGCCTGAGTCCGGCGCAGGTCCAGTTACGATATAGGCTTTGCCTGGGTCCGGCGCAGGTCCAGTTACGACATCGGCTTTGCCTGGGTCCGGCGCAGGTCCAGTTACGACATCGGCTTTGCCTGGGTCCGGCGCAGGTCCGGTTACGACATAGGCGTTGCCTGGGTCCGGCGCAGGTCCGGTTACGACATAGGCGTTGCCTGGGTCCGGCGCAGGTCCGGTTACGACATAGGCGTTGCCTGGGTCCGGCGCAGGTCCGGTTACGATATCGGCTTTGCCTGGGTCCGGCGCAGGTCCAGTTACGACATAGGCGTTGCCTGGGTCCGGCGCAGGTCCGGTTACGACATAGGCGTTGCCTGGGTCCGGCGCAGGTCCGGTTACGATATCGGCTTTGCCTGGGTCCGGCGCAGGTCCAGTTACGACATAGGCGTTGCCTGGGTCCGGCGCAGGTCCAGTTACGACATAGGCTTTGCCTGAGTCCGGCGCAGGTCCAGTTACGATATAGGCTTTGCCTGGGTCCGGCGCAGGTCCAGTTACGATATCGGCTTTGCCTGGGTCCGGCGCAGGTCCAGTTACGATATACGCGTTGCCTGGGTCCGGCGCAGGTCCAGTTACGATATAGGCGTTGCCTGAGTCCGGCGCAGGTCCAGTTACAATATAGGCTTTGCCTGAGTTCAGTATAGGTCCAGTTACGATATAGGCTTTGCCTGAGTCCGGCGCAGGTCCAGTTACGACATAGGCGTTGCCTGAGTCCTGCACAGGTCCAGTTACAATATAGGCTTTGCCCGAGTCCGGCGCAGGTCCAGTTACAATATAGGCTTTGCCTGTTGTAGCCGTGTGACTTTGGTCAAGCCACAGAACCCCTGTGGGGTTCAGCGATAGTTCAGTTTCAGTACCTTTAAAGTGGATTAAACAACACTGACGCAGTGTTGTTTCAAGGGTTAAATGTTCTTTTGTTTCCAACATTTTTGTGTGAGTGCTTTTTATAAATCCCCTAGAGAATGCAAAATACGTCAGCCATTTGGTTCCCAGGGCAAAATGAGGTTAAATGAAGAAATGTCCCTGATACGGTTCGGATGTTTGTTCCCCGACATCTCATGAGGAAATGTGACCCCCAGTGTTGAAGGTGAGGCCTAATGGGAGCAGATCCTACATGAATAACTTGGTGCTGACCCTGTAGTGATAAGTGAGTTCTCATTCTGTTTGGTTCATGCAAAACCTGATTGTTAAAAGGAACCTGGAACCTTCCTCTACTTCCCTCTTTCTCCCTCTCTCACTGTGTGACACACCAATTCCCCTTCCGCTTCCGCCATGAGTGGAAGCTTCCTGAGGCCTCACCAGAAGCAGATGCTGGTGCCATGCTTCTGGTACGGCCTGCAGAACCATGAACCAAATAAACCTCCTACCCAGCCTCAGGTATTCCTTTCATAGCAACAGAGTGAACCAAGACAATCTCTAAACCACCCAACCCACGGTACGTGCTTAATACACAAAGATACAGACTCATAGAATGCTCATGCCCTGGTGCGATGTCCATTTCGGCCACCATGTGAACACAATGTGAGCATTCAGCTCCGTGAGTCACTCGTAGCTTTCCCAAATAAGTAAGATACCTAATTTCGCCATTTATTTTTTTAAGCAGACATTTTTAGTGCACTTCATGATTTACTTGCTGGGTTCATTAACTCTAGAACATTGAGTGTCTCATCAGGTAAGGCTCTGTCGTTCTCTCTGGTCACATAGAGAATAGGGAGAAGTAGGATTTTAATCCAGTGGCGTCTTGTGCCATAGCTCATGATTCTTCTTCCACATGCCACCTCCATCCACTTCACTGTGAATTCCTTTCAGCCTGAGCTCCACTCAGTCAACTCCGCAGGAACCGTTACTAATTTCCCAATAAGCTTTGCACTCACCCCATAGTCTCCTATCCTCTCCATGGTTTCCATTCAATGAAAAAGAAATAACCTTCAGCTCTGGGCTGCTCATCACCTTTCTTCTGGTACATTTGTTTCAGATTCTTAAGGCAGATGTTTTGATAGATTCCATGACTCTCCCTGACTGACATCTGGCCTTCCTGCCTTCAACCTGACTCGCCTCCAATTCCTTTTCCTTTCTTAAGCAGACTGGCCTCTAGTCATGCCCTTCCTTTGCTCAAAACCCTGCAACGAACCTCTCTGATCTTGGAGGCAGGTCCACACTTGATGGTGTGTTGATGGGATGTCGATAGGATGCTCATGGGGCCTCCATCCTCCTCTCCTACACGGCAAACTCCCCAGTGCACAGAATGCTCTCAGTCCTTTGAATGTGTGGTACTTCTTGCCTCTAAGGCATTTGCACACACTCTTCCCAGGTGTTTCTGTTCCACTCACATGCCATTTCTATCTGGCATGAAGGTTAATTTCATGTGTTGACTTGGCTGGGCCATGGGATGCCCAGGTATTTTGTCAGACTTCATTCTGGGTATGTACGTGACGGTGCTTCTGGAGAGACTGACGTTTGACTGTGTAGATGGAGTAAAGTGTTTGTCCTCCCTAGCGGTGGCCGCTACTCTCCTGCTTCTCAAGCCTCCAGTCTTGGACTGGAACCTACACCACCAGCTCTCCTGGCTCTCCAGCTCGCTGACTGCAGTGCCTATGGTCACATAAGCCAATTCCTTATAATAATGCTCTGTTGCTTCTCTCTCTCTCTCTTTCTCTACATGCACACACACACACAGACACACACACACACACACAGAGCCATGCGTCACATAACCTCATTTGAGTCACTGATGAGCCACACAGACAACAGTGCCCTCAGAAGATTATAATACCATATTTTTACTGTACCTTTTCGATATTTCCATATCCCTGTTGCCTTCAGATCCAGGAAAGCCACATGCCATGCGTGTTTGTGACCTAACAGCAATAGGGCATCCCACAGAGCCTCGTGTGCAGTGGGCTGTACCATCTAGCCACGTGAAAGCACTCCGTGACACTCTCAGACAACCAAACCACCTGAGAACACATTTCTCAGATGCGTCATCATTGACTCTTGACTATACATGTGCCCATACACGCACACGCACACACACATGCACACACGCGCACACACATGCACACACACACACGCATGCACACACCATGGTTTGTTTCTCCTGACTAGTTCACTGACCAACTCCTGCTGGTGCCTCAGGGCAGATGTCCTCAGGAGACCTTGGAGCCTCCAAGCCTGTTCCTTCGAGGTGGCCATGCCTTCGCTTCTACCTCCCAGCTCAGCACGCACCACTCAGCCCTGAGGCAGCCTGGCTACATGTCCTGTGTCCCTATCCGATAATAAGCTCTGAGTGGCAGAACTGCTGGTCCTGCTAACCATTCCATCCTATGCTTTTAACCAAGCACCCAGCACACCCTTGCCGAACTGATGAACTGTATTAGACCCCTGACACTTTCTGGATATGCACCGAATGAACCGATAAGCAGGCAGCTTATGTCATCCCTTGAAGTCCTTGCAATGAATCATCTCTTGAGTAGGCCCCCTATCTCTTTGTCATTTCGAGTTAAAAGATTTGATTTTTTAAAGTATCTAATTAGTCACAGTGTTAATCCTCAAATACAGACGTCGTTCCTGGACCAGTGAGTACAGGGAGGCCATGCAGCATGACAGGGAGGATGGGGACGCCACAGGAAGGCGTGAGCTTATACCTGGCTCAGCCTCTCTGCTCTGTCCACCCCTCAGTGGTGCGCTGATAAGTCCTAGCCTCCGTGGTGAGATTACAAAGGAGCCTGCGGCCGGGATCGTGCTAGCTACTTTCTCACTGTGCTCAGACCAGCAGCTCTGCTGAGACGGGTGTGAGCGGCAGGAAGAGCCCTGGCTTCCCCATGTCTTCAGCATCACGCCTGGGCCCCTCGGCCTGCCCTGTGTTGCGATCATTTGGGCATTCTCGGGACTTGCTTGCTCCAGCAGTGTTGGACTCTCAGCCTCTGGGGCTCCAGCCTAGGAGTCTGTCTGTCCACATTCGGCCCATTTGTCTCCCACGGTCACAGATTTCCAGGCCCCCTCTCTCCCGCTGGTCTTCGCGCCTGTCCTGCAGCTAAAGCCTGCTGGTGAAGTATAGCAGAAGAGTCTCTCCTCAAACCCTCCGTCAGAACACATTCCTCAGCAGTAATGCACGCTCGACACACACGTGCCCTGCTAACCTTAGACAGCAGACTTTGTGTGTAGGGAGAAAATGTGTATTCAGAAATGACGTATGCATTTTAAATCCTATTGTATCTGCCTTTCCCTCCTTTCCTAATGGAATAAACACTCCTACATGGAGGGAAAGTATTGTCTAATGAACCAGGAGAAGTGGAATACTGCGCTTTATTTCCGAGGTCTGACTAAATCCACAGTGGCTGTGCTCCAGATAATCCTCCATCATTTTTAGATTTTGCAGGAAACTGTCTCTCCCTTATTTTTTAACATCAAAGAGAGGATAGAATCAGTCTAGATAACCATTAACAGCTTAAGAGATATGTCAGTTCTAGGTGTCATATTTTAATTTTAAAAAAGCATGATGTCCCACAATTTGCTTGAAACATTGAATCGATGAATCCATTTACTGGATTTAGTGATGTGGGTTTCACTCTGGACAGCTGTACAATGTTTAGATCAGATGCTCATCCGTATTGTTTTGGATGAACAGGATGTGAAATCATTAGTTGAGTGAGACATTTAAAAGTGCAGTGAGGCCGGGCATGATGGCCCATGCCAGTAATCCCAGCACTTTGGGAGGCCGAAGTGGGTGGATCAACTGAGGTCAGGAGTTCCAGACCAGCCTGGCCAACATGGTGAAACCCCATCTCTGCTAAAAATACAAAAATTAGCCAGGAATGGTCATAGATGCCTGTAGTTCTAGTTACTGGGGAGGCTGAGGCAGGAGAATTGCTTGAACCGGGGAGGTGGAGGATGCAGTGAGCTGAGATCACGCCATTGCACTCCAGCATTGGTGACAGAGTGAGACTCTGTCTCAAAAAGAAAAAAATGCACTGAATTTAAAAATACATGAATAGCAGACAAGCATAATTCTCCCAGTTATCATCATGGTGCTTCCTACACTGTTATTTAAAAACCTACAACTATTGTTGAAGGGCCGTTCAGCAACTGCTGTTGAGAACCTGATTTGCTTGAACCAGGTTCCCAATCTGAACGGGCAGCACCGTGCTTCCCATATCTTGGCACCAATTACATTTATCTTGGAGTTCATTTGTTTTCTGGGGCCAATTCACTTCAGGCAAAAAAGGTAAAAAGCTAACTCATTCACACGGCCTTCCTGAAGCTGTTCTCAGACTCCAGATAATTCCTGGTATTCCCATAAGTGCCCATACACATTTTTAGAAGTTTTTTTTTTTTTTTCTTTTTGAGACGGAGTTTCCCTCTTGTTACCCAGGCTGGAGTGCAATGGCGCGATCTCGGCTCACCGCAACCTCTGCCTCCTGGGTTCAAGCAATTCTCCTGCCTCAGCCTCCTGAGTAGCTGGGACTCAGGCACACGCCACCATACCCAGCTAATTTTTTGTATTTTTAGTAGAGACGGGGTTTCACCATGTTGACCAGGATGGTCTTGATCTTTTGACCTTGTGATCCACCCGCCTTGGCCTCCCAAAGTGCTAGGATTATAGGTATGAGCCACCGTGCCCGGGCTTTTAGAAGTTTTTATCCAGTTAATACGCAATGATAAGAAATCAACTTATTTTCTTTTTATAAAATTTATTCTAGATTTCATAATATCTAGTTTGAAGTCAATATTTTACTTTTAATGGGGGCAAGTTGAAACGTCTCACAAAACCACTCAACACTTATGTGCAAAAATGTTAGCTAATACATAATTCAAGAGATAGTAAGTGTAACATAATTTAGCTTTGGTTCCACACCAAGCTGCCTTTCTTTGGGGGCCGTGCACATGTATCTCTCATCATAAGTTAATTAAATGCAGAGAGAAACTTACAAAATCAAAGACATAGAGAAGCCTTCTATTTTGTTTAACATCATTCTCAGCCTTATAATTAAACAATTCTCAGGCCATTATGCACCTCGTTTAACTGCAGTGGCCACAGGCACTGACTGTGAGAGAGGGCAGCCTGCCTCAGTTAGCACTGTTGTAACTGAAGTGGGGCGGGCGCAGCCAGCAACAGTGAGAAGAGGAGGAACCATTTGCCATGGGGCAGAGCAGGGGTCAGATGCACAAACATGGCATAGATTCCTGCAATGCATTCACTCCTCCTCAACTCTGAGTCCCAAAGGGTCTTAGCACAGCCACAGGTGGGGCAGGAGAGCAGCAGGCAGGGTCGGGAGACCGGGACTCCATCTTTCTGCTACCCCAGCTGAGCTGCTTACCTCAGTGGCCTCTTGTGCCTCATGTATAAAGAAGGCAGAGATCACGCGCCACGCTCTCTCAAATTCCTGTCCAGCTGTAAGGTCCCATGTGTCAATATATTCAGCCAGTAGCTTTTTTATTTTTACATTATCTGGGACAGAGGATACATTAGAAGAGAATGTTGATGGTAAAGAGAAAATGCAAAATTAGAACAAAATCAGGCTCCCAAATGAAAGAAAAACAAAAAACAAAACCAACTCATCAGGAACGTTAACTCCCTGAAAGCAGGGTAGAAACACGGAGCCAGCTTCCTCCTGTCTGCCTTCAATTCACACCACTGTGGGATTTCCACTGTCTCCCACCCCAGGAATACATCTCTTATGCGAAAATGAAGTCAATGGAAAATCACATTTATTTAGCAGCCACGTTTCTGTAACATATTTCCCCCTGAAGTAAACAATTTTCTGTATAGAGACATGAGATTTCTTTTCCCTAAGACAATATGCATACCAATAACAGTGAGTGATTTAGAGACCAACTTCAGGCACTGCAGAGGAAGGAGCTCCTTGAAGCTGTTCCCCAGTGAGCCTGGTGAAAAATACCAAAAAACCAAAAACCCAGCCTCTGGAAATGGTCCTAGGAGCAAACAGCAAATGACAAAACCTCTTTCTGAGACAATCTATCAAAATCTGGTAGGAATAGTAAGAGTCTGCGGTATTTGAGCTAAGAATGCACCTCTTTTCCTCCCTTCCAACTCGGGCAGATGGGGACTCCCAGTCAAAGACTGCAGCTAAGAATATAGAGCCTTCCCCAGCACCCAGCTGGAGAATGTTCCTCCTGGGTGGGGCAGGACCTCAGGGCTTCTCATCTTGTCCCCTAACCCCCCATGCCCTGCCACCTGTTGCTGAGGCTAAGTACCAGACGAGTGTGGTTAAAAAATTGGCGGTGGGGAGAGATGCAGGCTGCAAAACAGAGAGCTCCTATATCTTTGCAGAGGAACTGACTTCATGTGCAACCCAGCCTAGAGAGGTATAAACCTGGGAGCATGGTGAAAGGCAACTGGGCACAGATTTGTGCATTTACCGTAAAGACAGGCTGGATGGCAGGCTCATGAGCCTTTAAGGGAGAGTCGGGGAATGAGACAGCTGGCATGAGTCCTCCTGAAGTCAGAAAAAATATCGAACATTGACCTTAGAAACGATTTCTTCCACGGAGCCAGAATTTGATGTTTGTAAAGCAATTGATGCCCCAGGGCACTGTTGGAAACACCGGAGCAATCAGCTAGCAAGGCAGTTAGTGGGGTTTAACCTCTGTGCGAAGTCAAGGAAAGAGAGGAAGAGAGTCCCACAAGTACTGTTGTCAGCCCAGGGTGACTGGCCACACTCAAAGCCATGCGTCTCACGCAGCAACATCAAAGGCAAAACACCGTGTGGGCCAGGGAGAGGAAGATGGATGTCACGAAAATAATTCAGCCAGCAACTAAGTGAATCAACAAATGGCAATAACCAGCCCTGGGGACAAGAAGACCAGCAGCCAGAGTCGCTACAACATACTACAGTGGTCCTTTTTTAATCCCACGTTTTCCTTTTCACGGTTTCGTTTACCTACGATCAACCTCATCTGAAAATACTGAATGAAAAATTCCAGGAATAAATGGTTCATAAGTTTTAAATCTCACACCACTCTGAGTGGTGTGATGAAATCCTGAACTGTCCTGCTCTGCCCTGCCCAGGATGTGAATCGTCCCTTTGTCCAGCATATCCATGGACGCTACTTGTCCATTAGTCTCTTAGTAGCCCTCTCTGCTATCAGATTTAAAGAACATAGTATAGGTAGGGTTTGGTACAATCTGAAGTTTTAGGCATCTACTGGGTGGCGTCTAACAAAAGAAATGGGGAGCTACTCTGTCTGAAATACTCGGTTTTTCCTATTTCCAATATCTCAAGTGAACAATTATAAGATATATAAGGAAACAGGAAAATATGACCCATAGACTGGGGAGAAAAAGGCAAACACCAAAAAGGCAACGGAATATTTCGTGTGAGAACGGCCAGATGTCAGATTTAACAGAGTTCAAACTAGTTGTTGTAAATATGTTCGTACAACTAAACAAAACCATGATTAAAGAAGTGAAGAGGCCGGGCGCAGTGGCTCAACCTATAATCCCAGCACTTTGGGAGGCCGAGGTGGGTGGATCACGAGGTCAAGAGATCGAGACCATCCAGGTCAATATGGTGAAACCCCGTCTCTACTAAAGATACAAAAAATTAGCTGGGCATGGTGGCGCGTGCCTGTAATCCCAGCTACTCAGGAGGCTGAGGCAGGAGAATTGCCTGAACCCAGGAGGCGGAGGTTGCGGTGAGCCGAGATCGCGCCATTGCCCTCCAGCCTGGGAAACAAGAGCGAAACTCCGTCTCAAAAAAAAAAAAAAAAAAAAAAAGAAATGAAGAAAGGCAGTGTTACATCAAGTAGAGAATATCCACAAAGAAAGATAAATTATGAAAAGAGCCAAGAGGAAATTATGCAAGTACAAAGTACAGTAACTAAAATTAAAAGTTCAGTAGAAGG
This sequence comes from Callithrix jacchus, assembly GCF_049354715.1. NCBI lineage: Eukaryota > Metazoa > Chordata > Mammalia > Primates > Cebidae > Callithrix > Callithrix jacchus. The sequence continues at coordinate 172,303,719 of NC_133505.1, forward strand.
ACTCATCAGTAAATATGAACTGGCAGAGAAAAGATTGTTCAAAGTTGATTGATAGAGATGATGGACACTGAAGAACACAGAGAAGAATAGAATAAAGAAAAATAAACAGAGCCTCAGAGAAAAGTCAGACGCCAGCAAGCATACCCAAATACACATCATAGAAATACCAGAAATAGAGAAATGAGAAAAAAAATACTCAAACAAATAATGGCTGAAAATTCCCAAATGTATTGAAAAATGGTAACCATCAGGAAGCTTAATGAACCACAAGTAGAATAAACTCAGAGAGAACCAGAAGAAGACACACCATAGAAAAATGCTTAAAGTCAAAGACAAGGAAACATCTTAAAAGCAGCAGGAGAAAAATGATGCATCACGAAAAGGAACAGCTGACTTCCCAGCAGAAGCAATGGAGGCAAGAAAGCCATGTGGGATGACATATTCAACGTGCTGAAAGAGAAAGCTGTTAACATCCTTATATCTAGCAAAGCTTAATGAAAAACTAAAGGCAAAACAGATACCTCTCCAGATTGAAAAAACATTCCATTTGGTGCTAGATGACCTGTCTTATGAGAAATACTGACAGGAGTTTTTCAGGCTGAAAGGAAAGGCAAGACTGTAATTTGAGTTCATGTGAACACACACCACAGCATGTATGAAACATGAAGACCTTCTGTTAAATGAAATAAGCCAGTTACAGATAGAAAAACACTACACAATTTTATTTATATGAGGTTCCTAGAGTAGTCAAATTCATTAAGACAGAAAGCAGAATGGAGGTTTTCAAGGGCTGGGGGAGGGGGCAATTGGGAAGTATTTAAGTTTCAGTTTGGGAAAATGCAAAAGCTCTGGAGATGGATGATGGTGACAGTCACACACAATATGAAGTACTTAATACCACGTAACTGTGCATTTAAATATAGGAAAAATGGTGAATTTTATATTACGTATATTTAACTATAATTTTTAAAATTAATTGCAACTACAGGAGGAAAGACGAAAAAGCACCCCTGATATATTCATGTGACGCAGTCTCCATCCCTCTGGCAGTACTGAGTATTGGTTCCTGCCAACCCTTAGAATGAGCACCTCAGGAAATTATTTTATTCCTCAGGCTTCGGATGTATGAAATCAATACCATGAAGCGAATGCCTCCTTTCTCTTCAACTTCTCATCTTCTTATTATTAAAACAAATAAACTAGCCATGTTTCCCGAATTTTAAATGCTATAAACGTCTCCCATGAACAATAGGGAGATTACTCAGTAATAATCCTAGTTGCTCAAGGCTGCTTGAGTTGAGGCAGTTGCAGGAAAAGCAGGGCCTCCTCGACTCTGGTTAGCAATCTTCTCTGTCTACAGAAATAGTATGGCAAGCCTTAAATTCTAATCCTTTTCCTAGTTGTAAAATATGAAAACTGAAACAAATAACCCTAATAAAGGCTAACACATAAAAAGAAAAGAGGCAACCCAAGCCAGAGCCTTACGTAAGGAGCACCACTTGTAATCATACATGTGAGAAGTGCCTAACATAGTGGGAAGAGCAGGGGTTTGAAAGCAGACAAAAAACAGAGTGAACAAATCATTAATGAAATTAAAATGCTACATTAGAAAATATCCATTCAATGCTTGGCCAGGTGTGGTGGATCAGGCCCGTAATCCCAGCACTTTGGGAGACTGAGGCAGGTGGATCACCCGAGGTCAGGAGTTTGAGACCAGCCTGGACAACAAGTTGAAACCCCATCTCTCATAAAAATATGAAAATTAGCCAGGTATGGTGGCACGTGCTTGTAATCCCAGCTACTCAGGAGGCTGAGGCAGGGGAATTGTTTAAACCCAGGAGGCAGAGGTTGCAGTGAATTGAGATCATGCCACTGCACTCCAGCAGGGGTGACAGAGTGAGACTCTGCCTCAAAAAAGCCAACCAACCAAACAACAACAAAATAAAAAATAAAATATTCACTCAATTTTAAAGGAAGTAGTAAAGGAAAAATAGAAGGATAAAAAGACATGAGATATATAGAAAGCCAAACGTAAAATGGCAAACAAATTCAACTATGTTAATAGTTACATTAAAAGTAAATGGGTTAGCAATTTATCAAAAGGCAGAGATTGTCAGACTGAATTAAAAACATGATCTAACTATGTGTTGTACACAAGAGATAGACTTTACAAATAGATTTAAGGTAACAGGATGAAAAAGATATATCACAGTAAATATTAACCACAGGGAAGTTGAAATGACTGGACAAAATATACTTTAATACAAAAACTATTACTAGGAATAAAGATGGGGCATTTTATGATGATAAAAGAGTCAATTCAACAGGGATATTTGACACTTACAAAGATATGCATCTAACAACAGAGCACCAAAATATGTGAAACAGACCCTAATGAACGTGAAAGGAGAAACAAAAAATTCAACAATATGTGGGTTTCAATACTTCAATTTCAATAATGAGTAGAAAAATGAGACAGAAGATCAGATCAACAAGGAAATAGAAGACTTGAATAACACTGTAAACAAATTAGACTTAACGGATCTCTGTAGAACACCCCAACCAGTAACAGAGTACACATCCTTCTCAGGAGCACTGGGAGCATTCTCCAGGATGGACTATACACTACTCCATAAATAACCCCAATACATTTAAAAGGATCAAAATAGTACAAGATATTTTCTCCAGCAACAATGGAATAAAATTAGAAAGTATTAGTGGAGAAATTTGGGAAATCACAAATATGTGGAAATCAAACAACATGCTTTTAAACAACCAATGGGTCAAAAATCAAAATGAAAATCAGAAAATACTTTGAGATACATAAAAATGAAGACATGACGTACCAAAACATATGGGACGCAGCGGAAACAGTCCTTCAAGGGAAATAGGTAAAGCTGTAAATACGGTATTAGTAAAGAAGACAGATCTCAAATCAGTAACCTAACTTTTCACCTTAAGACACAGGAAGAAAGAAGGGCAAATGAAACCTAACTCAAGGAAAAAGAAAGAAATCATAGGTTAGAATGGAAATCAATGAAATCGAGAAAATTAAAAATTAGAGAAAAATTAATGAAATAAAAAATTGGTACACAAATGTTTATAGCAGCGTATTTATAATACCTAAAGGTAGAAATAACCCAAATGTCCATCAAGGGATGAACGGATAGACAAAATGAAGTACTAATACACACTGCAATGTGGGCCAATCTTGAAAACATTATGCTCAGTGTAAGAAACCAGTCACAAGAGACCACGTACTGGATGAGCCCATTCATATGAAAGTCCAGGAGAGGAAAATCTATAAAGACAGAAGATGGTTGTGTAGGGATGAAAGGATGGGGATGGGGCAGGGGGAGGAGCACAGATAGGACTGAGAGGTAAAGGGCACGGGGTTTCTTTTCAAAGTAATGAAAAAGTTTTGAATGGACTGTGGTGATGGTTGCATATATCCATGAACATGTCAAAACAAACTGCACATTTTACATGGGCAAATTACATGGTATGTGAATGATCTCTCAATAAATCTTTTTTCAAAAATGATCTTGTCACTTGGAGGCTCCTGAGAGTAGCACCAATGCTGTGCACACGTTTGTTGTACCGTTTTTGATGTAACGTTACATAAAATAAGAGAGTTCCGGGGGAAAGAAAATTGAAATGCCATTTATCCCCTAATACATTGTGTAATTTGGGGCTTGGAGAGAGAGAGAGTCACATTTGAACTGAAGATTTGCTAGGAAGTATTGCACCACCAGGACACCTTTGATTTCTGAATAGCATTGCAATCATACAATGTACTTGATTTTTTGCATTGCTAGGAGGTTCTCCAGAGAAGAAGTTGATGCTTAACATTTATGTGGCTTTTTGTCTCAGATCTGGGACGGAGTTATCATGCTGGTGATTTTATAGGTACCAACAAGCAAAAGTAAGCCATTTGAAGTGTTTATTGATGCAGATTGGTTGGCTCCAGTGGTTGGGAAACTGTTGGATATTCAACTGTGTCTGATACCTGCACACCTGTGATACCCGCATTGCATCAGTGCTGCAACAGAAGGAAAATGACAGAGATCGCATTTATAATGTTGAACTTTCTTGTGCCTAGTAGCTTACAGTAACTTAGTTAAAGGCCTGGCATATATAGAGCAAGCATATCAGCTGTGAAGTGTCTGATTGTTCTATAGACAAAATTATTTTGTTAAAACAAGACTCTGACTTCAGATGCCTGAGAGCAAATTCCTGGGTAAATAGGAAACCTGCGAAAGAGTGACCTGAGCAGGTGACAAGTGACAGAAACCATCTGACGGTCTTGGGTGGCTATGTGCATTACACAAGCATATTTCCTTTGTCTTCTGATTGTGTGCAGAACAAAAAAACAGTAACACAATTTGTCACTGCCACCGTTGTTTCAAGAGAACGCTGCACATGCTAGCCACTCAGCAGCATATACTTGGACTGGGCCATTTTCTGTGATTTAACAAAAACTGTTTTATTGAATTTCTAACATGTTCTGACATTGTGCTAGGTGCTGAGGATACAGAAGTGAATAATATTGTTTCTGTCATCAAAAAAGCCACAATCTGGAAGAGGAGGGAGACAAATACTTGCAGAGCAGCAAGAGAAGTGAGAACCAGATACTTGGTGTCAAAAAGCGGGGGATGGTCTGCTTTTCGTGTGTGTGTGCATGTGTGCATGTGTGTGCATATGTGTACATTTGCATGTGTATGTGTGTACATGTGTGTATGTTTGCATGTGTGCGCGCGCATGTGTATATGTTCACATGTGTGTGCTCGCATGTGTGTGCTTGTGTATGTTTGTGTGTGCTTGCATGTATGTGCATGTGTGTGTGTAGGTGTGCATGTGTGTATGTGGTGAGTGTGTCTGGAGTAGGGCTTGGGAAGGCCTCATAGACTTGAGATGAGTCTTGAAGAATGATGGCTACAGAAGCAAAGGAAGAGACCATCAACAGGCAGAGGGCCACTCCAGTGAGACAGTGAAGAGGACAGGTTGGGGAACAACACCCAGTCTGGTCCTGGACCTGGAGCCAAAGTATAAGCGGGGAGGGCAGGAAGATGTGGCCAGGAGGCAGGCAGGGCCAGGTCAGCTATGCAACACTGTAATTACATTTCCCGTAAGTGGTAAAACCATGTTTGAACCTCCGAAGGGTGGAGTTGCCTCATCGTGGGGGAATTCAGAACATGCCCTGGGACAGCAAAGGGTCTGCCTCAAGAAGGATCAGCTCCAGCTGCAAAGAACTACAAAAGAAAACTGCAAAAAGCAGAGAACAAGGACATTTGTAAAATGTGATTTTGTGAAAACGTCCTGCCTCTTCTCCATTTCCTTCTGACACTGACCGCTGTACCTTACAAGGGAGCCAGATCTTGTTCCCCAGGTGCTGACACCAATGGGCGTCTCATCTGAGAGAGGCCCTCATGGCTGACCCTTAGGGCTCGATTCTGATCTTTCACATGTGGGCTGGGCCGCATCCCTCATAGCCTGGAGGAGGAGCAGCCTGAAGTGTGACAACCTCATCCTTCAGAAGAGGTGAAGATCCTGCAGTTCCCACGGTGCACTGCGAGGATGCTCTCTCATGATCTAATCTGCTCTAGGACCATGTGAGTGAGGCTCTGATGTTCCTGACACCTGAGGTGACTCTGGGAACCAGAACCTGCTTCGGGAAAGGTTGAATACTGAATACTGACCCTGAGCAGATGGGTGGTGTCCCACTACAGTGAGCTCCTGTGACCCAGACGTGGTGGGATCCCCCTGCTCTTCCACTTGCCCATGCAATTTGAAGTCCATTTTCATAAAAACGATTCAGCATCTCTTAGAGGTAAAGTATGCACGTTTCTCTCAAAGAACAACTGCCTTTGGACAGGTGAGGATGGAGTTGTGTTGCAAAGGCCGGGTTCATAGGTTTGTTTGCAACCTTGTAAATAATTATTTTAATGACACAACTTTGTAAGTCTATTAGTGTACCTCAGATGTTGCAGGCACCTGTGCTGCACTCGGAGTGGGGTCCAGGACAGTGGTCCTGTTCCCTTCTCAAGAAGGGCCTTCTCAGGGCCTAGAAATCTTAGCTTTAGCTTCTCCCTGTCCATTTCACATAGGGAGTGGGAGAAAACATGCATCTCATTTCACTGCATTTTAGAGGTGTAAAAGGGTTTTGTGAATAAAGCCATAAAAAGAACTCAGAGATAAGACACCACTGAGCTCCTTTTGTCACTCACACTTTCTGCTAATGCGTTTTCCTCCTTCACTCATCCTGAAGAAAGGTTATGTACCCCAGAGACGGTAGATAAGCTCAAAACCTCATAACTGAGTTCAAAACATTATTTTAGAAGTGCAGCTAAAGGAACATGGAGAGTGATCTGAGGCCGTCTTTTAAGAACACAGGGAAGAACCTACACATTTGAATGTTCAGAAGCTGTCTAAATTGCAGATTTGCTCCAAAGATTGCACTGTGACTTGCTCTTTGCTCTGGAAATCTTGGCCTTAGGCCAAAAGCACTAAGCCATCACCTGACCCTCCATGGGTCCTCCCATCTTCCTGCCTCTATCCCGTCTGTCCCCCGTGTAATCAGCTATGGGACAGCCAGGGCCAGCAGCCACCTCCCCTTGTTCTCAAATCCTTCCAGAGTCTCCACCAGGGGCTGGTACCATCATGGAGAGGCCACTTCTCAGGTCACAATGATGAATGGATGGAAGGATAAGCTACAGGAGTAGCCGAGTCACGGAAAGGGCAGCTACTAGCATTTTCTTTTCCCACACATTTTTCAAGGCTGCCGTACACACGCCTAAACATATTCACACTCGTTCACCAAGGAGGGAGTAAACTCAGCTGCAGCCACGCCACGTACAGCAGCATGTTGTATCCTAACAGAGAAACTCTGTATACACTTGGGAACTGGCTCGAGCTCTCAGGCTCCAGGCCAGCAAAAACTGTGGGTGTTGTTGGCTACGGTCCTTGAACAATACCCACAGCCAGATGATCAGACTCACACAATGGCAGCAGCTCTAGAGGGATCCGCTGGGGCTCCTTCAAAGAGAGAGGAACTTGGGGATAAGGAAGGAAGTGAAGGAGGAGCACGTGGGACACCCAAGCAAATTACAAACCCAACCGGAAGCACTGGGGCCCACCCCAGTAAGGTAGGATACACACAGCTGAGACAACCACAGCAAAAACGTGCAGCAGGAATAACAGGGGCCAAGATGCTGCTGCAGCCTTGTTTCCATTGTTTTTTTTTTTTGCTATGGAGTCTTCCGAGTTTACACAGAGTTCACACGCATGATCCCATCTGTAGCCACTGAGACTCTGTAGAGACGTTTCAGTTCTTCTCATCACACTTGCAGATACACCAATGTGCTCACCATTAAAATAAAAAGAAATCAGATTCACCAACAGCAAATAAATAAATAAATAAAATCTGTCGCTTAGGTTTTGTGAACAGGTTTCACTGCACAGGAACTCTCTCTTTTCGTGGATGTATGAGAAGCGTGAGAAATTAAACACAAAAAGAAATGCAAAAACAATCAGGTAAGCAAAGCCATCTTTCCTGTTTCAAACTTGATCATTTTGTGCCTTTTGATCTGGGCTGTCATGCGCCCCCCCCCCCCCCCCCGCGGGCCACGCTGCACCGCCCACCAGGTCACCGGGGACTCCACCTGCCCCACCTGCCATCCTTCCCGCGCTTCTCAGAGCTGCTCACTGGCTCCTGGAGAGGCTCCCTGGCTTGGTTTCTGCCCGCCACACCGGGCCTCGCCCTACTCTCAGCCTCACTGTGCCCGCTTGCTGATGCTGCCCCGCAAGGCGATCTCCAGGAGGACCCGCTGACAGGCCGCGCACCCTCCCGGGACCCACATCTGCATCGTGGGCTCCTGCCAGTGCCCTCAGCACCACAACCGTGGATTTCACGCCGGCTCAGGGGCTTTGGACGCATCGTTATCAGGCTCTGCGCTCTCATCTGTTCCAAACACGGTTCTCGGTGCTTCCGCCCGCAAGCCTGCATGGTCCCTACTGCTCCCCATCAGAATAGGCACAGGAAAAAACACAAAGCAAAATGAAACAAACCCGGGAATGCGTCCTACCCGTCCAATCCACCTGGCACACCCCACTCTTTACCCCCAGCCCACGGATCTCCCTCTGCCAGCTGCCACCCTGGCTCCTTCCTTCATGCCCTCTCTGCCTCCAGTCTGGCAGGTTCCTTTCACAGGAGACTGGTCTTTGAAAACTACTTGTTACATCGTTTCACTCTTTTGCCTCAAATTTTCCAAAGTTTACCCAGCACTGGAAGATGAAGACCTTTGACCTCCAAGGACTGTATGACCAGGCCCCTTCCAATCCCTGTGGCCGCCTCATCTCTGCTCCATCCTTACTGGCTGCATTCAGGCCATTGCAGCGTTTTGCTCAGCCCTGAACACAACAACTCAGACCTGCCTCAGCGCGCCTGGACGCCTGCTGCCCTCTCCGCTGGACGCTCACTCCAATCTTCACATGCAGGCTCCTGTTTCTGCCAGCACTGCCACCCTGAGAGACGCCACTCCCGCTCAAGGTCTACGCAGCACTGACCACCCTCTGAAGCTACAGCAGGTGTTTGCTTCCTGAGTGCTTCTTCCTCAAGTAGAATATGAGCCCCTGGACACGAGGACTCTGTCTTGGTCCGAATTGATTAGCAGGACAACACAGAGCAAGAGCTAAATCGTATTTGCAGAAGACTGAACCCGCCTCACGCCCTTGTGCAGTGCTCTCAGCCAAACAGAGTCCTCCACTGGCCGAGGGCAAAATCCTTTTGGTTTTTGGGAACATATAAAAACAGGCAACTAAGATACTACAACGTTTTCCTGTTATGGAAACACCTAAATATGCAAACCGATCACTTTTAAAGAGAGCCATCACTTTCTCCACCTTAGAAACAGGGAAAAGCACTTTTCCTTTTGTGTTTTAGAAACTTTGCTTTCAAAGTTTCAGTAATCCCATTTTATAACTTTTTTTAATAAATCAGGAACTTTTTGCTGCGGTCTTTGTTTAGCAATAAAAGTCATCAGATAAAAATAATGTAAATTATTTTCTTATTGAAAGTGTCCTTCCTTGTAAGGGTGTTTATTCTTCATTGCGATGTTGAATTACTACGTTGGCTGCTGTATTAATCAGGAAAATACCCAACTTAACTTCAAAAAAAAAAGGAAAAAACATACAAAGTGCTTAGAAAAATCGCTTAAAACCATGTCTATATTCCTGGGCTCTGATCTAACATCAAAAATACCCGTGTCTTTCCTCATCACAGGCAATTTTCTCAACCGCTTTGCCAGCGAGGTCCCAGCTAAGAGGCATGAGGGAATGCCATGGAGGGGCAGACTATTCCCCGGGGAGGTTGAATGGCAGAGCGGGGTTCCTTTTTACCTGGCGCACTGCAGGGGTCCAGGGTGCCTTCTGCTGGGTCATCGCTCATCTGCGCCCGGGGGTCTGTCCCACTCCTCAAAGCCAGCAAAGCGGGTCCTTTGCTCCCACCTTTAAGCCTGAAGGGAAGGCGGCTGGCTGGAGAGAACAACAGGGATATGGCGTTAGCAGTAAGTTCTACTAAATACACCCTTACAGCTGGGAGCGGGGCTCTTCGGAAAACTTCATCTTGGATGGGTAATTCACAGAGGTAAGTGCCTGGGGCTCCCATTGGCCCTTCATGTTGGGCATTCTGGCACCCTGACAGACAGATGGTGTGGTTCGGGGTGCAGAAGGCATTGTCATCAGGATGGACTCTGTATTTCTATTTTTACACTGGTACATAAGTAACAGAAGAAAGCTGAGGTCACAGAAGTTTGAAATGAAAGATCATATGACAATCAATTATAAATAATTTCTAAATCCTATGTATAGCTATTTGAATGCTTTATTGCTGAGGAAGATTTTTGATATGTCATAAGCATTTTGGATTGAAACACATGCCATGCCTTACAAAACACTTCAAGCCTGCCTTACTGAAGTGTGATTGATACATAAGCCGTCCAGGTAGAGGGAGAACACTTGTATAAGCTCTAATACACCAAAGCGTCCATGAAACTATTATCCTCACAACACTCTGAGTAATTAGAGTTGTGTGGAAACAAAAACCAAAACCAGCCAAATGCCAGGGGGCCCCTAATGCATATGGCATTTGGAAACTCCTGGCTACCACTGGGCAGCTCAGCATGCATGCCTTGTGCACAGAACCAAGCTATGCATGGCCAGTAAGGATTTCCGATTGAGGGCCACCCCTGACCCGCTGGAAGCCTGTAGAGGGGGTGCCGTGCCTTAGCCATTCCTGCCCTCTCTGGGGAGAGCCAGGGAGGGGAGTTGTGGGTTTGTCATTTCTAACCTCCAGGCTTCCAGTCCTGTGAGTCTGATCATGTACATTTCTGTCACATTTCAATACATTCAAATGATTTTTGAAGCTAAAACACCAAAGCCAACCTTTCTTTCCAAAATAAGAGGAGTAGACAGAGATGGAAACTCAGCTGCAGATCAAAATCAATTCAAGGCTGGTAGGTGGTGTGGCAACCCCAGGGGCAGGGCTGTGGCAGCCAGGGGAGAGGGCCCCCTACTCAAATCCAGACACAGCAGCCCCGTTCACAGCCCTTCCACAGGGGTGTCCCAGGGGTAGAGCCTGGAGGTGCCAAGGAGTGAGTTTCAGTTGGGGAGACAGGAACCAAATCGCAAAAGGGCTAAAACGCCGTGAATCCATGCCCTAAAGAAACAGGAGTCTATGTGGCCAGTGGCTGCAGCCCCAGAGTCTCAACTGGCCACCACTTTGTTCTGTGGACAAAGCGGTGGCCGGTTGTGGCCAGGTCCCAACCCACAGTGACAGAAGTATGTGTTGAACCTGGGAGCGATGCTTGCTCTGGGGTTGCAGCACTGGAAGGCACCGCCTACCCCAGCCCAGGGCAAGGAGAACCCCCCTCAGTGGGTTGCTCCCCTTCCTCTCCACAAAGCCCAAGGAGCAGATAGACCCCATGTGAACCAAGAGCTCTGGGCTCACAGGGCAGGGCAGGAGTGCCTGGGCAGGAGCCCAAGGCCACAAGGGTGGAGTGTTGGCTCAGCCTGCAGGGAGGGCCGCCTGTGGACCCCTGAGGAAGGCTGAGGTGCAGCAGGGCTCAGTGAGCAGGTGCAGCAGGCTGCTCATGCTCACGTGGGCTGTGTGCCAGACGGGCTTGCACCCTCATTCACACTCAGCAGCTGGCAAGGCTTAGGGACACACAGGTGACACACAGTTCTGGGATAAGCAATCATATTTTTATACAGATGAAAACTAGGATTTAAAAATGTTTAACAGTAAGATAAAAACATTAGTCCTAGAACCATATGCTGCCCACACACTCAAAAATCAGCCAACAGAAGTGGTGTGTGCATCAGCTGAGCATCGTATAAATTCGAGCCAATGTTGTATTTAGATTTTTTATTTTCCCCAAATCGACCATTCAGCAGATTCCAGGAATGCTGTGTTTTGGGTCAGCAAAAAGACCATGTTCCCCTGAAGGAACCTGTAGGGAAGTAATAGATTCCAAGGGAATGAAGGGGAAAAGGAGGAGGGAGAGGTGAAGAGAGACACACACCGATGCACATGCATGTACACATGCACACACATGAACACACATGTACACACACAGACTCTCAGTGTGTGAGGGGCCTGAGGTATGGACGACGGATCAGGTGGGTTAGTACCGGAAAGAAGATGGCATGTCACCTGCTGCATAGAAAGCAGAGGACCCTCAATCACTCCGCAGTGGGGGAAGGTTCCTCTTCGAGGCACCATGGTCAGAAGGCACGGGTTAGACCCTAATTTCCCATCTGTGAGTCCTCTCCTGTGGCATCACACAAGTTACTGTTGTATATTACTTTCTCCTCAGCTTTATTCTGTCCTACCAGACAGTCAGAGTTCCTCTTCTTATCTATACCCTGCCTGGGAGCTCCCTGTAATAGTAAATGCAGGAGACTTGCCCACGGAAGCAGCCCCTCCAGCTCCTGCACTGAAGTACCCCGTACATGCTGAGGATAAACAATTAGAATGAAGCTGTTCTGACAGAAAGACCTCAGGACGCTGCCAAGGCTAAGAGCAGGTTCTGCCTTGCAGACCAGATGATGCCCAGGTGCCGGGGCTCGAACCCAACCCCCAGCTACAGGGTTCTCTGATCCTGTAGTGGGAGGCCTTCCGGGTGCTGAGATACAGAGGCCTGGGTTCCGAGTCTCCACAAAATTCACAAATTATGGACTCATAATTGATTTGCTTATGAAACTCACAATATGATTCCTTTATATAGCATCTTTCACTCTTCTTTTCTCATGTGCTCATGCACACAGCAGGGACACTTCAGGATTAAAACAAGCCGCCTGGGCCTCCCAAGAAGCGGGAGCAGCGTGAAGGACGCTGACTGCACACCTTCTCTCCTAATGGGAAGGCAGGGCCATGGGATCATTTGTTGTAAGCACACTTTAAAGAACTAGTTCTGAGAAAGACAGATTGGAATTGAAGATCAGCATCATCGGTGACTTGGGAGCAGCTCCAGTGGAATCTGGAGAAATGAGCCCATTTGAGAAGAGCAGACCGAAGACAACATTTGGATGAAGGATTAAGAGCGCGAAGCCCTGAAGAAGAATGGAGACCTTTACTTTCCCCTGCATTCAGGAAAAAGGGGTCATAGGTATGGATCAGGAGAATTCTGCCATAAAGAAAAGCAAGGAAGAGGGGGAACTCAGGGTGGCTCTGAGCATCTGAATGGAATGAAATGTCTGTCAGCCAAAATCTTTCTTTTTTTAATGACTATTCTTGATTTTTAAGGAAAATTACTTTTAAAATCATGGTAAGAGGATATATAAATTTCATCATCGTAACCGTTTTAAAGTGCTCGGTTCTGTGGCGTTAAGTACCTTCATATTGCTCAGCCGTCACCACCATCCCAGAACACTTTTCATCTTAGGAAATGGAAACCGTGTCCCCATTAAACACCAATTTCCTGAAAACCACTATGCAACTTTCTGTTTCTATGCAATTAACTTCTCTAGGTACCTCGTGTAAGTGAAATCGCACAGTGTTTGTTTTTTGTGACCTGTTTATTTCACTTAGCACAATGTTGTCAAGGTTTATCCACGTTGTAGCGTGTGTCAGAATTGTCTTCCTTTTTAAGGCTTAGTAATATTTCATTGTGTGGGGGCACTATAATCTGTTCATCCACTCCTCCACTGAGGGACACTTGACTTGCTTCTACCTTTGGGCGATTGTGATAAGGATGCTATAAAAATGGGTACAGGCTGGGCGCAGGGGCTCACGCCTGTAATCCCGGCACTTTGGGAGGCAAAAGCAGGTGGATTACCTGAGGTCAGGAGTTTGAGACCAGCCTGACCAATATGTGAAACCCTGTCTCTACTACAAAAATGAGCCAAGCAAGGTGGTGTGCAGCTGTAATCTCAGCTACTTGGGAGGCTGGGACAGAATTGCTTGAACCTGGGAGGTGGAGGTTGCAGTGAGCCAAGATTGCACCACTGCACTTCAGCCTGGGCAACAGAGGGATACTTCATCTCAAAAAAAAAAAAATGGATACAAATATTATTTTGAATCCCTGCTAACAAGAATAGACAATATAGAAAGGAATATAAATGAACTAATGGAGCTGAAAAACACAACACAAAAACTTAGCGAAATATGCACAAGTTTGAATAGCCGAATTGATCAAGCAGAAGAAAGGCTATCAGAGGTTGAAGACCTACTTAATGAAGTAAAATGAGAAGACAAGAATAGAGAAAAAAGGATAAAAAGGAATGAGCAAAGTCTCCAAGAAATATGGGACTATGTGAAAAGGCCTAATTTACGTTTGATAGGTGTACCTGAATGTCTTGAAGGGAATGAATCCAAGCTGGAAAATACTCTTCAAGATATTATTCAGGAAAACTTTCTGAATCTAGCAACGCAGGATAATATTCAACCCCAGGTAATACAGAGAACACCACAAAGATATTCCTCAAGAAGAGCAACCCCAAGGCACATAATCGTTAGATTCACCAGGGTTGAAACAAAGGAGAAAATACTAAGGGCAGCCAGAGAGAAAGGTCAGGTTACCCACAAAGGGAAGCCTATTAGACTTACAGCAGATCTCTCAGCAGAAACTCTACAAGCCAGAGAGAGTGGGGGCCGATATTCAACATCCTTAAGGAACAGAACTTTCAGCCCAGAATTTCATATCCTGCCAAACTAAGCTTCACAATTGAAGGAAAAATAAAATCTTTTATGAACAAGCAAGTACTCAGATATTTTATTACCACCAGGCCTGCTTTACAAGAGCTTCTGAAAGAAACATTATACATAGAAAGGAACAGCCAGTATTAGCCTTTCTAAAAATATACCAAAAAGTAAAGAGCATCAACATAAAGAAGAATTTACATCAACGAATGGATAAAACAGCCAGTTAACATCAAATGGCAGTAACCCTAAATTTAAATCAACTAAATCCCCCGATCAAAAGATACAGCCAAAACCTAACGGTATGCTGCATCCAGGCCCATTTCACATCCAAAGATACACAAAGACTCAAAACAAAGGGATGGAGAAAGATTTACCAACCAAATGGAGAGCAAAAATAAATAAATAAATAAATAAATAAAAAGCAGGAGTTGCGATTCTCGCATCTGATAAAATAGATTTCAAAGCAACAAAGATATAGTGGTAAAAGGATCAATGCAACAATGAGAGCTAATGATCCTAACACCCAGATGCATAAGACTCATAAAGAGATTTAGACTCAACGAGACAGAAAATTAATAAGGATATCCAGGACTTGAACTCAGATCTGGAACAAGTAAACTTAATAAATATTAATAGAGCTCTCCACTTTAGATATACAAAATATACATTCTTCCTCTCCTTCACTCCTTTTATTTCCTAAAAAAAAAAAAAAAAGAATCCCTGCCTTCTTTTTTTTTGAGATGGAGTCTTGCCCTGTTGCCCAGACTGGAGTGCAATGGCACAATCTTGGCTCACTGCAACCTCCACCTCCTGGGTTCTAACAATTCTCCTGCCTCAGCCTCCCAAGTAGCTAGGATTATAGGCACCCACCACCGCACTCAGCTACTTTTTGTATTTTTTTGTAGAGATGTGGTTTCACCATGTTGGCCAGGCTGATCTTGAACTCCTGACTTTGGGATCTGCCCACCTCAGCCTTCCAAAGTGCTGGGATTGCAGGCATGAGCCACCACACCTGGCTTCTTTTGAGTATGTATGCAGAAGTGGAATTGCTGGATGATTCAGTAATTCTATGTTTAGTATTTTGAGGAATTGGCAACTGTTGACTGCAATGGTTGCACTGCTTCATATTCCCACCAGCGACGCACAAGGGTTCCAGTTTTTCCAGTTCTCCACGTCCTCACCAACTCTCATCATTGTCTGACTTTTATTTATTGGCTTTTTTCCATCACAGCCACCCTCATGGGTGGGGAGTGGTAATGACTGTGGATGCCGAGTGCCTACTCATGTGCTTGCTGGCCATCTGTATATCTTCTCTGGAGAAACGTCTGCTCAAGTCCTTTGCTCATTCTGAATTAGGATGTCTGGGATTTTTTGTGGTTGCTGAGTTGTAGGAATTCCTTACATCACCTGGATAATAATCCCTTATCAGTTATATGACTTGTAAATATTTTCTCCCATTCTGTGGGTTACCTTCTCACTCTGTCGATTGTGTCTTTGATGCACAAAAGCTTTTAATTTTGATAAAATCCACCTTCTCAGCTTTCTTTTGTTGCCTGTGCTTTTGACATCATATCCAAGAAATCATTCCCAAATTCAATGTCACGATGATGTTTCCTACGTTTTCTTTTAGGAGTTGCATAGTGGTCCATTTCAAGTTATTTTTAAAAATGTGTCACACTTCATGAATTTGCATGTCACCCTTGCACAGGGTCCTTGTTAATCTTCTTTGTGTAGTTCCAATTTTAGTAAGTGTGCCGCTAGAGCGAGCACTAAAAGAAAATCCTTGAAAAAATGCATTATCATAAATAGATGAAAATAAATTTTGTTTATAACACACTGTCCCAAATCCCCAGAAGAAAGAAAGTGTTTATGCCTTGAAGAAACTAAACCAGAGGGACTCTGGACTCAGAAGCACTGTGTGTAGTGAAGGCATGAGGGTCTGATAGAACAGGACACAATGAGAGTGTGTGAAGCTATCGGACTGTGAAGTGCTCCTCTCCCCCACGGACTGCCCCCACCGCCCCTTCTTCTGTTCCTAGCATGCATGCTGTGGGCATGCAGCCAAACCCCCATCTTTTCCCCCAGACCAGACATAGGAGAGCATTTTCTGGAGAAGCAGAACTGTACCAAAGAAAACCCCTGCAGCTATTGAAGTGTAGGGAACCATCCCCTCATGCGATCGCCCTACAGCAAGCTCAACAGGCAACATGTGCCAACGGCCCTCCACCCCTCACCAGAGCTTCCATCTGCATTTTAGTGTCTTGCTCTTACTTAGGAAAGAATGGCTAAGGATAACGAGATAACCAAGGAAAGCTTGCAACAAGAATGACTGAGGCTAAAATAATACACAGCAAAAGGAAACTCGGAAAGAGACCACATAGGGAGGAAAATAAGTTCTTAGAACTATAGCATTCTCAGAGGGAAAAGAAAGGATATTGCATTGATGGTTAAAAAAAAAAAAGAATGTTATAAAAGAAGGAAGTGAAGAACAATATAGGGGTTTTGGAAATTGAAAATGGAATACTACAAATTGTAAAAACCAGTAGTTGGAAGAATAAAATTGAAGAAATTCCCCAGAAAATAGAACAAAAACAGCAAAAGGACAGAAAAAAACAATAAGAAAATTAGAGGATGAATTCAGTGCAGAAAAAAAGCAACCAAGGAAAAGAAATTATTAAAGAAGTAACACAGGAAAATCACCTAGGGCTAAAGTCCAGGAGTCTCATGTTCAGTGGCATCGCACACACTGGGGCAATGGATGGAAGGAAACTGGCCAAGGAATGCCCCTGTGAAGCTCATTATCAGCAGTGATCCAGCACAGAACCCAAGAGTGCCCAGAGAGGGGAAGCAGCCAGCAGGAAGGAAGGGGAAGGAGAATGGCCTTCTATTTCTCAACAGCATTGTTGGGCACTAGGACACAGTGTTACAAAATGACAAGAATCCAAATGAAACATGATTCTCACCTGGAATTCTGCACTCACTGAAAATGTCATCACGGCATACATTTTCAATCTAGTCTCAACAAAGGGGAAGTGTGAGATACTGGATGCAGCAAAGGAACTTTCCAAAAGGAGACTGACAGGGGGTCCCAGCACAGAAGTGTGTAGCTTGGGCAGGTGGTGGGAGAGATGCTCCAGGTGAAAGGTCCTGGAGCTGATTCCAAACTTTAAAACATATTTGGAATACAGTTGGAAATTCTATTGTCAGTTCTTGGACAGATCTGTGAGACCATGTGGAAAAAATTAGGTATAACTAAAAAACTCAGCACATGAAGAAACGAGACTAATATTAATTGCAGGGAAAAGACATGTTGTACAAGAGAGAAAAATGGAATCCAAGTACACTATTTGGCTCAGGCTTGAGAAATATTTGCAGGGACCAAATTACAAATGTCACAGCTTTAGCCAATAATCATGACCACTGCACACGGAGTCCACAGGGGTGTGCGAAGCGTGAGGATGGGGAGGGACTGCCATGAGAATTTGATTCCCTGTTGTGTGACAGGCACTCAGTAGACAATGTCTAAAGAGACGAAGTAATTATCACAAAATAGTGAGGTATTACACAGGAAAGAGAGAGTCAATTTCTGAAACAGCAGAAATAAGAGACTTGGAAGTGGGTGTGTGTGAGACGGGGGAGAGAGCACGTTCCTGTATTTTGTTCTAAGCATTTCCATACTGTTTATTTGTTTTAATGGTCATGTCTTACTTTGAGGTATTTTGGGGGGTTATCTATACTTTTCTGAATTGTAGCACGTCCTGTGATCAGGGTCACTGATAGTTTATAAAAGCGCTGATGTACAAGTTAGGGAAAAGCAGAAGCAACTCCAGGCCAGCACAGGGTTTGCTGAGAGAGGAACGGGCTGCACGTCAGCCCTATTTGCCTCTTACACAGAGTACAGCTGGCAACTGTGCATGGCTGTCCCGCTTGAAAACCTGAAGAATAAAAATTGAGACCAAGAAAACCCTGTCTGAAATTCTCCTAAGATCAAATCTTACATCATCAAGCGTCCCTTGAGGTAGGTATTTTTAAACTTCTGGCTGACATGTGAACACCTGTTGGCTGAAATTCGCACCCATCAATCTACTACCCTGAGAAGCCTCCGGGAATGACACCCGATAAGCACTTATTCTTATGCAAGAAGGCATGGCCAGGCATTTTAGGTGTTTCGGTCTGGCAGGAGCCAAGGTGATGAGATTACTGGGAGGAGGGTTCTCTCAGACAAGTTGAGGATGAATAGACAGACCAGTCTCCAGAAATGGAAGGTGCTCTCCACTCTGTGTGGCTCTGGCCAGGCCATATATGGGGTATCGTTCTCAACTCAGAGGTCGTGAGGGTCTAAGGAGGACACGTTGACTGTGTCCAAGAGGGGTTCTGCCATATTCATGGATTTGGAAGTCACTTTAAATAAGAAAGAATCTTGAGGACGTATAGAAAGTTATGTGTAAATAGTGTCAGACATTAAGAATGTCACACGGAACAGTAAAACACTGGACCATTTTTAGGGTTAAAGAGTTAGGTGGACGTAGAATACTATGCAACCATAAAAAAGGATGAGTTCAGGTCCTATGTAGGGACATGGATAAATCTGGAAACTGTCATTCTCAGCAAACTGACACAAGAACAGAAAACCAAACACTGCATGTTCTCACTCATAGGTGGGTGTTGAACAATGAGAACACATGGGCACAAAGAGGTGAAGGTCACACACTGGGGTCTGTTGGGGGATGGGGGGTAAGGGAGGGGCAGCAGGGGGCAGGGAGGTTGGGGAGGGATAACACTGGGAGAACTGCCTGATGTAGGTGGCAGGAGGATGGAGACAGCAAACCACCATGGCGTGTGTGTACCTATGCAACAATCCTGCAAGATCTGCACGTGTGCCCCAGAACCTAAAGTACAATAAAAAAATAAATAAATTATAAATTATATATCTATAAAAAAGAGTTAGGTGGAGAAAAAGATCAACTCAGTATGAAGAGGAACTTACAAATTCAAATTGAGCCATTCAAAGACAACATGTGTTTTCTCGCAGTGTGGGGAATAAAACCAGGCCACAGGTGTGGCACAGAGTTCTCTTGACCTGGCTGTGAGCCACTTCCAGTGTGACGTGTTTACTATTTAATGCCTTTATCCCTTCCTCTGAACCTTGAGCTGTGAAAGTACACTTCAAAAGAGATTGGATTTGGGTATTTGGTGAGGAATGATCCATCCCCAATCCAATTCATCACTTCTTAACTTACAAAGTCTGTATTGCTTCTTATTTGCTTCAAGGTAAATGGATATTTTGAGGTATGAATAAAGACCCAGGAGGATTTCCTAAGAACCGTGGAGGGAACACTTTTTGTCATTCTTATTTCCTGTCCATACTCAAGTGCCACTTATAGACTGTGAGTCTGTAAGCGGCTCCAGATCCCATCAGTGGTCTATGGTGAATGAAAAGGCAATTGAATCCAGATGCTTTTTCTGGTAAACCGTTCCTTTGTGGGAAAAATAAACAGGACAAAAAGGGTATTCACGGATTTCTCCCTGGACACTCATTCCCATTCGAGAGAGATCTTTATGCCTCTGAACCCAGGAAGCGCTCAGTCTCCACGTGTAGATTCCCTACCTGTGCAAATACCACCTGTCTCATGCCATCTTTTAATTAACTGATTGTAATGTTTTAAATGACATAAAAATATATAGTCGAACAAAAAGTGTACTGATATGGAAATTAAGAGAAGCTAAGACAGATAAGTTCCTAGAGTTGCTAAATTTTTCCTCTGAGAACTACTTATTATCGCCTTGCCATATCTAGCTACACATCATTGGTGCAGAAGTTATACATTTCATGGAATTACACTGTTTTCAAAAGCTAAGGATTCCAAGGTAATTTCTTAAATGGACACTTAGCCACAAATTTGTATATTTATTCAAAAACGTACTTTTCCCCAATTTTTCAAGTGGTACAGAATTATTTATGTAATTATGTCAGGTAATTCTACCTGATTAGTCTCATCTTAATATTAAATAAACTTCATGGAAATCTATGTGCAAAGCGTGTCCGGTGCTGTGATAGAAAGCGAATAGGATGCGTTTTCTTGGCTGCCTTCCCCATTACCTGTGGAGCACAGGAGGCAGCCTCCTTTAACTGAGTACTGCTCCCCGTGTTTACAACGACAGCCCAAGTTTTAGAGGGTTACTTCAGACTCATATTCACACTAGAACAATACCAGGTAAGAAAAGATCCTTCTCCATGGGGGATATGTGCCAAGACACTCCACAGAGGCCTGAACCCATGGAAAGTAACAGATCCTGCATATGCTGTGTTTTTTCCTAGACATACTTGCCTATGATCAAGTTTAATTTATAAATTAGGCACGATAAGAGATTAACAGCAATAACTCATAACAAATTAGGACAATTATAACAACAGCCTGCCATAAAAGTTATGGAATGTGTTCTCTAGGTCTCTCCAAATACCTTAATATATTCGGACCATAGGCGACCAGGGGTAACTGAAGCCACGGAAGGTGAAACCGTGGGTAAGGTGGGGGATGGGGGCTACGGTACTTGTGAAGTCTGGTAAAGCCACCTAAGTGTATGTGAGGTCTGGAGCATTACTTCTATGGAGCCTGCCAAAACACCAGAGTGAACGCTTCACCTTCTCAGGTAAAATGACATGAGATCCTACGGATTGTATAAATCCTTAAGTAAAATGTGTATGCACATATATATGTGTGTATATATATATATAATTTAAACATAGATGCATTATATCTTAGATATATCATAGATATCTATCTTATATATCTATGATATCTTATATATCTTGATATATCTATATATTTTAATTTGAAGTAGGTTTTTGTTTGGATTGAATATAACAGAAATCCCACTTCATTCAATGTAAGCAAAATGTGAACACACCACGCCAGCAGCCTGAGACTCACGGAACTCAGGGAATGCCTAGGCCTCGCCTGCCAATCTCCACTGACTCACAATCTAGTTGTGGCATGAGATAGACACACAGCTGATCATTTCACCGAGAACCGTGGCCACAGCCTCGCAGCGGCACTCACATGGAGGCCTGAGGCCGGGAGCCTCCCAGACAGGCAAAGCCGCGGAACTCTCACCTGGAGCAAAACCAAATTCCTGAGCTTTGCTCTGGACAATCGCGGTGATTTGCTGTCTCTCCCTTGGCCAGTCTCCTCTTTGCTTCCTCCGTCCTTTATTTTCTCAGTTGACTGGGAAGAGTGCTTGCCATAAATATAGAAAGATCTCCGAGTCCTTTCTATTTACAACGTGACTGTGCTGCAAAAAAATAGTGAGGTTTTCTCATCCTCGTTCACATGAGACCCCGCGTGTCACAGCCGGGAGTGGGATTTGCTCCTGACAGCACAGGCAGGCCGTAGTAAAGCTGGAATTCCGACTCGTGTCTGCCATGCTCCCCAGCTTCTGCCGGGCAGTGTGAATTCTGCATCTCACTGTGCTCAAAATAGAGCATGTTTTGCCGCCGCTGCTACCAATTCTATACTTCAGTTCTGTACTTTAGAATCAGCAGGGAGATGAATAAACCCCAGCCTTCTCCAGGGAAGTAAGGTAGGAAATGAATTTTAACTATCTCGTTTTTAGCTCTGTTTACGACACAAGTTCTGCTTCTGACTAGTTGCCTCGAATTGGATAGTTAAACATTTCAAAGCCAATTTGAGAGGTGTGGGAACGAGCAAGGAATAAGATAAAGGTTGGGTTATTTTTAAAAAATTTCCCCTGGGGGGTCAGTCGACAAATTTTATTCAGATAATAAAAATTCCTCGGAGAGATGCTGAGAGAATAAAACGCTGATTTCACTGAGAAGCGTGCGTCACGCGTTACGTAAGCGCTTCCAGAAGCAGGGCTACTCTACATCTTCAGTGTGCTCACGGGATCCACCAAAATTAAGATGAGGGGACTGAATATTAGTCAGTGAACCACCACATAGAAACTACCCCTATCCGTGTGCACAGACAGGGTGCGCACTGGACAGGTTTTATGCCTGGCATCTTTGCCCTTTACTTACTGGGAAAAATTGGAAAGTTTGTTTAAACTCATAGAACCACAGATGATAGATTTGGTCAAGACGGTAGAAGTCTCCTAGGGTCCCAGAATTTTGCCTGTAACATGAGGTCAGCAAATCCTTCCTGCTCTCTTTAGGGCCCTTTTGAGACTAAGAAGAGGGTCACGGATTCGAAAGTGTGTTGAGAAAATTAGAAGAGCTATGCAAGTGCAGAATTAAGTTTTCGCCTCTATTTCCACCACACAGGTGGTGGCTGGACCCTCCTGAAAAGGCTAGCTGCAATCAGGCTGCCCTCCTGGCTTCACCACCTCCGAATTATTACAGCTCACTTTTGATATCCTTGTGGGCTACGTCCGGTCACTTAGACTTTGAATATGCCAAGTGTAATTTTGAAGTTTCTTTCATCAGGACTACCAGGTCCTTATAATTCTTCTAAGATATGCTTATAAGAATAATTAATGGAAGTTTGCCCAAAGTTCCTCATTTTCTCAGAAATGGCTGGAATCCAATGAGGTTTACTTATATGACGTAATAAGGTAGAAGGAACTACAGCCTGAACATTGCAGGAAGTGGTCAAGAGGTGAATGCTGGGGAGTCAGGAGACTCCTGACCGTCTACAGCAGCACCATGCGCTTCCTCACTACAGCAGAGGCAGGTTCCCCATCCAGGAATGAGGAGAGAGGCGTAGTGGTGATGTGGGAGGGGGTGTGAAGTGCTGGGTAGAGAAAGGCGGGTCCCTGGCAAAGGCTCCACCTTCTGGCCTGTGCCCATGGACCTAGGTAAGGACAGGCATTTCTGTTTTCAGAAAGATGTGAATGCCAAGGGAATTTAGCTGAGAGTGGTCTGACTCCAGGGGAAGACCACCTTCCCACTCCAGCCCCCTTCTAGTTCCCATCCGTCTGCTGAGAGCTACCTCCACCACTCAATAATACCTTACCCTCATTTCCCAAGCCCACGTGTGATCCAATTTTTCTGGTACGCTAAGCAAGAATCCAGGATACAAAAAGCCCTCTGTCCTTGCAATAAGGCAGAGGGTCTAATGGAGCTGACTGACATGAGCCACTGCAGATGGCAAAACAGAAACAGCTCCCAGTAAAACACCCTCTAGGGCTTCAGAAGCTGTAAACTCAACCCTAGACGCTGCCATGGGGCTGGATCCCAAACATGCCCCCACAAACTGCTGCCTGCATGCTCCCCCTGGGGGTATGAGCAGCAGGGTACCTCAGAAGCAAGCCACACCCCATCGCACACCTTGCAAGCGGGATAAGGGAACTTTCCCCATTTCAGTGGGTCACGTTTTAGCCATGCGTTCCTGGCAGTAAGTGTGGCTCAGAACTGGGGAGGAGCGGAGCGCTATTCCACGGGTGGAGTTGGAGGTGAGGAGTTGGATGTGCTGAACCTAGAAGTTCCTGGTTATCTCCCGATGCTCATGCTTCAAAAAGTTGCCTTATGTACTTTCCAGAAAAATCAATCATTTCGACTTATTCCTCTCTCGCAGTCTCGACCTGTAAGTCACCTTTGCCTCCCTTTCCCTTCTCCCCGTGCTTCTGTTTCTGCCTGTAAAGACGCATCTGTCTGCTCCTGGAAAGCACAAGACTTACCCAACTGTCCCCCCAGCTCCACACCATCCTTGGCAAACCTACTATTTTCTTTCTCTCTTTCTCTCTTTCTCTCTTTCTTTCTTTCTTTCTTTCTTTCTTTCTTTCTTTCTTTCTTTCTTTCTTTCTTTCTTTCCCTCCCTCTCTCCCTCCCTCCCTCCTTCCTTCCTTCTTCCCTCCCTCCCTCCTTTCTTTCTTTCTCTCTCTCTCTCTTTCTTTTTCTCTCTCTCTCTCTTTCTTTCTTTCCTTTCTTTTTTGAGACAGAGTCTCAATCTGTCACCCAGGCTGGAGTGCAGTCATCTGATCTCGACTCGCCACAAGCTCGGCCTCCCGGGTTCAAGTGAGTCTCCTGCCTCAGTCTCTCGAATAGCTAAGACCACAGGCATGCACCACCACACCCAGGTCATTTTGTATTTTTAGTAGATAAGGGGTTTCTCCATGTTGGTCAGTCTGGTCTCGAACTCCTGACCTCAGGTGATCTGTCTGCCTCAGCCTCCCAAAGTGTTGGGATTATAGGCATGAGCTACCGCGCCTGGCTTATCCTCTGCAAACTTTCAATGTAGAGTTTCTTTATGTACCAGGTGAAGGAGCCCACTCTGAGCTCCGTGGCTTTGAAGGATTCTGTCCGTTTGGCGCAATGAGGGACGGAAACAGAGTTCAATTGGCACAGTCGGTGATCTTCAGAGGCCTATGCGCATTACTAAGAGAATATGATATAATAGAGACAAGAACACAATATGTTGAATTCCTGTGCACAGGCAAGACAGGGAAAGGCAGAGTCCAGGAGTTAGTAGTTATGCTGGAGAGTTAAGGGGTTTCGGGGAGCAAGAGCTGATCTCACCAGAATTCTGTTTCTGCAACATCCCAGCTCTTGGAGGGACCAAGGGAAAAGCCAGCAGTTCTCCATTCTCTAAAGCAAGCAAATAAATGAATTGAGAAATGCTTTACAGAAATGGGAAGGCAGTAATGATGGGAAAAATACATACCCAGGAAATATTCAAAAAACAAAGAAGTATTTTCCTGGGGACAAGAATAATCCTCAACAGTTATACAAATAGCTTTACAATTTTACATTAATAAGCATAGCTGGTTTTATAAGTAAGCAAAATAAATGACCACCAGGGTGATAGAATTCAAGCTCTGTCAGCAGAACGCGGTGAGATGGGCACGGGTGCCCAGCGCGGGGGTCAGGAGAGGAGAGCTGCGATGGGCCACACCTGCTGACGGGCACCGCCTTCCAGTGGCCCTGGGCCCGCACCCTTGTCTGTCCCTTTGTCGAGCAGGGAGGGTGTCCTGTGGTTGGACCCCACCCAGCACTGAGAACCGGCTTCCTGGAGCAGACCTGGCCCTCCCGGCCATCTGAGGGCCCCGGAACACAGGCCGTCCTCTGCGGTTCTCCCACGCAGAATCGAACCCTCAGTTCAGCCTTTTACGAGGGCAGTAGCTGACCACAGGAAAACAAAAACAGCCCTTCCTTTGGGAAAATTCTCCACTTCACTCATGACCAAACTAAAGATGGCAGAGAAGCCCAGAAGTGTCCCAAACCAACAAACAGAAAACAGCGCGAAGGGAGATGGATGGGCCCAGCCAGGCCGCCACAGAAGGCCCCGTGTCCACCTTCCCTCGTGGAGGGTTCTCCGGGGCCAAGCACACAGGGGCTCGCCTGCCCTGCACCCAGGCTGCTCCCTCCGCCCAGACTCTGCGCGTGGGCTGGGTTCCCCATGGCCTGTTTACTCAGCTGCAATGACCACACGGGAGACAGCACCATGGGACGGTCAAAGGCTGGCTTTGGACAGCACCGACCACATGCTTAGTGACTCAAGGCGGAGGCGACTCCTTGAGAATCCACACCAATTGCCCCCTCAGAATCAGGCATAGAAAGATGGGAGCCAGACTTCCCTTCACTTGGGATCACACTTCTTGCTCAGGAGCTGATGCAAGAGTCCAGTGTTCAGAGCCTATGAGACCAATCCAGCCACCACGCCCTGCAGGGGTGGAAGCTGCTGGCTGAGGGACGGGAGGCTTTCCAAGAGCCCAGGGCTTTTCCAAAGAGAAGGCTGGATACCTGTTCCTTCCTTTTTCTCTCTCCCAACAGTGTTCAGAGTCAAGGAGGGAATCACTAAAAGAAAATCTCCCCCCAGATGACATAGAGACCAGGAGAGGCCCCAGGGAGTGCACCAGCTCACTGGTTCTCCCCCTAAGGTTGAAGCCACCAGTGCTCTCCAGAATTCAAGATGCCTATGAAAATTCGGAGGGAGTAGATAGACGGAAAGTGGCCAGGAGATCAAAAGTGATTTAAAGATGACTAAGTCATTGGCCTTCTTGTCCCATCTCTTGATACATTGCAAGGAAAACATCCTAGTATATTCATTTACTTAAAGAAACATAACTTGAACAATTGTGTTTCCGAAGAACAAAGAAGACATTTTACTTTGTCTAGCTGCTTTTCATCTTACGCTGCTGAAATAGGTAAAAATCTAAGGCTGCTTTGGAAGTTTGCAAAAGTTGGCGGACAGGAAAAAGAGAAAGGACTTTAAATAGTTGTTTTTCTTTTTCCTTAAGAAAGCCAAGTGGGCCTTGGTCTTTAGCAGAAAACTAGGAAAAAATCCAACAGTCTAAGCAATAGCCACCCGCCCCCGACACACACACCCTTTCAGACGATGCTAGAATCCTGATGGTGGGCAGCCAGCAGGAATTCTACTCGAGCATAACGTTCTCGGATGTCCTCCCAGAAGTGAAATGTGTCTCTGACAGCCCCTCCAGAGCAGGAAGGACCCCTGATCTGCCACCCTTGGGTAACGTCGGACTCTAACTCACACAGCTGCTTTTCTCTGCACCTTCAGAGCAGCTTCTGACGCAAAACGAGAAATGCACACATCTCTGCCATAGTGCTGGAGTGAGGGCGCTCATTGAAGTGGGTTCATGCCGCGCAGTTCTCCTCTCCCTTCGGCAGGGACGCGCTGGGGCCTGGCATTGATCCAAGTCAAAGACTGGCTTTCCTGCTTCCATTTGGAGCTTGCCAGAAATAATACACATTTTGAAAAATGTGATGGTTTGAAGAAAAGGAATCTGTTTGCAGTTCCAACTTCCCAATTATCACCGTGCAAAAAACTACCCCGCAAGATGGAAATATGAGAATGACTGCAGAAATCATCAGGAGAATCGGGAGGGTAGAAAAGAAGGATGTCAGAATAATGACATGTTTTAGGCAAAAATGCATTTTTTAAGCCATTCAAAATGTAGATAAGATCCACAAAAATGCAGAATTTTCTGGTATAAGACACCAGCAAAGGCGGCCTCAGCCTCAGGGGTATTATGACCAGACCCAAAGGCACAGATGTCTCTAAATACAATTTCAACCACTTTCTGGGCCAAACAGGACTTGTCTCTGGGGCTCGAGATGACCTCTGACTTCTCAGTTTTTGAGACTTGGCTTTACTCATTTACATTATGTAAGAGTTATATACACTCAATTAAAAGAATAAAGATTGTCACTTAGAATGAAACTAGGAAGAAATAGGAGGCCACCGCAGAAGGATCGCTTGAGGCCAGGAGCTCAAGACCAGCCTAGGCAACACGGTAAGACCCCGTAACAAAATGCAACAAAAAGTCATCCTGGAGGGGTGACATGTTCCTGTGGTCCAAGCTACTTGGGAGGCTGAGGCAGGAGGATCTCCTGAGCCCAGGAGGTTGAGGCTGCAGTGAGCCATGATCACGCTACCGCACTCCCACCTGGGTGACAGAGCGAGCTTCTACCTCAAAAAAAAAAAAAAAATTGCAGGAAAACTGGATTGTTTCCAGTGAAATTGAATATCATCCCTTTTCAAAAGGAAAACCCCCCAAAATATAATAGAGTTTTAATTCTTTTCTGCCCAATTTTATTCTCTAACTTACATATATAAAGAGATTAAAAAATTGAATAAAATATTTGGATAAATTACTTGGAGCAATGTTCTTAGATGTGGAGAGTTAAACATCTGTTTTTTTTTGTTTTTTTTTCTTTTTTTCTGCGACGGAGTTTCGCTCTTGTTACCCAGGCTGGAGTGCAATGGCGCGATCTCAGCTCACCGCAACCTCCGCCTCCTGGGTTCAGGCAATTCTCCTGCCTCAGCCCCCTGAGTAGCTGGGATTACAGGCACGCGCCACCACGCCCAGCTAATTTTTTGTATTTTTAGTAGAGACGGGGTTTCACCATGTTGACCAGGATGGTCTCGATCTCTTGACCTCGTGATCCACCTGCCTCGGCCTCCCAGACATCTATTTTTAAAAGGATTATGCTGGGAGATACTAAGGATAAGAAAATAATAATAATAATAAAGCATTACCTGCTCCTACCACTTGGGGGCAGCAACCCAAAACTCACCCGATTTGGGCACTTGGATGGGTGACCCCGGGCCGCAACCATAGTGACCCACAGTTCTGGTGGGTTACTGCATTAATGGGAATCACTGCCTTCCTACATCTTTATAGATACTATGAAGCCGCATGCTTGGGGAGGCCTACAATAGTGATTAATCTGAAGAAAAGCCTTTTAAAAAGTATAAAAGAGCAAACTTTGAAAGTCCTTGTATCTATTTGTTACCAAATATTACCTACAGTGCCTATGGATTACTAGGCAGAAAAGAAATCCAACCCAGATTAGTTTAAAGGGCAAAACCAGACTAGCTTCAGACTTTCAGATAACATTGCAACTGGAAGAGAATGGAGCACTCAGTATTGTTTTCGATTGAAAAATTGTCTATGCAGCCAGCCAAGCTATCTTTTGACTACAAGCGAAGACTTTCGTATATTCATATACATATATATCTCTGGGAACTATGTCACCTGTATATCTTTTGCAAGATATATGTTTTTCAAGATAGATATACAGGAGACATAGTTCCCGGAGATATATATGTATATGAATATATAAAAAGATGACCCCCTTCCCCAAAAAAGGCGACCAAAAACAGAGGAGTGGGCATGAATGGTAGGGAGTGTGAGGCTGCGTGAAAACAGAGCTAAGTGAAAACGGTTCCTTCTCAGTGTTTCCTCTGTAGTTTCTACTGAGAGTTTACTTTTTTCTAACAGGCTGAATGTAAAAGCCATGTTTTTTCTGAAATGATTCCTTATTCTCAATTTCACATTGCAAATGAATCACTTCCCTATCTCAGAGCATTTTCTCTGTTATGCTGAACTGTAGCAGACATACACAAATGCAAGAGTATGTGCCATTTAAAAGGTGACAAGGCCAGGTGCGGTGGCTCACGCCTGTAATCCCAGAACTTCGGGAGGCAGAGTTGGACGGATCACTTGAGGAGTTTAAGACCAGCCTGACCAACATGGTGAAACCTGGCTTCTACTAAAAATACAAAAAATTAGCTGGGCATAATGGCTCACACCAGTAATTCCAGCTACTCAGGAGGCAGAGGTAGGGGAATCGCTTGAACCTGGGAGGTGGAGGTTGCAGTGAGCTGAGATCATGCCACTGCACTCCAGCCTGGGCGATCGAGTGAGATTCTATCTAAAAAAAACAAAAAAAAGATGCAAATTGTGCAGAAGGGTCACCTCACACCAGGCCATGGAACCCTGCCGCATCCCAGAGTTGTGGAACTCCCTGTCCCTGCGGCCTCGTGGTGGCTCCTGGAGACTCAGCAGAAGACATAACGGGCAAAAATTAGAGACAAGGAATCAGGAGCCACGTCAAACACACTGTGCCCTTTCTGGGTAAAGTGCTGTCGAGAAATGCGTGTAGGGAAGGGAGTCGGAGCTCCACAGGAAGGTTCAGGGAGGCCTCAGTGGGGAAGAGCAGAACTGAACCTAAAGGAAGCGAGGAGGAGGTCGTGTGTCTCCTGAGAGTTCCAGGCAGAAGCACCCAGGAGAAAGGCCCGAGGCGGGTCTCTGCCTGGCTCCTTGGAGGAGTGAGAGGTGCATCTGCCGCTGCAGCAGAATAGCAAGAGAAGAGGCGTGAGGAAGGGGCAGCTAGCTGCACTTGACTGATCCAGAAAATACAGCAGAACCGCTACGCAGTCAACCTCTGAGGCCACAGTTTCCAGGCTGGAATCCTGGCTCTGCCATTGTTTTAAATGTGGCCACGGGCTGGACTGTGAACACTTTCTGTGCCTCTGGATTCTCATTTGCAGGAGGGAGACATGAGGTCTATGAGTTGAGGTGTTAAAACACTCAGAAAGATGCCTAGGACTTGGTGAGTGCTTCTGAAGAGTTGGTGACTGTCCCCATGTTCAGTTAGGTCCGCAGAGAGCTCAATATTTCATATTACCTTTCAACTGGCAACAAGAATCAAGGTAAGAAGCAGGCAAATGAAATGGCCTCGACATTTTGGGTAAGACTGCAAATAAGGACATGCCCATGTTCTTCAGTCCCTTTTTGTGAAACTCACAAAATTAACTTCTCTAAATTTACATTTGGCAGAGAATATTAGTATTCTTTTACGAGAAAATTACACATGTGCCCAGCCCTATCTCTGGATTTGCCATTAGATAGGTGCCCTTTCATTGGAATTAATTCAGACTGTTTTCTTTTTTGCCACGACCCGGGAAGCAGAAGGGAGACTCCTTTGCTCGGCTGAAGCGAAGGGACCCAAACCTGGCTTTCTCACAAGATCCATCTGCCTCTCCCTTTTATTACTTCAGGCCTCGTTTCAATGCTTTACCACATAGGTTTTTTATTATTTAAGTGAACTCAAAATGATAGCCTGGCTGTCTTTCACCTATTTTACCACCTCTCTTTCAGGATTCTGACAGTGTAGGAAGAAATCAGGCCTGGAAGCTGACCCGCCCTGGATGTGGGGCGGACCCTCAGGACAGATGGCTCAGCCTCACAGATGTGCTGACCTCTAGAATCATCAGTGAGCACCACATGGACGCAAACCTTCTCCTTCCTCTAAGCCGTCTAAGAGTTGTGGCGGCACACAGTCACAGCTGGGCGACCCCAAGGGAGAGACACAAGCTAGACGGGAGCTTCACCAGCCGCCACGCAGAATCCAGCCCCTCACGTCCACCCCATTGACTGAGCGGGCCAGTCCCCCTGTAACCATGTCAGTAACGTGAGCGGGCTCATTGCTGAAGTTACACTCTTCACACTTTGCAAATTTCCAGAAGAGGCAACGTGGTTGGAACTCAGAAAGCAAACAATGTTATTCCCTCTGTGGCCCCACCCTCCCTTCCAAAATCTCCCCACAGAAGCTCTGGAGTCTCTACTGGCAGACCAGCCCTGTCTCGGTTCTGACTCCAGCTCTTCCCCGTCAGGACCTCCCAGGAGCTCCTCAGCCCCATCCTGGTGAGTGCCATCGGTCCACCGGCCGCCAACCACAGCTGGCCTCGGCGAGCCAGGGCTCCCTTTCACGTGCCGGTTTCTTTCCCAGGACCCGGACCGTAGCCTGGCTCTCAGGCCCCCGGTTCCCAGTGGCAGTTCTCTGGGATGCCAGCTGCCCATCCGGATGAGTAACTACCACCTGCTCCGAATTCCGAAGCTGCTCATTGCCAGCGGAGCCTGCACTGTTCCAGAAACGGTGTGTGTTTACATGCCCAGTGCATTTCCAGTCGGCACTGTGGCTCCATTAGCTTCCCAGCAGCTTCTGGCTATGAAGATCCTAGTAATCTTGTCCTCAGCCTGCGGGGAACCTCCCCAGCCATGCTCCACCCAGATCTGAGATACGGCAAATAATCAAAAGTGGACCTATTGTGTTCAAGGTATTCCCTGAAGAAGATCTGCAGCAGGGTTTATTTTCTTCTATAGCGTTTAGATTAGGAACAGCCCACTTGTGCTGGGATAAGGGGGAAAGGCCCTTTCCTAGCTCCTGCTGCCCTGTGAAACCCGTCATTTGTCCTGTGATCTGATACTGCTCTCGGTGCTGCCACGCTGGAGCTGCTTGGTCTCCATTTTCCATGAAAGAGACTTTTCTACTAACAAAGTAGCTACCACAGTGTGCAAAGGTGTTGTAAGGATAAGTGGCAGTGTCTGTAAAGTGCTTGGAGTTCTCTGAATAAAAAGCACAGGAGAAGAATAGAGCATTAGCATGTTATTATTCTCATAAGAGTGGGTGGAATCGCAAAGAGAAATCATGTCAAAGATGTAACGGAACTTAGAAGTCTGAGGCTTTAAAAGGCTGGGATTATTAAAACACCCCGTTGTTTGACAGGAGAAAATTAAACTGTTCTCTTGTCTCAAAAGACATAATGCTACTTTCTCATTACTTAACACACCTCACAATCTCTTCTTCCTGCACCAGCCTTCCACTGAGGTCAGGAAAGCTCCAGCTATAAAGTTATTGTATAGGGACGCCATAAAGTGACACTCTGGTCTAGGAAGAAAAAAAAAACTGGGCCTTTTGATCAGTATCAGTACCTCCAGTAACAGTCTAGGATCCAACATGCGACATCCCTACCCTCAGGCCAACTAAAAATGTCTGCTTATAGAAATGGTGTTAGGGCCTCATGTGTGTGCAGGACGAGGACAAGGAGCTGAGCAGCTGCCTGGAATGAGGATTCCACAACGGCTCCATTCCCCAGGAGAAACAAAAGTAGAAGGACCCATCTGCTGGGAGACAGAAACTGCAAAGGGCCACCTCTCTCCTGGTCTCTTGGTTAAAGAAAAAGCCTTGATGAAAACACAATTCTCATACCTAACATGGATCTGAATTCCAAACTTACACGGTATCTTTATGGTGTAAGAACCCACACATGGTGGGCCGCCTCAGAGAAGGACATTGCCTTCTCTCTTCAAGCCACACATGTGCTTCCCACAGAAAAAGATGTCAGAGTGAAAATGATGGCACAGAAGGGGAAGATACACAGGAGAGACCCTGGACTTACAACAGAATGAAGATTAGCACTCCCCAAATTTCAGAAGCTAGAACAAGCAAAACATCTATAGGTATATTTGAAATTCTTAGAAAAAGGATTCAACACAATCATTTAAAAAAACTTTAAAAGAAAAGAACAGGCAGATGTGAAAAAGAACCAAATAACAGCTTCTAGAAATAAAAATATGGTTACTAAAAATACAAAATGAAATAAATAGCATATTGGATAAAATTAATGAGAGAGAATTAGTGAATGGGAAGGTGGGACTGAGGAGTCTCCAGGGCGTGGCCTTAGGGTAAGGAACTAGAAAACACCAAAGTTAAGACACATGGGACACAGAAGGAGAGCATCCAGCATGTTCTTAATGGGAGCACCAGAAGGAGAGAATAAGGAGAATGACAGAGATGCTGTTTTCACACAGCCAGTGACAGAGGATTTTAAAGATTGGTGAAAGATAAGAACCCTTAAGCTGGTAAAACACAAAAGCTCTAAACAGTGTAATTGTGTTCATGTGGATTCTGTATTAGGATCATCCACAGAAACACAACCAATAAGAGAGTAGACAGATAGGTAGGTAGGTGGGTAGGTAGGCAGGCAGATAGATAGATAGGTAGGTAGGCAGGCAGATAGATACATAGATAATAGGTAGGTAGGCAGGCAGATAGATAAATAATAGGTAGGTAGGCAGGCAGGCAGATAGATAGATAGGTAGATAGGCAGGCAGATAGATAGATAGATAACAGGTAGGTAGGTAGACAGGTAGTTGGTAGGTAGGTAGATATGTAGGTAGGTTGGTAGATAGATAAGTAGGTAGATAGCTAAGTAGGTAGGCAGATAGATAGGTAGATAAGTGGGTAGGTTGGTAAATAGGTAAGTAGGTAGATAGCTAAGTAGGTAGGTAGGTAGGTAGGTAGGTAGATAGGGAGGTAGACAGGTAGGTAGGTAGATAGGTAGATAAGTCGGGAGGTAGATAGGTAGATAGGTTGATTGGGAGGTAGGTAGATAGGTATGTAGGAAGATAGATAGGTCAGTTGGAAGGTAGGTAGGTAGATAGGTAAGTAGGTAGGTAGATAAGTGGATATGTAGGTAGGTTGGTAAATAGATAAGTAGATAGATAGGTAAGTAGGTAGGTAGGTAGGTAGGGAGGTAGGGAGGTAGGTAGGGAGGTAGGGAGGTAGATTGACTGGAAGGTGGGTAGGTAGATATGTAGAAAGATAGGTCAGTTGGAAGGTAGGTAGGTAGATAGGTAAGTAGGTAGGTAGATAAGTGGATACATAGGTAGGTTGGTAAATAGATAAGTAGATAGATAGGTAAGTAGGTAGGTAGGTAGGTAGATAGGTAGATAGGTAGGGAGATAGATTGGCTGGGAGGGAGGTAGGTAGATATGTAGAAAGATAGGTCAGTTGGAAGGTAAGTAGGTAGATATGTAGGTGGATAGATAGGTAGAGAAGTAGGTAGGTTGGTAAATAGATAAGTAGGTAAATAGGTAGGTAGGTAAGTAGGTAGGTAGGTAGGCTATTAGATACATAGGTAGATAGGTGGGTTAGTAGATACATAGGTAGATAGGTGATGGGTGGGTAGGTAGGGAGATAGGTAGGTAGGTATGTAGGAAGATAGATAAGTAGATAGATAGGTGAGTTCATAGGTAGGTAGATAGGTGGGTAGGTAGATACATAGGTAGATAGGTGGTGGGTAGGTAGGTAGGTAGATGGGTAGGTATGTAGGAAGATAGATAAGTAGACAGATAGGTGAGTTTGTAGGTAGGTAGATAGGTGGGTTGGTAGATACATAGGTAGACAGGTGGCGGGTAGGTAGGTAGGGAGACAGGTATTATGAGGACTGGGTTCACTGATTATGGAGAGTGGCAATTCCAAGGTCTATAGAAATGATGCCCTGTTTGAATCCGAGGGCTGGAAGCTGCTGTACACCCAGGAAAAGCCAATGTCCAAGCTCAACGGCCATCAGGCAGGGGAACTCTGTCTCACTTGGGGAGGATCAGTTTCTTATTCTGTTCAGGCCTTCATCAGATTGGATGAGGCCCACCCACATGGAGGACAATCCGCTGTACTCATTCTATTTAAATCCCTTCCAAAATCACCCTCACGAAAACAGGCAGACTCTTATTGGACCAAATATCTGGGCATCTCTTGACCCGGCCCAGTCAATTTGACACATAAAACCAACCATCACAGATTCCTTGTGAGTGAAATTATAAATCACCAAAGGCAAGGAGAAAATTCAGAACTAACTGGAAAAGAAAGAGATTTGACCTATAAAGGAATGGAATCTGGGCCCACAGGGAATCTTCACAGCTCAGAATAACACCTTCCAAGTTCTGAGGAAAAATGAGCATTAACATAGTCTTTTTTACTCTAGTATTCAAGAGTAAGACAAAGTAATGACTATTAGAGTAAGACAAGGGCTAAGTGAATTTGCAGTTCCTAAATCATACTTGCAGGATGTTCTTTAGATACATGGAAGGTACTCTCAGAAAGAAGTAGGTGGCAGAAGTAATGGCTGCAGACATATGAGCAAATCTAAGGAAACTGGCGAAAAGTCACATCATGACGTCAGTAACACGGCAGAATAGGAGTCCCCAGTCCCCTCGCAGATACATCCATTTGCACAACCATCGATGTGCAAAAATGCCTTCATAATTGCTAAAGAATCCAGGTGAGAAATATAGCACTTCCATGAAGCACAGAAATAAGTAGAAATGCATTAAAGAGGGTAGGAAGAACACTTTCACCTGAAATCTCCCAAGCTCAGTGTCAACAAAGATTCTCCTTCTGGGAGAAGGAGAGTGAAGTGAGCAGCAACGTCACTGTGGACCCCAGAGCCAGGCCCACATCACTGAACCCTGGCTCAAGGCTGGCCTCCTAAGTTCCAGCCCCAGGCTCTTCGACCAATGGATCAAAAAAGAAATCAAAAGGAAATATTTTAAAAATCTGAAGACAAAAATGTTAGCACAACTTAACCTAGCTTGTGAGATGCAGCAGGAACATTCCTAAGAGGGAATTTGTCATAAATGCCCATGTTAAGTAAAATAAATACCTCAAATAAACAACCTCATGTCACACTTCGAGGAACTAAAAAAGAGCAAACTCAGCCCAAAGTTAGCAAATGGAAGGAAATAATAAAGATCAGGGAAGAAATGAATGACTTTGAGACTAGAAAAGCAGTAGAAACATCAGTGGATCCAAGAGTTAGCTTTTGAAAGATTAAGCAAAACTGACAAACCTTTAGCTAGACTAAAAAAAAGAGAGAAACTCAAGCAAAATTATAAATGAACGAGGAGACATTATATCCAAAACCACAGAACTACAAAGGGTCATAAGAGACCACTGTGAACAATTATATGTCAATAAATGGCATAAGCTGAAACAACAGGTCGGTTTCTAGAAGCGTACAACCTATCAAGGCTGAATCATGAAGAAATAGAAATGAATCTGAAAAGAACAGTGAGTAAGGAGGTACAATCAATAACAAAACTCTCCCAACCAAGAAAAGCCCAGGACTGATTGCTTCATGGGAGACTTCTGCCAAACATTTAAAGAATTAACGCCAAGCCTTCTCAAACTCTTCTGAAGAAGCAAAGATGAAGGAACACTTCCAAACTCATTTTATGAAGCCAACGTTATTTTGATACCAGAGTCAGACAAGGACACTACAGGCCGATGTCCCTGACGAACGTAGGTGCAAAAATCCTTGACAAGATACTCGGAAACCAAAATGAGTAGCACATTAAGGGATCGTTCACCCATGATCAAGTGGGATTCACTCTAGGAAGGCAAGGAATTTCCAAGGAATTCAACATGTGCAAATCCATAAAGGTGATATATTACATTAACAGAATGGATGATAGTAAACACATGGTCATCTCAACAGATGCAGAAAAAGCATTCGACAAAAACTAACATCAGAAAATTCAACATGAAAACAGAGTCTTCGTGATAAAAGCCCTCAAGAAATTGGTATAGAAGAAATGGACCTCAACAAAATAAACCCACAGCTAATATCACACCTAATGGTGAAAAGAAGAAAGATTTTCCTCTAAGATCACAAACAAGACAAGGATGTCCACTCTTGCCCCTTCTATTCAATACAGTACTAGAAGTCCTAGCCAGATCAATTAGGCAAGAAAAAGGAATAAAATGCCTTCAAATTGAACGAAAAGAAGTAAAATTGTCTCTTTCTACAAATAACTTGATTGTTTATACAGAAAACCCTAAAGACTGCATATATGACACATTTAGAGCTAATAAACAGCTTCAGTAAAGTTGCAGACACAAAATAACCTAAAAAAAATCAGTCCCGCTTCTATACACTAACAACAAATTATCCAAAAAATAAATGTAAACACTTTCATTTACAATTGCATAAAATATTTAGATTTATATTTAATCAGGGAGGTGAAAGATCCATGCAGTGAAAACTATAGAACATTGATAAAAGAAATGGAAGAGAATACAAATAAATGGAAAGATATCCTGTGTTCAAAGACGGGAAGAACTAATATTGTTAAAATATCCATATTAGTCAAGGCTATCTACACATTCAGTGCAATCTTATTAAATTCCAATGGCATTTTATACAGAAATAGAAAAAAAAATCCTAAAATTCACATAGAACCACATGGCCCTGAATAGCCAGAGCAACCTAGATCAAGCAGAACAAAGCTGGAGACTCCATGCTACTTAATTTTAAAGTATTCTACAAAACTATGTAATCAAAAAAGTATGGTACTGGCATAAGAGCAGGCATATAAACAGATGGAACAGAGTATACAGCCCACAAATAAATCCACCCTTTTATAATTAGTTGGTCTTCAACAAAGGGGCCAAGAACATACAATGGGGGAAAGGACAGTGTCTTCAATAAATGGCGTCAGAAAAGCTGAATATCCCAAAAAAGCTGGATGTCCACAGGCAGAAGAATAAAATTGCACCCTTATCTCACACCATATACAAAAATCAACTTAAACTGGAGGAAAGACTTAAATGTAAGATCTGAAGCTGTGAAACTGCTATAAGAAAACATAGAGAAAAAGCTTTTGAAATTGGTTCGGGCTATAATTTTTTTTTCATATGGCCCCAAAAGCACAGGCAACGAAACAAAAAAATAAACAAATGGATTACATGAAATGAAAAAGCCTCTGTGTAGCAAAGGGAGCAACCTATGGAATGGGAGAAAATAATCGCAAACCATACATCCTATTAAGGGTTAATATCCACAACATGTAAGGAACTAAGCTTAATGGCGAGAAAACACATAACCTCCTTAAAATGGGCAAGGAACCTGAATAGACATTTGTGAAAAGATACAGACAATGGCCAATGGTATATGAAATAATGCTTAACATCTCTAATCATCAGGGAAATGAAAATTAAAACCACAATGAGATATCATCTCACCCATTAATATTTATAAAAGACAAAATTAGCAAGTATTGGCAAGAATGTGGAAAAAGAGAACACTTGTCTACTGCTGGTGGGAATGTATTTTGATACAGCCATTATGAAAAAACAATATGGAAGTTCCTTAAAAGGATAAAAATGGAATTTCCATATGACCTGGCAATCCTACTGTTGGGTATACATATCCAAAGGACATTAAATCAGCATCTTGAAGAGATGGCTGCACTCCCATGCCTATTGTAGCATGAGTCACAGTAATATGATATCACAGTAATATGACCCAAGAAAGAGTCAACTGACAGATAAATGGATAAAGAAAAAATATATATATTCACTTATATGTATGTACATACATATATATGGTGGAATATTATTCAGCCTTAAAAAAGGAAATCCTGTCATTTGTGACAATTTAGTGAACCTGGAGGGTATTATGTAAGTGAAATAAGCTTGGCACAGAAAGACAAATACAGCCTGGTCTCACTTTCACATAGAATCTTAAAAAGGCAATCTCATAGAAGCAGAGAGTGTAGAATCTTGAAAAGTCAGTCTCATAGAAGCAGAGAGTAGAATGGTTTTTTGCTAGGGGCTGGAGGAGGGGAAGATGGGGAGATGTTGGTCAAAGTGGACAAAGTTTCAGTCACGCTGGATGAATTTTGTTTTAACCAACCAACAATAATTGTAGTAATAATTACAATAATCATAATATCAATAATACCAATGATTATTGGTATTACTATTGTTAATGGAACTTTCTGGAGGTCTAGTGTACAGCGTGTTGACTAATATTAGTAATAGTGTTTTGTACACTTGAAATTTGCTAAGAGAGTAAGCAGATCTTAGATGTTCTCACCACATACATACAAAAAGGGAACTAGATGGGGCACTGGATATGTTTGTTAATTAGCTTGACTGCGGCAATCAAATGTATACCAAAATATTATTTTGTATATCTTAAATATATACACATTGTATTACTTATGCCTCATAATTGATAAAAACTGGCAAACATATATGTATGTTTGAAAAGAATTGCCTGAAAAAAAGAATTATTAATCCAGTTTTATTGGTCTTATTATTATTACAATTATGTTTGGCTGGTTAAAACAAAAATATGGTAGCATTGCACATTTATTAGATAGATTTAAATTTTAAAGTCCAGCAAGTCAAATGCTGACAAAGATCCGGATCATCCAAAACCGCGGGCAGAAGTTAAATTATACAGTTAATCTCAGTAGTGACTGTCAGTGGCAAAGCTATGAGCATACCTGTCTGCCCAGCTTTAATAAATGAATGACATTTATTAAAGACATGCCATTTTACAGCATTTAAAAATGTGCACAGCATACTGCAGGGATATTTACATATATAGTAAAATTTTAAAATATTCATGCGAATGAAAGCTACTAAATTCAGACTAGTGGCTCTTACGGAGAAGTAGGGAAATAAATGAGATTGACTGTGGGCAAATAGCAAGATTTATTCATATCTTTAATGATTTACTTTCTAAAAAAGAATCTGCAAAGGCTGACCTAAATTTACAAGATCACAAACAATAGGTAAAGGAATTTTCCCTAAAAATTGTATTTCTTTTTCTGATATTTCATTTGCAAAGATGACATATTGAGACAGTAAAATGCATAATGCAATTAGATGTTGGCAGCTAGGTGTGAAAGAACAGCAGGATTTAAACGAAGCCACATGTGTTTTGGTGCAGGTCATGACGATCATCAGTCACTGCTGTTTATCAAATGTGTAACTACTCTATATGCATCATCGCATTTAATTATCACACCTCCGTTACTGGTGTCATTCATTTCAGTTTTAGAGAAGGTAAAACTGAGGCTCAGAGAACTATGCGGCAAAGCCTACATTAAGCTAATCCGCATGCCGCCTTCAAAATCTGTGCTGACTTCTGAGTGCCACTGTGCCTCCTCCTGAGTCAGAATTGAAACGGCTCCCTTGCAGCCCTCGTGCAACAGCCAACGTCCGTCAAGTGCTCTCTCTCTTTCCCATCCTTTGCATATGTCATGTTTCTTAATGATTACATCAACAGTCGTACAAATGGGTCACTGCTGTGTATCCCATTTCACGGCTGAAAAAATGAAGCACAAAGCTGAGCAAAGTATCCATGGGTGGAGTCATTGCAAGTCCCACCCAGGACACCTGAAGCCAAACCCTCACTCCCCCATTAGCAAAGTGAGAAGGGACCTCACACAGAGACAAGAGCCCGGCAGGTGGGCTGTGGTCACCGACTGTATTTTTAAACAACCTCATGAGAAATCAAATCGATTGTGCATCTAGTGACAATGACTCCAGCAGGTGCAACTTAAATCTCCAGTCACTGGCTTGTAATCAGGTGAGCACGACAGTTCTCAAGGAAGGTCCTGTCCTGTAGATAAGGAGTCCCAGCTACCCCGCTTCCATCACTGCCTGAGCCTCTTGTCTGTGCTCTTCCACCCCCTGAAACACACTGCATCCCACTGCTGAGGAAGGGATTCTTTTTCCCGGATCCACACGGAAAACAGAGAGTAAATGCAAGACTGCCCGCTTGCATTGCCCAAGGAGAAATTAGGACATTTGCTCTGAGCACCCAGCACTTGCAGCGCTTGTTCAACTGATGCTTCTGATGTCCCCTGGTCTTCTCATAGGGAAGAAGAAAAAGCACTGGTGCCTGCAGATTGTCTCAGAGCCTGATAGACTCTTCCCAGGCAAGAGTGGCCCATAGCACCCCCACCCTGCCCTGTGTCTTAGCTAGCATTCATTGCTAGTGGAATCACTCATTCATTTTATAAGCATTGATTGTGTACTCACAATGTGCTAATTACTATCCTAGGCCTTAGGGAGGAAGCCCCCCTTGTACTCCAGTGGAATTATTACATAAATGTTCCCAGATATGTCACTTTCAAAAACCTTTCTTTTGGGGAATAATTTTAGATGTACAGCAGAGTTGCAAAAATAGTGCTTAGTGTTCACATATGCCCATCACCTTCTCGACTCTTCTGTTAATGTCTTACATAACCATGGTACATTTATCAAAATTGAGAAATTAACATTTGTACAATACTAATAACTGAACTAGTCTTTATTTGGATGTCACTGGTTTTTGATGTTTGCACTGTTGAAAGTATTTCTTAGGCCTGCCTTATCATACAAAGGCTACCTCCACTTTCATCTCCGTCTGTAGAATCACTGAATAATAGCATCCACAAGAGATGAGTCATCATCTTACTTGGTGTTTGAGCCTCAGTTTCTCAATCCATAAAATGGACCAATGTAATGATGTATGTAGCACAAAGGTGTACACAGAGCAGACCCTAGATTGTCTGTCTGTTTCCCCCTCTTCCCCTGACAGATAACACAGTGAGCGATTCACGTCCTGACACAGATTCCTGTAGTCAGGAGTCAAAGCAACATGTTCCGGCTTCCTATTTATTCTATAATGAGAACATTAATAAGTGGTCCTATCTTCATTTTATAGATTAAAAGTCGGAGGCTCCATGTGATCACGCCACTTTATTTTTACTTAAAAGAATATGCCATGTGGGACATGGACAAGCGGAACAAGCTGGACCCCCTGTGTTTATCCGCACACAGGCAAATGGACCATGTGATCACGCCACTTTATTTTTACTTAAAAGAATATGCCATGTGGGACATGGACAAGCGGAACAAGCTGGACCCCCTGTGTTTATCCGCACACAGGCAAATGGATCTGTGAGGAGGACTTAACCTGAGAGTGACTGTGACTTCAGGGAGTGACTGATCACTTCCCAGGATACTTCTCCTGTAAAATTGGGATTTACTGGTAATCTATTTAAAAGGAATAATTTTTACAACAATCTTAAAATTACTCTGGGAAAATGGGAGAAATACTTTAAGATGCTAGATTAATGACATATTTCCGAAACAATTTCATCATTTTTAAAAGTACTATTGTCTACAGAAAAGAAATTTTAAATTTGTCTAATTCTTATGGAGCAAACACCTTATTTTTAACTCCATGATAAATAGGAACACGTAGCAAAGACTGTACCAGATTTGCACATTTTTATGTATTTGTGCATAATTTCCTTTTATTTTTATTTATTTATTTTTTATTGCATTTTAGGTTTTGGGGTACATGTGAAGAACATGCAAGATAGTTGCATAGGTACACATGTGGCAGTGTGATTTGCTGCCTTCCTCCTCTTCACCTATATCTGGCTTTTCTCCCCATGCTGTCTCTCCCCAACTCCCCACCCCCCACTGTCCCTCCCCTATTCCCCCTAACAGACCCCAGTGTGTAGTGCTCCCCTCCCTGTGTCCATGTGTTCTCATTGTTCAACACCTGTCTGAGTGAGAACATGCGGTGTTTGATTTTCTGTTCTTGTGTCAGTTTGCTGAGAATGATGGTTTCCAGGTTCATCCATGTCCCTTCAAAGGACACGAACTCATCATTTTTGATAGCTACATAATATTCCATGGTGTATATGTGCCACATTTTCCCTGTCCAGTCTATCATCGATGGGCATTTGCTGTTGTAAACAGTGCTGCAATGAACATTCGTGGGCATGTGTCCTCATAGTAGAACGATTTATAATCCTTTGGATATATACCCAGTAATGGGATTGCTGGGTCAAATGGAATTTCTATTTCTAGGTCCTTGAGGAATCACCATGACCTTCTTCACAGAACTGGAAAAAAACTTCATATGGAACCAAAAAAGAGCCCGCATAGCCAAGTCAATTCTAAGCAAAAAGAACAAAGTGGGAGGCATCACACTATCGGACTTCAAACTATACTACAAGGCTACAGTAATCAAAACAGCATGATACTGGTACCAAAACAGAGATATAGACCAATGGAACAGAACAGAGGCCTTGGAAGCAACACAACATATCTACACCCATCCAATCTTTGACAAACCTGAAAAAAACAAGCAATGGGGAAAGGAGTCCCTGTTTAATAAATGGTGTTGGGAAAACTGGCTAGCCATGTGCAGAAAGCAGAAACTGGACCCCTTCCTGACACCTTACATTAAAATTAACTCCAGATGGATTAAAGACTTAAACATAAGACCTGGCACCATAAAAACCCTAGAAGAAAATCTAGGCAAAACCATCCAGGACATAGGAGTAGGCAAGGACTTCATGACCAAAACACCAAAAGCATTGGCAACAAAAGCCAAAATAGACAAGTGGGACCTAATCAAACTCCACAGCTTCTGCACGGCAAAAGAAACAGTCATTAGAGTAAATCGGCAACCAACAGAACGGGAAAAAATTTTTGTAGTCTACCCATCTGATAAAGGACAAATATCCACAATTTACAAAGAACTAAAACAGATTTACAAGAAAAAAACAAGCCCATTCAAAAGTGGGTGAAGGATACGAACAGACACTTAATAATTTCCTTTTTTAATATTAGTCTTGCTAGTATTACCCTGAGTTGACCCATCATTATTTGCATAAGACTTTTCATATTTAATTCTCATTTTGTATTTGTTTATATTGTTGGTGATATAAATAATACTGATATTAATATCTCTTTGAGATAAGTGGCTTAT
Source organism: Callithrix jacchus (assembly GCF_049354715.1). Lineage (NCBI taxonomy): Eukaryota > Metazoa > Chordata > Mammalia > Primates > Cebidae > Callithrix > Callithrix jacchus. The sequence continues at coordinate 172,347,321 of NC_133505.1, forward strand.
ACACACTTAAAAAATAAAAGGCCCAGAGAAGTAACACTTTTTCATTAACTTGAAGGAAAATTTATTTTTCTTAAGTTTGAGCTGAAAATTCACTGGGGAGTCATTATCTTGTTTATGGTACGCACTCATGTAGTTCACAGAAGTACTGTTTTGATATGTTTGATTGCAAAGTGCTGACTCAGAACCCTGGGGTGTTACGTGACACAGAGTAGACATACCATATCTCCTTTAAAACATTTTTTAAAAATCCTGAAAATCCCTAAAGGGCACAAATGTTTTGTGTGCAATACCATTAGTAATTTTTCAGAATGTGTCTTTCCTTGCAACCTCTCCAGCACTCGATTTTATTTTCAAAATAACGTTTGTTAGTCTTTTTTTTTTTTTCTTTTTTGAGACGGAGTTTCACTCTTGTTACCCAGGCTGGAGTGCAATGGCGCGATCTTGGCTCACCGCAACCTCCGCCACCTGGGTTTTTTTAGGCAATTCTCCTGCCTCAGTTTCCTGAGTAGCTGGGATTACAGGCACGCGCCACCATGCCCAGCTAATTTTTTTTTTTTTTTGTATTTTTAGTAGAGACGGGGTTTCACCACGTTGACCAGAATGGTCTCGATCTCTTGACCTCGTGATCCACCCGCCTCAATCTCCCAAAGTGCTGGGATTACAGGCCTGAGCCACCGTGCCCGGCCCCATTTGTTAGTCTTAACAGGATTAAAATAATAGCAGTTGGTATTTTAATTTGCTTTTACTTAGATACTAGCGAATTTAAGCATTTTTATAAATTATGACTTCAGTAAAATAATTTTGTGACGTGTGGGGCTCAGAGTTGTGGAAAGCTCACATTGCCGCGCCTGTGTGAGAGGTGTCTGGCATTTCCGCACACATTTACCCACCATCCTTAGTTATTGTTAGCTACTCGTATTATCTGCCATATATATTGATCCTTGCCCCCACACATCACAGATATTTATCCAGGATGTTGTTTTTTAACCTTTAGTTGTATTGGATTTCACGGTACAAAAGTCAGGTCTTTCAGCTTTTACTTAATAAGCCCTTCAACAGCTCTATTAGGAAACTATCAGTTCTGATACTTAACTAATATGCTTTCAGAATGAATTAAAAATAATATCTTTACCATCTTCTTGACTGAAAAAAATAAATTCATGACCCAGTTTGATTAGAAAACTCATTTCATTTTCAGTAAAGCACTAGTTTATCATTAATGTCTGTAATATAAAATTTAGTCAGATAATGTCAAAACTCAAACTGGGCTTATTAACTACAACTGATCTTGATCGCACCTTTCTCTGTTCCTTTTTAAAGATTTTCACAGCTGGCCGCAGTGGCTCACGCCTGTAATCCCAGCACTTTGGGAGGCTGAGGCGGGTGGATCACGAGGTCAAGAGATTGAGACCATCCTGGTCAACATGGTGAAACCCCTTCTCTACTAAAAATACAAAAAAATAGCTGGGCATGGTGGCGTGTGCCTGTAATCCCAGCTACTCAGGAGGCTGAGGCAGGAGAATTGCCTGAACCGAGGAGGTGGAGGTTGCGGTGAGCTGAGATTGTGCCATTGCACTCCAGCCTGGGTAACAAGAGCCACACTCTGTCTCAAAAAAAAAAAAAAAAAAAAAAGATTTTCACAACTCTGAGGTTTTATCTTATGACATGCAATCCTCCTAAGGATATATACTTCTAAATTTGCAAAAAATTACCAAGTATTGTTTAGCTATACGTTCATATGTTGTAAAAATGTTCAAACATGCAAGAGAAGGATAAACATCAAATCAGGCAGGATTACTCGTGGTGCTGAAGGATAGTGGTGAGATTAGGCAGGAATACAGGATAGGGCTGTGTGTAACTCTCGAATGTCTTGCTCCTTTTTTATATCTTAAGCTGGATGGGAGTTACATGGACATTTATTATACTATTCTTTGCATCTTTCTGCATGTCTGAAATGATGAGCCATACATTTAGCATGCTGACATATGTGAATGGACACATGTATGCGTGTATTTTGTTGGGCCCTGCCACAGTGAAGTCTGGGTAGAATGCAGGAATCTGCAACTTAGATAAGCATCCCAGGAGCCAGAGAAAGGAAGGACCTGAAAGGTACAAACACAGCTGTGTCCCTGAAGCTTTTCTAGCTTAGTAAATGAAAAGCATGATGACCAAAAAGATATACGTAGCACCAAAAACATACCAAAGACAATGTGCTCATTTTTATAAGTACTATTACACTTGACCCACTGGATGTGGGTCAAGGTGGAGCCGGTGTCGACACTTATGTTGGGTATATTTATTGATTCATTCAAGATTCTGTCAAAGATTATTTTGTGCCAGGTATTACACAGAATCCTGGGAATAGCATTGAACAGGTGGTCAAGGTCTTTGCCATATGGTTTACATTTTTACATCAACAACGATTCACATAGGTCAGACATGAAGGACCTTTCTCTCTCAAACAATGTGGCTGGAGGAGGGCTTTTCCCAGAGAAGCAAATATCCATTCAGTAGCAAGGGTGTGTCTTGAGTGTCAGACTCAGAGCCATAGTGGTGAGCAGAGGTGTTCAGCTCATGGTCCCCAGGTGCTTCTGTGCACATGCAGGCAAGAGCAGGTCAGGTGTAAAGCAGCAGAGAGCCTCGAAGTAGCCATGGGTGCCAAGGGTGGTCAGGTCACCATGCTGAGTCCTGGGTCTGCAAGTGGAGCACTTCCATTTTGCTTCTGGCTGATGTAAGAAGATTTGGGAGCTCGGCAAATTATCCATATATTTGATTGCCATCTTTCCAAATACGAAGATATATATAGAACTAATAAGTTATAGAAAATTGCAAGTTTTTGACATATCTGCAACACTGTGAACTCTTGGAAAACCTGCATGATTTTGGGATGTTAATATATTGCTTGTCATAATTTTTCTTTCAAAAGTGCTTTTTAAAAAATATAGTGGTTTTAAATAAATGCAAAAAGTTTTTTATGACCTGATTATACATCTTGTTTTAGATATTTTATATTTTTTTCTCTGATGAGACTATGTTCTATCTTCATTAAATAAAACTTAGAACATTTATAATAAAAGTATAAATAAGAAAAGTCTAAAAATATGACCAGAGAAAGTGGTTGATACTTTTATATATTTCCTTATCCTTTCTTTTAAAATAAAAAAAGTTTAATTTGAATTTGTATATAATTAATTAAATTAATCTCAATAATTAAAACTTTTAAATTAATGTGATTTTTAAGTTATAGAGGAAACACAGGCTTCCAAGTGAAGATGTCAGTCTATATACATAGATTAGTCTCCACCAGCTCCCAAGCTTTGGAAACACTGGTACGGGGTACACTGTGTATGGAGTCATGTTCAAAATGCCTTGTTTACATTGAGTTAATCCTCACAATGACACTGTGAATCAGACACTGTTATTATCCCCATTCTATAGATGAAGAAACTGAGATAACATCACAATGCTAGTTAATGGAGGAGCTGATACTTGAACTCAGGACCCGGACAACTTGGCCAAAGTCTGTGCTGAAAATGATAGTGTGTGTGTGTGTGTTTTTTTTGAGACGGAGTTTCGCTCTTGTTACCCAGGCTGGAGTGCAATGGCACAATCTCGGCTCACCGCAACCTCCGCCTCCTGGGTTCAGGCAATTCTCCTGCCTCACAGCCTCCTGAGTAGCTGGGATTACAGGCACGCGCCACCATGCCCAGCTAATTTTTTATATTTTTAGTAGAGACGGGGTTTCACCATGTTGACCAGGATGGTCTTGATCTGTTGACCTCGTGATCCACCCGCCTCGGCCTCCCAAAGTGCTGGGATTACAGGCTTGAGCCACCGCGCCCAGCCCCTCGTGTGTGTTTTTAATGGAATGTGTGAATAAATTCACAGCATCAAAGAGAAGAAAGATGGAGCCATCCACTCCTGAAGGCAGAAAGAGAATGAGCCAGTAGGTGGGTAGAACCCCAGAGGATGTGGTCGCCTAGTGTGGGAGGGAATTCTGCAGGCCCAGCCGCGGAGCAGAAGCCCACAGGCAGATGGAGGGAAGGAGGAGGGGGTTTGAAAGTTTTTAGCAACTGCTGCCTAGGTTGGTTCCTTTCTTGTTTTTCTTCCGATCTCTCCATCCTGATGAGCACAGAGCTCATGGGCCTCAGCGTTTTCCATGGCAGAGGGTGGAGGACAAATCTCTAAAGAAGTTAACCTGTGGCAGGGAAATTCCAGACTCTTGGTCCCGCAGCCAATCGTCCTGCCTGCTGCTCACTGACCTTCCAGGTAAGAGTTTCGTGGGGAAGCCCTACATGATCCACCACCTTCTAGGGAACATTCCTGCTCGCAGTAGAACATGGCAGAGAAACAGACTTACACACCAGGGTAGAGAACGCACGTCAGACAGCCCAGGAAAAAAAATCCTGAGTCTTCTTTCTTAAATATGAATGTTTTGGTGCTAAAAATCCATTAGCATTTCATTGTCAATTTCTTTTTGATGATTTATGTTGGTGAGGTACTTGGAGCACGGAAGAAGTGTTCAGAGATGGCTCTTTCCCTGAATATAAACGCAAACAACCTTTAGAAAATATGAAGTGCTAATTTACCTAAGGCTTTAGGAAGGAGGAAGCGTTTCAGTCTGGGTGCTGTGCTTTTACTCTGTTCGTGGTTTCCAGGAGCATAACATAAACGCACAAGTGCACTCTCCTTAGCTTGGAACCGTAAGGTTGCATTTTCCCCCTTTCAAATATTTTCCTGCCAATGTACTTCAGAGTCCCTGTTTCTGCTAACACCACTGTTATTTTAATGTCAAGGACATGATAGAAATATTTATGTTTTATTCTCTGTGCCAAAGGAAGTAGTTAAATATGTGGGCTGCAGAAGCAAACTGTTCCCAGCAACACAGCTCCCAGCAGTTCCACAAAGGCAAGGATGAGGGGCAGTCATCTGGAAAGGCGAGAATACCCCTCACAGCAGAAAATCAGGCGAAGACAAAGGCACACAGTGCGTGAAGTTTCAAGGCGCTTAGTGTTTAAATCAGTGCCAAATTTTAGAAAGAAGGTTGTGTTTGTGTGTGTGTGTGTGTGTGTGTGACTTCACCCTCCAGTGAAGAGGCACCATAAACACAAACTAGAATTACACAACCCTGTGGGACCATCTGGAGACTACGGGGTTGAATTTCTAATGTTTGCCACCTGTTTCAGTTTCCCTATATGTAAAATGAGAATAATAATGATTCTAACCTTGTCAAATTGCTACTAATTTAATTTTCTAATCGCTCATCTCTTTTAGAATAGAGGATTAAATGAATTCATGCATGTTAGAGTTAATACACATGAGAAGAGATTTTGGTACATGCAAAGTACTTAAATAAAGACATAGCTATCACCATCATAACCACCACCATTAACTATCACCAACCCCACCATCACCATCACCACTATCACCACCCCCATTATCACCATCAATACCACCATCACTACCATCACCATCACCACCCTCATTATCACCATCACCATCTTCATCTTCAGCTTCACCGTCACCACCATCACATCACTGTCATCAACACCATCAACACCATTATCACCATCACCATCACCACCATCACCACCTCCATTATCACTATCACCATCACCACCATCACCACCCCCATTATCACCATCACCATCACCACCTGGCATGATCAACACCATCATCACCATTATCACCATCACCATCATCAACCATCACTGTCATCACCATCAACACCATTATCACCATCACCATCACCACCATCATCTATGAGCTGTTTCTGCAATAAAGTGAGTAATGAATGATAAATCCAAAGTAGGTAACTGTAAGTGCTCCTAAAATATTGGTGCGGCCTCAGATATCTTTCTATTGGATGTACCTCTTAATGCACCTCCATGTTGATACACTTACAGATTAATTCTGGCCGCCCCCAAATATAATGATTTAAACTTTTATTAGTATATGAAAAACTACTTCATCTATCTTCTAAATTCCTGCTTTTCAGCATTTATCTTTTTTTTTTTTTTTGAGATGGAGTTTCGCTGTTGTTATCCAGGCTGGAGTGCAATGGCAGTATCTCGGCTCACCGCAACCTCCGCCTCCTGGGTTCAGGCAATTCTCCTGCCTCAGTGTCCTGAGTAGCTGGGATTACAGGTGCACACCACCATGCCCAGCTAATTTTTGTATTTTTAGTAGAGACAGGGTTTCACCTTGTTGATCAGGATGGTCTCGATCTCTTGACCTTGTGATCCACCTGCCTTGACCTCCCAAAGTGCTGGGATTACAGGTGTGAGCCACTGTGCCCGGCCAGCATTTATCATTTCTGATACAAAATAGGCAAACAAAAATATCAGCTATTGATTCTGAAATGGCTCATGTTTCCAAATCAAAATCTTTCTCATTCTTTCCTTAGTGTTTGTTAGCCACTCGTAGTTCTTGATTACGTTGAGTAACTCTTCTCTCACATAACTTTTGTGATAAAGAGGTAGACAACACACCTCATGGATTGTGTTAGGTGGAGAATCTCAGATGTAGAGTTACTGGTCCTCACTTGCCTATTTAAGCTTCTCTAGGGGTGGCTGAATGGGGGTTATGTGATGCCTGCAGATATGAGCTGGGGGTTGAAGACTCAGGAAGGTATGGAGGATGGCGTGGAGATGGGAACAGGGCAGAAGTGAAGAAGTGAGCAAGCCTCTGTTTGATTGGAGTGCAAAATGCACACAGAGATGCCAGAGCAGGAAGGGAGTCCCCTAGTTTACCCAGAGACCAGTGAATGGACTTGAAGGATTTAGAAAGAATTAGCTGAGTTTCATATGAAAAATCAAAGGGATTCCAAACAAAGTGGTCAGACATTGGCAGGTGAAAAGTGAAAAAGATTTCCAGTCCTGGGAATTTCCATGGACTCTCTCAAAAGTGCCAGCTAAGGGAGAAGGAGGCTGGACTTCAGTTGCTGGGTGTCTGACCCCCTTGGCTGCTGGTGAGGTCAGGTCAGCTGGGCTGCCCAACACCCCTGGGATCCCCCGCCTCAGATAACCATGCTGACACTAAGCCTGGACCTCAGACTTCTCAACGGCAAATTCATTTCCATACCTGGGGAGCAGGGTGGTTTCAATCAACTCGTGAGTCCCATTGAGACCGCATGAGCTTTTAATGGGACACACAGGAAGTTCAAAGTACAACCTGCACATTTTCATCAACTTCTGAGTGAAGCTCTTTGACTGTCACAGGGACTTTTCCTTTTCTGATGCAGGTACTTTTGTCTCTGCTTTTGTTGGTCAGTTCCATTTCAGACTCATTCTTTTGACTCATCTCTGCGATTCAAATTTTCCCACAATTTTCCCTAAGTCTGACCCTGCCCAGAATGTGCTGTGAGGAGCAGGGAGACACAGAGGCACTGGCATGCAGGGTTCATGTTCCCACCTGCAGGGCCCACTGCAGTGCCTGTGCTCAGGATACACCACAAGTCTGTTACTGACCTCAGCTGCTGTCAGCAGGAGCTGGGTGCTGAGATGACCCACCTTTAGTGCTATCGTAGGAAAATATGGCTCCAAGTGTGCCTTCACCAAACCTCTCAGAGGCTCAGAGAAAAACACGGCAGGAGCTCAGGGGCAGGACATGAGCTGTGCTCTCTCCTGGGGGGGAAAAGAGGGGAGCCATGGCCCCAGTGGGTGCTGTCTTCACCTGCGAGCGCATCAGATGTTCACTGATGTCACATTTCACAGACCCAGAGTCACAATATACCAAGCACCTTTCCCACTGGCCTTCAGTGTTTTCTGCAGGCCCAGTCACACTTCGCCTTTGGAGTCCATGAGGCACTCTTAAATCTTCATAAAACCTTCATCTTCTCTGCTTTTGCACCTCCAGATTCAGTGTGGCAGGCAGTGTCTCCAGCGGCTTCTCTGATCCCTGCCTCCGGGAATGCACACCTGTGTGATCTCTCCCTGTAGGTGTGAGCTGGAACTGAGGGCAGCAAAAGTGAAGGCACACCCCTTCGAGATGAGGCCATGAAGACTATGGGTCTTCATGAAGCAGTGACCTGATTGGGAGCTGCCCAATAGAGAGGGCAAGGCAACCACGTGGAGGTCGGAGACTGACAGGACTTCTTTTCTGGTCACAACCCTGCTGACTAAAGCAGGATTTGATCCAGACGGGACAAAGTGAAGAAACCGGCCAACACCAGCAGATGCTGATGAAAGTGATCCCCAGCTGCCCTCATCTCTCATCAGCATAGACAGTCCCACCAGCGCTGTGATGATGGACAAATGCCATGGCAGTGACTCGGAATTTACCATCCCTTTCCTAGAAAGTTATAATAACTCACCCCTCAATTTGCATGCACCTGCCCCTTAATTTACATGTAATTGAAAGTGGGTAAAAGTATGTATAAATACAGTTGCCTGTAGCCCATACTCTGCTGAATGTGGGTGTACTGTCTGTGAGTTAGCCCTGCTCTGCAAAAAGCAGCATCAGCCAATAAAATATTGCTGTCTAACACCACTGGCTTGCCCTTGAGTTCCTTCCTTGGTGAAGCCAAGGACCCTCTCAGGCTAAGCCCCAAATTTGGGGCTTGCCTGTTCTGCATCAAGGTGAGTGAACTGGTCTCCTGAGGATCCCAGGACCACAGGCCCAGCTGTGCTGCACCTGGGCTCCTGGCCCAGACACTGCAAGATACGAATTGGGCCCCACTTTAAACATCTAGATTTTGGGATAATTTGTTATGTTTGAGATAATTTGTTATATGTCATAACATATGTTATGTTATGAATTATACAATAATTCTTCTACAATCATTTACTTCATTTTCTTAAGTTAGTAAAACCCAAACATGTCAAACTGGTAAGAGACACAGTTTTAATTGGCAGTCCCTTTGCCAAACATTGCACATGAGGTATTCATCATTACGCCTCTCAAAAAACTCAGTATATCATATTGCAGAAGTTTACAAAATGCTCATGTATTCATTTCTTAGATTAGAAGCCCTAAGGGAGCCTGTGAAGAAGGAAATGCTGTGCAGAGCCTGACACATTAGCATTATTCAATATCAACATGGAAATAAGAGAGTCACCTATTAAGAGATGCCACTAAGTATTACCTGGAGAGACTAGTCCTTTGATGCTTTTCTTTCATTCTGGTGGGAAACTCATTACTAAAATTCTATCACATTAGAGAATTCCATGCCCATTTATGCTGTATCTACACATACACATTTTACAATGTGTGCCTGTATCTGTGCGTAGCTGTCAACTGTCTTTAAGATGAAATTCATACTTTACTGAGTCTTGTTGTGAGCATTTAAGAGAAATTTTGGTAGCATTTCAATTTATTATCAATCAAATATTTTTGAATGACACCTGAAACTACCCAGACTGTGGGTAACCGAAACAGTTTAGCCATTAGAAATGCAACTTAAAAGTCAATGTCATCTAGCGTGGAGTCTTTAGCAAATTAAATAATGTGCTCTCAAGAGCAGTGCCTGGGGAGCCCATGGCAGATGGAGCACTCATCACAATGGTCCTTGTATGTATGTGGCGGGGGGTCCACTTTTAGACTGCATCAGCCATCTGAGCCCCTGCAGAACCCAAGGAGAGGGCCAGATGAGAGGGCACTGACTCTAAGGGAAGACCTCCATTTCGTGTTACAGAAGCTTTATGTGACTAGCCTTCCCTTTTTTCCCTAAGTCAGAATTTTAATTTTATTTTAAATAGAAATGTAAGAATGCTCAGGTTTTACTTTAAAAATAGACATAATTTTAATTTTAGTTTTTAGAGTTTTTTCCCACCACAGATGCTAACTTGCTTAAATTTAAACTAAATGACTTTCAATAATTTATTATAGGCTGAAAATTTTGGATAACATCCTTTAAGTGACACAACCTCATTTAATTCACAGAAGTAAAGAATTTCTTGGCGTCTACAATGTTGTTATACTTAGAAATGCTCATGGTTACACACATTTTTTACCATATTGGAATGAGCATAGTAACAACTAACTAGAAATAAGGAAACAGACAATAATTCTTCTACAATCATTTACTTCATTTTCTTGAATTAGTAAAACTCAAACATGTCAAACTAGTAAGAGACATAGTTTTAATTGGCAGTCCTTTGCCAAACATTTACACACGCTATTCGTTAGGCCTCTCTCTGCTCATGAAAAACCATGAAAAGCCCGGGACTGTTCAGAGGGCATGTGATTTACGCGCTAGTGCAGTACTGCTCAAAGAGAAAACAAGCCACAGAGAGCATGTGCTGTGTGATTACCTGATGCACATGATCACCTGCAGCAGGTGTTTTCATTCAATACCTAAAGAATTGTCGTCCTTTGAGTGTTTACGAACTTATCTTTCCTTCTACTGCACACTGAGCTCCTGAAGACACCAGGGCTTGCTCCATTTATACCCTGGCGCACACAGTAGGTGCTTACTGAGTGACTGTGGAACAGAACCTCTAATGTTTTTGAAATACAGAGTTGGAAACATCTTCCCAAAAACCAAACTACAACAGATCATTCCCCTGGCATGAAAGAATGAAGAACGGTATTTCTAAACAAATACTATTAATACTAACTACAATTACAAATACTAACACTACACTCACTACAGCATTTCAGCAACGTGCTATTGGAGACAAATACTGCTTTAGAAGTACTTTTTGAAAAACATAGATTTACATTTTAGTATAATGGTATAATAGTTCTAGGGGTATAGACAACCACAAGCTTCTCTCTCTCTCTCTCTCTCTCTCTCTATATATATATATATATATATATATATGTATATCATAGAAGAATAAATGTATATATTTATGAATATAAAACAGTTATATAACTTAATTGGTTAAGAAAGGGATTTTTGGATTCAGAGAGCTACAACTCTACTCCATTTACCATGTGAATCTGGGAAAGTCACTTCGCCTCCCGAAGCCTCAGTTCTCTCATCTGTAAAATGATGATACTAATAGTCCCTTATTGATTATGCTGTTTTAGGAATTAATTAGATAAGGCATCTGACACACTTAGCTGATGATCCTTTTGGGATCAAAAACAGAGATATTTCACTTCCATCTGAACATACATCTTATATCAATCATTTAATCAATCCAGAATTAGGACTTCTTGGACTCAATAAATAAGCTTCTCCCAGTAGCCTATATCTTTAATTTTATTATGAGATATTATAAAAATAGGTTTTTGTTTTAATAATGAAAGTTTACATTTAAAACTGAAAAACACCTCAGGCATTAAAATGGTTTTATGGAGAGAGGCACACCGTTAAGCTTCTCTGACACATCTTCTCTGAAGATGGACTTGTGTTATCCACTCAGGAAACAGGGTGGGATTGGCACCCTGCAGCCCCAGGATGGCCTGTGACTGGAGGAGAATCAAAGGCTTCACTCTGTCTGTTCTTTGCTGAAAGTGGTCTGAATTCTCATGAGAAACAGAACTTTTAATGAAATCACCTAGTGGCATTATTATTTCATGTTAATAGGTTCCTGACTCTCACCATATTGTAAAATAACCCTCGCACGTTATCAGTGTTAAAGAGCTCAATGGAAGTTGCTTGTAAGGTTTGTAAAATACACAGTTGCCCTGGGGTAAGAAGGTATTTGAAATGACCCCGCAGTGCGAGCACCTGCAGAGAAAGTTTCTCCCTATCGCTGTCATTCTGTCTTCACTTAAACATGTTGCTATTAGAATCACTCTTTTCCTGAAAATACAGCACAAAATTCTAGTCTTTATTATCAAATAAGCTTCAAAGCTGTTCTGTACCTAGTAATTTGCAGGAATGGCTGATCAACAGTGATTTAAACCAAGGAACAGGAGGGTTGGAATTGTTGCAAGACTGCAAAGGGAGAGAATTATGCTGAGAGCTGTTTGAAGGAAATGGACAGGGAAAGCGCGGGCAGCTGGTTTGGAAAAGAGGCAGGAGGCAGAGGCTGCTGTGTGGCTGGGGACAGCCCTTGCAGGTCACAGCAGAGAATCCAGTCCCCTGATCCAGAGTTGCACAGCTCCTGACAGGACTCGGTGGGTAGTTCTGAAGAAAGCATGGGACAGAAAGGAGGAAAATGTGTATTGAGGTGTCCGGCACCTACTTCCCTGCAATTCTCCCTCTACCTCTTCCTCCCTCCTGGAAGGCCGATTGTCCAATGTGTGAGCTGCTGTTTGGTGGCAGGACCGCAGGGAGACACATGGATTCCTTCAGGACTCTTAGAGCCTGGCTCAGCATCCTAAAGAAAACCCGTACTGAATGTAATCCAAACGGCTCAGATAATACCAGCAAACGAGGCCCTGGGAAACACCAAAGATTCATTTTCAAAATTACTTGACAAAAATTATTTGATAATAAAAGTTATTTGACAAAAAAATAATGCTAGAAATATTAGACACATTATTTTTAAACTGTGTTAAGAAAACGACTGGCAAAGTCCTTTTGGGAAGATGGAGGTTTCTAGAAAGACTTTTCTCCTATTAATTTCCTATTTTAAAAAATACTTAGCTTTCGAGAAGCCTATGCCTTCACATTGTTCACAAATTTTTTTAAAGTTATAAAAAGTCATATGAGAAGAATGGAGAGATCCAAAATTGACACCCTATCGTCAAAATTGAAAGAGCAGCAAGATCAAAAAAACTCAAAACCCAGCAGAAGACAAGAAATAACTAAGATCAGAGCTGAACTGAAGGAGATTGAGTCACAAAAAACCCTTCAAAAAAATCAATAAATCCAAGAGCTGGTTTTTTGAAAAGATCAACAAAATAGACAGACCACTAGCCAGATTGATTAAAAAAAAAAGAGAGAACAACCAAAGAGATGCAATAAAAAATGATAAAGGGGAAGTCACCACAGATTCCACAGAAATTCAAACCATCATCAGAGAATATTACAAACAACTCTATACACATAAACTAGTAAACCTGGAAGAAATGGATAAATTCCTGGACTCCTGTGTCCTCCCAAGCCTAAACCAGGAGGAAGCTGAAACTATGAATAGACCAATAACAAGGGCAGAAGTCGAGGCAGCAATTAAGAGCCTACCACACAAAAAAAGCCCAGGTCCAGACGGGTTCACAGCTGAATTCTACCAGACACACAAAGAGGAGCTGGTACCATTTCTTCTGAAACTATTCCAAATAATCCAAAAAGAAGGAATCCTTCCCAAATCATTCTATGAGACCAATATCATCCTGATACCAAAACCCGGCAGAGACCCAACAAGAAAAGAAAACTTCAGGCCAATATCCATGATGAACATAGATGCAAAAATCTTCAATAAAATATTGGCAAGCCGACTGCAACAGCAAATCAAAAAACTTATTCATCATGATCAAGTAGGATTCATCCTGGGGATGCAAGGCTGGTTCAACATACGCAAGTCTATAAATGTAATTCACCACATAAACAGAACCAAAAACAAAAACCACATGATTATTTCAGTTGATGCAGAGAAGGCATTTGACAAAATTCAACAGTCCTTTATGCTAAAACCCTCAATAAACTCAGTATCGATGGAACGTATCTCAAAGTAATAAAAGCTATTTATGACAAATCAACAGCCAATATCATACTTAATGGGCAAAAACTGGAAGCATTCCCTTTGAAATCTGGCACTAGACAAGGATGCCCTCTTTCACCACTCCTATTCAATATAGTACTGGAAGTTCTAGCCAGAGCAATCAGGCAAGAAAAAGAAATAAAGGGTATTCAAATAGGAAAGGTGGAAGCCAAATTGTCTCTATTTGCAGACGACATGATAGTATACCTAGAAGACCCCATCGCCTCAGCCCAAAAACTCCTGAAACTGATAAGCAACTTCAGCAAAGTCTCAGGATATAAAATCAATGTGCAAAAATCACAAGCATTCCTCTACACCAATAACAGACTTAAAGAAAGCCAAATCAAGAACGAACTGCCATTCACAATTGCTACAAAAAGAATAAAATACCTTGGAATACAACTCACAAGGAACGTAAGGGACCTCTTCAAGGAAAACTACAAACCACTGTTCAGCGAAATCAGAGAGGACACAAACAGATGGAGAAACATTCCATGTTCATGGTTAGGAAGAATTAATATCGTAAAAATGGCTATACTGCTCAAAGTAATTTACAGAATCAATGCTATACTCATCAAGCTACCATTGACTTTCTTCACAGAACTGGAAAAAACCACCATGAACTTCATATGGAACCAAAAGAGAGCCCGCATAGCCAAGTCAATTCTAAGCAAAAAGAACACAGCGGGGGGCATCACACTACTGGATTTCAAACTATACTACAAGGCTACAGTAATCAAAACAGCATGGTACTGATACCAAAACAGAGATATAGACCAATGGAACAGAACAGAGGCATCAGAGGCAACACAACATATCTACAACCATACAATCTTTGATAAACCTGACAAAAACAAGCAATGGGGAAAGGATTCCCTGTTCAACAAATGGTGCTGGGAAAACTGGCTAGCCATGTGCAGAAAGCAGAAACTGGACCCCTTCCTGACACCTTACACCAAAATTAACTCCAGATGGATTAAAGACTTAAACATAAGACCTGGCACCATAAAAACCCTAGAAGAAAATCTAGGCAAAACCATCCAGGACATAGGAGTAGGCAAGGACTTCATGAACAAAACACCAAAAGCATTGGCAACAAAAGTCAAAATAGACAAATGGGACATAATGAAACTCCACAGCTTCTGCACAGCAAAAGAAACAGTCTCTAGAGTGAATCGGCAACCAACAGAATGGGAAAAAATTTTTGCAGTTTACCCATCAGACAAAGGGCTGATATCCAGAATTTACAAAGAACTCAAACAGATTTACAGGAAAAAAACAAACAAGCCCATTCAAAAGTGGGCAAAGGATATGAACAGATACTTTACGAAAGAAGACATATATGAGGCCAACAATCATATGAAAAAATGCTCATCATCACTGGTCATCAGAGAGATGCAAATCAAAACCACATTGAGATACCATCTCACGCCAGTTAGAATGGCGATCATTAAAAAATCTGGAGACAACAGATGCTGGAGAGGATGTGGAGAAAAAGGAACACTTTTACACTGTTGGTGGGAGTGTAAATTAGTCCAAACATTGTGGAAGATAGTGTGGCGATTCCTCAAGGCCTTAGAAATAGAAATTCCATTTGACCCAGCAATCCCATTACTGGGTATATATCCAAAGGACTATAAATCGTTCTACTATAAGGACACATGCACGCAAATGTTCATTGCAGCACTGTTTACAATAGCAAAGACCTGGAATCAACCCAAATGCCCATTGATGATAGACTGGATTGGGAAAATGTGGCACATATACACCATGGAATATTATGCAGCAATCAGAAATGATGAGTTCGTGTCATTTGTAGGGACATGGATGAATCTGGAGAACACCATTCTCAGCAAACTGACACAAGAACAGAAAATGAAACACTGCATATTCTCACTCATAGGCGGGTGATGAAAAATGAGAACACATGGACACAGAGAGGGAAGTACTAAACACTGGGGTCTATTGGGGGGAAAAGGGGAGGTCTAGTGGGAGGGGTGGTGGGGAGGGATAGCCTGGGGAGAAATGCCAAATGTGGGTGAAGGGGAGAAAGCAAACAAAACACACTGCCATGTGTGTACCTATGCAACTGTATTGCATGCTCTGCATATGTACCCCAAAACCTAAAACGCAATAAAAAAAAAAGTTATAAAAAGTCATATATGAATAGTCTTCCCCCATCTATGTTTACCATTCATTGTTATTACCCACTACCCTAAAATACCTAATCACAGCCAGGCACGGTGGCTCACACCTGTAATCCCAGCACTTTGGGAGGCCAAGGTGGACAGATCACAAGGTCAGGAGTTCCAGACCAGCCTGGCCAATATGATGAAACATCATCTCTACTAAAAATACAAAAATGAGCCAGCTGTGGTAGCGGGCACCTGTAATCCCAGCTACTCAGGAGGTTGAGGCAGAAGAATTGCTTGAACCCAGGAGGCTGAGGTTGCATTGAGCCAAGACCATGCCAATGCACTCTAGCCTGGCAACAGAGCGAGACTCCATCTCAGAAAACAAAAAAAAAAAGCTAACCACAATTTTCTTTCTAGATTCTTCTAGATTTTTATTAATGTACAAAGACATATGAATACATATCTTGAACTATTATAACACTGTTGAGAATCTTTGTATTTTTCTTTTAATATTGTGTCTTTGAGAGCTTTTGGATTCTATATGCAGACTTCATTCTTTTTGTAACTGTGTGGACAGCCAGTTTCACAGATCTGGTTCCATGCTGATGGACCATCGGTCTTTGCTATTGCAGACAATAGCACGCTGAATGTGCACATGTGGCAAGTTGTTTAAGATATTCAAATCTTTCCTGTTTTCATGGGTATTGTCAAACTGTTCTCCATCAACAATGTATAAAATGGGCCTGGTTTCTTAATATCCCACAAGCAGAATGTGTCATCAAATATTTGAAATTTTTCCAGTCTTATATGAAAAATGACATCTCTGTGAGGGAGAACGAGTATATTCCATATGTTTCTTTTTATTATGATGATGATTCTATTTCGATTTATTATTATGATGATTCACTGTTATTTCTTTTTTTGTGAACCAAATATCCATGTTCTTTGTCCTCCCTGCTTTTTTCATTAGGTTGCTAATTCGGAGTGCAGTAGCAAGATCTAAGCTCACAGCAACCTCTACCTCCCGGGTTCAAGTGATTCTCCTGCCTCAGCCTCCTCAGTGGCTGGGATTACAGGCACCTGCCACCATGCCCAGTTAATTTTTGTATTTTTAGTAGAGATGGGGTTTCATCATGTTGGTCAGGCTGGCCTTGAACTTCTGACCTCGTGATCTGCCCACTTCGGCCTCCCAAAGTGCTGGGATTACAGGTAAGCCACATGCCCAGCCTAGAATGCTAATCTTTTTCTTGTTGGTTTCCAGGAGGTACGGTACAAGTTGCTTTTTTTTTTTTCACTTCAGGTGTTGCCTTTAATTTTGTTTATCATGTGTTGGCTCTGAAGAATATTGTTTTTAGTCAAATATATCTTAAACATACATTTTATGTCTTCTGAATTTTGAAATATACTTAGAAAGGCCATTTCTATGTTGAGTTTATAAAAGTATTCTCACTTTTTTTTTCTAGTTATCTTTATGGTTTCTTTATTTCCATTTAAATGTATTATTCATTTGAAATGTGTCCTGGGGTACAGCATAAGCTACTGATCCACTTTTCTATATGACACCAAAAATGCATTTATTGACTAGTCCATTCAAATATATAAACTTCTGGCTCACGCCTGTAATCCCAGCACTTTGGGAGACTGAAGCGGGTGGATAATGAAGTCAGGAGATCGAGACCATCCTGGCTAACGTGGTGAAACCAGTCTCTACTAAAAGTACAAAAAATTAGCCTGACATGGTGGCTGGCACCTGTAATCCCAGCTACTAGGCAGGAGAATTGCTTGAATTCGGGAGGTGGAGGTTGCCGTGAGCCAATACTGTGCCACTGCACTCCAGTCTGGTGACAGGGGGAGACTCTGTCTCAAAAAAAAAATCAAATATATGGACTTCTTTTGTGCATTTGGATCTATTTGATCTGTTTCTGGACTTTCTCATCTGTTGAATTGATTTATATGTCTATCATCTGTCTTTGTAATTCTGTTTCATTTACTGAGGTTTTATAAGATGTTTTATAATGTCTAGTAGGGCAATTTTCAACTTATTTATTTTGCCATATAACCTTTGGAGTCACCCTGTCCAATCAAAAATAATTTTCATGCTTATTAGAATGATGACATAATTTAGAATTGACAACTTTACAATGTTGGTTTTTATTCCTGGAAACATTATATTGTGTTTGGTTTCTAATTTTTTATAGTATGCACTAGCAACATTTCAAGCTTACTTGAGGTCTCCAGAGACAAAAATCTGTAAAGTGACAGGAAATTGAAGTATCCATATGTATCATTTATTTGTTGAACCAGAACTGTCTTCACCAGAACTGTCATTAAGAACAGTGAGTGGAAGGTTATGATCGATGCTGAATTATCTTGACTTTTTCTTGAAATTAAAACTTAAAATTAGGCTTTAGGTTTTCCTGACTCAATTTTTCAATTAAAAACTACCAGGCCAGGTGCAGCGGCTCACACCTGTAATCCCGGCACTCCGGAAGACCGAGGCAGGTGGATCACGAGGTCAGGAGTTTGAGAGCAGCCTGGCCAACATGGTGAAACCCTGACTCTACTAAAAATACAAAAATTTGCCAGTGTGGTGGTGCATGCCTGTAATCCCAGCTACTCAGGAGGCTTAGGCAGAAGAATTGCTTCAAACCGGGAGGCAGAGGTTACAGTGAGCCAAGATTGTGCCACTGCACGCCAGCCTGGGTGACAGAGCAAGACTCCACCTTGAAAACAACAAAAGAAAAAAACCCCGGGATTTAAGGAGGCTATCTCTAAAAAGTTCTTCCATTCCCAACATTGTTGCAAAATCTGGTGTGCACAGTCTCCACTGAAATGGCTTACAGATAAGGATGTTCATTTTTGCTTTGAAAGTCCAAGTCTTCTCCTCACCATGTTGTAAAGTGTTGAAAAGCATGCATTTGCTTATAGAAAAATGAAAACATATCACATATGTTGAATTATTGGTAAATGTAGGCATCTGAGGAGACAAGGCAGTTTGAGGCCACACTGTCAGCCCAATGCTGATGATGTCAGAGGGTCCAGTGCCCACATCTCACAGTCAGGAAGTGGTCCTGCTCTGTGCCCACAGCAGGGGTCCCAGGAGCTATGAGATCCGCTACTCTGAAGAGTTCTTTTGAGATAATAGGGAGGAATCTTTTCTGGAAGAGGTCCAAAAATACATTTTAAAAAGATGGGATGAAGCGTTTTATATACCCTTCAGAAAGTATTTTTAATAACCTCAGATGGGTTTTATAAGTGTTCTAAGCCACAATCTAACAGAGATAAGCTCAGTGACACAGGGCAAGTACAAGTCCAGGGACAGCATAGGGAGAACATTCTGAATCTCTAGTGGAGCTCCCATGGCGTTGAGGTGGAAGCAGTCCAGGGGAGGAGCTGCCTTTCACGGGGCCAAGTCAGCAGTCTGGCATCCATCAAGGTGGGCCGCCTGATTTGCTTTGCTCTTTGATGGAGAAGAAGAACAGGCTCTCTGAGAACACACAGAGCCCACAGTTTGTCTCTTTCAACTCTGCACCATGGCTCCAAGGTGCAAGCCCACTTTCCACGTGAAGAAAGAAATATTAAGGCTTAACACACTGCAGTGAATAATCTCAATGGCAGATTTCTGAGGACAACTTCCAACCAATGATATTTCTTCACCCATAGGATAGATTATGACACAGCAGCATCTGAAAGGAGTTTCCCTAAAGGTGAGCTAATCCAACCTCATCAGTGAAAATGTGGAAAACCCCACCCAAAGTAGTTTACAGGGAGGCCCAGGCATTTGGGCCCCAGGCTACATGGTGGACCTACTTCTTTTTCTGTCATACTTTTCTCATTACTTTTAACAAATCATGTTTGAAATGGGCCGAAGAGTGAGCTCTAAAACTTGTCTAGTAAGTGGTGTTATTTTTTGTTTCTTTTCCACTTCATTCCACATACAATTACTTTGAACTCAGTTGCATGTATTGGTTAAAATCAATGTAGTGAACCAGTGTCAGTATCGGTTTTAAAACTTTGCACATAAAGTCAAATCTGGTTCTACAATAAAATGGATAGAATCTAATGCCATGACTCTTCTCCAGAAATAATTATTTTCTTTGCAAACGAGAGCAAATTGTTTCATGTTTTCCTTTTACCCTGTAGAGTGGATACAGCAAAAGTACACTGCCACAAAGGTTTTTCATCCTGATTACAGTGAAGCTGAGATTTAAATGATTATTCCTACACTATCTGACAGCCTAGAATTGAAAGTGATTTGAAGGCTGGCCAACCTCTCCTGCCTGCTCCCTGGGTCATTTCCTGCAGCCACTGAAAAACCAAACATGTGACTCCTCACACAGTGGAGGCCACTTAAAACTCCTCTCCAAGCCAATTTTTCCCAAAGATGGAATTGGCAGCTCAACCAGTGCCAACATTGATGACTAAACATCCGTGGCTGTTGCATTTCTACCCTCAGATGTTTATCAGCATTGTTCAGCTTCTGAATCTTCTGCTAGATCTGCTACTGGCCACACAGGATTTTAATTTATTTCTCTGCTTTTTAAATTGTTTAATTTTAATTTATTTTTAGAGACAGCGCCTCAGTCTATTGGCCAGGCTGGAGGTCGGTGGTGCAATCATAGCTCATTCTAACTTCAAATTCCTGGGCTGAAGCAATCCTCCCATCTCAGCCTCCTGAGTAGCTAGGACTATAGGTGTGCACCACCATGCCCAGCTGATTTTTCAATTTTCCTTTTGTACAGACAGAGTCTCACTACATTGCCTAGGCTGGCCTCAAATTCCTAGCCTCAAGGAATCTTCCTGCCTTGGCCTCCCAGAGCACTGGGATTGCAGGCGCGAGCAGCCATGCCCAGCTTCCTTGCTTTTGTGGTAGTCATTTTTCATTCACTTTTCACTGTCAAGTTCCAAGCATCTTACGAATATTTTTTTTATAAGTCGAGCTTCATTTCTGGGAAGAGGCATATTACATACCAACAGGCCACTTACAACGTTAGTGTCTTTTCCACATATTTTTGTATATTAAACGGCAAAATGATACCTTGTATATCCCAGCCGGTCATGATACCAAAGCAGCTCCTTATAATGATGATGATGACGACCACAGATGACGCTGTGTGTGTTGCCACGTGCCAGGTGCCTCTCTTAGCACAGGCCCGCCGTGAGTAGGGCCCATCGCAGACATCACTTTGTTCTCATCCAGGATTCTGCCCTGAATTTCCAAAGGGAATTTATTTATACCCTGGTAGCTACTCTCTTCAGGAAAATGAATTTTAATTTTTTCCTTAATTTTGAATTGTGAAATACTTGAAAATGTGCAGTCTTGTACAAATTAACTTTTTTTTTTTACCCCTCAGTCACATCCTAGATTAGAAGTGGTTGTGTTGTTTTAGGATTCATGCTAACAGAAGGCATCTGCTCTGACCTTGGCATAAAACATCTGCTCTGACCTTGGCATAAAACCTCTGCTCTGACCTTGACCTTGGCACCAAGCATCCACTCTGACCTTGGCATAAAGCATCCACTATGACCTTGGCATAAAGCATCTGCTCTGACCTTGACCTTGGCACCAAGCATCCACTCTGACCTTGACCTTGGCACCAAGCATCCACTCTGACCTTGGCATAAAGCATCCACTATGACCTTGGCATAAAGCATCTGCTCTGACCTTGACCTTGGCACCAAGCATCTGCTGTGACCTTGGCATTGTTTGCTTTCCTCCTCCCTCTACCTCTATCCCCTCTTTCTTCTCTTCCTGCCTCACTCTCTTCTTTCTACAGGCAGTTATTACTCAGTTCAGCTGCCATAATTCAAGAAGAGAAAAATCAAGGTTGGCCAAGCTAACACACTTTCCTAGTTTATAAAGATGTTTTACGGATTGGGCCAGATTTTCTTATTTCCTTCTGTGTGCTTTTATCATAACACCAGGTAAGAGGTTTTCAGTAATTATTTGTTGAATGGGTGAATGAATGACTTGTGTGTGCTCAGCATTTTGCTGATGCATTCAAAAGAATAAAACATAGAGCTCCTGCTTGCTAGAGTGGAGGAAGATTGAGGGCTAACACTGGCTGCACTCCTCCATTGTAGCTGGTGCTTTTCTGAGGTCCTCTCATTTCATCCTTTGATGTAGGCACTATTATTTTTATTTTAAAGATGAGAAAATCGAGTTCATAGAAATTCAGTGACTTGTCCCCAGCCCCACAGCTGGTGGTGGCAGGGAAGGGATTGAGTTGTGGGCTTGAAATTTATATCAGCTCCAACTGCTTCAAAGCTTCTTCTGGTCTTCTTTTAAAAAAAGCTACATTCAAGCTAGAAGACAGGACTAAAATGCAAGAAGGCAATATGAAATATGAAACGGAATTAGCCAAGTCTAAAGAGGCCCCAGAGAACTTCCATCGGCTTACACACTGGGAGAACGGGGTGGAGCCTTGGGAAGTTCTCGCCTTTTGCAGCGGGGAGGAGCCCGGCCTCTTGTATTCCTGGGTGGCAGCCTGGGACTCAATCTAAGGCGGGGAAACCCGCTAGCAGGACTCTTGCTTTGTTAAGAGTCACTGTTTCCCTTTTCTTTCCTTTTTGCCCAATAAATTCCATTTTTCTAACCCTTCAAAGTGTCTGCAAGCCTAATCTTTCCTGGCTGTGTGGCAAGAACGCTAAGGAGAAATTCCTACAACAAAATAAGGCTAAATATCCTACAATCCTACCTCTGATAGAGAATTAAAATGTCATAGAAATTCAGGCACAAAATAAACCGGCGTGCACCTTGGGAATATTGAAAGTGACTCAGTCCATGCTCAGTTGACACAGGGTTTTCTTTCCTTCCTGAACCTCAGCCCAGCAGCCCTTCCACACTGGTCACCCACAAGATGTCTGCTGGGCCCATCACATCTTTGCAAGGATGTTTTTCAAATTTCCTTCATTTTTGCTTGATAGAGAAGCCTGGCTTTTTCTTTAAATTTAGAATGGTCAACGTGAAGTTAAGACATCACATCACAAACAAATATTGTAAAAATAAATGAAAAAAGTAGGCTCAATTATTATAATTACGGTTCTAGTAAAACTCATAAAATACAAAATGCTTAGTGTTTTGATACAAATAATTAATTTAAATGAGTATTATATATGCTTTCATTAATATAGTGATGAAAGAAATATCACTTTTCAAAGAACAGTGAGATGTAAAATAATATTAATGTTTAGAAAATATATCCCTGTGTACAGCTGGAACTACATTCTGTAAGAAGTAACTATGTAACTAGTAAGGGATATTCTCTATAATTATTCTTCATGGAAATGCTTGTGAAACTGGCCCTATTGTCCCACAGAACTAATGTTTATGGTTTCTTTTGAATAAACATCAGAAATTTACTCCCTCGGTCTTACTTAAAACTCAAGAAAGTTACCATCATCTTATATGAGTTTCTTTCCCAGAAAACCAACTGTCAGTCCTCCCAGAGAGTATCAATGACCTGAAACTCACCAGACTGCCACATCTGGACAGTGAGATGCCAGACCACTTATCAGTCATGATTGCCTATCGAACCACCTGCTTCCTGTTGACAAACTTCTCTTCCCTACCCCTCCTTAATTCTGGATTTCCTGCATTTCTTCCCTGCTATATAAATCCTTGATTTTAGTTGGTTTGAGATGGATTTGAGACTGATCTCCCATCTCCTGGCCTGAAGCACCTGATTAAAGCTTTCTTTCCTGGCAATACATGTTGTCTG
This sequence comes from Callithrix jacchus, assembly GCF_049354715.1. Lineage (NCBI taxonomy): Eukaryota > Metazoa > Chordata > Mammalia > Primates > Cebidae > Callithrix > Callithrix jacchus. Next base: position 172,370,718 of record NC_133505.1, read on the forward strand.
AGTGATTGGCTTTTTGTGCAGCAAGAAGGAGGACATAGATCAAACCCCTAGCATCTCAGTAACACCCAGGATGGTCTTTCTAAGTAATACCCTTTTAAAGGCTCATTACAACTTACTATATGTCAGTGGTCACCAGATCTTGAGATTTCAGAACATTAAAAAAAAAAAAAAAAAAACCAAGATGGTAGTGGGCAGCAGAGGCGGAGGAGACAAGGTTGCCAATGTTTAATGTGGTACACCTATTCTGTAATTATATTTTACAATCACATTATACAATTATATATAAAATAGATCACTACAAATGAAGTGAATTGTAACACGAATATGTAATGAGCCAATCAAATAAATATAGCTCTATAAAAATTTTGTCTTTTTTTTTCTTATGTTACTACAGACTGAAAACCTTTATTGCTAACAAACAATTGCTCACTTTTCTCTGTGACATATATTTGGCTCTTTCTAACCCATCTCTGAGATGGTGTTCCATGTGGTTCTACCCAAACAGCAGGTGCCTGTCCCTTCTGCTTCACACATTCAAGGACTTAAATTCTCCAAACACATGTGCACACACACACATAGAGACAGAGAATAAGGAGGAAGAAAAAAAGACAAAACCCCTCTCACTCAACAACTTTCAAATAGCTCTGGAACAAGGAAAAAGGAAATTATTTATGCCAGAATTGGCCACAGGTGAATACATTACTGGGGCGGAATTGTGTGATTCACTGACCCATGTGAGTACGTCTGCACGTAAGACTGCAGCTGGAGCATTTCCACCATTTCCGACAGAGGAAGTGGGAATGCACATCCTGCGTCTGGTGTCTGTGTCTGTGTGGCTATGGCTGCCCTCATCTGTATCATGTAACTTTTCCATCAGCCCTCTGTAGTGCCCCTGCTCACCTCGCTCTCTCCCTGAAGACATCACCATGGTGTTTTTCCTGACATCTCCCCACTCCATGACATTCCTTCTATGTTTGAGATTCTGGTTTTGTTTGTTTGTTTGTTGTTTTCCAGAAGAAGTCTTACTCTGACACCCAGGCTGGAGTGCAGTGGCACAGTTTCGGCCCTAACCCTCCTAGGTTCAAGCAATTCTTGTGCCTCAGCCTGCCAAGTAGCTGAGATGAAAGGCACCCACCACAATGCCCAGCTAATTTTTATAGTTTTAGTAGAGATGCAGCTTTGCCGTGTTGGCCAGGCTGGTCTCGAACTTCTGACTTCAGGTGATCCACCTGCCTCTGCCTCTCAAAGTGCTAGGATTCCAGGTGTAAGCCACCAGGCACAGCCTTGAGATTCTGTCTATATATTTTATGTCACGTGTCCTTTCATATGTTTCCATCACGTCTGTCCGATCCAATCCTAAAGTCTTAGACAGCAGCATCTGGTCATGCTGATGCAGCTTGGTATTAGACACAATATGTTGAAAAGCACAAGTATTTAAATTTTGGGCATTCTTATTTAGCCTGTGAACAACCAGCATAGAAAGCTTTTCATACATAGAATTGCTACCTCGTATTGAATGCTTGCTGTGTTCCAGGTGTGTTCTAAGCAACACACTTGGAGTAATTCATTTAATCTTAACAACAATCATAAGGTTTAAGTTATTATTATCTCCATTTTATTATTTCACACTTCACACATGAAGAAACAGGTTTAAGATCCCTGAGCTGGGAAGAGGTGGAACGAGTAGCAGGTTCAATATAAACACTGCTTTACATCACAAAATTCAGTTCAGTATAGATGATAGGGAGAGCACCGGGAGGATCCCAAGGTCCACTCCTGGTAACAGCAGTGCAGCAGAGGGATGAGGCTCTTGGCTCTGCCTGGGCAGACCTGGGGCCTGAATCCATGCTCTGATACCTAGCTATTGCTCTTGGGTGTGTTACTCAACATCTTGAGTCTCAGTTTTACATCAGGACAATAAGGATAATATTAGTGCTTTCCTCATATGCACTCCAGAATGAGAGATATTATTATTAACCCATTTAGAAAGTCACACTGGCTTTTAATATATCCTACTGTTAAAAATCTGTTTGCAAAAATCAAACAGCATAGATGGGGCAATACTCAATGATTATTCTCCCTATTTGGAAAATCTATAAAAGTTTAGATACAGACTTCGTTGTCATATTTCATTGCAATTACTAAACAGTGGAGCAACTGGTTGACAACTTTTCATTTCTAGCTTCTAAAACAGCTAGTGCTTTTCATTTTCTAAAACATGTCTTCTAAAACCCTGAGAAAATATTTTTAAGGACAGAGTCAGTGAAATACAAACAGGTAGAGAATAGCACAGCAATGGTCTCTTGTTCCTAACTATTCTCAGCTCATTCGTCCTATCCCCTCAGCTCCTGCTCCACAAGAACACGCTGGGAAAATATCAAGTGACTGTTGGTGTGGGGAAGCAGTAACGTGCAGGTGATGATCAGAACCACGAGGATAGGTTTATTTCTAGCTGCTTCTGCATGTTCTGTGTACCATAGGGCATTTGCTCACATTTACTTGAAGATTTTAGGCTAGAAAGAGGAAGTTTTCAATCAAGAAAGAGTTAAACTTTTATATGATTATCTCATCTAGTTACAAATTGCTTGTAAACCCCTAATAATAATTCTATTTATTTATTTATTATTGTTTTTTGAGATGGAGTCTAGCTCTGTCACCAGGCTGGAGTGCAGTGATATGATCTCGGCTCACTGCAACATCCATCTCCCAGTTTCAAATGATTCTCCTGCCTCAGCCTCCTGAGTAGCTGGGATTATAGGCACGCACCGCCATGCCCAGCTAATTTTTATATTTTTAATAGAGATGGGGTTTCACCATGTTGACTAGGATGGTCTTGATCTCCCGACCTCGTGATCCTCCCACCTTGGCCTCCCAAAATGCTGGGATTACAGGCGTGAGCCACCATGCCCAGCCAATTCTATTTATTTTAAAGTGTGAAACGTCTTCTCCTCACTGTTAATTTGTCCCAGAAGCCAAGGTTTAGTGCCTAATTGAAAACATCCACACAAAATTTAGACAATGAACTGAAACCCCATCAGATAATCTGAAGGCTTTTGCAAATCAAGGTAAATCCTCCATGGGATAGCTTTGCTTTTGCAAACTGGTCAGGTTCTTTTGTTTTTAAAGCCCCTGCTTTTATTGTTTATTAGTTATGTGGAAAACACATGTTCAGGCTGTGTGTTTGGAGCTTGGTTTTTTATGAGCCGGGAAAGGAAGTCAGCAGACCTGGAGGCTCAGCAGTGATTCAATCTCTCCTTCCTGAGAGAAGCAGCACTTCATAGAGATTTAAATAAAAATGCAAGGACAGTGACAAGCAAATTGTAATACATGTGTTTAGTAGTTTGCCCTGTACTTAGAACAATTCCATTTATTAAAACTTTGGAGTACGAAAATCCTATGTGCTACAGAGCTTTTTTATATATAGCCATTTGAAGATTATACCACATAAGATTGTGACTAAAAGAGATGCTACCTACTTGAGTCTTTCAAGTTTCTGATTTTCTGGCTCACAAATAACATGCTTCACTTCTCATTTATACCTTTAGCTAAAATGAACAGAGATGCTTTCTTGTGCTTCTACGTTAAAAAATGGGCTTTAGGATTTTGCTACTATCCTTTTACTCGGACACTTGTTTTAATTAGATTTTTGGTTTTTTGCTTTGCCTTAAGTTCCCTAAAAGACTAAGTCAGGTGGCACTGAAAAACATTACTTATTATTAGAACAGGGGATTTAAGAGAGCAACCAAGAGTTATGTTTATGTAAATATATACTTATTTTTAAAAATATTTCATTGAGAATTAATACATATAACATAAAATACATTCTTTAAAAGTACACAATTCAGGGGTTTTAGAATCTTCACAAGGTCGCACAATCATCACCACTGTCTAATTCAAGAACATTTTCATAACCCCCAAGGGAAACTCCAGACCCATCAGCAGACACTCTCCCTCCCTCCTGCACCCTGTCCCTGGCAACCACCAGCCTCCTTTCTGTCTCTGTGTTGCCTGTTCCAGACACTTTATATATATAGAATCAGACACTATGGGGCCTCTTTGACGGGCTTCCGTCTCTGAGCGTAGTGTTCTTCAGAGTCATCCACGCTGCGGCATGTATCAGAATTTCATTCCTCTTTATGGTGGAATAGTATCCCATTGTATGGGTATGTTTTGTTTATCCACTCATTATTTGATAGACATTTTGACTGTTTTCCACCTTGGGCTATTATCAGTAATGCTGCTATTAACATACAAATCCTCCTGTCTGTGTGGATATATCTGGTAGCAGAATTGCTGGGTCATATACTCTATTCTCTCTATGTTTCATTTTTTGAGGAATTGCAAAACTGTTTTACAAAGTGGCTGCACCATTTTTACATTCTCACTGCAATGCATGAGGGTTCTAATTTCTTCATGTCTTTGCCAGCACGTCTTGTCATCGTGTGTGTGTGTGTGTGTGTGTGTGTTCAACCATCCTAGTGGCGGTAGAGTGGGATCTAATTGTGGTTCTGATTTGTATTTCCCTAAACACTAATGATGTTGAGCATTTTTTGGCCATTTGTATATCTTCTTTAGAGAAATGTCTATTCAGATCTTTCACACATTTTAAAATTGGGTTCTTTGCCTTTTCACTGTTGACTTGTAAAAGTCCTTTACATATTTTGTACACTAGACCCATATCAGATATATGATTTGCAAGTACTTTCTCCCGTCCTGTGGGCTGCCTTTCCACTTTCTTGAGAGCATCCTTGGTTTCTAACTTTGGTGAAATCCAGTTTATTCTTTTTTCTCTTGTTGCTTGTGCTTTAAGTGTCATATCTAAGAAACCATTGTGCAATATGAGGTCCTGAAGATATTCACGTCGGTTTTGAGGTCCTGAAGATATTCATATAGGTTTTAAGGTCCTGAAGATATTCACATAGGTTTTGAGGTCCTGAAGATATTCCCATAGGTTTTGTGGTCCTGAAGATATTCACATAGGTTTTGAGGTCCTGAAGATATTCACATAGGTTTTGAGGTCCTGAAGATATTCACATAGGTTTTGAGGTCCTGAAGATATTCCCATAGGTTTTGAGGTCCTGAAGATATTCGCATAGGTATTGAGGTCCTGAAGATATTCGCATAGGTTTTGAGGTCCTGAAGATATTCGCATAGGTTTTGAGGTCCTGAAGATATTCGCATAGGTTTTGAGGTCCTGAAGATATTCGCATAGGTTTTGAGGTCCTGAGGATATTCACATAGGTTTTGAGGTCCTGAGGATATTCACATAGGTTTTGACGTCCTGAAGATATTCCCATAGGTTTTGAGGTCCTGAGGATATTCATATAGGTTTTAAGGTCCTGAAGATATTCGCATAGGTTTTAAGGTCCTGAAGATATTCACATAGGTTTTGAGGTCCTGAAGATATTCACATAGGTTTTGAGGTGCTGAAGATATTCACATAGGTTTTGAGGTCCTGAAGATATTTGCATAGGTTTTGTTCCAAGAGTGTTACAGTTTTAGATTTTATGTTTAGGCCTTTAGTCTATTTTGAGTACTTTTTGTATAAGATGTAAGATAGTAATTTATTTTAAGCATCCTTCACTTAAAATAAGTGGTCCTTAGAATTTTTCTCATTTATAGGGAATTCAAAAATTACCTAATATTTTTATTAGCATTTGAACACCTGCAGGAAGAATCCTATCACACAGTATTTCTAAGCACCTTTGAAGCTTAATGTGTCATATACTTTTTAAAAAACCGATGATAATCTAAGGTTGGAAATTCAAAGAGTACGAGGAAGAAGGGTGGGAAATCAAGATTGGCCTCTCCAATCACTTTTCCCTGGATGTCAGTTGAGGGCAATTAACTTTGTAACTCTGCCCAAAGCAGCACTGCCCCTCAGTTTGAGTCAGATCTCACAGTATAAAATCAGAGGAACTTGGTGACCCTAATCATCTGTGTTATTCTCTAACTTTCCTCTGTTTGTCTAAAAGAAAGCCAAGCAAAATGGCCCAGAGCATCAAGCTCCAAAGTTGGTTATTTACACTTTAAAGTGCACATGGTAAAACGTGTGTGTACCTTCTAAACGGGACATGTTTGTGACTATACTATATTTTATTCTACAGAGAACATACATGAAACTACATCTTTTCTCTTATTACACTTTGCACAGTGTTTCTGAAGCTTTTCCATTTCAACTCTGTTTATGAAATATGCATATTCTAGACCAACGCGGTCCAACTGAACTTCCTGCGGGGATGGAATGTTCTAGTATGGTGCAGTACAGAAGAGTGGTCATTAGCCACACAGAGCTATTGAGTACTTGCTGCCTGGCTGGAACAGCTGAGGAACTAAATCTTTCATATCATCTGATTTTAATTACGTTAAACTTAAATAACCACATACAGCTGGTGGCTGCTGGGTTGGACAGTACAGCTTTATAGTGACACTGTGGTATCCGGTAGCCAGCAATTTGCTTAAAACAATGACAGTAATAACACAAACTTTACAGTAGATAGTCTATTGAAATTATAACCTGTTTCAAAAAATAGTGGAAAGTGGGGTATAGCTCTCGGGGCCATTTGTATTGGTTAATTTAAACAGTGATGCGTATTGCTAGAATCACTTCCTCTTTGTCTGCCCAAGGAAAGAATGTATGCAGCCTTCTGGCTGCACACAGCCTATAGTCTGCCAAGCATGGAAGTAAAATTAAACGGAAGTTTAATTGCTAATAGTCTTCTCCTACCCTATGAAAATCTTGGAAAGCACAAAATCATGGAAATGACATGCAGATAGAAGTGAAAAACATTAGAAAAATTGCCCGTGAACAAAGGCACAGTGTCTGGCATCTAAACTAAAATTATTAAGCATTTTACGTCACGGAATACAGCAGAGAGAGGGCACTGGGAACTAAGCTACCCACTTACCCGGCAAGTTAGCCTTAGTGTATTTCTGTGTACAATACAAATACAATAAATGATACACTACAACATCTAAAGAATTGGAAGATACTCTTAGACGTAAGTTCTCTTTTTTTTGAGATGGAGTTTTGCTCTTGTTACCCAGGCTGGAGTGCAATGGCATGATCTCGGCTCACCGCGACCTCCGCCTCCTGGGTTCAGGCAATTCTCCTGCCTCAGCCTCCTGAGTAGCTGGGATTACAGGCACGCGCCACCATGCCCAGCTAATTTTTTGTATTTTTAGTAGAGACGGGGTTTCACCATGTTGACCAGGATGGTCTCGATCTGTTGACCTTGTGATCTACCCGCCTCGGCCTCCCAAAGTGCTGGGATTACAGGTGTGAGCCACCGCCCAGCCAGTTCTTATAGTTATAAATACCACCCTTAATCTATTAGATAATTGATTTCTAATAGATTATTTATCTATTAGATAAATAATTCTTATAATGTAATTCCTGAAAACGAAAGTGTTAACATCTCAAGCCAGGTGTCCGAACACCTCATGAAAACGGAAGCTCTGGTCTAAGTAGAGTCCTGGCAGGACCTAGCTTCCATCCCTAGTCCTAAGTACAGAAATGCAAATATCACTAAATGAAAACAAACAAACAAAAGCCAATCTAATGCAAAACGGCAAAAAAAAAAAAAAAAAAAAAAAGGAGTTAGGTCATCTCTTCTCAGGAATGCCTAAGGGTCCATGAAGTTTCTCTTACAGTGAATCAAGCATCCAATCGAATGATGTCGTATTTCCCAGTACTCTGAAGCTTAGGAATTGTAGAATAACATCTTTTTATTTAAAAAAGAAATCGGTCAAGCAGAAAGGTGTTAAATGGAATCTACAAATCTCCCTACTGACTTCCAACCTCCATATCCTCTTCATAAAGAAAACATGTTTCTTTGTAACCTTCCAGAATATTCTCTGCATATATACTCCTTTATATATAACCGGTCATGTCTTATTTCAAGAAGTTACGTAAACTGTAAGAGCTTGGAGACATGCCCTGGAATTCCACCCTAGAAACACAGGGCCACCCCAGACTGCCACTTGCCTTCCTTTGCACCATCCCGCAGCCCTCCATTCTGCCTTCGGAGTGACTCATGAACACCTCCATCCTCCAGGGAGAGTCATCTGCAAGGCGCAGGCCTCATCATCTCTGCTCTAAAAATGGGTATTAACCTTCAAGCTGGTCTCTAACCCAGTGAGGTCTCTAGAACACAGCTGTGTCATTTCATTCTTGAACATTTGATGTCAAGGCTTCACCTACAGGAGAAGAGGCCTCACTGGCCTGTCCCCAGCTACGCCTGGGGCACGTGAGCACATCATGCCTCCACCCAGCCATGACCCCCCATTCATTCTGCAAATGGGGTCTTGTCTGGGACCCCTCTTGTCCCGCTGGCTCCCAGCCACCATTCCCTGGGACAGAGCTCCACTTCTCTTTGCCCACAGTGAATTACTGCCATTGCAGGACTGGATTATAGAATGAGGCTTGGCGGGCAGGGCCCAGGTTTTGCTCGTATTTTTATGTATTGTGCCTTGAGCAACCAATGGCTGAAAGACAGGACACCAAAATCTCTGCCTCTGTTTATTAAATCACAAAGAGATGCAGAGAACCTACCATACCTTGGGCGCTATGGAATTACAGAGGCTTTTAGAAAGTGAAAGCTGAACCGACTTCATTTTGTTTCATTTTGCAGAATCCTGGGATCTCAGAGACAAGTTCTGGTGGGACTCCACCTGATGACACAGGGTATCAGCCTCTGGAGCACACAGAGACATTGTCCTGCGAAACGCCCTTCCAGCTCAGGTCTCCTGCTCACATGAGCCCTAGAGATGTCCACACTACTCCAGTGCAGCCAGAATCACCCAGAGCTCACGTGCCCGACACCCGGGTTCTCACCTGGAGGCAAAACCCAAAGAGAAAAAGCCCGGGAACGACACGGAAAATCACACTTCCTTCCTCAAAGCGCGTACCTCAACAATCCTCCAGGCAAATGACACATTTGCAAAAATGGCCAGAGAAATCCACTCCAAAATCCTTATTTCACCTCTTTCAAATCTCCAGTTTTAAAAGAAAGAAAAAAAAAAAGCAAGCAAAACCAAAAGAAAAAATTAAAAGCCTTGCTATGTCTTCAAGTCACTCAGGCTTTAGGTTGGAAGCTGGATGGCAGGATTGGGAAGTTCAGGGGCCATCTCACCTCTGCCAACACAAGAACTGACCACGGCGACATTTTGGATGAAGACCAGCTTGCCTGTGGGGCAGACAAGCCACCCTGGCCCACATGGGGTGACGCACAGCCAGCTGCGTGCTGGGAAGACAGGGCAGAAAGGCCACGGGCACCGGGGGCTCTGGCTGGGGTGGGGGCCTGTCTTCCCTTGGCAGCCTCATCAGCGCGTACCCTCCTTGCGGCCCCACCTGAACCTCAGGATTTTTTCTACCCTATGTCTTCAACTATGTTTGCAAAGCTTCTTTAAAAGATCCACCTTAGAAATTCATATTTCCGTGAAACTAAAATAGAGTTTAACTCTGATAATACCTTTTTAAACAATACAAAGTGTTTTTAGGCCCACTGGCAAGTACAGGGAATAAAGCATTGTGTTTTTGAAGAAAGCCTGACAAGGAAACTACCGTATTGACAAAATACAAACATCCTGGGGATTGTTTTCAGTGTTGAAATGCGATGCATGTCAGGTTTTAAATTCAGCAGTTAGGCTAAATGCTATATTTTTATTATGTGAGCAAGTAAAGCCCTAAAATATTAGGGCTTATATGGTAAAGTCCTAAAAAATTGAAGGAAAAATCCTGACACTCTCCCTCCTCCTTCCGAGCCCCGTGGTTTCCTAGGGCCTGTTTTAGGCATCACCTCCAGTGTTCTCCATGTGGCATCCCACGGCCTCCATGCCATGGCCTTTTCTCCTGTCCTGGGGCCAGGGCCCCTATTGCCATGGGGACAACATCAGCTCCCAGGGCCACCTGCCCACTCTGGCTATCTCCTCATCTGCAAAAACGAGGCCTGCATGACCTCTGGGGCCCTTCCTAACTCTATGGTCCAACGACAATGACTCTTATCATTGTATATTTTAATTATTATTTTATTTCCAATTGAATCTAGCTAAGAATACAAATTTAGAGGCGGGAAGTGAGGAAAGTTGATGCTTGTTGATTTTGGAGCCGGGGTTAGGGAGCAAGGAAGAGATAGAGTGAAATAGCTGAAAGACAGAATATTGTAGAAGCAGCAACAATTTAACATTTGGAAGTATGCACTAGGAAATAGACTAACAACCTCCACTCCCTGCAAAGCACAGACACTCCTGGCTTGGCATCCTTTTCGCAGACATCAGTTACCAGTGAGTGTTTAAAATACGATCCTTGGATGATTGATTCTTTCAACAAACACGTTTTTACCATTACCTTCCACTAAATTATTTTAAGAAATAGATTGGCAAAGTGATCTGTGAGAGCAAGGATCCCTCCGAAATTTCGTTTTCTATTCAGATTCAAATTAAAGAGCTTCTACTTATCTCTACACTAACAGCACAAACGACGATCTTAAAATACGCACAGCCGTATCTGGTTGCTTCCAACTTTGGCAGAAGAAATAATCATTTCTTGTTCTTGACAGTGTAATTTCTCTTGTTTATTTATTGGGGAAATGCATGTTGACATTATGAGTCCTCTTAGATCTTTCTACATCTGAAATAATGTTCAACAGAAAATTTTCCTGAAAATATGGCCAATAACTATTTTACTTCCAGAAAGGGCTTGTTCTGTATTTTTACAAAAGTCACTTGAACAATGAATTTGCTATGCAGGCTATATTTGAAATGTTGCTCTGTATCTCATGTCAGCTTGAACCTTATTGCTTCATTATTTTTCCATATATGCCAATAAAATATAAGCTTAAAAGTATATAATTTACAAATACTTAATTTTTCTTTCCATAAAACAAATTTCAGAAAAGTCCAGATCTTCAGGTTCAGTTATTTTGACCAAGATATAGCCAAGAACAAAAACTAAAGACAAAAAAGGCCCCGACTCAAGTCTATGCACTAAACAAATTCACTGTTGATAAAAGTAGTTTGGGCTAATTAGTTTATTGTCAACATTTCCAGAGAATTTTTTCTATTAAAAATTAAAATGAAAAATAATAAAATGTAATAGGAAATTTCCTATTAAGAAATAGGAAAAAGGGAGTTTCCTGAGTCTCTACCACTGATGAAAGGAAAAAAAAAATGGCTATCAGTGTGATAATAAGTAAATGGACAGAAAAACTAAAATCTAGACATAAGAACTCAAAACCATATAGTCTCATTTACAATAGGGAAAAATAGCCCTGAACCCTGAAAAATCTTAAATATATTGTAACTTTGAATTACAACTATCATATAATTCAAACAAGTATTTCAACTTTTTTGTTCTAAAGCTGAGATGCTTTTAAGACATTATTTCAGAAAGACTTCCATCAAAACTCTTCAATTTAAAAAAGATCTGGCATTTCAATTGTCTGAAAAATTCACTTATGTGTGACACCAGCCTCTTTAAGAAGCCCCAGTGATTAGAAGCCTTTCACATTAAAACACCAGCTCCCTCTGAAAGCCAAACAGGAGAAAAAAAAGTAAAATAAAAAGTCAATGTAAAGTGAAAGAACTTCTAAAAAATGGGAAGATAAAGTGAATGTGACTTGAAAGTGATTATCTTAACACTTGTGCCTTCTTTTCATTTTAATTCCATTCTGAAAATGACTATTAAATAACAAGACCCTTAAGAACAGATTTGCAATAACAGAAATTACTTTTCGAGATCATGTTGACAGGAGAAAACCAATTGCAGGGACACGTAGAAATAAATATGTATTCTTACGTGTATTTTAAAAACATATAAAAGGACTAAATACTGTTCTGGAATATATGTCTATGTAATAAATAGGTATAGATAATATATAAAATATGTATATATATTTACTACCCATATATGTATATATATTATTTATACAAAAATAAAAAAAATTATATATGTATATTATGTATGTATATAGTAGATAAAATATATTTATATATTATATACTATATAATTTACATATATAATATTTCTGTTATATAATTTATACACAAATATAAAAATATATGTATATAGTATATAAGAATATATTATATAATACATACACTATAAATGACCTAGAAAAGAACCACCAAATTTGCTAGCTGATAGTTATAACTTCTGGTGACGGAGGAAGTGCTGGGATGATGGATCCGATCTCTGATGTTACCAAGATTATTTTCTTTACTTGAACAGAGTGAGAGCTAATGTGACAAAATTACAGTTCCTCATTCTGGGCGGCTGAAATACAGCTCTTTTTTACTCTTTTTTTTTTTTTTTTTAGTTTTTTGTTTCTTTCATAGTCCTATAAAAGAATCCCAAAGAGCTCACCAGCATGAAAGCACTAACTCAGACCATGATACAGAGGAACAATGATTTTAAGAACTTTGAAAGGCAAGCAACTTGACACAGAGCATGTTTCTAGATCACGGTTTGGAAGAGAACCATCAGGACGAACCCAGGGGTCCTGTGAAAGGCTGCTGGCCTGGGCAAGGACGGAGAGGGTGCTCACCACCGGCCCTCTTCACAAACAGTCCAATGTAAGTACTTCCAGCTGACCGTGGGGAAGCCTGGTTTCTAGTTTATCCCGGTAACACAATTGAGAAAATAGTCAATGGAATAAACAAACGCAAACCCCTAGAGAACATTTCAGGGACTGGCTTTGCTGCTGCAACAGGAACGGTGATACCATAATCACCATTGTACAGCGGATGCCAGGCAGCATTGCCAACCTCTTCAGAATAATTGACATTTTTCTAGCATGCAGAGTGGCCATAACAACCACTTCGGCTGCACAATAGCCTCCGCCATAACACTTCCTTAGCAACCTGCTTAACTCTGTGGCTTTGAAATCATCCCTTATTTTGGCAGCAGGATGAGTATTTGCTGGTCATGAACTTTTCAAAGGTCATCAGCTGGAAACCAGCCTGCCTGCTTCCTTTCTCCACCCACCACCCCCGCTCCCCGCCCCGCCCGCCTGCCGTACCTATCCATCACAGGACATCATGCTTAAGCACTTGAGGAAAAGATAATGCACCGCTTACATTTTCCTAATGGAACAATACATTTTATTTTGGGGATGTTGGGGAAAAATAGTCCTAGTGTTGCTGGCCCATGTTTTATTGACCTGTCCCCAGTTAACAGAAAGGATGACACTAATGGAAAACAAACCATTTTGCTTAAGTAATTCATCTTTTTTGGTTTATCTTTATAGCTGTTGATTAAAGTATACCTATAGAGCTTGTAGGTAGCAAAACGTACATTCAGTTGATATTCAACTTGTAACTCGTATTAGAGCTCAAAACTTATACTTAATTTTCATTGAGAAAAAAATGGCCAGTAGCTGTATTTACTTCCAGAAAGGGATTGTTTCATATTCTTATGAAACTCAACTTGAGTAATAAATTTAATCAGCTTTAACATTGCCAAAGTCTTCAAGTGATTCTATTCGATTGGTATGTTCAAGAAGAAACAGGAGAAAGTAACCAATAGTATTGAGCTGCTTTTATTTATTAACTATTTTCAAACAACCCATTTGATGAGAGAAAAATAGCCGAACGGTCTCTTCACAAATATTTTTAGTTATGAAAGTCACACTAATTTAAATAAACTTACTTTTAGATTGACCGTTGTTAATTATATAGATCAGGTTACTTTTCCTTATTAATTATGCATATATATAACACACATTTAAACTTTTCTAAAATAAAAAAGGGTTACAAGTGTAAGAAAGTCCAAGAGCATTAATATCAGTGTTTCTGCTTCCCTTTTCTCCTAGGGGGTTACAGTAATGTCCAAGTAGATTCAACACGTTCAGAAGTTGATACAATCCTTGGCCATTTTTGCTTCTATGTATTAAATCAAAGCACTGCAATGAAACATAGAGGGCGAATGAATGATTCATGAAAAAGTTCCTTGTCTCACTGCAATGCCTTACAGAGCTGGGAGCTGTTTCTGATACCATATGCCAATCATTAACAGTGACTGTGACCTCAGTAATGCCATTCATCACTTCAGATCTGCAGAACACTCTCTCAAGTTCACAAGTTTCTCAGGTTTTACGCTGTTGGACACAGTGCTGTGACTGAACCTCCTCCCACCCTCTCCTCTCTCCTTCTCTTCCTCCCTTCTTTCTCTTTCCATTCCCCCTGGAAACTGCATTCAGCCCTGACAGAAACCAAGGAGGTCTGGTCCCTGATCCCTGAGAAGCGCAGTGAGGGGCCGCAGAGCAGAGAGGAGGGTGGCGAGGCCAATTCCATTCTGTTCCAGAGATGGTGAAACCGAGGCCCAGGGAGGGTGAAACAGTTGCCTAAGTGAGACCACATCAGCCTCAGGACTGAAATCTCCTGCCTACTTTCCAGTAAGCTTTTCTCTCCGTGCACAGACAGGTGCAACAAAATTACAAATGCATATTTGTTGTGTAATGTCCCTCTTTCGCTTCACTGGAAAAGGAAGCAGCAGGGAATCGTGAAGTGAGGGCGACGAGAATCTGGCCTTGCTCCCCTGTGATCTTCAGAAACAGTGCACTCTGTCCAACCGGAATAATTAAAGCCAGGATGAATACCTGGCACTTCATACTTGTCTGCTGAGAACAGCATCCTGGCTGAATCTCAGCTTTGCTGCGTGGGGCTGGCATCGGCAGGGGCGGGGCAGAGGAGATGGGCAGAGGTCACCTGGATGGAAAACGGATTTGAAGTTGCATTTGGGTGGCAAGAACACTTCATTTCTAGAAAGTTTATTCGAGGTGCTTTGAGGGAGAACAGACAAAGATCATGGGAGCATGGGGGGTGGCGGGCTGAAGGCTCTGAGGGGCGAGCTGAGTGATCCTTCTCTGCTTCGGTTGTGGTCGGTTTTCCTATGGAACCCTTTTCCAAGGATCTAGCCCTGACAAGGACACTCGGCAAAAACGCTGATGACCCCACACGTGTGAATACGGAAGGAAGCTCATCTCTGCAGTCAGATGCGGCCCGTCTCTAGGAAAGACAGACTGATTCTGAGTTATCCTAAGCAAGATGGTCGAACAGTGAACCTGTTAAATCTATGAACATCTCTCCTGTGGCCATCAAACCCTCTTCTGGGGAAAATGCCGGCTGAGCAAAACTACTCTGGAGCCAAAGGGACAGACAAGATTGGCGACTTACCCCCGCAGGGCATTGACATTTAATTATGAATCATGGACTATTTAAAACATATAAGAGAATCTATGTCTAACGCACAGAGGTATATCATGAAAATCATAAACGACCATTCGTGAGCTAGTCATCAAGCCCAGAACTGGAGGGTTACCAGCACCATGGTGTCTGCTGGCCCACTCCTGCCTCCTCCCCCTAGAGGGCCTCCACCTCCTGCCTCCTCCCCCTAGAGGGCCTCCATCTCTGAAATTCTGGATTAATCCTTACCTCCTTTAAAAAAAACAGTTTTAGCATATACGTATGTATCTATCTCAGAAATGATACATGGTTTAGTTTTGCCTGGTTTGGGGTTTAAATTAAAAAGTCTACTGTGCCAAATCTTTTGCTACATGCTTATTTTCTTCTGTATTTTGTTTCTAAGATTCATTCATGTTCTATAGTACATAGGTACAGCCATTTTCACTTCTGTATAATATTCCGTTTTTCTGCATAATGGCTTCCGGGCTGTCTCAAAGCTACTCTGGACTTCCCTGAGCTCAGTTCCTGGTGCCCAGGTGCATGTGAGTTTCTCTAATGAACACGCCCAGGAGTGGAGTGTGGCCCTGGACTACCCAGGTGTTTTGTTTTCCTGAATACACGATGCCTGATTGTTCTCCAAAGCGTTGGGCCAATTTACTTTGCCAAAAATAATGTGTAAGGATTTCCATGATCTGTATTCTCACCACTGTTGAATTGATCACGGTAGTTTAAAGTTATGTTTGTAAGGGGGTCGGACATCTGTTCATATTTCCACTGACCACTGGAGTTCTTTCCTCTATGACATTTTTGCCCATTTTTTTCAATGAGATTGTCACTTTTAGAAATTGATTTTCAGAGTCCTTTGTATATTCAAGATGTGAATCCCTTGTTGGTTATTGCTGTTGCAAGTGTCTTTTCCCAATATGTGTCTTGCAATTTCACCCTTTTAATGCTATTATTTAAGAGCAGAAGTTCTTAACTGTAATATGGTCAAGTTTAACTATAATTTCTTTTGTGGGTAATGCTTTTAATTCTTAAGATATTATTTCATTCCCAGAATCATAAAAACATTCTCTTATTTTTTGGAGTTTTAAAATCTTGCCTTCCACATTTAATCTATTAGAAATTGATGGTGTGAGGTAGTGACACAAATTGTTTTTTCCCTATGCATAACAAAGTTTCCCAAAGGAGACCTTGAGTGGCCTCCTTCTTTTCCAGGTGACATGCAAGGGGTCTTTTTACTTCAACAGGAAAAGAAGTCACTGTTTAGTTTAAAATAATGGAAGATGACTGCGTGAACGACTGTGTGTTCACACTCACACGTGTGTATAAATACAGGTCATTTTCTTCTGAGTAGAGGGGACCTCCTTGCATCCCCAAAGTCACATCACCTCAGCAGCTTCCTATTAGATCTACTCTGCGTCAAGCCCTATGTGGGGTTTTCATTTATCACTGCAAAGTGGCCATACTCTGCTGCAACTAATCCCCTTGCCAACAAGGGTATTTTAATAATGCTTTTAAAAGTCATAAACTGTCACTTTTAACATGGGGGTGGTGGCTACAGAGTTGATTCCGTTTATTTTTTGCTTGCATTTTCTGCATATATTTTTGATCTAGGCAAACCAGCAGATGGGTTCTGGGCCCCTGGCAGATCTGAATTCCTGTTTGACTGCTGTGATGTGGTTCCTGTCTCCCAGGGGCTCCCCACAGCCCCGGCTACCTGTCCCTGACTCTTCTTCCCACGTGGCCACAGAAGCTGCTTTTCCCTTCCTCCTCCTCAGGTTTGCGAGGGAAGGAGGATTTGCTGCTCTCCCACTCACCGCTGCCAACCCACTCTTCAATTCACTCCACTGGGCCACTAATGTTTAGAGAGCATCTGTTGAGTGCTGTGCCCGCTGGTGTCTTAAGACAAAACACCTGTTCTTGCCTCAAGTCTAAATATGTTATTCTCTTTTCTCTACTCTCCCCCTCTATAGTTCTTTTGCCCCTTCTCAGATTATTTACATTTGTATATTTAAGTGGTACAATTTGGAATACCTTGAGTTCTTCTAAGGGGACTGAAATTTAATAAATAAAAATGTCTAGTAAAAGCTTTTTGCCTACTCATTTGGTGTGAAAATGAATAAAATAGAATACTCTTTAATATGCAAAAGGCCAGTCATTTTCTTTCAAACAGTTGAAAATTTTCATGTTTAGTGAATGCCAGTACGTAAAGTAATTAACAGAGATTATAACAATTATCCTCACACCATATAAAAATAAATGTATCATAAAGGAACAGATAGTAAATCTTTAATGTGATTAATTTTAATGCTATGTGTTCTAAATGTTACATAAAAGCCTGTTGTTGTTTTTTTTTTTTTTTTTTTTTTTTTTTCTGAGACAGAGTTTTCACTCTTGTTACCCAGGCTGGAGTGCAATGGCGTGATCTCGGCTCACCGCAACCTCCGCCTCCTGGGTTCAGGCAATTCTCCTGCCTCAGCCTCCTGAGTAGCTGGGATTACAGGCACGTGCTACCATACCCAACTAATTTTTTGTATTTTTAGTAGAGACCGGGTTTTACCATGTTGACCAGGATGGTCTCGATCTCTTGACCTCATGATCCACCCACCTCAGCCTCCCAAAGTGCTGGGATTACAGGTGTGAGCCACCGTGCCCGGCCAAAAGCCTGTTTTATAGAGAAAAAAATACTTATAAAAGTGGTAGGTGGAAATAATAAAGCCATGCAGATGACCAACAAATGCTCTATAAGACCATGTGTTCTCAGGACAATTAAGAGCAACTGACAGGCCTGGAAGGCAGACTCCCCTCTTCGCCATCCCCCAGTGTTTACCACAGTTCACCCTGCAAGGAAGCATCATATAGGAGGTTTGGACCGTCTTTGCGCTTTTTCAATTACCAAGTCCTTACATGATAAATAATGACTGAGCTTACGTTTATGCAAAGCTTCATCTTCCTGCCATGGGGCCGGCTATTGGCCTTGAATATGCCTGAGGTCTGACCATCTCAGTGCTTCTGTGTGTCCTTCAACTCAGCATGTTCTTCGTGACCGTCCAACTTTTTGGATCTATTTGGTATTTGACTGCTGGATGGTTAAACTCTGGGCTTTTTTGTTCCCTTTTTAGGTGCATCCGGCCCCCAGACTGGTGCTATGGTGTGGATATGGTTGCTTTGTCCCTGCCACGCCCATGATGAAATTGGTCCCCCTGCTGGAGGCGCTGGGAGGTGGGGCCTAGTGGGGGTGTTGGAATCATGGATGCAGATCCATCATGAATGGCCCGGTGCTGTTCTCACGGTAGCGAAGGCTCTCTCTGGTGAGACTGAGTCAGTTCCCCATGGAATGGAACAGTCGCATGCCAGTGGCTTTTTACAGAGCCAGGAGGCCCCTTGGGTCCTCTCTTTGCTTTTGTCCACTTCTCCTTTGACCTGTTCCACCATGTTTTGATGTAGCACCAAAAAAGCCCTAGCCTTGCCAGAAGCAAGGGCCATGCCCTTGAGCCTGCCAGCCTGCAGAACTGTGGCCTAAATAATTCTATTTTTTTAAATTAAATACCCAGTCTCAGGTATTCTGTTATGGCCACACTGTACAGACTAAGACACCGGGATCAGGGTAAGTGAATCGGGTGAAATGCAAAGAGATGTAGAGAGAAGAAATCATGTTCTCCATCGGGGGTTTACAGGTGGAAAATAAAGTACACACCAACTAACACATGAGGTGGGTGCAGGGAACATGCTTGTGGTCGGGCAGAATGATGCCCAATGAAGACGTCCACATCCAAAACTCTGGAACCTATGACTATGCTACCCCACATGGAAAAAAAGACGTTGCAGACGTGATTGATTAACTTAGGGATCTAGAGACGGGAGGCTACCCTGGACGAGCTTGGTGGGCCCCAGGTAGAGACAAAGGTAGAGACAGAAGAGGGAGAAAAAGGAAGGCTTGTTTGCAGAAGAGGAGGTCAGGGTAATGCTGAGTAAGAGGAACTCAGTCTGCTGTGGCTGGCTTGGAAGATGGTGCAGGGCCACAAGCCCAGGAGTGCAGACGGCCTCAAGAAGCTGGAAAAGTGGAGTTGGACTCTCCCCTGAAGCCTCCAAAAGAAACTGCCCCTGCTGATACCTTCAGTTTAGCCCAGTGAGGTCTGTGTCGATCTTCTAACTTAAAGAACTGTAAAATAATTAATTTACATTGTTTTAGGTTACAACAGTTTGGGTTGTGACGTCAGCCACAGAAAATGAGCCAATGGCCCAGAGAGTAAGGGTAAAAAGTCTAAAGAAGGGAAAAGTCCCCAAGAATATGAGAATGAAGGTAGTTGGTTTACTGCCTAAATGTGATCTGGAAGCTAAAATACCTTCACCTTGAATTCCTTAAATCAAAGGTTTCTTCATAGTTCAAAATCTAATCACAAAGTTAGCATGTAGCTCTGAAAAGAACCAAGTCATGTGAACTGCTGACAAGTTAATTGTCCTCTGGGATTTTACTGTCATCCTCTCATGAGTTTGATTTGTTGCTTCAGAGAAATAGAATTGCTGATTTAAGTCTGCTCAGAGGCATTGCTGTAGACAAGCATCCTCCCTTACTTCAATTCACAGGCATTTACTGGGCCATCTTCACCATAAATCACTCTCAAACCTCGTCAGAGTCCACAGCAGGGCTAAGGCATGGAAAATCTGATTACCTGTATTGCCAAGTGCCTAAAAAATAGGCTGAGCCCATGGCAGTTCTGATGTGTATGAGTGCTACATGCAGAGTTAGAGATCAGTGTGGTTTCAGTATTTTTCATTTGACCTCCAGAGATGAACACTGGACTGAATTATCCAACCCTCCCCTGACATTTCCTCTGGAACTTGGAACTCTGCTAACTCAATCCATCATATTTCCCCTGGGTCCGTGTATAACGTAGTATTAATCATAAACTAATTCTAAAACTAAGACGCCTGTTCCAAAGAACATCAAGAACTGCGTCTTACTGTGTGCCCAGGGACGTGCTTACCCGTCCTGCAGACCAGCCCTTGCAGATGCACCATGACTTAATGGGTACAGGATGTGGGGAGCAGGAAATTGTACAATCAGATTTCAAAACAAGATGCGTAGTCTGTCATTCCACCTTCTACCATGTTCAAGTTTTGAAATTTAACTTTCAAATTCCTTCAGTTGTCCTAAGGTTTTGACAATTTCATCAATTGTCAAAAAATAGGTACAGGATGTGGGGAGCAGGAAATTGTACAATCAGTTCAATTTTTGTATGGGAATGGTGTGATTTTTAAAACGCTGCTGAATTTGAAGGAAAGAAGAAAGGCAACCTATGCACAAATACAGAATTTTGTGTGCCGTTTTCACACGACCGCAGCTTTCTAACACTTCCTTTGTGGTGCACGCTGTTGCTCTACATACACTTCCTCGCCTTATAAATTCATGAGTATATGACTCACATACTCTGTAGAATTATGTGGTCTTTGGTGGCAGTAACATTTTTTGGCTACTTAGCCATTTAAAATAGTGTTTAAAATATTTTACTCAGTTATCACATGTTTACTGAGTAGATGCTATGCCTGAAGCCCCTCACCAGAGCTGCTGAAGTGTTAGAGGAGGGCGCATTACTGCACTTGTCCAGGTGCCCGGCCAGGGGGCTGCTGGAGAATATAATACGAATGACTATCACAGTCGGCATTTTAGTCACATTTTCGGCATGTGTGCCTGATCACTTCCACTAAGATACAGTGTCTTAAAGGTTAGGACCAGGTGTTTTCGATTTTTATCTCCCACCATAGCATGTACTGGGTCATGTTTTTACCCATTTATACCATCTCTATAGAAGGAATGAATAAAATTAAGAAACAGAAATGAGTACACTTAAAAAGAGGCCACTCCTTGAGACTGGGAATGTTTATCTGTTTGGTGATTCTGTTTTTATTAAAGAAGTGGTCGATGTTGTTCACAGAAGAGAGAGTGTTTTCTTCTGAAAGAAAGCGAGTCAGAAACACAGAATGAAAATGTCAACACCTGTACTCTCATCAGCCTAGAGAAATCTCACACTCAGAGCTGAGGTATCACAGAACGAGAGCTTTACAAACCCTCGCCAGCTGTTACTAGGACTGGGCAAGAACTGCGACAAACACTAAGATCTAGGAGCCAGCATAGAGCCCACCCATGCCAACATCATTCATTCCAGAGAAGAGGAGACCAGAACAAGTGAGGCCACGTGACTTGCCACGTTCCTAGTGCAAGGTAGCTTGAAAGCCAGGAGCAACCTCGGTTTGAGAAATGAAGGGACTAGTGTTCCAGAACAAAGTGAGAAGCAGCTGTGAAAAGGTGTCTGCCTCTAACTCGCTGGATGAGTAGCACCCACCCACGTCAGCAAGCCTCCCCTCAGCCGTCACCTCCCATGAGCACCTCCTTGGTACCCACCCCTTTCCACATTTCTGACTAACGTCCTGCTTGTTTACTAAGCTTAGCCCTTGACTTCCTACTTAACTTCCTAAGTCTTTTCTTCTGTTTTTCTATTTTTAGCCCTTTTTACTAAGGAACCTTAGGACAACTGGAGAAATTTGAATGTTAAATTTCAAAACTCGAATATGGAGGAAGGCAGAAGAACAGACTATGCATATTGTTTCTATTTTAAGAGGAGTTCACCGTAAACAATAGAAAGTAATGCCAAATTGCTTATTTAAATGCACACTCAAAAATTATCCAAACAGCCCCCTTCTGATGTACAGTCGGCACCTCTGACCACCTTTGCTTTTGTTTTCTCCTTTTCCATGGAGGTCACATTCACTGGTCAGAGGATGAGAAAGCTATGGGTATCGGGACAGCCAGAGACACTGAGACAAGGTAGATGGAATTCAGCGGCATCCGTGATAGGGTTTGCATGGGAAACTATATTCAAGCATGGATGAAGCTGGGTAGAGGCTACTGTGGGGATGGAATCACTTAGTTGGTCCAGTTCCTTAGGGACAGGGTCAAAAGGGTAAGGCAGAGTTGGGGCTGGGACTTTTCAATACTGAGAGAGCTCCTGGGGAGTTGGTTTTCAGAGAAGACCACAACCAATGGTGTCCTTTATTCCACAAAGTGTCAAAGGTTCTCTTCTATCATAATAAGGTCTTAGTGCTACAAGAAGAATAGATCATCATGGATTGGAGAATTAAAACTCTGTGGGAGAATTCAGCTTCCTGGGGGTTTCTAAGACATGAACTCTTTCATCACTGCTTTGTATTTTACAAGAAACAGGTCACTGGACAAGGTGTGCACCTGGAATAACCGCTGTCTCCTGACCTGGAAAACAGGTTTCCGGTCATTGCCTCCTCCTGGTGTTGCTGTGAAGATTGGAGAGAGGTTATTTACCTGAAATGCCTACCCCAATGCTTCACATGTCCTTGCTACTCAGTAAATCCGAGTAGTTATTCTCATTTTCCCCCATCGACTCCTTTTCTGGATGAGGGACAGAATTTCTGAAAAAGTAGAGACTTTAACATCTGCATGCTCTTTGAGTCAATAGTTTTATCTGGCTCATAAAATAAAACTTAGATTCTAACTCAAAAGAGGGCTTCATTAGCATCGTAGATATCCTCAGAAAGACAATTAGATTTAACTAAACAAGTGTCAGTGCTAAGAAAATACTATTACTGTTGTCATTATTGCTATGCTTTTATGTATTAAACCAAATTCTTAACCACTTGGCATTATCAAAATTTAACAGCCTCTAAATCCATTACCCTATGAAAAATAATAGCCTTTTATCAAATTTCTCCACCTTGTAAAATAGTCTTGGTCCTAAGTGAAAGTAATTCAGGCATCTTCCAAAAACAGTTCTCTTTTATTAAGGGGATAAAAGAGAATTAAGGCTGACATGAGACTTCTGGTCAGTGGGTTCCCAAATGCAGCTGCATGTTAGCGTTGCCTGGGAACTTTTGGAAATGGATTCTTAATCGTATTTTCACACACCCCAACTGAGATTCAGTATTTCAACACGGTGATTTTGATGTGCAGACAGGTTCGAATGCCTGTGATAGACTGCAGGATAAGTATCTTTAAAATAATGGGTTTCTCGTTAAAATGTTTTTTTTTTTAAATTTTTTATTGCATTTTAGGTTTGGGGGTACATGTGCAGAACATGCAAGACAGTTGCATAGGTACACACATGGCAGTGTGTTTTGCTTCCTTTCTCCCCTTCACCCACATTTGGCCTTTCTCCCCAGGCTATCCCTCTCCAGCTCCCCCTCCCTGTGTCCCTGTGTTCTCATTTTTAATGACCACTTTCGTGATTTGTTTGAAACCTCCTTAGTAACTCTTTTAAATTAGTGGTCACCATATTCTTCATTAATGTCATTCAACAATATACTCAGTGAGCTGCGACTTCCTAAAATACTGACCTGAAAGGTGTGTTACAGAATAACGTTTTAACTATGTAACCAATTTATTGAGGGTCTGCTGCATGGAGGAAAGAGGTTATTTAAGACCTAATGTCAGTGTTTAACAGAGTGCATGTCTGCGGGGAGTGACAACTTCACACAAAGAGAAACAGTCCCTGATACATTCTAAATTGGGCAATGTACCCTGTGAGTATCTCAGGAGTTCCAAGGAGGGGTGACTCCAGGTGGAGGGAGGCCTGCATAGCACAGGGGCGGTCATGCTCTTAAACCCAGTAAGTGCTGCATGAAAAGACTAATTAGCAAACTCAAATTCAGTTTGTGAGCACACCAACATTATTTTCCAAAACATCACTAACTCATTTTGAAGATAAAGTAAACATTAACATGGGTTAGTATCAAAATAATTTGAATTTATATGTGAAGGATAAAGATGCATTTCTCCTTCACAGAAGGAGAAGACTGATTTTCTACATGACTGTTTATGGGAAAACTGGGAGGGCATCTTCCTGCAGCTTTTATAAAATAAAGATGGACATGGGCTGTTTTGCATTAATGAGGCTGATGAATCTCACCAAATGGCACTTCAGTTTGTTGTTCCCTGATTTCCATGATGTCCTATGAATCTGATAACAGAGTGCTTGTTATCAGAAGGAAAAAGACGGAGGAACTTCTCTAGTCCCGAAGTAAGAATATTAAAGCAACTCTACATGGATGAACCTCTGAGGCATAAAAACTTGATTAGAAAACTGGACATTTATAGGTATCTTTCCTTTTTGAATATTTTTTGATATTTACTAATGATTATCTTATTAAAACTAGGTTACTAATTTCAAATCTTCACATATCACAATAACGGCAACTCTATTAGTAATTATTCTGTAGTTTAAATTAGTGTTTCTTACCATTTCCTTGCTTCATTCTAGAATGTATAAGTGAGTAATTAAATATATTATTTGGCAGCAAATTATTCTCAGTGGATATTTTCAAATTCAATTTAGTTAATAAGACCTCACAGCTGATGGCGTAAAAATTACAAACACGAAGAAAACGTAAGCTCTCTCTTAAAGAAGCGAGATAAAATTTAATAAATTTCCCATGTAGAAATTATATGAAGTGCTATGATCATTAAGTTATTAATAAATAGCCATTAAAACAACCCATATGAAAACAAGATAATTTCTAGAGACAAAAGTCCCACAAATTTCCGAGCGGTGATGAATAGTGAATGCTTTGCAAGAAATGAAAAGATAATGTTTTCCAGCACGAGGAACTGGAGTTGGATGCTAACACTGATGGTTGCAACCTGTCCGGCTGCTCTGGCCTGGTGAGCATGTAGAATACGTACGGAAATTACTGAAAACATGAATAAACGATGTAAGGGACGGGGCATCCTTTTCCCCATCTGTCCTTTATGCCAGAAGCCGTAAAAAAAATCCCCCAAATAAGAGACAAGCATAGCTGTCTGTAACAGTATTAGGAGGTAAAGAGAATTAGAGTTTTACAGAATGCTTCTTCGTAGGAGTGATCATGCAGCAAAGGTAGCTATCTAACTACATTTACCATAACTTTTTTCCTTATTCAGTAATTTATCCATTCAATCAAACTGGCTGAACTTATCCTGTGTGCCAAGCAATCTGCAGGTGTCCTATCTGGAGAGAAGGTTTATCAATTAGAAGAGTGGCTAATGGTGTCCCATCCACTCCACTGCAAACTCAGGATGAAACATTAGAGATCAGGGCTCAAATAATCTGAGAATCGATTTTCTGATCTGAAACCATCGGAATAAATATTTTAAAAGCTCTTCCAGCACCTCTTGACCCAGAATTTCTATAACTTGTTTGCTGCATTATAGCATAAATTAGAGACCACCTTCAAGTTCCTCAGTGATGGTGTGATTTATAGACATCTATGTAAATCTGTATTTATTTATATCATGCAATCTCTGCTTACTAAGATGCAAAGCCAATCCTGCTATACTAACTGAAAACGTTAGAACTGTATGGTAGCCACATGCCTGTTCATGTTTTGGTAGCCACGTGCAACATATATAGCATATACCTACATATATTATGTACAGAATAAAATGTTACCTTTGTGTGCTGAGGTTTCAGGCAAAAGTTATTAAAAGTGTGATTTTAATATTTTTCTAAGTTTTTTTCTGACATTCTTTGAATGATCACGTGTTACTTTTATAATCAGAAAAAGAGATATTTGTTGTATTTTGAAGAGAAAAAAGAATTACACTACCTAATTTAATTATATTTTGAGCATATAATTAGATTCATGCTTCGTCTGGGTGACCGATCAAGTATTACATAACCCGTCTTCTTTCCCAAGCAGGTGTACTCTTCCCTGAGCTTCCGTTAGCTTTCAGGAGATATTTCACCTAAGAATCCTGTCCTCGTCACTGAAGAAAGGATTCAGAACCATTGCTAATTCTAGAGGAAATAAGTCAGTTTATCCAAATGAAAGCAGGATGGATATTTAAAAGTTCTGGTTTTTATTCCACAATCTATCATGTCGACTGCTACTCTGTATGCAGCCATCTTTGCAGGTCTGAATGAGGGAGAAAGCCTAAGGTCGATGCTTTAGGTATTCAGCGGAGACGAGCAGGACACCTGGCAGGCCACTGAGGGCACCATCCCCAGGAGGGGAGGTGGGAAGAGGGAGGGAGAGAGGCAGCGGAAAAGGCAGTGCTGGGACAGCTGCTGGTGGTGGCCTCAAGGCTCCTCTTCTGGCTGAGCCGGAAGGAGGCCGAGGGAGGGGCAGAGCATCCTGGGGGAAGTGGGGGGCTGGAGGCAAATGTGCTGGAGTGACCCCGACACAGATGCTGAGACTGTAGGGTCTGTTCAGGGTGGAGGCAGTGCTGAGTACCATGTCACAGACAAATGCTGGCTGATCACGACAGGTAGAAGTTAATGATTCTTTTAAATTTAAATTTAAAATATATTATTTGTTCAACAGATTCTGTTTCATAAGCCTTCAGCAAATAAAAATTGTAGTCAGATTTGTACAACCATATTAGAATTTCACAAGGAATTTGCCACAGATGACCAAACTTAGCAAGTATTTTAATATGGGAGCACCTTGGATCAATTCATCAAGCATAATTTTAACTCACATTTAGCCTTGAAACCGGTTGCGAAGCCTATACCTGAATAAGTTTGTTTATTCCCGGGGGCCTGAATGCACAAGGGAAAAGTTTATATTAGTTTATATATTTTGATTCCTGGACACTAGTGATTTGATCAAGGTATGTCATGTTAATGAAGACAAGCATTACGTAAGAAAAGAGCGAATACTAACTGCACAGATCGTTGTCTGGAATATGTTAATCCAGCAATGTCCAGAAGGATGTTTTTTCCCACACCGGGATGAACCCCCAGGAGAGCAAACGCCGCGCGGCCGCTAGAGTTGGCCTTTGCTTTTAACCGATGAAAAGGTTAGCACTCGGTTCTTTTATTACTTGCCGATGACATGCTTTATCTTACTTTTCTCCGTTAGGTTCTCAGTCACTTTTATTGCATGTGTGGAAAAAAATACATGTTTTACCCATGGTCACTATAATATTGATAATTCAACACTGGTAATTTAAACTGATAATCAAATTGTGTGTGTTTGGGCCAGAGAAAGAGATGGGGTGGTGTGGAGAGGGCAGGAGAGGAAGAGAAAGAGAAAGGCCGCATTTGGGGAACTGTCTCAAATTGTATAATCTGCCGGGGAGAGGAAGACGCGCTCTGAAGATGTGCAAACTAATTGCCAGGGTCGCTATGGTGGTACATTTATTACCACATCACTAAACTGTAATTCTTGCATATTTCTATAAATACTTAGAGATTTTCTAACTTCTAGTAAAATACTTTGTGGCCAAACATGTCTTTAATGGGAAGAACTAAGGATGGCATCATATTCACCCAATGTTGGAAGCACTAAGGATGGCATCATCTTCACCTAATGTTGGAAGCACTAAGGATGGCATCATATTCACCTAATGTTGGAAGAACTAAGGATGGCATCATATTCACCCAATGTTGGAAGAACTAAGGATGGCCTCATATTCACCCAATGTTGGAAGAACTAAGGATGGCCTCATATTCACCCAATGTTGGAAGAACTAAGGATGGCCTCATATTCACCCAATGTTGGAAGAACTAAGGATGGCCTCATATTCACCCAATGTTGGAAGAACTAAGGATGGCATCATCTTCACCCAATGTTGGAAGAACTAAGGATGGCATCATCTTCACCCAATGTTGGAAGAACTAAGGATGGCATCATATTCACCCAATGTTGGAAGAACTAAGGATGGCCTCATATTCACCCAATGTTGGAAGAACTAAGGATGGCCTCATATTCACCCAATGTTGGAAGAACTAAGGATGGCATCATATTCACCCAATGTTGGAAGAACTAAGGATGGCATCATCTTCACCCAATGTTGGAAGAACTAAGGATGGCATCATCTTCACCCAATGTTGGAAGAACTAAGGATGGCATCATCTTCACCCAATGTTGGAAGAACTAAGGATGGCATCATATTCACCCAATGTTGGAAGAACTAAGGATGGCATCATATTCACCTAATGTTGGAAGAACTAAGGATGGCATCATATTCACCTAATGTTGGAAGAACTAAGGATGGCATCATATTCACCCAATGTTGGAAGCACAATATTTATTTTCAGAATTATATATATAAACATTTTTTTTTTGAGATGGAGTTTCGCTCTTGTTACCCAGGCTGGAGTGCAATGGCACCATCTCGGCTCACCGCAACCTCCGCCTCCTGGGTTCAGGCAATTCTCCTGCCTCAGCCTCCGGAGTAGCTGGGATTACAGGCACGCACCCCCATGCCCAGCTAATTTTTTGTATTTTTAGTAGAGACGGGGTCTCACCATGTTGACCAGGATGGTCTCGATCTCTTGACCTCATGATCCACCCGCCTCAGCCTCCCAAAGTGCTGGGATTACAGGCTTGAGCCACCGCGCCCGGCCCTTCATAATTATATTTATAGGATTTTTTCCAGTTAGATGCTCCACAAGGTTCAGGAGAGAGGAGGGAGAAGGGAAATACACATTGGAAAAGATTCCATGCAGATGACTACTGCATGGAACATGCCCTAAAAACAGGCGTGCTCTGTTTGAACACTTGTCTGGGGAGGAAGCCTCCTTTCACATTGTTCCTATATATTGAAGAAAGTTTGGATCAATATAAAATTGTAATAAGCCAGCAAGCAGCTTCCATAGCATTTTGCCATTAAAAATGATAAGAAATTCTGTGTGTGGCAGGGGTGAATTCTTATCTTCTCGGCAGTGGACAGGGCAGGGGTAAGTTGCCCAGAGACATGGCTGAGTCTGACACTGAACGGTTTACGAGATGGCTCTAGGGATGTCTGTCTCCTAATGGGCGGTGTTGAGACCCCATTGGCCATCTCTACACGTGGGAGCTCTTGCTGTCATTCGCCGTGGATCCTGCTCTTCTCACTTCCCCGTAGAGCCACACGGGGCCGTTCCTGTCTGGAAGGTGTGTGGATTGAGTACACTGTGTCCTGTTATACATCTTGCATCCCGATAGTATTTACAACTTTTTCCTAATGTTTTTATTTTCTTGTTGACAGGAGTACTTAACATGCGATCTACCCTCTTCACATTTCACGAACACACGCATTACCGTCGATTATAGCTGCACAGTTGCACAGCAGGCCTGCGGAGCTTGCTCTTGCATTACTGAAATTGTATGGCCATTGATCAGCAACTCCTTATTTCTCCCATCCCTTAACCCCAGCAACCAGCTCCCGAGCTCAAGAGATCCTCCTGCCTCAGCCTGCCAAGTAGCTGGGACTACAGGTGCATACCACCATGGCCAGCTAATTTTTAAAAAATATTTTTGCAGAGATGGGGTCTCACTGTGTTGTCCAGGCTGGTCTCAAACTCCTGTTCTCAAGCTGTCTTCCCTGCTTGGCCTCCTGAAGCGTTGGAAGGCCAAGGTGGGGCACAGCTTGAGACTTTTTGATTCTATGCATCTGACTGTTTTCGATTCATCACACCAGGGAGATCACGCAGCATCTGTCTTTCTGTCCTCCAGGCTCGCCCATGCTGCCACACATTGCAGAATTTCCTTCTTCTTAGGGCTGGATCACAGTCCATGGCGTATAAATATGCTGTAACTTTATCCACCTGTATATGGATGTTTGGCTTGTTTCCATGTCTTGGCTTTTGTGAATGGCGCTGCCACGCATGGTCTCTAATTTATTTCAATGTTTATTTTCCACGGTAAATTCCCCTGTGTTTTCCAACCTCCCTGATTTCTGTTCACAGTTTCTGAGACACCAGTGGTGACATCTCTGGGTGTGTTTTGATGACTTAGAAGACACTGCTCGTTTCTAACTAAGAAGGATGAGGACAGGTGTGTCTCACGGCTCCGTGTCCTGCACCCTCAGCTTTGCAGTGGCAGGAGCTGCCAAACTGAGTCTCTGGCTGGGTCAGCAGGATGTTCCTTCCTAGTTCATCTCACCATTTGGGAAACGTGTTTCTTGGGCTTTGCTAGCTTGTGGGGACAAAGTGAGAAGAACCTCTAATTGGCCAGGCACACTGGCTCATGCCTGTAATCCAAGCACTTTGGAGGCCAAGGCGGGCGGATCACCTGAGGTCAGGAGTTCAAGAACGTCTTTAATCACACTCCAATGACACACATTTTTAGGGACTTCCTTGAATCTCTACATAATCCTTACTGTCTACTTGCCTTGAGGTCCAAAGTCAGCTCTGTGCAGCACACATGTGAGCCTCCTCCCACGTGCTATGAAACCACGATGATGTTCTGCTGTGGCAGGTGGAATCAATCACCTGGGCCTGGCTCAGGCCCTCCTCACACAGCCCCACCTCATGCCGGGTTGTGGCTCCTGCCCCCTGGGTAGTGGTTCCTGCCCCCGGGGTTGTGACTCCTGCCCACTGACGCGGTTCTTCAGTGTCTAGAGGGAGCCGCCCCCAGTCATGCACCTGCATTCCCGCACCTGCTGCTTCTCGGGCCTGTAATATTCTCCCCTGCCCTACTTGCTCTAATCCACCAAAGGCAAATGTGAAACTTGAGCAAACATCTACCAACCAGTCTGGGTTTTCATCCCTAAGATAAATCACTGTCAAGCAGAAGGCCATTACTAAAGACGTCCTCTGGACGGAGCAGGACATAGACTGCAGAGGGCCAGAGTGGCTCTCTCTAAGGGAACTAGGAAGGAACACAGTTGGTCAGCATCATCGCTGCGGCCCGGTGCAGGTGCTCTGTCGCCACCAGAAAGTCACCACGGGTCTCACTGTGCTCTTCCTCTCAAGGCACTTGGCTCTCTGGCTCGCTCTCTCCTTCGGAAGCTTTCATTTGCCTCCAGGATGCCCCTCTCTTTGGCTGGCACCTCCACTTTCCCAGCCTCCACTGCAGGATTCCTCTCCTTGCCCCAAATTCCACCAAGTTCGGTCCCAGTGTTCTTCCTTCTCCAGTGTTAGGCCTTGTGCGGTCCCGACACTGCCACACCCAGGTCACGTCTCCAGCCCAGGCGTCTCCTCAACTCCAGACTCCAGCATCCAAAGGCCCCTCCATTTCCAGTGGGATGCCCAGCACTCCTATCTGATGTAACACAGTTAAAATATTTGTTGGTGATTGTTGTGGCATCCAGCATTCACTCAGTCAATAGATTTTACTGACAAATACATATTTAGAGGTCTTTTTTTTTTTAAATTTTTTATTGGATTATAGGTTTTGGGGTACATGAGCAGAGCATGCAAGACAGTTGCGTAGGTACACACATGGCAGTGTGCTTTGCTTTTCTTCTCCCCTTCACCCACATTTGGCATTTCTCCCCAGGCTATCCCTCCCCACCTCCCCCTCCCACTGGCCCTCCCCTTTTCCCCCCAATAGACCCCAGTGTTTAGTACTCCCCTTTCTATGTCCATGTGTTCTCATTTTTCATCACCCACCTATGAGTGAGAATATGTGGTGTTTCATTTTCTGTTCTTGTGTCAGTTTGCTGAGGTCTTAAAGTGTCTCTTCTATTTTCTCTGCTGGGACTCCCATTGAGTGAAACATCTCCCAGCCCTTCCCGTCTGCTGATCCAGGTTCACAACCCCGGGGGCAGGAACCACTACCCAGGGGGCAGGAGCCACAACCTGGTAGGCACAGTGGTGGCAGGGTAGGGGCTGACTGTTCTCTGTTCCCTTCAGTCCCCTTAAGAATTAGATGTCCATTTCATAATGCAGATTCCAATGCTCAAAAATAGCACAATATGTATGAAAAGACAGAATGAAGCCCTCACACCGTTTCATACAACAGACTATATGAGTGTGTGAGGAAGTGTATGAGTGTGTGAATGAGTGTGAGCATGTGTGTGCAGATTCAAATGCACACACATGCTCACAAATGCTGCCTCGGGCCAAGCATTGGAACCGGGCTTTACATGGAAGTTAATCACTGGAGGCACTGAAGTTCAGGCTAAGAATTACTACTAAATGCATGAGCCAAACTACCACAAGCCTTCTCTCTACCCAGTCCCATTCTTTTTATTCTTTTCTGTATCTTAATTGTAAGAAATCCTGGGCTTTATAAGAAAAGAGATAATTCAATATGACAAAGATAAAATTCCATTTACAGATTCCAAAATCCTGTCATCAGAAAAAAAAAAATACGCAATGTAAGCTCTTATTAGATGTTATTTTGCCAAGTAAAGGACATTCCAGACAGTGGGAGACCCTGCGAGTCCCCTCCCTGCCACTTGAGACGTGGGGGCGGGGGTGTGGGGTGCAGCTGCATGGCTGACAGTGGGTTCCCTGAAATCTCCCTGCAACCTCACCCGACACAACCAGTGCTCTCCACACCCCCAGCTTTCCATGACAAGAGACTCACAGGAGAGCAAACCATCAACTGGGGCTCACGCAAAGCCCTGTCACTGCAACCTTATGGAGTGCCTCAGCCAAGTGGTGGCATTTAGATAAACGCGCAGGGGCTGGTATTGCCACTTTTCCTTCTGCATGTAGTTCTCTGATATTCCAAATGAATACAGACCATCTTACAAGGTTTCGGCATCAAAATTCATCGGAGGAAAAGGAGATGGGCACAAAATGACAGTTACTTGCATCTGTTAGACACAGGATGGCCCAGGTGCTGGATTGGCATGTCACCCAAATTATCTCATTCAAGCTTCACAAAACTTCTGTAAAACAGAAGTTTTATGTTTATTTTATAGCCGTTAAACCAGTTTCACAAAAATTAATGTCAGTCTAGTGTCAAAACTAGTAGGAAGCAGAGAGAGACAGGATTTCAACTCAAGGCATTTGAATACATGCTCCAGCCTCTTGCTTATTGTTGGGCCACGTGGCTCTACTCAGGCATTTGCACACTCATTCACATTCACAATGCTCATCACACTCATACTCACACGTAAACACACACATATGCTCACTCATACACTCAACCCCCACACTCACACATGCTCTCACTCATCACACACTCATACACTCCCTCACACTCACATATGCTCACACACATCCATATGCTCAACCCCCCATACACACACACTTGTCACACTCATACACTCCCTCACACTCACATTCACACACCCTCACACATGCTCTCACACACTCAACCCCCACACTCTCACACATCACATTCACACTCCCTCACACACACATATATGCTCACACACAACCCCCACACATACATGCTCACACATACACACTCCCTCAGTCACACTCACACTCGCACAATCACACATGCTCACACTCACACTTATCACACATGCACTCCCTCACACATGTGCACCCTCACACATATACACTCCCCACACACATGCTCACACTCATTCACACACTCATGCACTTCCTCACACTCACATGCCCATTCACACACACTATCACACTCACTCTCACACAGTCATTACACATACACACACATGCTCATTACACAATCACAAGGTCACTCATACACACACTCCCTCACACACTCAACAAACACACACATATTCACTCACACACATACACTCACATACACATGTAGCTCACTCACACACTCACACCCTCACACACATTCAAGGGAAGTTTCTTTCCTTTAACAAAAAAAGAAGCCCCAATAGTTTTGAAACAATTAGAGTCCCTGAGAATTGGTGTCTGTTTGACACACTCACACGTTTAAGGCAGGTCTTAAGTGGAGTGATGACTTTATTGTTGAATGTTATAAATAGTTGGGCATAAGTAAAACTTCCTTGACTAGGAACTTACAGTACTGCTGAGAAACAGCCCAGGACTGTTAATGAATAAACATGAATGTGCCGATTGTTTTGTGCTGCACACAATCCTATTATAGAAAAATTAAAATTATATAGATACTCTATTATAAAAGAAAACCTTATGTGACATGGGCTTATTTCATGGCTCTGTCAAAACAGAGCTGTCACTTTAATGTCAAAAAGGGAGCTAATTTTCTGCATCTACCTACCCCACTCTTGCTGGCGATGGCTCCTGTCATCTCCAGGGACCTGAGCTGACTTTTCTGAAGGCGGCTCTGAAGAGACTAGAACAGGCACCACCTCTGGAGAGAAACTTGCTAACACCTTTGTCCTTCCCTTTCTCTCTTCTCTACTTTTTGCTTTTCTGTGTTCTTCCTCCTGAAAATCCCCTAACATTTCCTGTCTGTTTAGTTAGCTGGCATTGCGCTGTCTGCACCTGTTTTCCTTTCTAGCAGTGACTTTGCTGCTGTGACCCTCATCCACTGCCCCAGTGCCCGGCCTGAGGGATGGGGGCTACACACAGGTCTTCGTGGCACATCACCTGCAACTGGTCTAAAAATGGGTCAAGGCGTGGTGCCTCGCGCCTGCAGTTCCAGCACTTCTGGAGGCTGAAGGGGGCAGATCACCTGAGGTCAGGAGTTCGAGACCAGCCTGGCCGACATGGTGTAACCCTGTCTCTGCTAATAATGCAACAACAACAAAAATAGGTAGGCGTGGAGGTGGGCACCTGTAATTCCAGCTGCTAGGGAGGCTGAGGCAGGAGAATCACTTGAGCCTGGAAGCTGGAGGCTGCAGTGAGCCAAGATCCTGCCATTGCACTCCAGCCTGGGTGACAAGAGCAAAACTCTGTCTCAAAAAAAAAAAAAGAGTCAAGGCTCTCAACTTAGTGCAGTGGCCTGAGTCTAATTGATTCCTCACCCTCCTACCCCTGAAGATGTTCTTACCTTCAGTGACCTGGGTATACAGATCAGGTCAAAAAGAATACCAGCTTACAGTCTTCTCCACCCTCCACACCTCTACAGACTGTCCTGTGGATTAGAACCGTATTTATGGGCTGGGCGCTGTGGCTGAAGCCTGTAATCCCAGCACTTTGGGAGGGTGAGGCGGGTGGATCACGAGGTCAAGAGATCGAGACCATCCTGGTCAGCATGGCGAAACCCCATCTCTACTAAAAATACAAAAAATTAGCTGGGCATGGTGGTGCATACCTGTAACCCCAGCTACTCAGGAGGCTGAGGCAGGAGAATTGCCTGAACCCAGGAGGCGGAGGTTGTGGTGAGCAAGATCGCGCCATTGCACTCCAGCCTGGGTAACAAGAGTAAAACTCCATCTCAAAAAAAAAAAAAGCACTGCATTTATAATCTTCACTATGGTTTGGTTTTGTTACGGCTTTTGTTTTCTCAGTGTTCATCTGAAGCCTTTCCTTGTGAAAAGTCTCTGAAGTCAACACAGGAACATTCTGCAGCTAGAATGAATTTGTACATCTTTTCTCAATTGATCAGTCACTTGGAAAAGACGTTTCCTCACATCTTCTTGGTCATTTGATTTCTTACCTGGGTCTTATTTTGGTTTCCCCCCAAAAAAAGCAGAGCCAAGACAGAGATAACTGTCCTTCCCAGGGTAACATTCGGGGGACATATATAAATGAATACGGTTATATAAATAAGTATGGTTATGTGTAGCCGTCAGTTAGGGAACTACCTCTACAGAGGTCAATAATAAATAACATTTTCTTCCTTTCACCTACATTTCACAAAATAATAATAATTCTCCAATGTCTTCTATGATCAGCTCTCCTCAATGATTCCCATGGATCTATTCTTCAAGCTTTTATTTTTTGTTATTCCAAACCAAGACCCAATCCAGGTCCACGCACTGCACTTTGACTGCCGTGCGCCTTGCGTTTCATATAGTCTAGAAAGCCTCGCACCAGCCCCAGCCCCACTTCACCCCTCATTTTCATGACACTGAGGCCGGGAAGAAAGCCGGGCAATTCTGTGGGATGTTCCGCTTTCTGGACTGACTGGTTGGTCTTTCCTCATGGTACCACTTCACTTATTCTCCGTCTCCTGTATTTCCTGTACACTGGAAGCTAGGAATAAATAGGATAACTGCTCTTTATCCACACTGGAATATTTTGAGAGTGAAAGAGGTCTTACCAATAAGTGTGCCCAAATAACAGGCACAAAACAGGACTATCCTAGCAAACAGGTGCGAGTGACCCTTGATTTGATGGCTTAGTCACAGCCAGGTGATGGACTTCAGATGACATATTGAGCAAGGACACGCCACAGTGTCTCCCTGTGGCCCCATGCTGTCTCCCACGACATACTACTGGGATGCTAACCTCAGTTAACTGGCTAACGGCGGCCCTTCCATCTCTCTACTGTACAGGTATGGCTTTGTCATTTTCGATTAACAATAGTTCTAGAATCCATTGGTAATTCTCGTAAAATCTATTATTTACTTGGAGGTTAAAAAATGATTATTTTCTAAAGCTATCATTTATTCTACATATATTAGCATGGATTTTTTTCATAGTAAGATGCTTTCCCTTATCATCCAAGGTAAGCTTCAGTTCCTCCTAAAAGGCAGAGTAAATACTTTCCTTTAATTCACCATAGTCAGAACTAGGGTTGACAGACTCGTCATTTCAAATAGTGGAGCAATGAGGTTTATCTCCACTTAGTATTACAATACTGTTGCCTCAAAACTTATTCATTCAATACTTTACAACCATTTATGACCATTATTCTTTTTGATGGCAAGTACAATTTTAATATGATCATAAGTATATTATATTATGTATATTAAGTATGTATATTATATTATATTAAGTATGAATATATTATATATATAATTATGTACATACTTCTTATATTAAGTATGTACTTACTTATAGTACATACTTCATATATGCATAATATATAATGTATAATATATTATATAATACATATACAATATATATATACAATGTATATAATACATTATGTATATTATGTATAGTATATTAAGTATATTATAGCCTGAAAATTTAGCAATGAAAGCATTATAATCAGTTTTAAAAATGAAAATTGTTATATGTATAATATACTCCTAATCTTTGTCTTAAAACAATGGAAGGCAAATCTTACATGTACACACTAAATGTCTCTTGTTTCTGAGCAGAGAAGAGAAATGTGCTTAAAAGACCAGGCTAGACTCATTCATTATGAGTTTTGTTGTTTGTTTTCTCTACTTTGAGAGAATATAATTATCCTGAGCATATGGCAGATTGTATGGATCAACAGAGTTGGTCAATTCAGGTCACATTCTAAGCTGAAAGTTTATAAAGTTGGTAATTTTGTCCTTTATTTCATTCAATTAAAGAAATGCTTATGAAGGGCTGCAGTGTGCTACTCTTCAGAACGTACTTGAATATATTTCATAAAACAGGATACTTGTTGGCAAATCATGTTAGCTTTTAATGTTTCAGATCTTACTAATATCACATTTCTCAAAAATAATATCACCAAGACCAATTATAATTACACACGAAAGTTCCTAATTATATTTGACTATCTGCTTTAATAAGAAATGAATAAGGTAGGTTTTATGAAATTGGGTCCTTCTGAGAGAAAATAGAGATGAAAACTATACTAGAGGCACTATGGGGAGAAACGTAGGAACTAGAAGGCCCTCTGAAGGTTTGCTTCTGTGCAACAGTCATGGGGTCCCAGTGCTAAGTCGCTCTGTCCTGCTTCTGCCAGGATGTGGCTCATCCCAGACCCCACAGAAAGACAGAATTCAAACATTCTTGTGTCTGCAGAACCTGCAACCATTGTCCAAAGTTTTAAAATAGCATTCAACTCTGGAAACGGTGACTAACGGAAGGAGTGTGGTTGGGGAGAGAAGAATCTTGACTCTCCCACCAAGAGTAAAACTGCCTCATATTTAATAGGAAAATTTGGAAATCTTCACATGAAAACATAATGTTTTAGTGATATTAATCATTGAAGTTAAATTTAAACCAAACACACACACACACACACACACACATTTAGGCAGAGTCTTGTTCTGTTACTCAGGCTGGAGTGCAGTGCTGTGATCTCGGCTCACTGCAACCTCCCAGGTTCAAGTGATTCTCGTTCCTCAGCCTCCTGAATAGCTGGGTTTACAGGCACGTGCCACCACGCCCAGCTAATCTTGGTATTTTTTGTAGAGATGGGGTTTTACCATGTTGGCCAGGCTGGCCTGAAACTCCTGACCTCAAGTGATCTGCCTATCTCGGCCTCCCAAAGTGCTGGGATTATAAACATGAGTCACTATGCTTAGCCCCAATCAAATATTAAGAGGTATTTAATCCAAATGAAGATGTGATTATTAATGATAAAAACTGAAGACAACAGGCTTCATGGAAACACCAGCCACTTCCATTTAAATTCTGGCAGCACAGACACAGCAACGACACTTCAGAGCTGGGATTCCCATGGCAGCCGGCAAAGCCCACCTCTGATGTAGACCTCAAATCTGGCTTCCGTAGTGAAGGAAAACCAGGGAAAGAAAAACTGCAGTGAATGACAAAACAGACAGAGGAAGAGGGCAGCTCTATGCACCTCATTAACTTTTACCTCTTTGATGGAGGAGCAGAGATTAAAGATCATTATTCTTTTTTACAATTTTTAAAACAAATTTTGAAGTGCATTTTTTTGTCCTGTTTCTGGGTGACACCTAACTTCATCTTATTTTTTGCCCGTCACCTAAAAAGCAAGTAACAGAAAAGTTCTTTCACTATGCAGGGACTTCCCCTGGGAGAGCCTGCAAATACATTTTCTGTTTTGGATCATCTACTGTATGGGACAGATCGCATCTCAGGCCACAGGGCACTGTTTCATCAACTGCGAATTCGTTCAGTCATTCAGTCAATATGCATCAAGCTTCTGTGTGCACGGATCACACCAGATTTTAACAGTTTCCAACAGTCTTCTTAAGTAGACGCTGTTTACTTAAACTTTAACCATCTTCAGAAATTGATGGTGACTGTTTTTAGACTGATAACAAATGAGTTTAGTAAACTCACCTGAGCCTGATCACCTGATCCTCCCTCTTTGGCAGATATTCTCATTCTTACCACGTAGACCATCATAACTCTGGGGAAAAGACGCACTGAAATTCTTTGTGTGTGAAACCATACAAAACAGCATGCTTTTAGTACTGCTCTGCTTTCTGCAGCAAAGCAGGTCATCTGGAGAGCGTGGGCCCGCAGGTCCCCGGGGACGTCTGTCAGGCAATTCCTGTTTTCTTTCTTGTGAGCACATATTCAAGATAAATAGTGTGAGCCCTGGAATTTTAAATTTCCCCAGAAGTACATTTCAGTCTCTCCTTGTTTGACAGTGAGACCCGCGGCACCGTCTTTCTGAGCTGATATGCTCAGAACAGAGGATTAATAGTTACATAAAAGTAGGTTAAGGAACATTTTCTAAAAGTGAGCACACTCATGCAATTCCCCAAGCAAGGAGGTGTCATTCTGCTGAGCCCTGAACAAGAGCAGGAGGAAAGAGAGTTTCCATGTTCTTTCCATGGTGATTGTCAGGGGCTGAGAAAGGCAGAGACCAGGCTCACTCTACTAATGGGCTCTGTTCCGTCTCAGGGCTCTGGGACTGCCCACCTGCGAAGGTGTAAGGAAATTGGGAATTATTACACTGTCCTGGAGAGGCCTCCGTGTGAGACGTGTACACAGATAGGAAGGGCAGCTGGAGGGTTAGGAGCATCGGCTGGAACTGTGGCCAGCTTCACAGAGGTGTGAGCGACCCTCTGGCCCCAGTACATTAGCCCAAGTGCCAAAGGAAATGCCGTCTAGTGTGGTCAGCCAGGCCAGAGCCTTTCCAGAATCTGGGTACAGCAATGATAGACCTACAGAGCCTGAGGGTCCTTGGAAACCCAAAGTCCCACCCTGCAACTTTAAGGTTCAGATTTGTGATCTGGACATGTGGTGTCTAGCATAACAATTCAGAAAAGTGAAGCAACTTGTCCATGGTCAAACCATCAATCAATGTCCAACGTACAACTACAATGCATAGCCCATTTGGTACCCTTAGGGCATGGAAGTGGTTAGTAATAATGATTCTCTGTGTCTGAAGATTGTATTACCATTTAAAATCTATTTAGAGGCCAAGCACGGTGACTCACACCTGTAATCCTAGCACTTTGGGAGGCTGAGGCAGGCAGATTGCCTGAGCTCAGGAGTTCGAGACCAGCCTGGGCAACGTGGTGAAACCCTGTCTCTACTAAAATGGAAAAACTTAGCCTGGCGTGGCAACGTGTGCCAGTAGTCCCAGCTACTCAGGAGGATGAGGCTGGAGAATTTCTTGAACCTGGGAGGTGGAGGTTGCAGTGAGCTGAGGTCATGCCACTGCACTCCAGCCTGGGCAACGGAGTGAGATTCTGTCTCAAATAAATAAATAAATAAATATCCATTTAGACAGCAGTATCCAGCCAGAGAGGGCACAGAGGAGACCCCATAGCTCTTATGGCAATAAGGAGGCCACTGTGCTCTGAGAGTTGAAATTCCTCTCGAAACAAAGGGTGGCCTAGGATCTCCATCACCTGGCTCCTGGCCTGGAGCTATAGGTCCCACCCCAGGTAAAAGGCTGATTATGAAGGCATTTATTTGCAGCTGTCAGCTGGTCTGCTTACATCTTATAAACTGCTCTGGATCATCAGTGCTTCCTGAATTGTTCTCTGAAATCCTGTAACCAGATGTCTCCATCTGCAGAGAACTCGCTCACGTAGTGTTTATAGTAGAGACCCATCTACATCCACACCACTGCCATGAACAGCATTTCAAAGGCCTCATCCTCTCTTCCCATGCACTGGTTAACTCTGCCTTGGCTTAAGAATTCACAGATAAGGCCAGGTGTGGTGGCTCACACCTATAATCCCAGCAATTTGGGAGGCTGAGACTGGTAGATCACTTGAGGTCCGGAGTTTGAGACCAGCCTGCCCAACATGGCTAAACCCCATCTCTACTAAAAACACAAAAATTAGCAAGGCATGGCGGTGTGCGCCTATTCCGGCTACTCAGGAGGCTGAGGTGCTAGAATCGCTTAAACCCAGGAGGCACAGGTTGCAGTCAGCCAAGATTGTGCCACTGCACTCCAACCTGGTTGACACAGTGAGACTGCGTCTCAAAAAAAAAAAAAAAAATCCACAGATCAACATTTTATCTTGCCATAAAGGACTCGCTGAATTATTAGGACATGTTAATTATCTCAGTTCAAAGATGGAAGCAACACCACATTTAAACCCCTTTTCAAACTAAATCAACACCGTGTTTCTAGTTAATTCTCAGTATTTTTTTTGTAGTGCTACAGGGACAATGGGTTCTAAGGTTGAGGCTTTGAGCTTTTCATGTTTTCCTTATTAAATATCAAAATGAAAGCCTGTCCAGATTGAGAGAGAGGTACAGGAGAGAAAGAGGTTGTTGGTTCCAGCATCCCACCAATGATTGCGTGGAATAAGACCACCGCTGGCCGGGCGCGGTGGCTCAAGCCTGTAATCCCAGCCCTTTGGGAGGCTGAGACGGGTGGATCACGAGGTCGAGAGATCGAGACCATCCTGGTCAACATGGTGAAACCCCGTCTCTACTAAAAAAAACAAAAAATTAGCTGGACATCGTGGCGCGTGCCTGTAATCCCAGCTACTCGGGAGGCTGAGGCAGGAGAATTACCTGAACCCAGGAGGCGGAGGTTGTGGTGAGCCGAGATCGCGCCATTGCACTCCAGCCTGGGTAACAAGAGCGAAACTCCGTCTCAAAAAAAAAAAAAAAAAATCACTGCCCACACAGGGAACCCATTATATGCCAAAGGTGGATGCTCAGGGACCAGCAAGCGAGACGGGCATGCAGACAACAGGCAGTCACGAGTTCGCAAAAGGCAAGATGTAAAGTCTTGAAACTTCCATCGTGAAATGAGGAG
The DNA here is from genome assembly GCF_049354715.1 of Callithrix jacchus. NCBI lineage: Eukaryota > Metazoa > Chordata > Mammalia > Primates > Cebidae > Callithrix > Callithrix jacchus. Next base: position 172,412,487 of record NC_133505.1, read on the forward strand.
GGATGGATGCAGCTGATTCGCACAGCCACCCACAACTATGCTGAACAGAAAGAGTTGCCTGACCTGAGTCCAAAAGTCATAAATAGCGACAGGGGCTACAGGATGACGAGGCTCGGACTGAGTATCTCCTCCCCTCTCCTCGGCTTTGATAAACAGCCATTCAGCCTGTTCCCTGCCTTTGGTACCTCTTCCTCTAATCCATTCGCACACTCCAGTGAGGTTCGCTTTCTTCCCACACGACTTCCGCTCTACACTCAGCAGCTGGGAAGCGCCCTCCCATGCCTAACGCATCGGGCCTGATCCCGATCCAAGGCTGCGCCAATATCCCCCGGCATTCCTCAACACTTCACACCTTTGTCACCATCACTGGACTGAAATAACCATTAGCTGAACTCCCATACATTCCCTGCTGTGGATACTAAGATGAGGAAGTGAAACCCTCGGCCTCCAGAGAGACGCAGGCATGCAAACACAGGAACTACAATTTGCCTTGGGAAGAGCTACCACGAAGGGGTGGAATAGAGCCGGGCTGCGGGCGGCCTGGACTTACGCAATCATGGGAGCCCTCCTGAAGAAGAATGTTCCCAAATTACGAAGGAAAATGTGCAGCCCTAAAGCTTACTCTTCACCAGCTTCCTGGTCAACCTGCTCCGTTTCACACATGTGGGGTCTGCGAGGTGGTCGTCTTTGATGTCTACCACTGCCTCCTTACTTCCCATCGAAAGCGTTTGCTTCGATATGTTATACCTCAAATCCCCTCTCCCTATCCAAATTCTACCAACTGAACCTGTTTGCCTCAATTTCTTCACAAATTCGTTCCTGATTGCAAGGCTTCCACTTCATTCTCTCTTCAGGGCCTCACGTAGCACTTTTAGTGATCATGCACCATACGCAGCAACTCGTACACTTTCTCTGTTTCAGGTTAGATTTATTTCGGCAAATAAATGACAAGTTCCCGGATGTCAGGGCTTTGTTTTATGATCCAGGTACTGTGGTGTCTGGCATAATACTGATACCTTGCGGATGATTAAATCTTGCTTGAGTCATACACAGAGGGAATGATTGAGCTTGACAATTCCAGCCTTTGAAACCAACGCTTGGTAGCACCAAGGGACATAATTTATATAATGCCTCTGGTCTTACCACATAAGTCGTTTCTGAATATAAACTGGCATCCTTCCTAAATTCACCATTTAGACACAAATTCTCTGGAATTACATTCTTGCTCTTGCCCTTCTATATATGCTTCCTGAGTGGTTTCAATTCCTCCCATGTTTTCAACTTGATCCTATGTGTTGAGGACCCTCAAATGTATATTTCTGGCCCAGAATGTTCCCCGGAACTCCCAGCTTACATTATTTAGCTCTATGTTTGTGTCTCAATGTCCCCAATGAGCCTGTGCTGAAATTACACCCACCACTAAATACAGGAGGGCACTGGTGGGAAGGAAAAAACTTGAGAAGAAAATGAAAACCATTTTTATGTGTACATCCCAGTATTAGATAAGCTCCTTGCAGGTAGAAACGAGTCTTGTTCATCTTTATGTGTCCAGCATGTAACCCAGCCTGGAGCAAGGTAGGAATTTAGTAGGTCTGAGTGCCTGGGTGAACAACGCATCTCAGGAAGGTTCCTATCGTGAATTGCTAAAAATAAACACGGAATTTAGGACAACCACATAAAGTCTTCTTTGGCCATATGCTCCGCCATGCTTCATTGACAAGATGTCTGTGGAGGAGATGTTTACCCAAAGCCCCTTGTAAACCGTTCCATACATGCAGGCGTCCTTAGCAGAATTCACAGAACCTTCCGTCTTCCTCTTGGAAGCTGCTTTGTTTAGGCAGAACACCGTGTGCTTGAAGTCGGCCTCATCATCTGCCTCCCTCCCCATCTCCCCCACCCCAGCTGACCTGGGCCTTCTCAGGGTATCTGAATGTGCCTGTGGTGGAACCAGTCTGGTGGCCTCTATTTTTCTTAATGAGGGAGCCACCGTTTCTGACAGCACAAATTGCAAGGTGGATGCTTTTGAAGAAAAAAACGAATGAATGAAAGGGAAAAAACCCCATGCTTAACCAAGATGTAGTCCTCAATTTTATTTCACTTTTAAGTGAACACATCAATTTAAAAAGTTAAATACTAAGAAATCATAGAAATAGGTGTGTTTGGGGGGTGGGCTGATGGGCAGATTGATAGGAAAATTCAAGGAAAAATATTTTATCAAAACAATGACTCATCTTATATTCAAAGGTCCTCAAATTGTAATATTCCAAATTCACGTTAAAATGTTGACAGCCGCTACAGGAATGTGCTTCAGATTCCATTGTGACATTATAATTTTTCCAGTTTCAAGCATTCGTTTGCTTTCATTCGTTTTGTTTTGCTTTTGGCCCTATCTTGGCTGAGAAAAGAAGAATGTTCACGTTGTTGTACGCGGCGGTGGGCGGGCGTGGGGGGCGCGGCGATTAGAAGGGAATCCAATGTTTGGCAGGGACCCCAGGAAGTAGGCCAGGAAGAGGGGTGCTGGTGAAGGGGCTGCAGGTTGCTTTCCTCTGAGCAGCCAAGGAGCGCCCGGGGTTTGGAAACCCGGGGCCTTGGAAACCGGGGACCTTGGTCTGTGGGCGCAGGGGCGGGTAGGATCCGAGCGCGCGGTCGCGAAGGGGAAGAGCTGAAGTCCCCGCTCTGCTGCAGGTGGGAGGGTGTCTGGGTGAGGGTGAGCGCGGGGTCGGGGAGCAGCGGCAGGCGACTGGGCGACGGCCCCGAAGTGCGGGTGGAGACTGACAGCAGCGTGGGCGGCGACACGGCAGCTCCGGGGCTCCCAGCAAGGAGTCACGCGCCAGCGTGCGGAGGGCGTGGGGCGCGCAGAGGGGAGCATGGAGGGACGTGGGGCGCGCGGAGGGGTGGCAGGGAGTGGGTCGCGCGGTCCTTCCTGGCGGGGTCAGAGAGGCCTCGGGTCGCAGCCCGGAGGGAGGCGAGAGAAGGCACAGGTAGGAAGCATAAAACGCTGAGTTCGTGTCCTTGTAGGGACATGGATGAACCTGGAGACCATCATTCTCAGCAAACTGACACAAGAACGGAAAATGAAATACCGCATGTTCTCACTCATAGGCGGGTGTTGAACAATGAGAACACATGGACACAGGGAGGGGAGCACTACACACTGGGGTCTGTTGGGGGGAATAGGGGAGGGACACGGGTGGGGGGGTGGGGAGTGGGGGAGTTGGGGAGTTGGGGAGAGATAGCAGGGGGAGAAATGCCAGATATAGGTGAAGGGGAGGAAGGCAGCAAATCACACTGCCATGTGTGTACCTATACAACTATCTTGCATGTTCTTCACATGTACCCCAAAACCTAAAATACAATTAAAAAAAAAAATCCAAATGAAAGTCAGTGACATTTGAAAGTGGGAAAGCCCCGAGTGGAGGACAAAGGGGCCTCTCCCAGCCACGCCACGGGCCAGATGTCCCCTTCTGCGCCAAGATCCCCCGTTTCCAGACCCACTCACCATCGCCATTACTTACCCCAGCCACTTCCCAGACTCACAGACTCTTTCAACTCTATATACAGGAATATTTAAAACGTTTTGCAAGACAAGAGGGGAGAGAAGGGGCCCTGCGTGGCCTGAGATAGACACTGTGTCAGGGCCCCCTCCGTGTCCCCCCATTCACTGGCTGGTCTTTAATTCATCAGGATGAACTCTCAGGGGTAAAAGGGTCAAAGAAGTGCTGCCTTTCTGTATTATTCCCACTCAGTTTGGGGCCGGAAAGCAGACGGATGAGGCCAGGCTCCAGGAGGAGCGGGCTGATGGATCTGGGTGGTTGCTCTGGCCCCGTTCCTGGGAACCCTACAGAGCGCACACAAGATGCCATCTCTGTGAGCCGGTTCCATCCTCTAATGAACAATCCTCTTGTGTATCTCAGACTCCTTTAAGAGGCAAATGAGAAGCACCCCCTTCCTCATTCCCTGCTATGTAGTCAAAGTCCTGGCAAAATGACTTGTTGTTGCTTGACCATTTAAAAATGATGATCTAACGACCAACAGCATCTTTTTCTGGGCCTCGTCCTCTATCCATGAGTTCCAGGCTAGAGTAGAAACAGGCAGCTTTCTGAACCACCTGACAGACGCAGCTGCACCACTGCTGGTTGTACTCTTGTATAAGGCAGACTCTTCATCTTGGATGTGTAAATACAGAAACCACCAACGGGATGACCCGCACATGGGGCCCACGTGTCGCTGTCTATTCATGTGGCATGTTTGTCCGAGGCTCCTGGCTCTCCATCCTGTAGGGCTGGCTGCTTTATCGGGGTAGGTGATTTTGCCGCCAGATAGGAATGGGATGCGGCCTCCTCCTAGCCTGGTGGCCCTTGTCTGAAGCTACTCGTCCTCACTTGTTCCACACTGCGCCCTGTCTCCACAGTGTCTGAGCCACTGGCTCCTCTTCCATTTGGTGAACTGGCCTCACCCCTGAGATGCTACTCCAGGGCTTCCTGTGCCCCGACTCTCCTATTCCGTTTCTTCAGCTACTTCCTGGACGTGCCACATGGCTCTGCTGAGCCCCCAGGCTCTTCTGTAGACCTCGATGCAGGCATCCTCAGTGCAGCCAATGTGAGTTGCCCCCTAATCTCTCGAGGGAACCAGAGACCATTCTTTAAACAGTGTGAGCACAGATGTCAAGGACCTCACGCACTGAGGACAAATCACCTGGAGAACCACAATCGGCCACTTCAGGTATTGGGGTTTCCTTTGGGAGACTGGAAAGTCGGGTTGGTCATGAGGTAGCAGGACTCTTTAACACCGAAGCCCTTAACTGGTACCCTTATCCTTTGCCGTCAGTGAGCACACCTGTGCGGTGCCGTAGACTGAACAGTGGGAATGTCATACTACGTATGTTCCGAATCTCCATCACATAGAGTTCTTTTCAGCCAGCCTATGATTTTGCACTTAAATCATATCTCTGCCTACATGTGAGAGAAAACCTGAGACGGAGAGCTGAGTGGACATTCCTTAAGTGGACTACTGATTTTTTAACTTGTGCTTTTGATTTTCTTTCTCAAAGAGAAAAATACTCCACCATATTCATAGGTGAAATAGACAGATGTGGGCGTGCCTGCATATTTTTCCTTTCAGATACTGGTAGAATGCCTGTTGATGGTATCAGGGTTCTCTGTCCGATCTTCACGACATGAAATAGAAGGCAATCACTTTCATTTCTATGAAGCTAAGATGTCAACTCCTTAATAAATAGATACAGGGCTCCAGGCAACACTCACGAGTTTGTCCTTTCTGCCCCGCCCCACAGCACACAGCACAGCAGGATCACGCCGGAGCTCCAGCAGGAAAGCAGTGAGGACGGCAGGTTCCCGCTGAAGTGAGCAAGGGACGGTTGAGAGCCTGGGGACCAGGACGGTGTGAGGTTAAGTGAGAGTTGTGGCTAATGGAAATGTTGACCATTTCAAACTGGAGAGAAGAAAAGGACAAGTTCAACATCAATCTCCTGTTTATTTAGAGCTTTAGAAACATTTGAAAGGAACATGCTTTAACTCCCACAGGTCCTCTTAGAAATGCAGATTTAAGCTGAAGACGCCAAAGAAATTGGCTTGCTGGCTGCAACGGTTCACCTAACAGAAAGGTCACCACCCTTGGGCTCTGGAAGTCGAGGATGATAATTTTTCCGGTTTGGCCGGAGTCTGACTGCTTTTGGGGTCAGGTATGCCTCGTGGCTGTTTCCATATGTGTCTATAAAGCTACAATCTGTTTTCTTCTGCCACAAAATCCAGCGTGCCAATGTGTGGACAACTGAGAATTTTGCAAGGTAGAGAGGAAGTACACAATATGAAAAGGAAAGGGTTCCTATTTCAGAATCCCTTTGTGAAGCCTTTCAGTGAAGGCACAAGGGTCTCGCTGTGCACAGCGGAGTTTCTGCAGCCTCATGTGCTCTGCTCTGTTTTCTCTTTCTCATCCTTCCTTCGGAGCTGCACCACGAGACCGTTCCCGGTTCCCTTTCTAGCTCATGCGTCCTGCGGAACCCCTCAGAAAGTATGCATTTCAGATCACCCTGAATAATTTGCTGAGGGTCAATGCCAAGTGTGGACACAGCCTGCGAGCATGTGATCTTTAATGTGATGAATTATGTCATTACTAGGGTTGCCAGTCCTGGTCCTCCTCCCAGAAGTCACATCCATCTGCTGAACTGGTTCCCTGCTCTCCTGGTTCAACAAGTCATGGAGTAAAGCGATTCACGCAGACAGCGGGTGACGTCTCAGGAGGAGTGTGGCCAGGGAGCCTGGTGACCTGGGCCCAGCCCTGATTCTGCCCTAACTAGGCAGCTCTAGAGAGGTCTTTTCCATGTCTTCTCCAGAAAATGGAAAAGGTTAAATGAGATGATCTCTCATTTCCAGCTTGTGGTTCTGTCCTGTTTTCTCTCCTGCTGGAATTATGCTCTGTGGCAGGTGAGGAATTAGCCATGTGACATCTCATAGCTTACATTTTTCGGCACTTGCTGTTCTGCACAACTCGAACTCCCCGGCAGAGCAGAGATCTTTAAATGTTGACTTGCCACAGGCAATCAAACCATGAAGCCATCACTTAAGTCAGTTGACTGACTGTGGCATAGGCATGGGTCAAAATGGAAAGTAACGTTGAATCCTTTTGAAAACGCTCTTCTCAATTTAAAATGATGAAGGCTGTGTATGAAGATGGCAGGCTGGAATTTATCTTTCATGTGAAGTAAAGGACGTCTTTGCTGCTAATTATTGTTTGACTTGTTACTGACAATGTGGACAGTAAATATAAGCAGAGGATTCCACATCAAACATTCTGCCCCTGTCGGACACCATTAGGGAGGTAAATAACTCCTGTCAGTAGAGTGTCCTCAGTTTTAACACATACAGTCTTTCAAAACACATTATTTCAGCCTATGAATTATTTCCTCCAGGACTGAAATGTAGGTGTACACAGCTGAGGTAGCAGAGAACCACGTTCTCTGAGGCCCTAGGACCTGTGATGCTAGTGAGAAAATTAAGCTTGTTCTTCCTTGAAGAGGCAGAAACACTGGTGCATCCCTTCATCCTCTGCAGTCCCAGACTAAGCTGGGTGCAGCCCTGGCTGCCCTGGCTCTGGTTGTTCCCTGTCCCTGCCCTCTCCAGTCAGTCCTCCTCCCTGCTGCAACCTGACCATGTCACTGTCCTTTGGGGTCAAGTTCAAATCCCCAAATTTCAAAGCAAGGACCTTCCTTGCCGGGCTTTGCATCCTCCTCTCACTGCTCCTTTGCTTTCCCTGCATGCAGCATGCTTCTGAGCCCTGTGCTGTGTCCTCTGGGACACCCCCAGTGGCCTGTGCACACCTGCTTCTTGGTGCTCCCCATACCTACACTGCAAGGACGGTTCAGTCTCCCATTTGCCTCTAGCCTCCCAACTCCTGGAGGTGGGGCCATGAGTTTTCTGATTGGCCAATGCAGGGCCTCACTCCACTCCTGGTACCAAAAAGTCTGGTGAGTGCTTAGTGAACAAACTAATGAGTAAAAAATGATGCTTCGGGTCCACTCGTTAACATCTGTAGGAAAAGAAAGTCACACTGCGTGGTTGTTCCCAGCCCTCCTAGCCAGTGAAGGGCACGATGGAAGGCATATTAGCATCATCCCTGGAACAGGCGGCATCAGGAGCCGCAGCACAATGCCCAACCCATGTGATGAATTTCCCACGTTAGCTGAAAGCCCACAAACGCCTCCAAAACAGAAAACCCTGAAGCCCAGACTTGGCTACCTTCCCTTGTATGATAAATTCGCTCTGTGCAATGTGATGGAATATGCTGGTGGAACATGCAGAGTGCTTGGCAGGCAGGCCTTCCTCCAGGAGGCTCCTCTCTGGGACCAAGGGTCATCCATCACCGCAGCCCCAAAGAGGAGGATTTCCACATCAACATTTCTGAGACTAAGACTTGGCAAGGCAGGTGGTTCAGGAGAGGTGAATTGGTGTTGATCCCCTGTGAGCTCTCTGTTTCAAGAACACTGCATTCTGGCAGGCAAGGAGAGAGCTCCACCCTAGGTCTGCCCTCGGTGTCTGGAGTCTCGTCCTCCTGACTGGGCTACTTTCATCTTTGCACAAAGAAAATGTCCAAAGTAGAAGCTGATCTGCTGGGTGTGGTAACTTTCTGAGTATTTCACGAATGTGTCCTCTCCTCTGCAGGAGAAAACCAGAATTCAGCTCCCTCCTGGGTCACCCACGTTCTGGAAGCCTGGCATTAACCCTGCTTAATTCATTTCATGGACACAGTCTCAGAGCACTTAGCTTCATAGGCCAACCATAACATCCATGTCCATAATTCACAACATAGCCTTATGCCTCGGGCCATGTCCCCAGACAGTTAGGCTCTCTGCAGGATTCTGCTGGTTGCTTGAACATCTCTGGCACCAGCTTAGAGTCGTTCTAGACCTCGGCCTGGATGAGCCTTTAAACTAGGTGTGCTTGCTCCCTAGAGTATGATTTGGAAATTTTAAACAGGTGGTGTTTAAAAACAAAACAAAAGTCATCTTAGCCTGCTAACCTTACATTATGGAGGAAGTCTGAATCAGTTCTGTAGACTGGCAGAGGAGAAAGACACATGAACCCAGAAGGGGCATTTACTGAGATACTCCTGGGAACCCAACATGTTATGGACACATGGAGACGTGACCACCTGCTACTGTGGTCTGGAGGTGACGTGATGAGTTTTCCAAATCAGGTCATAAAGAGGAAAGAAAACCATTGACAATCCTATGTCCTGGGCTTATTCCTGACCTCTGACATCGCTGTTCAGTCCACACTCATAGTGGTGATGTTTTTCTTGAATTTTGTATTTAGATGACAGTGCATTAAATGTAATTTTAATTGGTTCAGTGGAAAACAGCAAAGTTAATTCCAAAGTCAAAGACCTAAGGGAAGATAAATCCAAACTCTTTAAAACCTTGCATAAAACTCACTGAGATGGGTCACTGACACGTACTAGAGCCACAATGCTGTGCAGACCTGCCTTTCCCAGAGTATATTTCTTATGCTATTAATGAAAAAAAGGATTCTTTGGGCAAATACAGTTTGAAAGCAAGGAGTTCATCAAACTGATAGGCTTTGCCATTGCTGGGATTCTCAGCACCTGTTATCTCAACAACAACTGCCATCTCTGGAGCAGGGCGGATGTAGCAAACAGATTTGCTTTGTTACAAAGATGTCAAGGATGTTATGAAATATATGGGATATTAATTAGCATTCAGAAACCCAACAGTTTCTGAATTGGGAAACACATGGGGCCAGGAGCATTCTGGATATGGGACAGATGTGAGGCTCCCCAGGTTCTTGGCGCCGTGCGGGTTCTCAGTGCTCTGCAGGTTCTCAGCACCACGTGGTTTCTCAGTGCTCTGCAGGCTCTCAGTGCCACGTGGGTTCTCAGTGCTCTGTGGGTTCTCAGTGCCACGTGGGTTCTCAGTGCTCTGCGGGTTCTCAGCACCACGTGGTTTCTCAGTGCTCTGCGGGTTCTCAGTGCCACGTGGGTTCTCAGTGCTCTGCAGGTTCTCGGTGCCACGCAGGTTCTCAGTTCTCTGAGGGTTCACGGCGCCACGCAGCACCACGCGGGTTCTCGGTGCCATGCGGCTTCTCAGTGCTGTGCTGCTTCCTCAGCACCCGGCTGCTCATGTCACTCCAAGACTCCACACCTTCCACCACCCAGAACATGGAAAAAAAACAACCCCAGCCCCTTGCTGTATGCAGGGTCGTTATGAACATCACATGAAATAAGAAATAAGAAAGCCTCCCAAATGCTGTATACATTTCTGGAAAGTTTTTATCCTAAAGCTAAATTATTGTTTTTTTCTTTCTTTCTCCACTCAGCTAAAGACAAGGAATCATTTACTTCTGATCAATTATTTCATGGCCATTTCCCCCATGACTTAATATTCTTGAAATTCTGATTCACTAAATACCATTTTAAAGATTCCTAACTCCTTGACATAGAAGTACAATAAAGTAGAAATCAACATGTAAAATTGGTAAGAAACCTCTTTGTATAATCGTATTCCTCAATTTGTGTTCCTATTTTCTATAATCAAAAGAGGAAACAGAAGAGCCAGCTCCATCTGGAAAATGATGACTGTCGAATGAACAATAGCCCAGACTACCGCAGAGAGAAAGCGAAGGCCTTTAATTCCCCGGGTTCTCAAGATGTCACTCTGTGGCATCTGCACAGGCGAGCTGTGCATCGGTTCTGTTCCTCTGCTTGTACCTCAAGAGTCCGGCATCAGAAGGGAATTGACAAACCAAATACTGATTTATCTGCACATGATCCTTGGTCCCAGAGAGATGAATGAGTCACACAATGAAAATAGACTCTACGTGCATGTATGATAGAAAAGGGAGATGTGGAGTTTAAAACATGTCTATGATTTTAATTCCGATTGCCTGTCCAAACAGAGGAATACACACTGTGAGGGTCAATGTCACTTGCAGAAATAGATAAGCAGGAGAGGCTCTCTTTCATCATCATGCCTACCAGTGCTCTGGGCCCAGCTCCTTAAACACTGAATGTGCTCATTATATATCTGTCAACTGAGTGAGTCAATCGGTTGACAACAGCCAAAAAACCCCAATTCTTCTCTGCTGTTCCGCTACAGTGCACAGAGTTCACTGTGTTTTTCTTCTTGAGGGGGGAAGGCATTTTAAATGGGTTTTGAAATATTTTCATGGAAATCCAGGTTTCAGGTTGGAAGAAGTCAAGCATTAACAGTCTCATTCCTGATTAACACATCACTGACACTGTGGTGTAGAAAAAGAGGTCCCAGAGAGAAGAGATGACAAAGTGGACCGTGCTGGACGGGGTCAAGGATGGGTGGAAGGGAGACATCGTGAGTCCTGAGTTCCCTCCCCTGAATCCACCCAGGGGCTCAGACGTTGTCAAAGGTTCAACTCGGGTGAAGGGGTAGAACTGCTGGGGGCCTGTGAAAGTGGACATCCAGGGAAGAAGAGAGAGCCTAAAAGAAAGTGCGGAGGTCCTAGCTGTGCCATCTCATCTTTTTTTCTGGTCTTTTTCCCCCATAGAGGAAAGTCCTATGGAGGCTTTCCAAAGAGAAGTTCCATTTCCCTTGGTCTTAGACTATGGGAAGTACTTTTGCTCTTTTTTAAATAGTTGCTTCCACTAGCCCACTCTGGTCCCCTTTGTGCTGTATTTGGGGGGCAGCTGTAGTCTGTGGTGTGGCAGGGATGGTTCAGGGGAACCTGAGTCCCCGCAACTGAGTTGCCTGTGGCGCCACTGTCCTCTTCCCGCCCCTACTCCTAGGTCACGTTTTCTAAAGCTGTCCATCCCCAGGTGATAACCAGCTCCTGATAAAGAAACATTCAGTTAATGTTTATTGATTGATCACTCCTTACATCCTCACCCTGCCAGTTCCCATGAGGGATTCTATTTCATGGGACTGATGCAGTCTCTGGGCTCAGGCAGCCTGCTGTCTGTTGAGAGAGAGAGCACAGAGCAGTAGTTAGCAGCACGTGCTCTGGAGCAGGGTCTGCATTTGCTTGGGATGGAAACCCAGTACCTCCCCTTACAGCCAATATGAATGGGGGCCCTGCTTCAGTTTTCTTAGGAATGTTAAGAGGGTTAACTGATTGAATATCTGGAAAGTTCTTACAACATTGCCTGGCAAATATTAAGCACTGCATTAAGTGTTTACTAAATAAACACACATAATGCAGTCAAAAAAGTGAAAGCAGTAGAATCTAGTGGTAAAGCTGAGACTACAGGCCAATACCACAGAGTTCCCTGGGGGCTCAGACAGTGGAAGGAAGGAGACAGATGCATCTCATGGCCCTGGGAAAGGGCTTCCAGGAAGGAAGGGGCCATAGAGCTTTTCACTCTATGTGGGGAAGCACTGGGCGTAAGGGGGACAGTGGAGGACTGCTGGCAGGAAGGGCGCCTCTAAGAGCATGGTGGGTGCAGTGCACTGAAGGGCAGGAGAGGCTGGGAGAAGCCATGGGGCCATAGTTAGAATCATTCCAGGTGGAAAGGGTTGGAACCCAACATCACCAGGTGTTAGGGGAAAAAAGGATGCCCAGAAAGCTAGAGGGAAGAGCCGACGCCCACGCTCAAGAAGGGCAGCACCATCGGTGACTGGGATGAGGGACTCAGAGCCCCCACAGTGCCTCTCCATCGCCTGTTCCTGCTGCTCTCTGCTTGCTGGTCACATTTTTCTTCTCCTAGCAGCCCAGAGCCCTTCATGCAGAGGGATCAGGATTACTAGTAGCTCTACCTCTCGATCTGACAGCTTCTGCTACAAAAGAGGGCTATCCTGGGAATGAACATCCTGGAGAAAACATTCATTGGCCCCCTAGGGTCAAGTGTCCACCCCTAGCTTCTATGGCAGCTGGCTTGCAGCAAGGGGAGGGCTGCAGGGTCGGGGAGGACAGCTCCCAGAAGAAGAGTTGGTTCAGGGTGTCCAGTTCAGAGAGACCCCCCACAAACACATGCCTGCCGTGTGATAAGCTGAGAGAATACCTAGTACACGGTTGGGGTGGGTTGGGTATTTGACCATCAGACATGCAATGTGGTGGACACCCAACTGTGGGTGTCTTGACATGTTTCCACACCCTCGGTGTAGTTAAATGGTAGATTGAGTCAAAGCATGTAGGAACGCCTGGTCCTTGCAACAGAGCCCAGCTCAGTCCCTGTCATGTCATGTTCATGTGAGCCGAGCAGGGTGGCAGGGGGAGCAGAATTGTGAAACCCTGCCTTTGGAAATAGGATAACTGGATTGCAGCTTTGACTCTGTCAATGAGTTTTTAGAAAAATAACAAACTCTGAATTCCAGTTTTTTGACCTGTAAAACAACATATGCCCTGCTGTTTATCTCACAGGGATTTTGTGGCAAACAAGGTCCTACGCATCCGATTTTAACATGTGGTAGAATGTTAGTACTTGCAAGAGGAAGGGAGAACAAGCCTATCTGACACTGCCTGCCTCATGCTTCGAAGCCACATGTCCCAGATGTTGATCATTTGCAAGGCACTGACTGGTGTCACACCACCATGTGGTGGCATTTAGCTCTCACACCTGCTCTCTGAGTGGGGCATGTCGAGTCCCGCTGTATAGACAGAAAGCTCAGTTGAGATGACGCCGCCCCAGATGTTAAGGACACATGTCCCACTCTCACTGTCCCTCTTGTTTACTGGAAGCTTTCATCTGCTGGCTCAGTGTCACAGACACCCATCTTCATCCCTTTCCATCTCCTCCTCCTTATTCAACCATCTTTCCCCACTGACTCTCTTCCCAGTAAAAAGTAAAACGGGACAGTGATGAAGGAGGCCGGGAAAGAGAAGAATAGCGACACTAAACTTAAAACCATGTCGAGTGGTTGCAAATCTGTCTACCTAGGTTGTTCTCCTTTGTGCTACTGGGTTGGTATCAACGGGGAAATGAAACGAGACTCTGCGGGGAGCTGTAAAGGGAGTCGGTCTTAAATTCAAACATGCTTCAATCTAAGGGAAGGCTGAGCACACACAAATACTAAAATCAAAATGCAAGCTGGTTATGAAGAAACCCACAAATCCACTAGTGGTTTGCCCGTGGATGGGAGATGTGAACAGAGTCCTATCTAATCAGTTTGCCTGTGGGACATGGGAGACTGAACTTCAAATAGTTAAAATACAGCTGGGTGCGGTGGCTCACGCCTGTAATCCCAGCACTTTGGGAGGCCGAGATGGGTAGACCACGAGGTCAAGAGATCGAGACCATCCTGGTCAACACGGTGAAACCCCGTCTCTACTAAAAATACAAAAACTTAGCTGGGCACAGTGGCACGTGCCTGTAATCCCAGCTACTCAGGAGGCTGAGGCAGGAGAATTGTCTGAACCCAGGAGGCGGAGGTTGCGGTGGGCCGAGATCGCGCCATTGCACTCCAGCCTGGGTAACAAGAGCGAAACTCTGTCTCAAAAAAAAAAAAAAATACTTAAAATACAAGCAAGAACATTGTTTTATGAACAGCCTCCACAGACTCCCAGGTAGAGGCAAATTTTTCATGACGCTTCACATGGATGCCGAAATCTGAAGGGCTTCCAACGATGACTGAGAAATGTCCTTGCGAATTTATTCCACAGCAAATGATGAAACCTTCCTTCAAAGCGTGGATAGGAGAGGATCAAACCCTGCTTACTTCAACTGGGTACTTCAGTGTTCCACAGAACAGAGCTGTAGTATGTTCAGCAGGTGCTGGGTTTCAAATTAACCTTAACTCTTTAGAAATGATTTCCTAATGTGTTTATTTATAGGTCTAACATATCAATCCAATGTTTATGAAGTGTAAAGGATCGAACATGAAGCTTGAAGTGTGGCTAAACATACGCACCTTTTGTTCTGTGCGCTTATGAAGCCTCCGTCCAGGCTGGAGTCCTGCAAGCCCGCTGGCTGTTGGATTCCGCAAGCGTCTCAAACTCAGTATTTCCAAAACCAGTTTTCAAAACCGAGTTCACCTCTGAACCTGCTCCGCCACCTGCATTTCCAGCACCCTGAGCCCAGTCTGCACACCTTGGTATAATTTTTGACTCCTGCTCTCTCTGTCCACACTTCAGCAGTCGACACTCATGACTTCTACCTCCTAAGTACTTCTCCTTTCTCTGAAATTCCCATTTCCTCTGTGAGATTCAGACACTCGTCCTCAGGTCCTGCCGCCTGATGGCAGTTGGCGATCACAGCTCTCGTACTGCAGGGTGCCGGCAGCCTCCTCAGACCTCCGAAGAGTGGTCATCACTGGTCTCATCCACTGCTGCGACCCCAACCCTGAGTTGCCCGGCCCTTTCAGACACAGCCGGCTGCTCCTCCCCTGTGCTTCCGCAGTGTTTGACCTTAACCTTCACCAAGGCTCTTAGTGTGCTGTGTTTCACTGACTTTGCATCATGTATCCCCCTGCCCACCCTGCCTGCTGTGAGCATGTTCTGGTCAGGATCTGCAACCCGCCGCAGTGCCTATAACAGAGGCTGCTACACGGTGGGTCTCCAGGTTAGAGTGCAGCGGTCTTTGCTCACTGCAACCTCTGCCTCCGGGGTTTAAGCCACTCTCTGCCTCAGCCTCCCGAGTAGCTGGGACTACAGGCACCCGCCACTACCAGCTAATTTTTGTATTTTCAGTAAAGATGGGGTTTCCCCGTCTTGGCCAAGCTGGTCTTGAACTCCTGACCTCATGATCCACCCACCTTGGCCTCCCAAAGTGCTGGGATTACAGGTGTGAGCCACTGAGCCTGGCCCATTCTTTAAATGAAAACATGGATGAATGATGGACTGAAAGAATCATACCGCTACATTGTTAAATGTCATTCAGCTCTGTATTTAATAACCAGTGGTTAACATGGAATTCAGTAACACAAGAGCACTATTTTTCAAAATCTTTTGTTAAACTCTTAAACACAAGTTAGTAATATAAAATTTGGGAGAGAATTTAAAAAATAAAATATATTTGAATACTACAAATTAAATTTGCTAAAAGGTGTGTCTGTTACTACAAATGTAACCATTAAAAGTGACTTTGAGAAATGTTTCTGATACACTAAAAAATAGGCTATAAGAGCCTACGTGATTTGAATCCATTTTTCTTTGAAAAAGATACAAATGAATAAATAGCACAGATCTACAGCAAGTGGTTCTCACAGGATGAGTATCACCGATGTCGAGCTAAGGGTGGTTTTTATTTTCATTTTTGTTTATTCACATTTCAGAAATCTCCTGTAGTGAACATGTATTAATTCCTAAGGAAAAGAAGAATAGGAATCTTTGTAAGTTTCTCCTCCAGATCAGCAGGACCACTTCAGAAATTCACCTGAAATATCATTTATTTCCTCTCCTTTCTCCCTATACTTTCTGAGCTCTAGATCTCTCTTCATGATTCCACTAAGTGAGTTTTGTCATTTAATCTGTAATTAAATGTGAATTTTAAATCTTCCGGGTATATCCAGCTTTGGGCTTGTCAGCAGGTACAATCGCTGAGGCTTCACACATCCTGGGAAGACGCCTGTACTCAGCATGAGCCCAGGCCCCGAAGCGTCTGGGCCTCCTGCGGGTGGGCAGGGCTTCCCAAAACGCTTCACATGCACAAAAACTACCTTACCATGAAGGAAACTGAAGAACAGACTCCTGCACCTCAGGTGTACCCCTCATTTGCCAGCCCCACTTCTTCAGAGGACCTCCCCATGAAACATTCTCTCATAGCTGACTACATTTCGTCCAAATCTCTATACTAGCTGTAATAGTCATTGCAGTGACATTCGGTGGCCTTAAAATTGGGGTAAATATTAATATCTGGTGATTGGAGGACATAAATTTAAGACAAGCTATCATAATTTGGAACCAATACACCTGATCATATCATTCCATGAACATAAATCCAATGAATTGGGCTGTCAGCATTTTCACCTCAGACCCTTCAGCTCTGTTTGGAGTTAATAATCAGTGCTTAACATGAAATGATCAAACATGGCCAAAATCTATTCATTAAGTGCTGATCCACTTAACCAGATTAAGACCAAATATGTATCCTACGCAGCATCGTAAGCTCGGCCCTCCACAAGCGGAATGTAATAGGACTATGTAACTCCTCAGACGCTAGTACACCCTAAGCCTGCAGCGTAAAGAGATGTTGAACCAGTGGCCTTCGTACAGAACACTCTCTTGGAACGAGCTTCTGAAGCAAGAGAAATTAGAGTAGAAGTAGCCTCAAAACCCTCCCACTCGGCTTCCCTCCATGACCTTTCCTTCCCTTTCCCCTGTCAGAACAAAAACTAAAAATCATGATGGTGACAACAGAGTGAGACAATGAAATCACTTAAATGATGAAGCATTTGATATTTTAATTAGTGATAATTATGACACTGCAGAAGAATATAAGAGATGTCATTATTTCAATGTAGGAGGCAAGTCGAAACCATGCCCCTGTGTTCAACTTGTCTATAATAGTTATTGTTTTTTTTGAGACAGTCTTGCTCTATTGTCCAGTCTGGAGGGCAGTGGTGTGATCTTGGCTCACTGCAGCCTCTGCCTCCAGGATTTAAGCAATTCTCCTGCCTCAGCTTCCTGAGTAGCTAGGACTACAGGCGTGGACCAAGGCCCCTGGCTGATTTTTGTTGTGGTTATTTTTGTAGTTTTAGTAGTGACGGGGTTTTACCATGTTGGCCAGGCTGGTGTTGACCTCCTGACCTCAAGTGATCTGCCTGCCTTGGCCTCCCAAAGTGCTAGGATTACAGGTGTGAGCCACCATTATAGACACAAATTATTGTCTATAATTTTTTGATAGATTCATAGTTAACTGAATTGAGTGAGGTGCAAGTGTCAGAAGTGTTTACATTCCTGTTCTGAAGGATGAGAAGGATGAGTCGTGGCATCGTCAGCCCTGAAACAAGATAACCTCACAAAGGGCAACTTGAAGTCTGACAGTGCTCCGAGTTTGAAGTTTCTGAACTCGGCAAACACATTTCCCGTTAATCTTACACCTACAAACTTAATGCAGCCATGAGTTGCTTAGCAACAGGGACATGTTCTGAGAAATGTGTCCTTAGGCGGTTGTATCCTTGTGGGAACATAACAGAGTGCACCTCCACACACCTGGGTGGCACACACAGCCCACCGCACACCTGGGCTGGACATGCAGCCCGTTGCTCCGAGGCTGCAAACCTGCAGAGCAGGTTCCTGTTCCAAATACTGGAAGCAATGGTGACACAATGGTGTGTGTGTATCTAAACATGGAAAAGGTGTAGTAAAAATAGAGTATAAGATTTAAAAAAAAGGGCACTGATCACAAATGGGGGCTCGCAGGCTGCAGGTTGCTCTGGGCATGAGCACCTGGCGAGCGAAGGTAAAGGCCTCAGACAGGGCTGTGCACTACTGTGGACTTCACAGACACCGTACACTTAGACTACAAGAAACTTGAAATATTTCTTTCTTCAATGATAAAAGCTAAACTTCGCTTACTGTACCTTTTTTTTAATATATACTTTAAGTTCTGGGGTACATGTGCAGATGGTGCAGGTTATATAGGTACACACGTGCAATGTGGTGGTTTGCTGCATCCAAAGCCCCATCATACATTACGTATTTCTCCTAATGCTATCTCCCCCAATCCCCCCACCACCTGCTATTCCTCCCCTAGCTCCCCACCCCTGCCAGGCCCCAATGTTTGATGTTCCCCTCCCTGTGTCCCTGTGTTCTCATTGTTCAACACCCACTTATGAGGGAGAACATGGGGTGTTTGGTTTTCTGTCCTTGTGTCAGCTTGCTGAGAATGAAGCGGCACATATACCCCATGGAAAACTATGCAGCCAGAAAGAAGGATGAGTTCATGTCCTCTGCAGGGACATGGATGAAACTAATTTTTTAACTTTATAATAAATCATAATATTTGTAACTTGTAATATTTTATAATATAAAACTTTTGGGCTCTTGTCTAAAAGGGTCCAAACACTTAGCTTAAAATACAAATAGGCTGTACAGATGTACAAAAATATTTTATTTTTTATATTCTTATTCTATAAGCTTTTTTCTATTTAAAATTTTTTTTTACTTATGAAATGTTTTTGCTAAAACTGAGACACACACACATTAGCCTAGGCCTACACCAAGCCAGGATCATACCCACGTCACTGCCTCTCACCTGCACATCTTGTCCCACTGAAAGGTCTTCAGGGCCAATATGTCCTAATTCACAGAGGGCCATACTTCTTATCACTACCTAAAAAGGTTTTTTTTTTAGGTTCACCGAGTTTAAAAGTCCCAAAGGTTTTGAATTCAGACATGCATGGGTTAAATCTGTGGTTCTGCTGCTTAAATGCTCTGATCCTTACAAAGCTATTTAACGTCCTGTGACTCAGTCAAATGCCTCCTCCATGGGAGTGTAGGCAGGTGTCATGGGACATCATGCAGAGAGTGCCTGGCACATAGTAGGTGTTTGTAAATCACAGCTGTCTTCACCTATTATAGATTATATTCATTAAAACTTGTATTCGATCAAACTTCTCAATAGCCATTCAGTTTTCAAAAAATTATCACATTTAAATTTGATAAAGATGAAACAAAACAAAAATGCAGAAAAAGAGTTCCCTCCCCAAAAATCAGAAAGCATGTGGAAATGTGTCATGAGTTTTGGATGGGGTACCATGGACTAGAGTTTTGCTTTGGGCATCAATTATATGATTGCCACGTAACTCATACACCACAAATGGACTTGACCCGCAACCTATGTTGACCTCACCACAGACTCTCCTGACTTTCTAATGCTTATTCATCTTATCTAGCAAACATTCATGATCCCAATGAGAGAAGTCATGTTATTTCAATTTTCACCTCGGAACAAAGAATGTGCTGTCGTTTGCGTTTGCAGGTGACAACCTGGCTCACAGACCTTTGTTAACGTGGCAGCGTCACCAAGGTAGTTGGTGCCATCTTGGTGTTTCTTGGAAAAAGTAATTTGGCAGCTTCACATCATGGTTTTCTTCCAGGACAACCTATTGAGTATTTCTTATGGAAAAAATAATTTTAATTTCCTTCACACCCACTGAATCTTTTGAACACCGTTGCATTGTATTTGAAAGAGGTGTATTTGCTCAAGGGTTGGAGGTGAGCTCCCGTTTCTGATGTGAGCAGGGATCTGCCTTGCTCGATCTTCCTCGCACAGAAGCCCAGTGGTGTGTCGGGATGAGGAAGCCAAGGCCTGTGGGGGCCAAGTGGGTGTTTTTCATTCCTCACGGCAAAGTGGTTTTCAATAGCACCACAAAGGTTGGCGTGATCTGAGGGCCTCATCATCACTCATGCTAGCGGGCCTCAAGCCGTGTGGTCCCCAAACCCCAATTTAGAACCACCGAAAAACAGCCCAGCCCTGCTGTGGTTCCTTGACATTTGAGGAAGGAAATCAGAACCCTGAGTGTCCTCCAGCCCAGCCCTTGTGCTGATTCTACAAAAGGCTCCCGCTGGGCTCCTGCAGCCATCTGGACGGCCACAGAACAAACACCAACAAAAGCCAGCTGCCCAAAGGAAGAGAGCAAGACTGCAGCTACCCATCTCCCAAGGAGGTCAGAGCCCGCCCTGGGCCACGGCTCCTGTGCCCTTCAGCCGCGAGAGAGCCAGCGTGAACCTGCCTCCGCCCACAGCCCGTGAGAATCCTCAGCCGACCCTTCCAGGCAGCATCAGCCACTCCCAGCTTTCGTTCCATCACTCCTTACCCGGCTTCACCGTTTTGTTATAAGGCCTTCCACCCAAATTAATGATAATGAGAAACTCCTTTTTTTTTTGTTTTTCTCAAAAGTCCTACAATATTACAGTCATAATTTTGATTAATAATAGTTTCAAAAGAAAAAGCAGCATTCCAAAACGTCTTCTCCAGCCCCGAGACAGCGCCTGCAGCCTCCCCTCCAGTTCTCTATCACACCAGGATCACGGAGCAGCTCTCCTGTCTGGCCTCAGCTTGGATCTTCCTGTTTTTCTCCTAATCTTGTTGGTGGGACTGTATTTCTTGATCACTGAGTTGACACAATGTTCTTGCCTTCAATTTTCCTCAATACATTTCATCCCTGTAGACTCCAAGTGACCTGGGCCCATAACTGAGTGCAGTGGCAGGATGGCCATGGTGTCCCTCTGTTCTGACGTCCCTCTGTCCCCATGTCCCTCTGTCTTTGTGTCCTTCTGTCCTCGTGTGTCCCTCTGTCCCTGTGTCTGTGTGTCCGCATGTTCCTCTGTCCCAGTGTCCCTGTGTCCCCACATCTTTGCATCCCTCTGTTCTCATGTCCCTTGTGTCTCTGTGTCCCTCTGTCCCAGTGTCTCTCTGTCCCCACATCCCTCTGTCCCTGTGTCTCTGTGTCCCTGTGCCCCTCTGTCCCTGCATCCCTCTGTCCCCGAATCTCGGTGTCTCCGTGTCACTCTGTCCTCATGTGTCCCTCTGTCCCTGCGTCCCTCTGTTCTCGTCTTTGTGTCCCTGTGTCCCTCTGTCCCTGCCTCCTTCTGTCCCCAGGTCTCTGTGCCCCCATGCCCCTCTGTCCCAGTGTCCCTCTGTTCCTGCATCCCTCTGTCCCTGCCTCCCTCTGTCCCTGCATCCCTCTGTCCCCATGTCTCTGTGTCCCCGTGCCCCTCTGTCCCGGTGTCCCTCTGTTCCTGTGTCCCTCTGTCCCCGAGTCTCTGTGTCCCTGTGCCCCTCTGTCCCAGTATCCCTCTGTTCCTGCGTCCCTCTGTCCCCGTGTCTCTGTGTCCCCGTGCCCGTCTGTCCCGGTGTCTCTGTGTCCCCATGTTCCTCTGTCTCAATGTCCCTCTGTAGACTCCAGTGTCCCTGCATCCCTCTGTCCTCGTGTCCCTGTGTCCCTCTGTCCCTCTGTCCCTGCATCCCTCTGTCCCCATGTCCCTCTGTCCCCACATCACTGCATCCCTCTGCTCTCATGTCCCTTATATCCCCATGCCCCTCTGTCCCCGTGTCCCTCTGTCCCAGTGTCCTTCTGTCCCCTTGTCCCTCTGTCCCTGCATCCCTCTGTCCCCGTGTCTGTGTCCCTGTCCCTATGTCCCTCTGTCCCCATGTCCCTCTGACCCCGTGTCCCTGGTCCCCACATCCCTCTGTCCCCATGCCTCTGTGTCTCTGTGTCCCTCTGTCCCTATGTCCCTCTGCCCTGCATCCCTCTGTCCCCGCATCCCTCTGTCCCCATGTCTCTGTGTCCCTGCATCCCTCTGTTCTCATGTCCCTTGTGTCCCCGTGTCCCTCTGTCCCCACGTCCCTCTGTCTCCATGTCACTCTGTCCCCACATCCCTGTATCCCTCTGTTCTCATGTCCTTGTGTCCCCACATCCCTCTGTCCCCACGTCCCTCTGTACCCACATCCCTCTGTCCCCGTGCCCCTCTGTCCCCGCATCCCTCCATCCCTGTGTCCCTCTGTCCCCATGTCTACATGTCCCCATGTCCCTCTGTCCCCACATCCCTCTGTCCCTGTGTCCCTCCGTCCCGGTCTCTCTCTCCCAGGCTCCCGCCACGCCCCCATGTATGTGCCAAGGGCTCAGTCCTCACAGTTCTGCTGGAACCACGGGGGTGGTGCGGGGGGGGGGGGAAGGTGGGCACCCCCATGTGTCTGGGCAGGGTGTCCGCGGGCCACAGGCACAGTGGGAATGGGCACGCGTCCCCAGGTGCAACTGTCATCCAACTTGGGGAACGGAGCCGACGTCACGGAGATGTGCAGTTGGAAGGGGGACGCCGGGCGGGGGGAGGCTGGGGGCACGCGGAGGAGGGACTGAGGGGGTTCTGGGGACATGGAGGGGCAGGAGGTGGCACTGAGGGCACAGAGGAGAGGACAGAGCTGGTCACGGAGAGGGGAGGCACGGGGTGGGCGCAGGAGGCTGAGCCCAGGGGAAAGGCCAGGACGGAGAAGTAGGGACACAGGGACGCCGGGAGGGGCACGGAGGGGACGCTAAGGGCCAGAAACTTGCCTGCTGGCACCGGCTGCACAGCCTCGGCTGTCACCTGCCCAGGACGCGGTCGCCGGTGGGGTGGGGGACCCCGGGCCCACCCGGGAGACCCTGAGCTCCTGCGCCCGCACCCGCCGCAGTCTAGATGCTTCACAAGTCGTGCCCTAGGGTGAAGCAAAGGCCAAGCTCGGTTCTGACCCAGGACCCGCCAGGTCTCCGGAAAAACACAAGAAACGGTCAAAGCCCTTGACGTCCCCCCAGATGGCCCCCCTTGTTCCCGGCCGCCCCGGCGCTTCCCGGTGGCCCGTGGGGGAGGTGCGGGGGTGACGCGGGGCACCAGTGTCCAGCTCAGGCCGGTGTGGGGACCTGAAGCGCCAAGCTCCACCCGAACTTCCCCCAGAAGAACTCCTCCCAGTAATTCCCGGGAATTTGGTGGTCTCTCCAATCCAGCAAGAGGAACCGAGGATCCTCGCCCCTCACTTCAGCCTCCCGCAAAACGAGCTAAACCCCTACCCACGGAACACGTGGCTTCAGACCGCAAGTGGCTCCCAGAGCAGCGGTGGTGGTGAAAAGTTGAGAGGATGGTGCCAGTGAACACCATTGCGGATTTCAATGTCTGACTTTAAATCTATTTTCTTTAGAATGCATTTCTTAACTGCAGTAGGTTTTGGGGAACAGGCGGTGTTCGGTTGCGTAAGTTCTTTGTGGCGATTTCTGAGTTGTTGATGGTGCAGCCATCACCCAAGCAGTGTACGCTGTACAAATGTGCAGCCTTTTGTCCCTCATCCCCCTCCCGCAATTTCCTGAGTCCCCAAAGTCCACTGTGTCATTCTCATGCCTTAGCATCCTCATGGCTTAGCTCCCACATTTGAGTGGGAACATGCATGTTTGGTTTTCCATTCCTGAGTTACTTCACTTAGAAAAATGGTCTCCAGTTCCATCCAGCAAGAAAAACTGATTC
Source organism: Callithrix jacchus (assembly GCF_049354715.1). NCBI lineage: Eukaryota > Metazoa > Chordata > Mammalia > Primates > Cebidae > Callithrix > Callithrix jacchus. The sequence goes on from NC_133505.1 coordinate 172,435,862, forward strand.
TTCAGTAACTGCTGTTCTAGACAAGCACGGGAGGCATAAATGTCACCTCAAGGACACTCAGGTAAGGAGCCTGCTCTTTGGGTTACCCATTTGCAGAAGAAAAATGATCAAAATGAGTCCCAGGATGTGGAACCATAACAAGAGACAAATAATTCTAGCTGGAGGAAAAGGTTGGCTCTAAGGCATAGCTCTTCATTAGTCACAACGTACTTGGAAGCGTGCATTATTGCTGAAGGTACTGAACACCCGCTGTTACAGGCTAGACCTGCAGTAGGTGTGGAATACACACAGAAAAAACAGGAAACTCCTTGCTGAGAAGAATCTCAAAGTCCCATGGATGAAACTTATCCAGTGCCAATTTCAGAATAAGCCAGGTCTGAAAAATGGCTGTATTATCTAGTGTTCTTGGGACCGAAGTTAAGTTTAAAAAAGTGAAACCTACGTAATGACATAGACATAACATGTATAAGACAGGTGTGCAAACATAGACACTTGCACTTAGAGATGTGTTCATTCGTGTGTTTTCATACATGTGCATTAACTTGGAACGCTGGATGTTAGTATTCCCATCTATGAAGAGATCCAACCTCTGAGGAATGGGGTAAAATTCACAAGGTTGCAGAGGTGGATAAGCTGCAGTTGGAAAATTCACTCACAGGTATCTTAGAACTGTTCTTTTTTGAGGAGATCTCACTGAAGCCCAAATTGAAACATGAGCAGCCATCACCAGCATCCCCAGCCTCCCCAGGCAAGCAGAAGCAGAGTCCACTGCAGGTGGCGGAAGCCCTGTGCCCTCATCCTCAACACCTCGTCAGAGTTCCGTTCTCTCCCTGCCCTCAAGCCTCTCCTGACTTGTTCTCACCTGGCATTTGTTTAACAAAGAAGAAAGCTTTCTGTGTACAAGAAGAACAGGCCTGGTGCAGTGGCTCATGCCTGTAATCCCAGCACTTTGGGAGGCCGAGGCGGGTGGATCACGAGGTCAAGAGATCGAGCCCATCCTGGTCAACATGGTGAAACCCCGTCTCTACTAAAAATACAAAAAATTAGCTGGGCATGGTGGTGCGTGCCTGTAATCCCAGCTACTCAGGAGGCTGAGGCAGGAGAATTGCCTGAACCCAGGAGGCAGAGGTTGCAGTGAGCCGAGATCATGCCATTGCACTCCAGCCTGGGTAACAAGAGCGAAACTCCATAAAAAAAAAAAAAAAGAAGAAGAAGAACAACAACAACAACAACAACAAAGGCTAATTTCAGGTAACACAGCAGGGTTAATGAACTCAAGTGAGTTAACCAGTAAAGTCATGTCAAAAATAGCAGCTATCTTAGATCCTGCCTGCATTCCACTTTGCTTGGGCTGGTGCTGGTCAGGGGTACCCTGCAGATGAAGTGTTGGGGTTCCCACCAAAAGAGAAAAGGTACAGAACGAGAAGACGGAGGGTAAGAAATGGCCCCAGCTTTACTCCCGGGCTGCTGGGGCACTCCCAGGGTCCATTTGGTGGCCGCAGGCCCTCAGGTTGGTGTCCACCATTCCAGAGCCCACGCGCGGGGCCACCCTGCCTCCCTGATGTCACTGCTCCCCCCGGCAGAGCTGCCCCAGGCACAGCTGCTGGATTTTCAGATGCCCAGTGCTGAATCTTCCTCCATTTGTACCCAGCAACCATTAAGGGGTTCAGGATCTCATCAGACATGCAGTCCCATTGCAAGGCGAGCACTGTGCCATGGGATACACAGTTAGAACCTTGAAATATTCTGTATTCAATCTCTAATGGAAACAATACTGGGAAATCAACCTTAATTGGTTCTGACCACAGCCTTGAGAAGCATTTACAGACTCCCTTCCACGAGGATGTCCTAAGATGAGGCCCCCATCCCAGGGAGGAGCATGTTGCTGCCATTAGGAACCGGGTGTATGACACATGGTGCCTGAAGTCAGATACCTATGCATGCAGCAGCTGCTACTCGGTGCCTCTGTGCGAGCGTAAATGGCAGTCCATCCCAGCAGAAGTGATCGGAACCCTCCATAGATGCCAGTCCCATCTAACGGGGAGATCCTACGTTCAAGTTTCTGGACTCTTACTTTTCCCCGGCGCTTCCTCTGCTGGCTGATCTGAGTCCTCTCCTGCTGGTATCTGCCATGGAGATGTTTCTCTAGCAAATGAAAGGTGTCCCTTATTGGACACAGCTGACTTTCCCCCACCTCTCAGTTGCAGCCTTACAGAAGGCCTGCCCCTAACACCAGGGCTGCCAGGCCACAGCGCCGGAAGAAAAATGAGCCGAACCACATTAGCAGGTGCCCACACTCAGGGAAGAAATGTGCAACACAGACAACCGCACACAGGCGGAGCTAAATTCAGGGCCTGTGTCTGTCACAGTGGCAATAAACTGAAATTCCAGATAAGCCCCCAAATATTCTGGAACTCTTATTGAACAAATGAGTATCAACATGAAGATAACAAGAGGCAGCATCTTGCATGTAGCTTCAATACCGGTGAGCAATTTTGGGGTCAAAAATGCTGTTTCAAGGTTGGAGGTGAAAAGTAAAACTTTTCGACAAGTTACACTGAAAACAAGAATCGGTTTGCCTGACTGCTAGCCTCATTTTCTCCATTAAGTGCCTAGGGGAGGCCTCGCAGAGGTGCCTCTGCCCCGCACTGTCTCCAACAGGCGCTCAGCTACCTCCCACCGCTTCCCTTCGTGTGGGAGCTGTGCTACCTAAACACTGGAGGAACGAGCCAAATAGTGACAGCCCTGCTCAGTCAGTGATGCACTAGTGTCCTCTACAATACATTCAAAGCCGGGTTTTCTGGTCCCTTCCAGCCTCTGAGGATCCGAGGGGGATTTTAGATCATGGGCTCGCCATGTGCCCGGGAGTGGGCAGCAGCCTGCCCTCTGGCCCCCGCAGGAGCAGGTGCACACTGGGGTTACCCAGGAGATGCTGAAATGCTGAGTCTCAGGAAGTGGGACCAGGGCCTCCAGGTCCTGTTGTCTTTATGTCTCGTCCTCCCATGGATTGTGAAGGGGAGATGTTCTGTCTCTTTTGTGAAGGGACAATCTGAGCACCTAACACCCCTACAAGCAAATAAATGCAGAGGTAGTTAAGACTCAATACTGCAGTACGATTGAGAGGTAACTAAGCTTCAGTACTGCAGTACGACTGAGAGGTAATTGAACCTCAGTTCTCCCCTGTTTCTTGTGCTAATAACACATGCTATCTCAGAGTCAAACTGATGTGAATGGTAATTCCAGCGAAATCCAAAGGCTGATGCTGCAGTGTTCACCCCCAGCCATTTGAAGGGGTTGGAGCTTTAACACCCCTGATTCCACCAAACCTCAATAAGCACCTCTAAGCCTGAGGAGTCATACGAAAGCACTTCCATGTTTCTCCGAAAAGCCCCAGTGGCCGGTGATCATAACTGGGAACCCTATGACATTTTATCTACTTAAAATAACTTTTAAACAGATTTCTCTCTCTCCACCGAGCCGTCCCTCCCTTCTGGTAAGAAAGCATTGCCCAGGATAAGAATTCACACTGAAATGTCTTTTTAGCTTCCTGTATTCCCAGAAATTGCAGGAATCTTTTTCTTATCAAAATACTCCTCCCCACCCCCACCTTTTAAAGCTGTTTTCTTGGCTACTTACAAACATTTCATATTCGGCCTTTCTTTATGCTTCTCAAGTCTCCTCCTGACCCCTTCTACTCCTCAAGACGTTCTGTCGTTTTGTTTGTTTTTGTGCTTTTACTTAAAAACAAGCACAAACGAAAAACACACAGAAACCTCTGACAGGGTCACCAGGAAGTCGGAAGAAACGTGAAAGGAGACATCATGTCTCCACGAGACATCATGGAGCTGAAGAAAGTGAATGCGTTTCTCTGTGTCTTTAAGTTACCCCCTAGGAAAGTCTCTGGAATGTTTAGAATATATGTATACATGTAAATACTTTACATATAACATATATGTATGTTTAACGTCCAAATGGAAAATAGTTCCTGTCACAGGCAAAAGCAACTTCCTCGGCTGGACGTAAGTGGTGGTGGGAGGCGGAAAGGAACATTCTAGAAGAAGGAACGGAACAGCCGCTCTCATTCAACCTCTTAAGTTGACCAAAGAGGAAACGCTGACTCCAAGAAGTTAACTACTTTGTCCGAGTTATGAAGTAAATTATTTATGGAGCTGGGCTTAGAATCCTGATTTTTAAAAAATTTTTTTTGGTTTGTGGCCTGAGGATATTTGGAAGCACACGGAGTGGGGACCTCATTTTAGACAGAATGGAAGCACGTTTGTCAAGAGGGCACCTGTGCCTCCAAGGGGCCCCTGACTTCCCAGCCACCCAGGAACCCGGCCCGAGCCCCACTGCCTTCTCCATGGCCCTAAACAACTCATGGTGTCAGAGTTCCCATCTACCCTTCATCAAAGCCGTTGCCTCAGTGTGGACGAGCCCAGCTAGGAAATGGAAACAAAGATTTGAGAATGTCATGGGCAGTGACCGATGAGCTTAATTCTGGTGAAGGCGGGAAGTTCACATTTCAAGAGGCTTTTCTGGGGCTGACAGAGTTTAACTGGCAGAACGTGTTGGAGACATTTTATGGTGAGAAATCACGGTCTTCACCCCTGACATATTCTGGCTTAACTCCTCCCTGTAGAATTTAAATTCACAATTCCGAGGTTGGGAAGGACTCTTTCAGAAGGTGCAATCCCAGCCCTGCCTGGTCCGTGTCTAATGTCAGAGAGAGGGGACCATGTGCCCATCACCTGTGCATGCTGTTCTGAGCTGGAAAAATAACTAATGTCATCAGCAATGATGACCAGTGCGGATAATCTGCTCGTTCTGATTTGTACAGTCCTGTATCATCTCTATTCTCCTATTTGGTTATGGAATTTTCAGTTTATAAAATCACAGTGATGGATGTCCCCATGGCTTCTCTTCTCACGACGTTAAGCAATGAAATTCAAGCAATCTTTGAAAGAAACACAGGAGGTGGTTTTCCTTATTGTTTGGGGTTCAGAGGTCCTTGACAAGGAGTGAGAGGTGATTTGTCCAGCCTCAGTTATGATTCACCAGCCTGGATAAACTGTAATATACAAATGTGAACACATTTATCTTCACGGAGTCCCTACTGTACTCAGTGTAGTGAGGTGGGAAGGCTAATCTCATGCCCTGGGTGGGAAATATGAAGGTGCCCAGGGAAAGCAGTGGATGCAGAGGAGGCACAGGATTTTTGCTAGCATGGAAGACAGTGGACCCTTCCAGGGCCTTAGGCAAACAGCTTCTCCCAGGTGCTGGATTCAGCAAGAAGTAACGCACCTGTGCATGGCCCAGGGCATTCCAGGCAGCCAGCTGCGGGCTGGAGGAGCAGTCAGTGCCCCACTGTCCATCAGGCAGTTCCTTCGGCACGAGAGGGGGCGATGGCCTGGAGGAAACAGCTGCTCTGCCAACCAGTCTGAACACAGCTGGGGCAGCAGTTCCTCCCGACTAGAGACGTGCTTGTCCCATTTCATCATACACGCCTGGAGTAGCAATGGCAGGGAAGACGATTCTGATTTTCATTCCAGGTAAGAGTTGGCAAAGATCAGGTATTATTGTAGGAAAGGCGCAGGCATGAGATGAAAGTGGGTCTCAAACCAGGAGCTGAAGGCATGTGGTGGAAACACCATCAGCCAGAAGGTCTAGCCGGGACCCCAGCTTCCAGTGTCTTCCTGCCGAGACCAGGTCATTCACTGCAGTCTGCCTGGCAGACAGTCTTTGGAGACCTAATCAGCCCACAGCAGCACATACCTAAAGCCCAGCCTTGAGAGGAACTAGAGAGGACAGTGGAGCCACTGGAGTGACTGAATGGAAAAGGAGTAAGTGCTTTGTCCCACTTGTGAGCGGCTCACGGAGGGTGAGCTGGGAGGAGCTTAGGGACTTCAGGTGTAAGTGTGGCAATTCCCGGAACCACACAGAGCCGTCCCCAGTTATCCAGGTGGGACACCGGCCCTGCAGACTCCTCAGCCAGCCGGGGCCAGGTACCTGGGTGACACTCAGACCCAGAACTGCAGTGGCACTCTCTAGATGTTGGGTAGACTAACAGTCACTGCTAGCGTATCGCCAGGACTGGAAGCCACGCTTTCCAAACTGGCAGTCACAGCCCTTTCTACTCTACACAGCAGAGGAGAAAACTGTCACGCCTTAGTCTGTGCAGCGTGGGAGCAATTCTGGCTAGCGGCCGGCTGGCTGAGCGGGTGCCCTGTCTTCTGCATCCTTCCTGCCTGGGAGGGGGTGGGGTGATCAGAGTCCAGGGCTCTGAAGTCCGGGGTGTGAAGAGCAGCAGGGGCTTGGAAGGCACAGATGAGGAATCCTGCTCAATTTCTTTCCACAAAACACAGGATCAAGAACACGTACTTGCCTCCCTCTGCCTCAGCACGATGGCTCCCTCCCCTACTCGGCACCAGGCGGCCAGTCTTGGCTCAGTCCTGGAGACAGCGAGTCCAGGTGAATGAGAGTGGCTGCCATCCAGAGACTCACATCCAGACAGCGAGAGGGAGAGTCGACAGGGGATGTTGTGAAGAGTAGCCAGGCATCATGCCAGCTGGCAGGGAAGGGAAGCCCACGTGGAGCCATAAGTACCAGTTGCTACAAACTCCTGCAGAAGTGAGAGGAGTTCGCTTCCTTCAGCTTAGTGTATGGGCATGGTTAGGAACAGGGTTCCAGGTGGAAAGGCCCAGCCAGGGCTTAGGAGCTCTGGGACCAGGCCTGTGGGCAGATGCTGACTCAGACAGAGTGCAGCCTTTTGGAGTACATGTGGGCTGCAGATGTCAATCAGCAAGGAGGCAGAGAGAGCAGTCATCAAGGACACAGCACGGAGAGAGGTGGGGAAGGAGCATCCTCGGATGTGCCGGAAACTCTGCAGGTCATCACAAGGCTGGGTCCTGTTGGGCAACTCCCATAGCACCAGCCCCAGAGACCTGTAATCTGTGATATTTTAACAACAATAAAATCGAACCTTTAAAACAAATTTATTTTTCGTTGCTCCTGCCTCACTTTCTCACCCAAATGTCTTGGGATATTCCTTTATAAGAATGGGCTTCGGCAGATAAGCCAGCACAGGCTGCCCTGAGCCCATTCCGCTGGTCACTGTCCAACAGTTTTCCTTAACATCCTGATCTGTCTCCCTCAGACCACTGGCATCCAGGGCCTTCTGCGCCTGCGGCCAAGGCAAGGCCAGCAGTGCCTGCGCCTCCCATGCTCACCAGCTCTGGTGCCATCAGCTTCCTTCCTCCCCGCTGGTCTAAGCTCGTGGATGCCTGCAGAGCCCCAGGGAAGCCTCCGTGTAGAATTGGGGCTAATATCTCACAGCCCTTCCAGGGAGGACTTCGCAGATGGGATAGCTTCCTTACACCCCATTTCCTGGGCCAGTGTGAGAGGGCCCTGCAGAACTGAGACTGGAGCTCCCAGCAATGCACCTGGAGAACAGGGAGCCCCTGGATCAGGGCTGTCAGCTCAGCACGGCCTTGGCACGGGCAGCAGTGCACAGGAGGAAGGGGGGAGTTTTCCAATTCCAGGCCGGGCCAAGCAGGACCGAGGAAGGGCAGAACCAGGCAGAGTAAGTTGAGCCATGAGAAATTACCATTTTGTGGGTCAGAAAATCACCCAGTATTAGCAGTTTGCTCAGGTTGAGCCTCACCCAGGGCTCTTTCCCCATCAGAACAAGCTGCTGTCTCCTGGCTGGACTTGTCTTCTGAAGTACGGCCTTCTAGCGGGGAAAACATCAGTCTTGTCACAGAGCTCAAACCTTTCGCCCAATCTAAAATGCTTTCCCTGCTTTCTCCATCTGTCCAAAGCGCCTGAGCCGGTGGGAGCCGTGTTTCCCCATAGCACAGGCAGGCGAGCGGTGGGCGCTTAGCTGCTGTGATTGCTGTTACTGGTGAGAGCTCAGGAGGGGACTATGGATTGTCAAGGCTGCACCAGGTCTCACCCTACCAAGTCACAGCCCTACACACAGGTCTCATTCAACCAATAACTATTTTCTGAAACATTTTAGGGTCCTTTTACCTCTCTTCCGAGTGACAAGAGTCTACCACCCACGACATTCATTTTGAAAGCTCTGACCTGGGTATGGCGGCACAGTCCCTCTTAAGGGCCCTTCTGAGCTGCGAACGCCACGAGGCAAGCCCTTCAGCCTCCAGGACTATCTGCGGATACTCCAGCTGCCATGCAGCTCTTCTATTCTAAACAATGGTGCTCCTTCTACGTCTGATGAATTCTAACAATATTGATAACTTTATCATTAATCACACACCAGCACTAATCTGTGTACCAGGTTGTCTTCCAGACGGGTCACTGAGAGGATCCTGCCTCAGGGCAGTGACCTCTATGGTCAGTGACATCCAGGCCCAAGTTGAGAAATGGGAGGTTCAGATTGGCTTGGCCCTCAAAGGCATAGTGTCCTCCTGGAGCAGAAAGTGGGGGGTCAGAAGGGGAAGTGGGGTGTGAAAACTCACCTCCCACGGTACCTCTGAATTCCCCCAAAGCTTAAAAGTGATACAAACTCTAAATCAGGAAATTAGAGACCCAGAGAAATGAAACGCTATAAGGAAGAACAGATGACTATGCTTACTAAGAACATAACACACTTCAAGCTGTGATTCAGAGACAGTCTTATTGGTAAAGCCATGTACGGCCGCACAGTTGAAATCATCTATTTTCTTCCTCTGTATGTTTTTTCCCTTTTTATTGATTAATTTTCTTCTCTGCTTTCAAACATTCCTTCACCTGCTGCAAAATAAACTATGTTGTCTCTATATTTAATCTTTTCCCCCAGTTTTTAGCTTAAAAATGTAAGTAAACATTTGGTGCCAGAATTTCTTTTGGAAAAATGGATTCATCTAGGTTACACCTCACTAACTGCGAATGATGTTTAACTCAGGGAGTCCTAAGTTCCTCTAAGTAATCTGCTGATTTACATCACTGCCGGTTTTTTTTTTGTTTTTTGTTTTTTTCTTGTTACCCAGTCTGGAGTGCAATGGCGCGATCTCGGCTCACCGCAACCTCCGCCTCCTGGGTTCAGGCAATTCTCCTGCCTCAGCCTCCTGAGTAGCTGATATTACAGGCATGTGCCACCATGCCCAGCTAATTTTTTGTATTTTTAGTAGAGATGGGATTTCACCATGTTGACCAGGATGGTCTCGATCTCTTGACCTCGTGATCCACCCGCCTCGGCCTCCCAGAGTGCTGGGATTACAGGCTTGAGTCACCGTGCCCGGCCACTGCTGTTTTTAAAAGCAGTGTCTTGCCAGTAACTCAGGAGGGAGAGGAAGTTAGAGAACCAGAAACGTACAAACTTCCTTCTGCCCTTGAGCTAGAAAGGCAAGCCAAGGATCTAGACCTACTGTAATTGCAGGGTTTGAGTAACATTATAAAACAATTCCTTTCCCTTCCCACAATTTATAACCTCTCGTAAACCCTTTGGGGGAACAGCTTTTCACTTTAAAAATCATACTGTCCCATTCATCATTTCCTGTAGTTACCAGAGTCCATATTAATGGAATGCCTTTTGGGCAAAATGAAAGTAGCTGGGAAACAATGAATATAAACTAGGGTTTTCTAAGACTCTTTTGACCTTTGTTTTTCTTTATGTAAGAGAAATTCAGGTTTTTTATCGACATAATATTTTTCTACTTTTTAATTGAGATGTAATTTACAAGCCACAAAATTCACCCTTTAAAATGTACAATTCAGTGGTTTTTAGTATATTTTCAAGATTGTGTGACCATAACCGCTATCTAATTTCAAAACATTGCCATCAGCTCCAAAAGAAACTCCTTACCTATCTTCAGACACTCCCCATTTCTCCTTCCCCAGCCCTGGGCAACCCCTACTTTCCAGACAATGTGCTTTAATTTGGTAAGTATTTCTTCAGGGAATATTTTTGTTCCATTGGACGGGAGGGTTCAGAAGACCTGAGCTCTAATTGTAGCTGTGACCTCCTACCTGGGAGACCTCAGGCAAATCACTGAAGCTTTTTCTTCCTCTCCTCCTTTGCAAATGGCAAATGTCAAAAGGCAGAATGTCTCCTTATTCCATTCCAACCAGGGTTTCCAAGGCCTACACTGGCACTACCTGTGATCTGAAGGCCAGCCTCCCTCTGCCCTTGTCCGTTATGTGGGCCTGGTTTCCAGAACATTCCGTGACACTGGGAGCTAGCTGATGTCCTTCCAATAAGTTCCTTCTCTGCTTCTAAGTTGCTTTCTATGATTTGCAATCAGGAACCCTGACTGGTATACGGAATGGATGAAAACATGACATTTGTGGCTGCCCATGGATTTTCTGGTTTAGTAATCACTTCCTGGTTCGACAGGACTAGTTCAGCGAAAGGAATACTTCTAAAAAGTTCAGAAACGCTTTTTCCAAACTATCACTAACTTACTAATGTGACCTTAAATGAGTCATTTTGCCACCTACCTTCCCCACAAGGGTTTTGATAGAATTCATGAGTTAATATTCAAAAGTACTTTATGCTTTAAATAGCGTCTTTCAGCAGAGGCGCTCAAAGAATTATAATCACTACAGCTGCACAAGACATTATAAAGATATTCCTTAAGAACTATCACATTTATCTCAAACTTTTAATGAGAAATTGACTACAGTTACAAATTTTCCCTTAAACAAGTGGTCAAGATGCTTAAGTTTAAAAAATTGATAAAAAGAAACTTACATTAAAATGTAAATTAGATTTCTCCCCCCAACTCTATTCCTAATAGGTTGACTGACCACAGCATCTTTACAGCTTCTGGAGAGTTCCAGTCCCCAATTCTTATGGAGAAGCAATTCTGAAAGATGAAAGAATGCTCTCTACGTAAGTCCACAGTAGGAACTGAAATAGGTTCCTCAGCCTAGTTGAAGGGCCCTCTCTATTTCTCTAAATGGCTGCATTCTCAAACTGCCATCCCCATTTCCCTCCTGATACCCAGGCCCATCTCCATCCCCATCTCTATCTTCATCCTCATCTGCATCTCCTCCCCATCCACATCTCCAATCTCATCTCCATTCTTTTCATCTCCACCCCCATCTGCATCTCTGTCTCCATCCCCATCCCTACCTCCAGCCTCGTCTCCATTCCTATCTCCATCCCCAGTTCCATCCTTATCTCCCTTGCACAGGTACCTGCAATCAGCCCAGGCATATTGGAGCTGATTTCCTTGTCTTGAGCTTAGAAACTACCTCTCAACAACAAGAGCATTCGAAGTCATGAATTTTTCATTTTACTTAGCAAGAATTGTCTTTTGCTGATTCTAGAGCTGATTTATTTTTCTCTAAAATGTTGCTTGCTTGCCCTTTCCTGGGCAACCACTTCTAGTCATTAACGTATAAGAAAAAGCAGATTTCTGCTTAAAAACAGCAGTTGTACATGCCTGGGCACTTGAAGGCACTGGCTGACCTCACAAATGACACAATCTCCCAAGCTAGCAGAGCTGCAGGAGACGAATGTGGGAAGACTCAGAGAAGCTCTGTGTGTCTTCTAGGTGCACACTTGCGGTTCTAGCATATTGTAGAACAGAGCAAGCTAAATGATGGCCTTGGCTGTCCATTTCTATTCATATAGGAATTTCAACACACCCTTATTTTTTGTCTGCTTTTTAGCAAAAGAGGAAGTAAAGGATCAACGAACTAATATATTATATGCAACACAAAATATGCACTAAAACTAGAAATATAAGCGTAATATAAAAATAACTGTTCAGAGATAGTCTCAGATTTTCTTTCTACTCCCCAGAGACGGTCCGTGAACACGGCTGGAGGCTCAGCACCCCATTTTGGAGACGGCCCTTCTAGAATTTATTTAGGAAATTATCTGTCTACATTGTCACTTAATAGGAGATTCAAAATTCAGTTATTTTTAACTGAATTTAAAACCAACAGGTTTTATTCACCTTTGTTGACAAGCTCTCAGCATGGCACTTTGCCAACTGTAGGTGCCAATTACAAGTCAATTACTTTAGTTTAAGGACTTCGAATGGCCATCTCTTCAATTTGCTTTTGAGTTTCCATTTACTTTTGGAGTGCCACCATTGCAAAACCCAGTTTAATCTTGTTTTTCTAGCTCACTAGTGAAAAATCAATACATTGATTCAGGGCAGAGTGAGAACAGGGCAGGCCCTCCCAAGAGCACCTTCTCCCGCTGGGTGACCACGTCCCCACACCAAAGTTCAAGGACCCACTGTTCCCAGATAGCTCTAAAGGGCCTGTGGAGATTGGCCCTGCGGCCATTGCTGGCCAGGGCGGGTTGTTCTTGCCTGCTGGCTTCTTGGTGTGGCTGTCCCTGTTGGGGCCGGCTGGAGCACGCAGCCGCCTCCTTCACCATCTCCAGGCATGTGCACCCTTGCTGGCTCTGAACAGTGGGCACTTAATGTTAGCTCCAGCCGCGTGAGAAGGTGACGGCTGCTTGCTCTCTAAACGGTTACAAATGTTCGATGTGGAGGCAGCGTCTCCCATCCCAGGGGTACCAAACAACCCTAACCTTAAGTCATCACTCTGGTTGGTGGGCACTTATTAGGGTCCTCCTGGTGCTAGGGTGGAGGAAAAAGACCCCATGGGGAAGAAGTCCACTGTGACAGAGCTTCTTGGCCTGAGAAAGCTGCCTATGCCTTGCACAAGAGGAAGAGGACAGCTCTGGAATAAATGAGTGACTTCACGCTCAAAGACTGATTTCTAGCCTCTCCGGGTTAAGATTTTAATGGTCAGAGCAGAGTGGGCCTTCAGTTATCTCAACTATGAGTATGATAGAAATTATGCCCAGAGTTTTCCATTTTTATTGTGATTTTTGCTCAACCTGGACTAAGTAATATTGCTTTTTCTCTACACTCTCCACTTCCGCAGAGCTACTTTAGAAAAAACGCTGATAGAAAACAAAAAGGAAAAACAAACATGTACAAGTTGGAGAAAGGTTTTACAGATGTCCTTAACAAGGTGAATTGTGTAATATAATATGGTCCTTCCCCCTAAAATTCTATATACCTGAGAGCTTAATCTAAACAAAATCTTGATGGACTTGTCTTTGACATATTAAAAACCTGAAAATGTTATACATTTTTTAAAATGTTAAGATTGTCACAATCAATCAACCAGACGAAAGCCAGGTAGTTCAGAGCTGGAGATAACAAGGTTGATCTATTTTCATCCAGGCTGGTGATGTAACTGCAAGACTGCCATTAAATAAGCCATTTAGTGCCACAAATGTACCCATTAGAGTCCCTCAACAATTCTGTAATTACTGTTCTAAGGAGCTTGGCAGTTAGACCTTCGCATGTGCTAAAGAAACGTAGGCATTCGTATTTAAATCCAGCCCCCTAATATGCTGCAGCAGCCCAGCACCCACTGACTGTAACTTTTCAAGTGAGTTAAAATGAGTCACAGAGAGTGACTGCAAGCTCACTTTGGAAATTCATCCAGGCCTCCTCCTCGAAGGGAGCATGAGACGGTTGATGCTTTCCATGTTCATTTTAGAGATGTTTGCGGCAATACATTCAGCATGTATTATGGGCCAAGGACTGTCATAAGCACTGTGCCCAGATCATTTCTTTTTTATCCTCATCACTAACTCACCCAGCACAGAGAGGTGAAGTAATCTGCCGAAAGTCACACAGCAAGTTAGTGGTGGAAGAGGCAGGATCCCGCCTCCAGAGTTAGAGACTATACCGTGCAGTTAAAACTGACCTGGAATAAGAGCATCCGCCTCCTCTGGCTCCCACCTGACCCTTAGTTAGCCTTGGACTAACCTCACATGGCTCATTCCACTTCCCCGAGGCCTGATGCTTCCTCAGTGAAACTGGAATCACACCGTCTGCTTTGTCTACCTGAAAGGTGCCGTGAAGATCGGAGAGAACTTTGAAAACGAAGACCCGGCACACAAATGTGAGCCACCCTTAGAGGTGAAGAAGGGCGTGGCACAAACTGTGAGGCCCCTCTGTGCTCAGCCCAGAGAGCGCAGGGCCAGCCAGCGCCCAGCCCCTGAGGAGGAAGTGCCCTTGAGCTAGGGTGAGGAGGCCAGGACCCAGGTCCCAGCGCAGACTGGGTGAGTGCAGAGGACTGCACAGCAACAGAATGTGGGGTGTGAAGATGCCTCTGGAGGTCCAGAAGGTGGCCCTGAAAAGGTAGACTGGGTTCTGGACAGAGCGGAAGCCCAACAGAAGGCATTCCAGAGCAGACATACACCCAGAGATGCACCAGCCTCCCCATGTGCAGGAGGCAAGTTCCCTTCAGGAAGAGGGAGTGGCTTAGTTCATTACCTCCCTGACAACAAAATACCCTAGGCTGGGTAATTTGTAAACAACAGAAATGTAGAATTGCTCACAGCTCTGGAGCATGCAGGTCCAAGATCAGAGCCCCTGTGTGTCTGCTGAGGGCCTGTTCTTCATAAATGGGGCCTGCTGGCTGTGTCCTCAACGGTCAAAGATACAGACAGGCTCCCTGAAGCCTCCTTTCCAAGAGCACCAACCCACACCTTCATCACCCCCTCAAGGCCCCACCTCTTACTATCACCACAATGGGGATTGCGTTTCAACATGAATTTGGGGGATGCATTCAGACCACAGCAGAGAGGGGAGATGTTGGCATGACAGGTGTGGAGAAAATAAACAAACACTAGAGAGGGAAGCATGAGCTTATCCAGGAAAGGCAGGGCCGTCACTGGAGGCTTTAATCTGAGGAGCAAAGGCTCAGAGAGTCAGTGCCTAAAGAGACCTGTGCAGATGGCACCAAGGCGAGCGGAGAGCCTGAAGTCCACACCTGGAGCAGCAGGGGCAGCCCCCAGCAGAGGCGGCTCTGACCCCAAGGTGGTGGGCAGGCCTCCAGGCACAGCACAGGCTCTGGAACGAGGACCGTCAGATGAGAAGGGAACAATCTGGAGCTGCCCCCCCCAGGGGAGAGTGCTGTGGGTCACCTGGCAGGTGGTATGTGCTTTGGAGAGGGTGACCAAGCCAACTTTCATTTTCGTGTGCGGTTTTCTAAAACCATCAGACCCCTGGAGGAGGACACAAGCCCATTTGTCCCTGGGGTCGGAGCACTGCAGGGGCCGTGGTTTGGGCTGTAGAGCTGGAAGTCATTCTCATCAAGGTCACTGTTAAGGTCAGAGGGCCTCAGAATCCTGAAAAGAGGAGAAGCGGAACCCAGGACAGAGGAAAGCTGACCTGTTCCGTGTCCACATTCAGGTTCTGTAAGCGCACTCACAGCAAGCCTTTCTCATGAAAGCTTTTCTCGAAGGCTTCCAGTTTCCATAATATGCAAATTGATAGTTGGTGAAATTGAACAGGGAGCAGCTAAGGTGTTCTAAGTCACTTTCTCTGTTTTCAAAAATGAACAGGCAGTGCTTAACACCCTCTCACTGAACCTGAGTTTGGAAATGTCTGTTGGGTTACCATAATTCCGGCATGTTAAGTTCTTCATGAAAAAGTTAACTTAAAAGTTCAGTATGTTTTAAAACCCCAAGTCAGAAGAGATACAGTTTTTAAACCTTATTCATTTTGACCTAATAAACTTTATTCTATTTTCACCATTTTTCCCAAGGCTTATTTTTACTCTTTAATCATAATTTAAGGAGGTCGAAAAGAATTATATTAAGGAAATAACAGCATGATGATACCAGCAGCGCTGGGCAGAGGAAGGAGGGCTAAATCTTCAGCATAAGCTCTGCCTGGGAGCGGATCAAAACACCAACTCATAGGTCCTAGCCTGCCTGTGCTGTGACCAAGTCGCTCCTTTCAAAGGAAACACAGAAGGTGATTCTCATTAACCCTTGGACACACTTTCTGACACACTGCTGTATATTCTCAGGTTTATATTTGTGGAAGTATTCTCTGTCATGCTTATTAGCGTCGAGGGAGCTTATTTAAGAGCTATGTAAACTATAGAGATAGTACGATTTTGAACATAAAAACTTCTGCAGATTTACAGTGTTCTGACTGTTTCCTCGATGGGCTGTGAGCTCTCTGTGTGCTGTAAGTGAAGCTCCTTCCTGAGATCAGGGCTTGTGGTGAGGAGCGGTTTCCCAGCTCCAGGATCTGGTCTGCCAAGCTCCGGTGTACTCCAGATGACAGCGGGAGTCACAGACTTAAATCTCATGTGATGCGGGGTCAGCGACAAACGTGTGTACTTAAAAAAATCATCGCAAAGGGCAATCTCACTGAACGGAAAGGAAAAAAATAGCATCCGTACATACGTTTCCACAATTCACACCAAAATGGTGAAGGTCAAGGTTACAGCAGCTGTGTTCGCACAATTCTAAACGAGAGCAGCTCATAGAAGGGAACTCCACAAACCACATTCTCTGGGGAAAAGAAGGTAAAATTTGAGCAAATATGAGAATGAATTGAGAGGAAACCCCACTTATGTGGGGAAACAGTGCTAGTGCTAATGAGTCTTGGAATCTAGCAGACATGTTTAAACAGCTACAGTCAGGTCAAAGAGACTGGTGCTTCTCCATTAAACATAAAGCTTGCCTGTGGGACATTATTTATGTGCTGTTAAACCTCATAAGGAAACGATTAGAGCTATCTGGAATCAACTGCACATATGAAACAAGCATTAAATTGTTCCATTTGACATCCAGCTTCCTTTGGTGCATAAATCTGCCAACATCTGCACAATATGTACAGGATTTATTATATTATCTTTTGGTATGTTTAACAAGATTGTAAACCTGACCGATGCCTAGGTATGAGACCTCCAAACTGTCACTAATTAATTAAATAGGAATGTCTCCATGATAAAAAGCCCACTGCCTTGTCTGTATAATGCAGTGATTTTAAGAGAGGATAAAGAAGGAAAAATAGGTGCCTGAATTTGGGGAGGAAACATGGGGGCGGGTGGATCCTTTAGGGCAGTTTACAGAATGCGTGACAGCCTCCAGTCAATCGTTCTCATCTTTTTGGTGATGCTGATGGGATTGACCAGAAAGCAGATTCCTTGTGCCTTGCAGGTCAAGAGCTGTTAATGCCCCCATGCAGATCAGACATGTGAAATTAGATATGACGGTTTCACCTACAGCCTGGGGACGGCTGTGCCCTGTGGAATAGGGGCCCTGACCACACCTCGTGCTTTACAGGTCCAGGAAGGCCTACCACATTCCCAGAGAAGCCTGGGGTTATCATTCCACCCCCTCTGTCGGAAGCAGCAGGTGCAACGCAGCCATACGGTGAGTAAATAAAGCCGTTTCACCCAGGACATCGTGCTTAAAAGAGAAATCCTCCCAAGCGCAAACACGCAATCCTAGAGGGCCTTGACAACTGCCCACGTGGTATGAAGGCAGGTGTGAGCCTCCGTTCAGGACCAAGAAGGAGTTAGCATTAGCGGCTCTCCAGGCCTTCCGTTTCCTTTGCACCCCCTCGGCCCTTCTCATCACAGCGTGGACCATCCGTCCTTAAGCCTTTGCTGAACCTAGTTTCAATTCAAAAAGGAAGGCCAGACAATCCTCCGAGGAATTCCAAAAAGGAGAGCTGTTTTTCCTCTAAGCGGTCTGTGGAAGGAGGAAATATGAGCAATTGAAATGAACAATTTGGAAACCAAATAAAAGCAAAACTGGATGAGAAGTGAAAGCCGCAAACCCCATGGGAGCGAAGCAGGGCTAACGTCCCTTCCTTTCCCCCTTTCCCCGGGAAGAAAACCCGGACGCCTGAAAAAGCTGTTCTATTCATCTGAGGGACGCAGTTTCTCTCACGAAGCCCTCAGTATTTCTTTTTGGTGCCATATGTGGTATCTCTACTTCTGAAAGTTTTCCAACTAGGTACAGATGGGAAACGCCGCGGCCGAAATCTCGGGCCTCAGGGTGGGATGACCCCTGCAAGACCCACAATAGGGCGTGTTTACTTTCAGAAGACGGCAGGAGACTGCCAACTCCAGTGCCCCTTGTTTTCACTGCATTTTCCCGAGTAACAAATTATGTCTCTCCTCTCCCATACACACCTAGTCACAGCAGGTAGAGCCAGACAGGCTGAATTCACCTGCTACCCTTTAGCTCCTAGGACCTGGTTGAGCCAGCCCTGAGGAGCTGCCGTGTATAGAGAGGCAAGGCAGCACTCGGGCAGGGAACTGAAGAAAAGCGCCCATGGGTACCGGGAGCTTCGCAGGCAGAGCACTCAACAGGAATCAGGATGACTAGGAGCAGAGCCATTCCGCAAGCTGATGCGGTGGCTGGAATGAAGCTCACACAACTTGGCCGTACGTTACTGAGAGTTGATGCGGTGGCTGGAATGAAGCTCACACAACTTGGCCGTACGTTACTGAGAGTTGATGGCTTCTGATTTATTAGCTACACATGCATAATAAGGACATTTCTCTGCATTGTTTTAACACAGGACACAACACCTCTACGGCACAGAGTGTGCAAAACTCACTGCCTCCCATGATAGTGATCTGTAGGACGATTGTGAACACGTTAGCACGGAAGCATGTACAGAACGCGCGGGGATGTGATCTGGTGAGCCAGCCAGGGGGCCGTCATCTAAATGAGAGTTTAAAACACTCACATGCTAATGAGCTGAATTCTGCAGACACACAGGCCTGCCTCTGACGTCATTTCTGATAAGGTCTTGCTTTGAAGCCAGCAAACTTTTATAGCGTAAGTCCGCAGATTTTTTGCTTGTGGGTTGGTTGGGTTTTTGTTTTTGGCAAAAGTTTTGAGAACTTTTGTAGTTCTCAAAGAGATAAGAACAAAGTTAACTTAAAACTGAACCATTAAGATGTGAATTGGTTTTGAGCCTGAACAAATTTACCTGAACCTAAATGTTGCTTTCATCTCACTGGATCTTTTGGTTACACATTATTGTATTCAATGGAAATTTGCATTTCAATAGCACAGATCACACGTGTTACTGTCTCAGGGACCTTTCAGAAGGGATGTACAGTGCCAGTTAGCAAAAAATTCTGTTTATTTATCCCACTGTCCCGCCATAGATTGGCACATTGAGTTTTACTTAGAGCCACTGATTGCATTTCCATACACCAGCTATTTTACTCTTTTTTTTCTCAGGTTCAAGTTTGGGAAATAAAATAAAATAAACACACCATGCAGAAGAATCAACCACAGAACCAGCCCATTCCTGCTCTGACACATTCGTCCTATAGGCATTTACTGAGTGACTCCTATGTGGCGGGAACCGTTCTGTGCACTGGGACCAGGATGGTGAAAGACACAAGCCACCCTCCCTGTCCCCCACGCAGCTTCCATTTGGGGAGTCAGTCACCAGAGGCTGACTTGGAGGGTGTGCTTCACGGGGCGGTGGCATCAGGAGCACCTGTGCATGCAGCGGAGGCGAGGAGTGGCTTGTCACTGTACATTGTGCTGTTAGGGAATGTGGGAAGTAGAAACGGTCCTTTCTAAAGTTTCCTTTCTTGTTAAAGAATAAGTGTGCTAATAACTTTGTTAAGTCCTATCCTATGTAGCTGTTAGATATGCCTTGCTTACAGGCACGTGGTATATTCTATGTCCTTGTACTTTAACCAAAATTTCTATGCTGGATGTACTCACAGGCATGTCCTAGCTCTCCATTGCTTTTACCTGTTTAGAAAAGTTTTAAGCTGTTAGCGAATCAGGTTTCCGTTTATATTGTGAGGTCTGGCTCCAGCCAGCGGAGATGAGACACAGCAGTAAGGACGACCCCAAATGCATAAGGGATAAATCTGTGTGTTTTGCTTTGTTCATTGTTCTTTCGTGGCCTGATGGCTACTGAGGGTACCTGTCCTGCAGTCCAGGAAGTAAAAATTGTGTTGCTGAAAGATCCTTTGTCTCAGTGCTAATTTTTCTTTGCAGCACCAAGCATCCATTTCCAACAGGGAAGGTCTTCTGGAGAAGGCAGCCTTTGAACAAAGTGGCTCTGGAGAGCAGATCCTTGGCCACTGATTAAATTTCTACATGCTATTGATTGGATTCATTTTGTTCTTGGGTTCAAGCTTGGGAAATAAACACACCATGCAGGAAAATCAGCCCACAGAACAGTCCTGGCACGAAGGGGGGTGCTGCTCCACTACACGCCCCTCCTGGAAGCCTCAAGCCCATATAGGCCGAGGTTGGCAGAACGACAGCCCCCAAAGGGTATCCAGGCCCTAATTTCCGGAACCCACGAAGATGTCCACCTTGCTGTTCCAGAGGAACAGGTGGCCGGGGGAATCAAGGTTGGTGCTAATCAGTGACTTCAAGATAGGGCTGGGGGAGAAAGGGTCAGCCTGCCTTGTCCAGGTGGCCCAGTGTGCTCTGATGAGGGCAAGGAGGGGCAGGAGAGAATCTGTGACGTGAAAGGTTCTCACCCAGAGCTTCGGGAAGGAACCAGCCTGTGAGAGGGGCTGCCGCCCTGTGACCTCCAGAACTGTAGGGTGATGACAGGGCCCATGTGTGATGATTTGTCACACTGCGATGGGAGAGGAACACAAACACCACCGCCTTTACCCAGGCCACACTTCCACCAATGCACATGTCATGGATCGTGAGAAACATTTTGATTTTAACTTAGAAATTCTAATACACGGTATTTTCTATTTTTATTATTGTACTGTTATTGCTCCTAACAATGAGTTTCACCTAATCAATGTTTTTACTATTGTAATGACAGATGTCTTTAAACATTTTGTTAAAAAGAGACACGTTCAGAACTAGTAGTACAGTGTTTTAAGGGAATATTACTTATGAGGCCTAAGCCTATGAAACAGCATAGCTGTTGTCTAACCTGTGTTTAAATGCACCTTCTTCTGTTTCTGTGGTATCATCTGGCCCTCTTTTGAGGTTGTCGGAATTGGGGATTACAGCCGAAGTACCTACGATGGCCAGGCAAAATGTTAGCAGTGAGGAGGGCAGGTCAGGTGCCCCCTGGGAGTGGTTCTCTCTCCACTGAGAAACACATTCTCTTCTGTTCCCGGCACATGTGCGTCTCCTGGTTCAACATTTTGCAATTTTGAGAAAAACGTGCCCCATTTAGTCCACTGCCGCCTAACCCAATTCAGTTTCTTCTTCTAAGTTCTACTGCCAAGGAAACAACTTCACACCATCTCAGTGCCAGGGAGCCCAGAGGAAGCCGGGAGGCTGTGAGAACCAGGGCCCAGGTCTGCTTCTCAGCAAGTCAAGCTAGCGGTGGCCAGATGGGGTGGGGATTTTTCAAGTCTGAATGACTACGGTTTGTCAGTTGTTCTTTCAAGTAAAAATGATGTTTCATGAGAAAAAAGTGGCTGGTTCAGCTTGCACTTCGGAAGATGCACAAGCGCTCGTCTCCCAGCCTCTGCAGCTCTATACACAGCCCAGACCCATTTAATCACGGAATTCTGAAGAGAGACGCACAAGCATCAAAGTTGAACAAAATCGGTCCTTGTCCTGCTAACCCTAGGACTCTCCTGGGTGAAACTGTTCCGGGACCCCTGTGAGAACAGGCTGCAGGGCCAGGCCTGCCACTAGCCCCGTGCAGCTGCTGCCTGGACTCTCGCAAGGCACCAAGTCTTCAGCCCCCACGTGCTCTTACGCCATCCGTGCAAATACCATCACAGCAAAAGAGGCAGGTGACGTCTTGGCATTTTTATGCAAAGAGTTTTGACCTTCAAAGCCCCAGAAAGTTGGTTTGGACTCTCAGAACCTGTGGAGCACATTTGTAGAACAGAAATCAGGGGAAAGCTAAGCCTCTTGTTCCCCACGGATTCTTTCAACAGTGTCTTATTATCAGTAGCTGAGTAGTACAGTGCACCCCTTACACGCGGCAAAACCATATAAAAGCAAACTAACTTTAGTTATATGCTCTTTCCTATGAATATGACATGTTCTCAATTTCAGAGTGGGATGCGCTGTGTTTTGCAGGAGATCGAGGAGCGACACTGGCAGCTGGGTGCCCTCTGCTGGCCACTCTGGGAAGTGGCTGGCCGGGAAGGCAGCGCTCAAACTTCAAGCCTAATACAGGGACGAAAGGTCCAGCTCTTTTTATAAAGTCTTCCCTTAAGAAGCAGATTCAAGATTTTCCAAACACTTAATTTACTTACTTTCAATCATTTACTTTTAAATAATTGAATTTTTTTTAAAGAATCAAGATTATTTTTTAGATTGAAATATGATTTAAAATATTTGGCGACATTAAATTTTCTGTAGTGCATCCAGGCATCTCATGAGGTAACTTAAAAGCAAACACCATGGAATATTATGCAGCAATCAGAAATGATGAGTTTGTGTCGTTTGTAGGGACATGGATGAATCTGGAGAACGTCATCCTCAGCAAACTGACACAAGAACAGAAAATGAAACACCGCATATTCCCACTCATAGGTGGGTGATGAAAAATGAGAACACATGGACACAGAAAGGGGAGTACTAAACACTGGGGTCTATTGGGGGGAAAAAAGGAGGGCCAGTGGGAGGGGGAGGTGGGGAGGGATAGCCTGGGGAGAAATGCCAAATGTGGGTGAAGGGGAGAAGGAAAGAAAAGCACACTGCCATGTGTGTACCTATGCAACTGTCTTACATGCTCTGCTCATGTACCCCAAAACCTAAAATCCAATAAAAAATTTAAAAAAAAAAAGCAAACACCAGAAGTAGTATCTGCGTGGTTTATCTTCCTGAGCCACGGGAGTTCAGATCACGCAGTCTTACTGTGCTTGAGAGCACAGACTCTGCCTGCGTGTGCAGGAAGAGAAAGAAAGGGAACAGGTCGTTTCAAGGAAGAGCAAATACACTGCTGAAGAAAACTTTCTGCCTGCACCTAGGACAACTCTCTACCCTAATATACATAATTAACACAACCACACATTCAAACAGGGGCTTGCCATGCAATGCCATGTCAGCGATCAAATTCTTAAAGAGTTATTCAGGGTTTGGACAAATTTGCATTCATGATCCCTCACAATATAGAGAAAAGCAATTGAACTGCTTCATATGTACTGACTTGGAATTAATTGACTCGATTCCATCAGTTACCAGCTGTCATTCTGAGTGTTCCCCAAATAGTTCTGCCCACTTGAAAAAGATACCTGGGACTTTCCTTAACATTCCCGGTTACCCATCTACGTATATTTACAAATGGGCATCCATCCCAGACATTAACTGAGCACATATTACATGCTAGACACTGCCAGGCTTTGGGAGGGGTCAAAGGCTAACAAGGGGTATTTCCAGTCCTGGTAAAACTGGACTATCTAGTTATCCCTTAGTGGTGCCAACACAAGGTGGGCTTTTGCAGGTCCTCTGAAGAGATTACTTTGGGGGTTCAGGAAGGGGAGAGCTTCATCATGCAGGAAGTGAGATCTGAGTTGGTGCTTGCAGATTGTTGTGATAATAACAGGCAGAAATGGCAGGGTGGGGTAGTCCAGATTGACAAAGCAAGTGACCAGCAGCCTTGGGTCAGGGCTGTCCTGGATGGATTCTGAAAACGAGAATAACAAAGTATATATTTTTAAAATATACGCTGGGCACAGGGGCTCATGCCTGTAATTCCAGCACTTTGGGAGGCTGAGGTGGGAGGATTGCTTGAGGCCAAGAGTTCAAGACCAATCTGGGCAATGTGGTGAAACCTGATCTCTGCAAAATACACACACACACACACACACACACACACACAGAGAGAGAGAGAGAGAGAGAGAGAGAGAGAGAGAGAGAGAGAGAGAGAGAGAAATAATAGAAATGGAGAAAATAGAGTGATATTAATAAAAGCAATGATAACATCTGCAGTATTTCCCCAAGAACCTGCCTTCTGCTTAATGATAGCCAGTACATAATTCTGCTTAATCCATGCCAGTTTTCACAATGACCTTTCCCCTCTTTCTTTTTTCTTTCTCTTTTTTCTACTAAAGAAGAAAGTCCCATCTCACTAGTTGAGTTCTGCTGGGGCCAGCTGGTGCTGGGAGGCTCTCTTCAAGGGCTCTGAAGGTCTTCATGTGCTCGGCTAATGAGCAGCTCCTGTCCTTGAGGTTGGATGGTTTAACGTAGAAGACAGTGGCAAGTTGATTCCTCATCTGACTTTGCAAAGTACATCTAAAGGGCATGACAGCATGCAGACATAGTTTCAAAATACACCCAATCATATGTCCTCAATGTTGGTGTGTAAGGAAACCATCTCATGCCGGTGGTTGGCCTTATTTAAAAACTTCTCATGCATTGACCCCCAAAGTGAACATTTTTGTTGTTTCATTCTTAGCAAGCTTAAGCCATTCAAGATACTGACTGGGCTAAATCACTTGAAATCATAGAAGTGGTCCTTTCTGGCATGATCTGTGTCATGAGAACAATTTTTAAATCTTCCACTTAACAGAGTCCCAGGACTGCCTCTCCCGCTGCCAGCCTGTCAGGAGGAGAAGCACTCTGTGAGCACACTGCCTGTTTTGTCACGGAGAGGGATGATGAGCTGCATGCTCTTGGTGGCATTAGTTCACAGTGTGGTGAGCCCTGCTCTCTGGGTGGGATGCAGGGGCAGCCACTGACTTCTGGGCAAATCCTCTCTGTGTGCACATGAGCTGGTCTTGATCTAACATTGTTCTGGGCTCCGTCCTAGTTCACGGCTCATTCACTACATTCAAAACTGCCTGCTCCTGAGACACGTGTGTGCAGTTGCAGGAAACAGGTGTGATAATGCACTCTGCCTCCTGGGAGCTGGTTTGTTCCCTGCACCTTTGTGACTTCACCAAGTATCTGCTGGTGTGCGACCGATGGTCATACCTGCTTTTTCACATGCTTGCATTTGTGTGTGTGAAATCCAACAGAACCAGGTGACGAAGATTTCTTCCCGTCGCTCATTTTGCATCTTCCCTGAACATGATGTAAGTGGTGAAACCGGAATCTGCTTTTATCAACTTCTCCACAGTCCCGGAGCGGTGCCTCCTCCTGCAGCGGAGGACGAGGCCTCTGCTGGTGAACGGTGCCTTTCAGGTTCCCACGGTTGCTTTTCTTTCCATGTAAAACGAGTCATTTCACGTTGGAAAACATCACTTTATGTTTGTTCTGGAAATACTCATTTGCTTTGTCTGAAAGGCCACCGTGTTTGGATGCCAGTTACATAAAGGATTCGATGACAGAAAAGCCTCAAGGACCAGAAGTTAATGCATCATCAAGAAAACCTAGTTTCAAAAATTTATATTTTCCATTAAAACACACCTGCGTTTAACGGCTTGTCCAAAACCATCCAGTGTGCAGATTCTCATTCATATTTATATCAGAGCCAGTCACGATTTCCATTCAGGATATTATTTTCCACTTTATAGTGAGTTCCTACAGGCATTCCAAGATCGTGTTCACCTCTAGGGAATCAAGCTTGTGCCCCTAATTCATTTTACAGTGAATTAGTGATTGTAGGGAAACCACAAGGCTGATGACTATGCTGATGAGCAGGTGATAGAACATAACACACGATGACATGAAATCTGAACTTCTACAATCAACCACGTTTCAGCAGAAACAAACCAATGATGTGGCTCTGGTGGCCCTTCTGCAACTTTTAGGGACACCGCATTCATTCAGAATGTAAATGTCTGTGAATAGGGCACTGGGGCTTTCACTCAAATAGTGAAATGTCTGCACCCAAACTGCTTTCCTACTTGCCCTCCGAAACCACGCAAGCACCCAAGCCCCGGGAAGGCAGCCAGGGCCAGCTCTTGGGTTGTAGATGTACTGGGAGCCACCGCTGTGGGGGAAGTCTGGGGGCACCGGAGGAGGCGGAGGCTTTGGTGGGGAGCGAAGGCCGTTATACAGGGCGTGGTGGCGAACAGGCTGGGTAGCGGGGAGAGGCCGGCAAGGGGAGGTCGGTGGGCTATGAGACCCCCGTGTGGAGGGCGCAGCCCGGAGCAGCATCTGCCTGGACGTCTGGGTGGAGCCGGGGGTCGTCCCTTCACCCCGCGACGGTGGATAGAGGGGCCTGCAGGAGGCAGGAGAGGGCGCCTGGCACGGGACCGAGGGACTCGGGCAGGCGGTCCCCCAGGAGCGGGGAGTGAGCCCGGAAGGAGGGAAAGCCAAAGGCAGGTGCGTTTGGAAACTGCTGCTTTGAGCCGCAAGGTGTTCTCAGGTTCTGCCGCGAGTCCCCATGACGTCCCCTGGTGTCCACCCCCGGGCGCCTCGCACTGCCAGGCAGGGAGCGCACGGAGCGCCCAGGCCACTGAGCTCCCGGGGGCGGCGGCGCAGGGGGAGCCCGGGGATTCCCAGCTCTGGCCTCGCAGCCCACTCTTGCTTGGGGTGAGGGGAACGAGCGGGGAGCTGGCGGGAGCGGGCTTGGCCCGAGCGGTCTCTGGGGAGGGTGGGCAGAGCCGGCCGCACAGAAGCCCCAGCGCCCGGGGCCGAGCAAGGAGGGACGCAGGGTCCGGGAGGGGCGGCGGCCCGGGCAGAGCGGCTGGAGGAGAGCGGGGCGCGCAGGTGGGGCAGGGTGGCCGCGGCCTTGGCAGTGCCCACTCCCGACGGGGCTGGGTCAGGAACAACGTCGCAGAAACACACGGAAGAGGGGCCCACGGCTCCCAAGGGCTGTGGGGAGGTTTGTGAGGCAGCAGCCTCTGGCCTGGGGAGGGAGGCCCCGCTCAGAGGCTGGGAAGGAGGAAGAGGACCGAACACAGAACCAACGAATGAATGAATGAATGAATGAATGAATGAATGAATGAATGGGGAAGGAGGGCCGGGCCAGCCCTGGACATCCAGTAGGTAATGGCCAAGGAGGTAAATCAAGTCCTGGGAGAGGCTGAGGACTGACCACAGACCCGCGGAGACCCTTCCCCGCGGGGCCACAGCAGCTGCCCTAGGGAAACCCGGTCCCAGAAGGAATGAACGGGCGTGGACGGTGAAGCAGGCTCTGGTGAGGGCACCAGCCTGCGGGGACTCGGGGCAGGGCGCTGCCTCCTGGGCATCACCTGGCAGCCTCCGGTGCCAGGGTCAAAACAGCCCATGGCTAGGCCACGGGCCGTGGTCTGCCCAGACGTGGCCCGGGCTTCAGGGTGTAGGCGGATCTGCCCGGCCTGAGATCGCCTCTGCCCCCAACAGTCGTAGGCCGCCTCCTCTAAGGGACAGCTGGCTCCTGTGGGAAGTATTTAGGGCGCAGTTGCACCCGAGGTTAACATCCACGTTCCTCATGACAGAACAGAAACCAAGAATAACCAGAATTTCTGAAGACCTCCTGGAAATCAGGAATCAAAGCTTCCCGGTTCCAAGGATAAAGGTTGGCAATGAATCCCTTAACTGGTGGCCATGAACACCTGAAACCTGCAAACGGATACGGAGCTCCCCACGGGTGAGCCTTCACAGTCTGAAAACACGAGTAAGGTTACATCAGGCGGTTCTTAGCCAGGCGGCTGGGAGGGTCCAATGGGCGAGCTACTTTGTGCCTTGAGGAAGCGTCAGGAAACCCCACTTCTGCTATGCCCAGCCTTGGGCACCTCCGAGTCTCTGGCTAGGAAGGAGCCTGATGGCGTCCCATGCAGGTGCTCCCTGACTGCTGGGGTGCTGTGGGAATGGTGCTGGAGAGGAGGACTGGCGCTTAGACTCCATGAATCTAAATCTCTGAAGAAAGGGCCTGGAGATCCGTGTTTCCAGGTTCCCAGGTATTTCTGTGCACAGCTGGGACCAGGGAAAGAACTCAAGCCCTCATCCAGATAATGCTTTCATCACAGGGTGGCACCATCCCCGGCCTGACTCTGTGGCATCACCATTTCACCACAGGGTCGCACCACCCCCGGCCTGACTCTATGGCATTACCATTTCATCACAGGGTGGCATCACCCCCAGTCTGACTCTGTGGCATCACCATTTCACCACAGGGTCACACCACCCCCGGCCTGACTCTATGGCATTACCTTTTCATCACAGGGTGGCACCACGCCCAGCCTGACTCTATGGCATTACGATTTCATTACAGGGTGGCACCACCCCCGGCCTGACTCTATGGCATTAGCATTTCATCACAGGGTGGCACCACCCCCTGCCTGACTCTATGGCATCACCATTTCATCACAGGGTGGCACCACCCCTGGTCTGACTCTATGGCATTAGCATTTCATCACAGGGTGGCACCACCCCCGGCCTGACTCTATGGCATCACCATTTCATCACAGGGTGGCACCACCCCCAGCCTGACTCTGTGGCACTACCAGCCCTTCTGCTAGAAGGTTCTCCCTGGCACCGAGCTGACTCCGTCTCCATTTAGCATTCACTCCTGGGTCCTGGTTCTCTTTCTGGCAGCCAAGAGAATGAAGCTTTACACTTGGCCTGGAATTCTTGTCCATGTGACTTTTTAGATGCCCATGAAGGCTTTGTGATTGATAAAGACTACTTGTAACCATTTATATTCTGTAAATATATATGTGCAATTTATTAAAATCACACACTTAGGAACTCTAATTTCTCCTAAGTTTTAAGATCTACTTACAGGTAATTTTTACTCTTTTTGTTATACACGTTGTTAGTTACATATTCACGAAGTCTTCGGTTCGTGTTCTCCCTCCCTGAAATTCAGTCAACTGAATTTCCTTAAACAATCAGTCTTATTTACAAAAGAAACAGGTTTCTTGTGACACTTTATGCTACGTTCATACATTTTCTCTGCTTTCTTGTTAAGCATTTCAGGTGCCCAGGCTGGAAGCAGTACCTGTCCAAGAACCTACAGACCCTCCAGTGAAGTAAAGAATTCGACTCTGGAATGCGGTGAACGTCAAGTTCTGTCAGCACTCAAAAACTTTTTAGACCTTCCATCTAAAAATCACACCCACGATTCAAAATAAATTACCCAGCTGAAAGAGCGACAGGTTTCCTCCTCAGATTCTCTAAATTGATCAGATCCGTCACCTGAGATACGCAGAACAGGTTCCTAGAGTTAATGCACAAGTATTATGACGATGGGATTCATTAAGTCCCTCACCCTGTCCTTTAGCTCACAGCCTTCCAGGAGCTAAGCGAGCACTTACCCACCAAGAGAACACTTAACACCCTGAAGTAGTTGAGTTTAATCCCAGGTGAGCTGGCCTTAACATCCCAGGAAACCTAGGACCATCTCAGTCGGCTGAGTACGCATGTGGGCCGGAGAGTTTTGACCAGGACCTGAACCCCAGAAGGACTGGGACTTCCTTCGAGCAAACCATGACCTTTCAGCCACCTCCCCTGCCAGCCAACATTTCACTCAAGGTTTCTATTCCTTCCACAATGCTCAGATTCTTCAGTGGGGTCAGAGAGAGGAGAATACCTCTCATAAGTTCTTGTGCAATATTTCATCCACTGTTTTCTCTCCTGAGCGCATGCCAAGAGCAGAGAAGTGCAAATCCCACAGTAGTAATGGGTCCCCATTCTGGAAGCTGCCCCCTGATGAGGACACCAGCAGCCTCTGAGGTTGCAGAAGGCCAGATGGCGGAGGAGGGGTGGCTTATGCGGGACCTGAGAACAAAGCACTTTGAAAGGAGATTGTTTGTGTATTTGGAGCCCAGTTCTTGTTTTTGCAATGTGATTTCAACAGGTGTGTGTGTGTGTGTTTAAAGAATGATTGTGCTTTTCAGGGCAACAAAACCAGATTAGGGCAATGCATTGTGAGGACTTCTTGCCAAGTTACTAACAGAGGAAGTCTGTATCACTGGAGTGGGATCTTAGGGTGCCTCCCTGAAAAGCCTGGAAAAGCAAGCACAATATGCATGATTAAAAACAAAATAACTGGGGTTGGCATTGCCAAGGCTTCGCTGATAACTTCTGTTTCCAGCCGCACTGTTTGCACACATGCAAACATATCTGTACTGCTTGTTTGGAAATAGGAATGGAGAGGGGAAGCAGGTGAGTAATCCTAGTTCTAAGCGTTTTCCTCAGAATTTCTTAAACCTCCATGAATACTATTATTTACTTGTAGTTGCTATTAATTTTAAATAAATTAATTAAATTTTATATTTCATATTTTTAATTTCATTCATTCATTCACTGGTATTTTTAGGGGGGAGTTATAAAAACACACACAAAGACTTCCAGGAGGTCTTCCAGGATCATCTACTGAAACTGCCCCCTCCAGCTTTCCTGGATCCCTCAGCCCAGGTCTGCCACCCCTGCTGTTTTGAGGGAATGCTCCCTACAAAGCAGCCCCTCGGGGGAGGCACTTGAGAACTGAGGAAACTGAGGCGTTCTGCTCTGCAGTACCAAGCGGGGAGGGAGCGCTTTCCGGCAGTTTGATTATGAGAACAATGAGCTTAAACCTGATGCCTTCAATCCACTGTGACTTCACCGCTGAGTTGGAGCAAGGGTTTCACCTTGACAAGAACAGTCCATGGCGGTGAGCGCTCCATCCCTCCTCCCAGTCTCTCACGATTGCCCTGGAGGTCCACATCATATGAGGTCACACCAAAAAAGGTTGCCACTTCATTAGCGCGGACTTCAGGCAATCCTGAGACACTGCCCACAAAGGGGAATACGTTCTCAGCTGATTTTTGAAGGCATATGTGGTGCCCTAGAAGACACTCAATTCAGCATCAACTCCCTTCAGCGTAGGCCTTCAAGGGAGACCCTCCGCCTTGCGGCCACTTAAATCCCTGTTTCCCGGGGGGTACGCCTGGACCTGGAAGGCTGAGCTCATCTGAAGTGCTTGTTTAGAGGTGGAAATTTCCAGCTCTCAGTCCAGAAAGACTCTTTGAGGGTAGAATCTTCCTTTTCAATAAAGCACTTCTTAAGTACAGGGAAGTGTAAACATTCTATTAGTTAAAACAAACAAACAAACAAAAAACACGACAGTTGATGTTCTTTGTTCAGGGTAATTCTGTTCTTTAAACTCACTGCAAACACTGAATTCACAAATCCTGAACCACTGACCTTAGGGGAAATACAAGATTAGCTTCCCGGGAGTCTCTGGACACAACATTTTCATTCACTGGTCAAAACAAAACTTTATTTTATGTGTGTTTCTGTTTAAATACACTTTATTTCCCATTGAATGCTGATTCATCAATACTGAAACTCATGCCAGGATGAAGCTCCTCTACCATGTGGATTTTTTCCGTAAGGGACAGCACACTAGACAGCAGGTCAACACTGTGCTTGGCGGGTTTTTTCAAATAAAAGTTTTGGCAAAATATACACAACAAAAATTTGCCATCAAGTACATTCACACTGGTGTTGTGCTTGACGTACATGATCCATCACCACCCTCAGAATGTTATCATCGGAAAGCCTGGACCCACTGACCAACAACTCCCCGCTCTCCCCCGCCCTGGGGGCCACTTCATTTATTTTTATTTTTTTGCATTTACTGGTTTATTATAAAGGATATTACAACGGATGCAGATGGAGATGCAGAGGGCAAAGCATGTGGGAAGGTGTGTGGTGCTTCCGTGCCCTCTCTGGGCATGTCACCCACCAGGAGCCACCATGTGCTCAGCTACCTGGAAGTTCTCCAAATGCAGTCCTTTTGGATTTGTAGGATGCTTTCTTTAAAAAATTCTTTTTCTCCAAGTTTTTATTGTGGTAAAATACATATTACACAATATGTGTTATCTTTTTCTGTTCTTTTTTTTAATTTTCATGGATTTTGGGGCAACAGGTGGTATTTGATTATACAAGGTTTTTTTTTTTTTTTTGAGACAGAATCTTGCTCTGTTGCCTAGACTGGAGTGAAGCCACATGATCTTGGCTCACTGCAACCTCTGCCTCCCAGGTTCAAGCAATTCTCCTGCCTTAGCCTTCCCCGAATAGCTGGGACTACAGGCGTGTGCCACCACACCTGACTAATTTTTTGTATTTTTAGTAGAGACAGGGTTTCCGGCTGGTCTCGATCTCCTGACTTTGTGATTCACCTAGCTTGGCCTCCCAAAGTGCTGAGATTACAGGTGTGAGCCAACATGGCTGGCCCCTATATGAGTAAGTTCTTTACCATCAATCAATGAATAGCTAAAGAAACTGTGAGATCACACACACACACACACGCGCACACACACACATATATATGATGGAATACTACTCAGCCATAAAAAGGAATGAATTAATGGCATTTGCAGCAACCTGGATGGGCTTGGAGACCATTATTCTATGTGAAGTAACTCAAGAATAGAAAACCAAACATCACATGTTCTCACTGCTAAGTGGGACCTAAGCCATGAGGATGCAAAGGCTTAAGAATGACACAATGGACTTTGGGGACTCGGGGGAAAGGGTGTGATAAAAGGCTACAAGATAGTTTCAGTGTATACTGCTCCGGTGATGGACACACCAAAACCTTGGTGGCCACTTTAAACAATGAAACCCCCAATAAAAACACAAAACCGTGAAAAACATGGCAGCAGATGCACTGGGCGAAGGACCTGTATTTACAGCATGAGCTGGATCACGGAGGCAGAGCAGCGACTGTTGGAGTTCAGGCCAGGGGACTCACAGTTTTCACTTCTTTGCCTGTTTTTGCTTAGGTTCACAAATGAGCAAAAGCAAGGGCAGTGTTGATTTGGGAGTTACAAATACAGTTTAGCAAGAAGGTGAATTTGCAAATACAGAACCTGTGAGTCACGAGGGAGCTGTTGTGTATTACGTGTTTGCTGAGAAGAGGCTTCCTGATCAGGATGGGTGCTGAACAGGAGATTCAAGTGAAAAATTATTTTTGGAGCAAAAGCCTAGAAAACAGGTTTCGTGTCACTAGAAAGAAGCATTCAACCCCTTTTGACAACATAAACTACAAAACTGCGCATTAACGACCTTTTAATGTTGGCAGGAAGCTCCGAGACCAATTTGAAGCAAAACATGCCCACTACCTAAGGTGATACAATGTAGTACATTCATTTCCTTTCTTCCCTTTGTCCCACATTTTCTTTATAAAACTTTTATAAGAGTTCCTTGGCTGCTAATTTTTAAATTATTATTTATATTTCACAAGTACTTAATTGTATGGGAGTTGGTCATACAATACCTCACTATCAACCAATTCAAAAAAGTGAATATAGATGATATGACACGGATATACTACAACAGCTCTTAAAATACAGATAAGAAACATACTGCAAATAATGTGTTTATAAAAAGGTTCTTCCAGAATCCAGAAATAAAATAAACTTTTGTGAACGTAAATGCTGAAGAGAAGATAAACTTTCTTGAAATGTACATGAATAGGTGACTACAAAATCCCCAAATAAGAGATCAAGATGTAACCAAGGTGAAGCATGGATGTATTCGCAATATTGAGTGTCATTAAGTCATAAACAACATGCCAAAGGGAATATGACTCAGGGGAAATGCAATTATCCAAAGGCTGGTAGGACTGAAAGGAATTGGGCTATGGGAGTGTAGGTTGGCTGTGTGCCCTGCACAAGGACCCCACTTGTCATGCTGCCACTAAAGACACCGCTCACTGTGTCCTGCAAATCTATGCTTCAGTTTTCTGGCCCATTTGCTAAACAGCAGCCAGCCAGATCCTTTATTAAAGAAAATCTAATATTGTCACCACCTGCTTTAAAAACCTTAGAGAATTATTGCTCTTCAAGTTTATCAGGAAAAAATGTGGAAAACTTTTTAACAGTTATATGCTATAAGCAAAATTAAAAGGCCAAGAAAGAATTGGGAAAAACTAGAAGACAAGGTTCTAAAAGAACCCTGAAAAACGTGAGGGTTCAAGGGTCAAGAGATCACACACCATGATCTATCCCACCCTCTCTCCATCAGAACGGGCAAAGGCCTTAACAGATTAACTAGAATATACAGTGAACAGGATAGTAAGTGTTCAACCTCATTAGTTGAAAACCAAAGCATAAAAGAATTTGCTTTACTACATAGCAAATTAACAAAGAATTTTAAGCGATAATACACAATGCTTCACAGAGTAAAATGTGAAATATCATATGTGGCTAGTGGGAGTGAACCCATCTTCACCTTCCTCGAAAGCTATTTGGCAAATCTCATCAAAAAGATTAAGATATGGACATATATTTTAATATTTAAGGATAAAGTTGTTCATGGCACATTATTTTGTACTAGGCAAAAAAAAAAATTAATGTCCCCAAATAGGAAAATAGCTAAACGAATTATGACAGACTATTATGTGACCATGAAAAACATCTGATGAATAATTTCAGTAACAGAAAAATGCCTGTTTTTCCAAAATGAAAAGAAATTGACATATAATACTATCTGTACAGCATGGTCCAGGTAAGTTAAAATGTTAGTGAAGATTATGTAGGAGCTAAGACATTTAGGTTCATGACTTTACTCTTTAAAATATTTTTGCTATACATTCTTAGTTCTCTTTCAAATATATACTTAACCACCATGTGGAGGCTCAAGGACCATCCTACACAGCCTGCCACCACCACTACTTGTGCCCAAAGATTGACCCACCTGGTATTCCTTCCCCAAGCAAAGTCTCACCACAGTCTCCACGAACAACTACATCCTAAGCCACTGAAAAACTCACAGACACCACCAACACTGAATACAACTGAAGAAATCACAAGAAGACTACTGTGCTCATCCAGAATCAAAGACAAAGCATTCTACCCAATCCACATTATAGATACATTTGTTAAGAAAGTATTATTCTATAAAGCCAATTTATAAAGTTGGAAGAAGCAACTGTTAAACTAGATCCAAATACACCAATGTAAGGAAACGAGAAACATGAAAAGCAAGGAAATGTGACACTTCCAAGGAATGTAACAATTCTCCAGTAACAGAGCCCAAAGAAAAGGAAATCCATTAAATGTCTAAAAAAGAATTCAAAATTATGATATTTAAAAACTCAGTGAGATACAAAACAACACATAAACAAAGAAGCCAAAAGTAATTCATGATCTCAATTAGAAATTCAACAAAGAGACAGATAGATAGCATCAAAGGAACCAAACAGAAATCCTGAAATTTAAGAATTCAATAAAGGAAATAATACATAAAATCAAGAGCTTCAACAATTGACTATATCAAGCAAAACAAATATTTTCTGAACTTGAAGACATGTCTTTTAAAATAACTCAGACAAGAAAAAAGGGGATACAAAAGAGAAAAAAGTCTATGTGCTATATGGGATACCATAAAACAATCAAATATTTAGATTTTGGGAGTTCCACAAGAAGAGGTGAGCAAAGCAATAGAAACCCTATTTAATGAAATAATAAATAAAAAATTATGAAGTCCTGCAAGAGACATAGACATCCAAATAGAGGAAGCTCAAATATCTGCAACTAGATTAAGATCAAAAAGATCTTTCCAAGGAATTTTTAGAGTTTAAAGAAGGAAAAAATGAAGAAAGGATATACAAACAATCAGAAAACAATTAAAAAACCACAGAAGTAAGTCCTCACCTACAAATAACACCATAAATGTAAGTGGTTTGAATTCACCAATTAAAAGATATAGACTGGCTAAATGGAAAAAAAAAAAAGAACCAAGTATATGTTTCCACAAGAAATTCACTTCACCAGTAAGAGTTTAAATATGTGTGTGACTAAAATGCATTTTAGAGATAATTCAGGGTTACTTAAAATCAAGATGTATAAATCAAAGTTAAAATATGTATGACTGCATCTGAAGCTCTAACTCAGTGTTTTTTGAGTCACCTTGTTCTAAGTGCACCTGTTGGTGTTGTCCTGAATCATTAGGATTTTATTTACTACGCTTCTGGTTTTTCAGTAATGAATTTCTGTTACTTCAGTTTGTTAAGCATAATTGGGTTGACCATACACAGTCATGCACTGGTGCATAAGGGCATCCACAGTCTCTTCACCCACAAATCAATTTGCAAGACAAGTGTGCAAGTATGTGCTGCATTTAAAATAGAAATGATCTATACTAAGGTTGCAAAGTGTCCTATTTATAACCTTCATCTATTCACTACAAATTATAGATTAAACTATCAAAAATCAAAGACAAAGAGAATTCTAAAAACAACAAAAGAAAAACAGTCAGTTCACATATAAGAGAATCTCCATTGGAATAATAGCAGATTTCTCACCAGAAATCTAACAGGCCAGAAAAAAATGAGATGATGTATTCAAAGGGCTAAAAGAAGAAACCTGCCACCCAAGAATGCTATACCCACCAAAGGTATTCTTCAAAAATAAAAAAGGAATAAAGTCTTTCTCAGACAAGCAAAAACTGGTGAATTCAGCATTATTAGACTAGTGCTACAAGAAATATTCAAGGGAGCTCTACATCTAGGAGAGAAAGGATGCAGTACACCGTCATGAAAACACACAAAAATATAAAACTCACTGGAATATAAATGGGAAATAGAAAGGAGTTAAATGATCACTGAGAAAACCCCATGAAATTATAAAGGTAAATAATAAAGGAGGAAGAAATGAACAAAGAATGTACAAACAATCAGAAAATAATTAAGAAAGTGCAGGAGTAAGATCTCACCTACAAATAATATCATAAATGTAAATGGTTTAAATCCCCCAATTAAAAGATATAGACTGAATGGAAAACAACAACAACAACAAACCCATGATAACTATAAGTTTCCACAAGAAACTCACTTCACCAGTAAAGACACACATAGACTGAAGTGGAGGGATGGAAAAAAATAATTCCACACAAATGGGAACCGAAAGCTTGCTGGCGTAGCAAAACTCATATCAGGCAAAATACACTGAAAGTCTAAATAAAAAACATAAACGAGACAAAGAAGATCTTTATATAACAATAAAAGAATCAATTCAGCAAGAGGATATAACAATTTTGAATATATATGCATCCAACACCAGAGCACTCTGATGTATAAAGCCATCGTTATTACAGCCGAAGAGAGAGGTAGACCCCAGTACAATAATCAGGGACTTCAACATCTCGCTCTTAGCACTTGACAGAACACGTGATCAGAAACAAACTTAATCTGCACCATAGAATACATAGACCTAACAGACATTTACAGAACATTTCATTCAACAGCTGCAAAATACACATTCTCCTTATCAGCACATGAAACATTCTCCGGGATAGACCATATATTCCACTGTAAGATAAATCACAACAAATTTTTCAAAATTGAAATAATATTAAGTATCTTCTCAGACTGCAGTGGAACAAAACCAGAAATCAACAGTGAGAAATACATTAGAAACTATACAAATACATGGAAATTAAACATGTTTCTTAACAATCATTAGTCAGTAAGAAAATTAAGAGGAAAACTTTTTTAAAGTCCTGAAACAAATGAAAACAGAAACAGAATATTTCCAAACCTATGGTACACAGCAAAAGGAGTGCTAAAAGGAAAATTTATAGTCATAAATGCTTACATGAAAAAAGCAGAAAGATTTCAAATAAACAGCCTAACAATGCACCTGAAAGAACTGGAAAAGGAAGAAAAAACCAAATACAAAATTAGTACAAGGAAACAACCTAGGGTAGAACTAAGCAAAGTAGACTAAAGATAAATCAACAAAACAAAAAAAATGGATAAACTACTAGCTAGACTAAGCAAGAAAAATAGAGAGAAGACCCAAATAAATAAAATCAGGAAAAAAAGACCTTACTACTGATACCACAGAAATGCAAAGGATTAGGGACTATTATAAACAACTATTTGATATCTAATTGGAAAACCTAGAGGAAATGGATACATTCCTAGACACATACAACCTATGAAGATTGAACCAGAAATACCTAGAAAAACCTAAACAGACCAATAAAAATTAACAAGATTGAATCAGTAATAAAAAGTCTTCCAACAAAGAAAAACCCAGAACCAGATGGCTTTACTGCTGAATTCTATCAAACTTCTAAAGAACAAATAAGACCAATTCTTCTCAAACTATTCCCAAAAAATGAAGGAAAGAAATTATTCCTAAATAATTCCATGAAGCCAGCATTACCCGGATACAAAAAGCAGACAAGGATATAACTTCTTTTTAGAAAGCAAAGAAAACTACAGGCTAGTGTCCTTGATGAACATAGATGCACCCTCAACAAAGTACTAGCAAAACAAATACAACAATTCATCAAAAAGATTATACATCATGGCCAAGTGGAGTTTATCCTAGGGCTGCAAAGATGGTTCCACATACACAAATCAATAAATGAGACACATCATATCAGCAGAATGAAGGACAAAATCCATATGGTCATCATATGGAAAGAACATACCTCGATCTAATAAAGGCTGTGTATGACAAAGCCATAGCCAATATCATACTGGATGGACTGAATGGAGAAAAGCTGAAAGCCTTTTCTCTAAGAACTGGAACAAGGCAAGGATGCCCACTATCACCATTCTTCTTCAACATAGTGCTGGAAGTTCTGGCCATAGCAACCAGGTAAAATAAATAAATAAGATATCCAAATTGGAAAAGAAGAAGTCAAATATTCTTTGCTAATGACATGATCTTATATAGAGAAAAGCCTAAAGAGTCACCAAAAACTCTTAGAACTGATAAATTTAGTAAAGTTGCAGAATACAAAATCAACATACAAAAGTTAGTAGCATTTTAACACACCAATTACAACCTAGCTGAAAAAAAATCAAGAAAGCAGTCTCATTTACAATCCTACAAAAGCAAACAAGCAAACAAACAAAGCCTTTCCTAGGAACAAACTTAACCAAGAAGGTAAAAGACATCTACAACAAAAACTACAAAACGCTGATGCAAGAAATCAAAGAGGACACAAATGGGAAGCCACCCAATGCTTATAAATCGGAAGAATTAATGTTGTTAAAATGACTATACTATCCAAAGCAATTGACAGATTTGATGTATCCCCTATCAAACTACCAATAACATTCTTTGCAGAAATGGAAAAAGCAATCCTTAAATTCATACAGAATCACAAAAGACCATAACTAGCCAAAGTAATACTGAACAAAAAGAACAAAGTTGGAGGCATCATGCTACCTTAC
This sequence comes from Callithrix jacchus, assembly GCF_049354715.1. Lineage (NCBI taxonomy): Eukaryota > Metazoa > Chordata > Mammalia > Primates > Cebidae > Callithrix > Callithrix jacchus. The sequence goes on from NC_133505.1 coordinate 172,474,585, forward strand.
TTCAAAGTACACTACAAAGCTATAGTATACAGAACAGTGTAGTATTGGTATAAACACAGACACAAAGACCAATGAAACAGCATAGAGAATCAGAAATAAATCCATTTTTTACAGCCAACTGATTTTTGACAAAGGCACCAAGAGCATACAACAGGGAAAGGACACACTTCTTCAATTTATGATGCTGGGAAAAGTGGATATCCATATACAAAAGAATAAAACTGAACCCCTGCCTCTCACCATAGATAGAGATCAACTTAAAATGGACTAAAAATGTAAACTTAAAAATAAAAACCATGCAACTACCAGAAAAAAACAGATAAAACACTTCAGGACATTGGTTTAGTGAACATTTTATGACGAAGGTTTCAAAAATAGACAAACAGGACTATATGAAACTAAAAAGGTTCTACACAGCAAGGAACAAATCAACAGAGTGAAAAGATGCAATCTTTGGAATGGGAGAGAAAATATTTGCAAACTATTGATTTAACCAGGGACTAATATCTAGAACATGCAAGGAACTCAAACAACTTAACAGCAAGAAAAACAAGCAATTTCATTAAAAAGTGGGCAAAGGACCTGAATAAACATTTCTCAAAAGAAGACATACGAACGGCCAACAAGTATATAAAAAATGCTCAAGATCATTAATCACTGGGGAAAAGCAAATCAAATCACAACAAGATATTGTCTCACTTCAGTTAGAACGGATACTATCAAACAGACAAAAGATTAAAAATGTTGATGAGGGTGCAGAGAAAAGGGAACTCTCATACACTCTTAGGAATGCAAATTAGTACAACCATATGAAAAGCCCCACAGAAGACTACAAATAGAATGGCCACATCATCCAGCAATTCCGCTACCGGGTATTCATCCAAAGGAAAGGAAATTAGTATATCAAAGGGATACCTGCATCCCTGTGTTTATTGTAGCACCACTCACAATAGCCAGAATCTGGAATCAATGTAAGTGTCTATGAGAGGACAAATGGATAAAGAAAATGTGTTATAACACAATGGAATATTATTCAGCCATAAAAAAACAAAACCTTGCCATTTGTAGCAACATAGATGGAACAGGAGGTCATTATATGAAGTGAAACAAGCCAGGCACAGAAAGCGAAATATCATGTTCTCACTCATGTGGGAACTAAAAAAGTTGACCTCATAGAGGTACAGAGTAGAATGATTGTCATCAGAGGCTGGGAAAGGCGGTGGACAGGGGAGATGAAGAGAAGTTGACTAATGGGCACACACATACAGTTAGACAAGAGAAAGAAGTTCTAGTGTTCCGTAGTAGAGTAGAGTGACAATAGTTAACAATAATTTCTTGTATATTTCAAACTAGCTAGAACAGAAGATTTGAAATGATACACAAAGAAATGATAGATTATGCGTGTATTGAAAAAATCACATCTTCTCCATAAATGTGTACAATTACTATGTGTCAATAAAAGACAAAAAGGAATGAATTATTCATATAAGATGGATGGATCTCACAAAAACTGTGCTGAATAAAAACTTTATATAGGCCAGGCACAGTGTCTGATGCTTGTAATCCTAGCAGTTTGGGAGGCCAAGGTGGGTGGATCACCAGAGATTGGGAGTTCGAGACCAGCCTGACCAATATGGAGAAACCCCAACTCTACTTAAAATACAAAATTGTCTGGGAGTGGTGGTGCATGCCTGTAATCCCAGTTACTGAGGAGGCTGAGGCAGGAGAATCGCTTGAACCCAGGAGGTGGAGGTTGCAATGAGCCAAGATCACGCCATTGCACTTCCGCCTGGCAACAAGAGCGAAACTCCATCTTAAAAAAAAAAAACTTTATACAAATAAAAAATGTCTGCTTTCCTTTTTAAATTAGAACAAAAAAAAAAAAACAACAAGAAAAGCTACAGATGTTTTGGACATGAAGAAATGAAGTGGTGGGGATGAGTCCTGGCGAGACAGCGCTCCTGATGTGACCTGGTGAGGTGAACACAGGGGGAGAACAGAGAGCTTTACATGGCGGGGAGCTCTAGTCCTTCACATGGCTGATTAGGTAGCACCAATAATCTAGAGAAGAAATTCAGCGAGAGACATTTTGGGGAACTATTTAGAATAAGACTAGTTTAAGATAAACTGAATTTGAGGTCCCTAGTGCTTTAAAAAGAGGTGTCTGGCCAAAGTGAAGTTTATGGGACATTGGCAGCTGGTGGGTTTGCGTGCACTTCCCAGGCAAGGTAAGCGCCAGGAAGAGCACCCAGAGGCAGAACCACAGGGCAGCATGTGCCAACCCCAGGGGTGATGACTGTGGGTGGGCTGGAGCAAATGGAGGGGGGTAGGCTTTGATCCTAGGGGTGGGGGGATACTGTGTCTGTGCAGGCTGGAGAAACAGGAATGTCTGGGGAAGAGCAAGAGGAGACAGGATCAAAGGTGGAAATCAAGGTGTTTTCAAGAAAATGACAGACTGGGCCGGGCGCGGTGGCTCATGCCTGTAATCCCAGCACTTTGGGAGGCCGAGGCGGGTGGATCAGGAGGTCAAGAGATCGAGACCATCCTGGTCAACATGGTGAAACCCCGTCTCTACTAAAAACACAAAAAGTTAGCTGGGCATGGTGGCATGTGCCTGTAATCCTAGCTACTCGGGAGGCTGAGGCAGGAGAATTGCCTGAACCCAGGAGGCGGAGGTTGCGGTGAGCCGAGATCGTGCCATTGCACTCCAGCCTGGGTAACAAGAGCGAAACTCCGTCTCAAAATTTAAAAAAGAAAATGACAGACTGACTCAGTGAAGCTTTTCATTGGAGACCAATAAATCTGGAAAATTCAGCCGGGCTACCACTGCGGAGGTGCTGAGTGCCAGAAGCACTGCCTTGTACCCATTTGGGAATGAATCTCTGTGTTCAACTGGATGCATTTTTGCGTTTGTAAGGTGTTCCCCGAGGGTGGCCACAGAGCCAGTAGAGCAGGCCTTCGTGAAACAACTTAGTGCATGTGTCTGCTGGTGTCACTTTCCTCTTAGTCATGGCAGTGTTACTGTATTTGTAACATGCACATTTTATTTGAAAGAGTCTACATCCCACGCATTTAATAAATTAAAGCACAAAAACATTTTTAAGCCAGTACTGAGAAACCCCACCAAGAAGTACTGCCTTTATTAACCTTGTAGCAGGAAGACTCCTCCCTCCAGTGACTGAAGGCTTATACCCCCACCGCCACACTGGGGTGGGTTGCGTTGTGGTGGGGACACACACTGAACATGCTGGTAGGGCCAGAGGATGTGCCTGGGATGCCCTTTGGCACTATCCCCTTCCTTCTAGACAGCACGCCAGGCTTCCCCTAGGGCAGTGGCAGCGGGGGTGGGGGCTTGGGGAAATGTCCCAGTGCAAGTTTCAGGGGTGGGCCCCTCCTGACTGAACACAGTGAGTGCAATTGTTCCTTTGGCAAACACGATTGCTCAGGTTGGGCAGAAGGACAGGAAGCAAATTCTGCCCGAAAAGACAAGGGGAGCTGTGTTTTCTTTAACAAAAAGCATTTTATGTGATATGGAAGATTTCACTAGGAAAGTGATGAGTGCAATTGAAATGCCACAAACACTCCACGCAGTCCTTTGGTGGGACAAAAGCCCGTTTCCTGAGACCACAGAACACTAATAAGAGATCAGTGACCACCCCCAACACTGAGTCAGGTGAACGCTACATGCCATGGACATTCCCAGTGAAACCTGGACTCTGCGGCATTGAATCCAGGTGATTCCAGAAGCCAGGTGTCTCAGGTGACACCAGGCTTCAGCTCTGAAGGAGGAGCTGTGCTTGCTGAGGGTAACGCCAGTGTGGAAGGCGGACACGTTCACATCCCTCACGTGAAGAATGGAGACTTCTAACCCCTCTTTGGCCAGGTTGCTCCTGGGCCTCAGCCTTTTTGCAGGGGAAGCCAGAATGTTTGGGTCCCCCAGGTCCCCCTGCAAGCCTCAAGCTTGAGTCTCCAGCTTGAATCCAATACTTAGAAAAGATGATGTGAAAATCATCTCCTCTGTTTAAAATCTCTGTCCCTTAAACACCAGTGCGTTCCCTTCCTTAAATGGCGAGTTCTCAACATATCCGAAAACAAAAATACCGCTACTAGGACCTTTCTGGGAAGCAGAGCAAAACCCTGACATCGGTGCAGAGAGGTAGTTCCCGGGTTCTTGGCTCCCCTGCGAACATGCTCTGTGAGAGGGTCCATCAGCCTCGCTCTCTGTTTTCATTTGAACATTTGCAAAATAGTAATAACTTATAATTTCCTATTCTAAGTTCAGTGTTTGAAAGGCAACTGTTGCTTTGGTTCAACTGTCTCTGCAAGACAGAGCAACACTTGTTGATCTCATTTTAAAAACTGAGCTTTGTATTATAGATAGCTTTTAGGGATTTTTTTCTTAACTTAAAAAAAAGTGCTTGGGTTTAAGCTAAGCATTTGAATTTGACATAAGATACTTGCTGTTGAGGCATACGTTTCTAGAGGCAATGTGAAGGACGCATTGTGAAACTTAGATGCAAAAAAAATGCCCTTCTTAATTTGAATGAAAAAAATAAGTTAGGCTATTCCATTTTTATTTTGCTCCAACTCACTGAAACACATACTGTGAAGGAAAATGCATAAATATCTGAAAATAAGTTATTTGTTTACTACTGGATTAAAAAAATCATTTAGGAATTTAAAGTATGTACATGGGTTAAGACTGTGTTAAAATGCTGAAAAAAACCCTGCTGCTTCTTCCATAAATGGAAAGCCCAACACGAATATAGATGTCTAATATTGCCACTCTTCTCTAAGGGACAAAGGCTGAAGCTCGTTCTCCAAGTCCCAGCAAACAACATGTGGTGAGAAAATGAAGCATTATGGGATCATGGGCAAAGCAGTCAGGAAATGAACACAGCCAGGGCCGATCACTGCTTGGGAGACAAGGGAGAAGAACTGACGAAACCTGTAGCACTAATCCCGGCGCACATGCAGGTCTCAGGTTTCCCGGTCAGCACCGCTTTTTCTCATTTTGCCTTCATCAAACCCTGTTTGTCAAATGTGGAGACAGATTCAAAGTTGGGAGCCATCACTAACGGAGCTACCCGGGTTCTGGGGGGAAACAAAAATGAACAGACTTTTCCTTGGTAACCTGCTGCTCACAGGAAGGAAGAGAACTTGCTTTGCATTTTAAAAAACATATTTAGCCAGAGTAGGCAGGCTAAATCACCTTCAGCTAATTTTCACATCTAAGGTTCAGTTTGTGAGACACCCTAACTGGGTACAAATTTATTCTGCAAATTTAGTTCTTCTCCTGAAAGATAAGAAGGATGACATAACTAGGTTTGTTTAAAGCAATATTATCAGAAATGATCATTAGATGACTATAAAACATTTTTAAAATTAGTGTTACGCAATTAATGGTGCTTATTGAGGAACTGTCAATAACACGTGTTTTCTGTGTCCTCCAATATTATTTTGCAGATGTCTGCACAGTTCAAATTATTCACAATTGAAAATGGGAAGTGGGAGAATAATTAAAGTATATTTCAAGCCCACTAAAAACTTCCATCAAGTTGTCAGCGATGTGTCCCATCTCCAGTATGACGCACTGGGTCTGCACTGGAATGTCACTATTCCTTCGGGTAGCGGGCATCAAATTCCCAAAGACAACTTAGAGCCTTATTTGCTTCATTCTCCAGAGTTCAAAAAGACAAGGAACTTGATCTGAGAAAGGACACTGCGTCAGTAGGGACCCAGTTATTAGTTCTAGTTAATATGGAACTAGTAGTCAGTTTCCTAGAGAGGAACAGAAAGCAGAAAAATACATTTATTTGAAGTAAAGAAATGTGCACAATTTCAAAGACTAATAGAAAAAGGCGAGGGAATGCAGTTCATTAGAAATGCTTGATTGTTGGTGTGTGCTGAGGACAGCTGTCTTGGGTCCAGACCTCACCCAGCTTTTAGTAAATAAATCTGTCTCCTTCCATTCTCCCCAGAGAGTTGGTTTAGGACAAACTTGTGCATGTGCCTTTCCTGCTAAGAGGACGACATCAGGAGAGGTGGCTACTCTGTATCTTTCATCGTTGGCATAAATGGACAACAGCATGAGCATCAAAACTCTGATCTCCTATGAAACACCATGGAAACTCATGGAAATGCCACCTTGGTTATACTCGGTCATCTTCATGACCGGTTCTGCCAGACTAACCTGACCCTTGGTATACAGTAAGTGTGCAATAGTTATTTCTGCTCAGCTTTACACAGGGGCATTTAATAGTCATTAGGGACATTTTAAGCACTTCAGAGGGAATTATCTTATCAGCCCCCAAAGAATTTAAATTTTAAATATCTCTTGATTAGCACAAGACAAAAGCATTAACTTTACAAGTTCTTACTCAGGAAAGCATTGAAGTCCAGAACTGGCCCGAGCACCGATTCTCAGACCTTCCTGAGGGTACACATTGAGGTCCTTTTCTGTACCTGTCATCGCTAGAACCGAAACATTCACCGTGATTTTTTATTTTTTATTTCTGATAAGACCTGTTTTCTTCTACTGTTTTTTTAAACCCAGAGACATTTAAACCTACCAGATGTTTGATAATTGCCATACCTTCTTCCTCTATTGGTTTTTAAATGTGGGGTTTTACTTTGGAGAAATTAAATGACTTGTTTATGGGAAAATAGCTGTGAAGGTCAGAGCAGGGATTAGGACATAATATTCCTGATAAAAAGCCCATGACTGTTTCTACCACATCAGAGTCACATAAAGTGGTTTTTTAAAGAAGGTTTTATGGATGACATGAGGCAGGTCTATGCATCTGGCAGCACAGTCAGAATTTAAAATGCCTCTTACACATTTGAAAATTGTGTCGGAGCTTGTGAATTAATGAATACCACACACGTTCACTATGGGACTGATCCATGACAAGTGTCAGGACATGCACTGGGGCTTCTAGGGTCTTAGTAACAGCCTGCATTTCCCGAGGGTTCAAGGCCAGCAAGAAGCGGGTATAGTTAGCAGTGAGCTCAAAAAAATAGTAAAGAAAGCAATACCAGCCTGTGATAAACCCACTAACTCATCAGATATTATCAAATAAGGAAAGAAAGGAAAATCTAAACATTACTTAATCCAGATGCTGGCTTTTTTTTAAAAAAAGATAAAGAAGCATGATATTCTAATTTGAAGACCAGATAATCTCTGCTTATTAAAGGAAACCCAGGATAATAAACTAGACTAAAGCCTCAAACAGTGCAACTCCTTGGCACCTGAAGAAATCAACAAAAATGCGGAGAAGAGTCTTTGGATGGCTCTTCATTCTGACCATTCCCATGTAGAAACCAAAAAGCACAGAAATGAGGGTGCCGGTAGCAAAACAAGTAAGGATATTACTCCCCAATATTTTCTGTTAGATTCCTTTTCTCCCCGCAGTTCAAAGTTACCACCGCAAGAAATATTACTTATTTAGGAGCTTCAACGGTTAAAAACCTGCAGCCTCGCCGTTCGCTGTAAGAGTGGCTGCCAAACCTCCGTGCGTCATGGAGCGGAAAGCCTGCAAACCATCATAACTTCCCGGCGAGAACTGTTCGGGGACTGAACTCAGAGCTGCGATCTGTCTGCCGGCCGTTCGGCAATCACAGCTTGAGTTAGCTTTGCTCCGAGACCCAGCTGAAGTCCTGGATCCAGCAAAGGGAGGAGCAACCGTAAGAAAACAAATTCCGACTGAAACGCAGCAGCCACAGAATTTCCTAGTAGTGCGCGCTGAGTGTCAGCCTGCTGTATGCGGGCGTATCCTGTGGATTCAGAATTCGTATTGGAAGTGTCTGCATTTAGAGCACCAGTAGCCTGGATTCTGTAGCAAGCGTGCCTGGTGTTTTTAGTTTGAACAAAAAAGGGTTTAATTATTACTTTGGTTTCTCCCTGAAGGCACTGTCTGCCTTTAGAATGAATACTTGTTTTGGCATACGTGTGGGTCTCAAAGCTTACGACTCATTGACAAGCCCCATCATTCAGTCTCCTTTCAGAAATGATGTATTTCTTCCTCTTCTGGTTTCGCTCTTGTTATAAATTCCACGTAGGATTCGATCCATTGGAACACCCTAGCCCTCTGAGGTTCCCGCCAGCCTTCCCTTCCTCACCTTCCTCTCTCTCCAAGAACAACTGTACTTAAAACATGTTTCCAGCTGGCCTCCTCCTCATTCTCATGACTGCTGCTTTCCACTAGGATGGCCATTCTTCATGGGAGACCGACCACGGGTCAGCCCGCACCATTCAGTTGCTCCTGAAATTCTCTTCTCACTTCCAAATATCCTTCTGATTTTTTTTTTTTTTTTTTTTTTTTTTTTTTGAGACGGAGTTTCGCTCTTGTTACCCAGGCTGGAGTGCAATGGCGCGATCTCGGCTCACCGCAACCTCCGCCTCCTGGGTTCAGGCAATTCTCCTGCCCCAGCCTCCCGAGTAGCTGGGATTACAGGCACGCGCCACCATGCCCAGCTAATTTTTTGTATCTTTAGTAGAGACGGGGTTTCACCATGTCGACCTGGATGGTCTCGATCTCTTAACCTCGTGATCCACCCGCCTCGGCCTCCCAAAGTGCTGGGATTACAGGCGTGAGCCACCGCGCCCGGCCCATCCCTCTGATTAATTGACAAAAAATTGTATACATACTCATAAATACACAGTTTTTACATATGTGTACAGCATGGTGTTTTGAAATATGCGTAATTGTGAAATGGTTCAACTGCACTCATTAATATGCTTACCTCACATATTTATAAATAATGTGATACTTTAAAAAAAATCTAATCTTAGTGTGATTCTTTAAAAACTAATCACATTTGAAATTAGAATCCTTTAACGTGTCCAAATGAAAACCCTCCTACTCTACCTTTTCACAAAAATTGTAACAAAATTAAATATAAAAGTAACTAACATTCTCTAAGAGGTTTCTATCAGCCAATCCCTGAGCTGAATGTTTTCTATATTATAAAAGCATTCTTCACCAAACAACCTTCTGAGGAAGGCAAGATTATTATTCTATTTTATGAAAAAGAAACAAAGGTTCAGAGAGACTAAGTTATTTTTCTAAAATCACATTCTGAATAAATGATGGAGCCGGGATTCAAACACAGGTCTTTCAAAAACACAGGTTTTTCCTTTCCAGAGATAAACAGATTGGTGATCATGGGGCCAGGTAACTGAAGATACCACTTCATTTAAAGACAGTTTTAGCAGAACAAAAGTACACCTCGAATTATAGTAGGACACACTCCACCAGACTCCACTGCCCTGTTTACTACCCAAAAATCCTGCCACATTTTATAAAATCAGATTGGAAACGAAACCATAGCTGCCTCTAGTCTTAACATCAAGAAGCAGTAGCTTGGATTTCTATGTCTTTGTTGAATATTTCTACCCGCTAAGTCACCTGATTTGAGAAGTCATGCATGGTCGTCAGATTTATTTAACTGTGTTAACAGGAAGAGTTAAGTTGCCAGAAAACTACTAACAAGGATAATTTTTAATGTTGCTATTTACAGGGTCAGTAAAACGAGGAAAGCATCAGCTTTGAAGCATCGATCACTTCCCTACTGTCCAATCAGCATCATCCTCACTTAAGAGTGATGTTCCTAAAATATTGTAGAAGCCTCGAGGGTAAGGACAAGAAATGTAGATGTGACATATTTAGAAATCTTGAAGAAACAGTAACTTGTTTAAAGGGATGTTGTGGGAGACAGAATCATGGCTCGTAGGGTAATAGGAACTTTGCCGGTGTGATGAAGAGTCCTGAGATGGGGAGATGATCCTGAATTATCCAGGTGGGCCCTTGTAAGAGGGATCACATAGGTCAAGGGAGATAAGAGAGATGTAGCAATGGAGACGTGGGGGGGGTGGGGGTGACACCCTTTGAAGACGGAGGAAGGGGCCATGAGCCAGGGAACGAAGGCAGCCTCAAGAAGTGGAAAAGGCAAGAAAAGAGAGTCTCCCTGGAACCCCCAGAAGGAGCATGGCCTGCTGCCATCTTGATTTTAGCCCAGTGAGACCCATTTCAGATTTCTGACCTCTAAAACTGCTCAAATAATGAATTCACACTGTTTGAAGCTAAGTTCATAGTGATTTGTCACAGCAGCAACAGACACTTGTACAGATGTCAGCCTGAAATGTTGGGGTGCAATTGACCTGGATATAATGTCTCCCAGCATCATTTACAGGCTTAGAGGCACCTGTTAAATTAGGACAGAAAATGGCATTGTTTATAATTTCACTCATTTGGACAATTATTATACCAGGTATTTAAAGGTATAGCATTCATACAATGGTCATAAATGGATTAATTGGATTTTATTTGAAATGGTGAATTTTATCAAATTTGCTAATGGAGTTCAAGCTGCCGGACCTTCAAAATCTTAGCTTTTCTATAGTTTGAGCAACTTTGAGGGATCAGCAAAATACCTGGCACCAGAGAACCCATCAATATCCAACTTCTGCATCTGTTGTCCCATGACCGTCCTCTCTCTGGGCCTTTGTGTCTGCACATGGCCTTCTTTTAAGGACACCTGTCCTGTTGGATTAGACCTACCCTAATCAGATATGATCTCATTTAACTTAATTCCATGAGCAAAGCCCCTACAGCCATCCCTTGCTATCTTCAGGGGATTGGTTCCAGGACCCCGCCCCCCACCCGCCATAGATATCCTTGGATGCTCAAGCTGCTGATGTAAAATGCTGCAGTGTTTGCATAACCTACACACATCCTCCCTTGTACTTTAAATTATCTCTAGATTACTCATAATACCTAATTCTTATGCTAATGTAAAAGCTGGGAAAACAGTTGTTATACTTACTATTTTATTTGTATGATATTTCGTCATTGTACTTTTTTAAATTTTGTAATCTTTTCAATCTGTGGTTGGTAGGATCAGTGGATGTGAAAATCACAGATATGAAGGGGCCAACTGGGTTTCCAAATTAGCTCACATTTATAGGTTCTGGGTGGACATGATTTCTGGGGGTGGAACTCTTTAACCCGGTAAAGTTGGGAAATATAGCCTATCAAACTTGTCTTCATTGTGATCCAGGAAGCCCATAAAATCCAGTAGTGAAAGAAATAGAAATTACTACCTATTGGAAAATAAAGCTCCAGAAAGAGAGTAATTTGTAGAAATTTCCAGGGGAGAATTTCTTTTTCCTCTTAAGAGGAGGCCAGTGTGGGACTTGGGGGCTGTGAGCCCAGGTGCATGAGTCAGGTCAGTCCTCCTGACCACTCTGCCAGACCGTGTCTTTGGGCCATTTGGCCTCCTAATAATCCTTTGGAAGTAGGTGTAGAGTCAATACCAGTTAACTTCCTACATGCCCAAAAATAATATATTTGAATTAGATTCTTATAGGTATTGCCACAGTACAAATTTGCCCTGTTCAAATTACTGTGTAGTTTCTCTTGTCTGATTGGATCCAAATAGAAAATTGGTACCAGGAGTGGGGTTTGAATCTACGTGGATATATGTTCCTGTTTATGATTAAGTTGTATTTGTTTTCAAAATTCAAAATGCAATGGTGTTGGGCCAGGTGCTGGATGCAGAGAAGTGTCTTCTCGTTTTGCCCTGAACACCTCCCATTTTTAATGAGATTATTTTTTTCTGACCATACATTTTTCTACCCAAATGAGCCCTTATACATTTGTGCAAGTGTAGAGTCCTTCGTATGTTCATCTACTCCATCCCCACATTCTTCTGCCTCAACCTTGTCCAGGGCCTTTGGTGTCATGTGATGCCATTTTTCTCTGATATTAAGTGTTACTAGTTTCCGGTCATAAAATCATACCATGTGAGGACTTTTCATTGGGCACAGACTCAGGGGCAGCTGGTTACATTTGGCAAATGCTACAGTCATTTATCAAACCTTCTAGGCCCAGGAAAACCCAAAGCATTCCTTTTTGCCAAGCACTTTTCCCTCCTAATTTTTAAATCCATGTGCATTTCAAGGGAAATTTAATCCGTATGTTTCTCATTGCTTTACACTTAACTCATCGTTTTGTCATTTCCTAAGAGCTTTGGATGTTGAAGAAGCCTTCTTGCCATTTCATACGCCTTTCTTTTTGTTCTTGAAACCACACAGCCACATTTGTGAACAAAAAAGAAAAATGGTAAACAAAACCAGACTTTGAAAAGGCTCATGCTGATTGTATATTCAGAATCTGTAAGACATTGAGATGGGTTCTAGGCTTGTCTGACGCATTCCACCTTCTTTACTAAACCAGAATACCACGCGATGCTTTGCCTAATGGTAATGGGAATGCTCAACTAATTTCAAAATGTCAGCCCTTCAAAACCAGAAATGTTTAAATAAGTAACATCTAAACACCATCCTGCAAGACAGTAAAACGCTCTCTAAATATACACAAATTACATCCCTTATAAGTAGTTTTCTAGCTGAGGACACAGCAACAAGCGATTTCTTTAGGTCAGCCTCTCCCAGATTGCATTTGACTAAACACACAAAGTGAAGGAAATAATGACTGCACTAATCCAAGAAGCTGTCAGTGGATTATTTCTCCTCACTTTGACGACTCAACTGCCCCCTCCATCACACATACAAATATATACATAATTTTCCTTTTACTCTCGCAAAAATACAAGTCACTTGAAAAGATATTGCCCATGACATTATTTGTGTCTTATGCGAAGTGTGCCACCAGGGAGAAGGGTTTAATGAGCAAGTCACATGACCTGCTACCTGATGACATTACTGATGGCAGCTGCCACCACCCAGCACCTCCTCGAATTTCATCAGACACCAGTCACGTTGGAATCAGCCCTTTGGCCAAAAGAATCACTAATCTAAGTGGCAGTGAAATAAACTGAAATATGTGGCAGACTGATTTCTGTCCCTTCCTAAACCTAAACCTAGTGCCAAGTCAGTGTCTACCATAGCATGATATTGATGTTGTACGAATAAATGAAAACTGATCATTAATACCATTGTGTATTATAAAATCAAGCATAAAAGTAAGTTATTAGAGATGTCTAATTTGAAAGAATCCAGACCTCAGGTAGGCATAGGTCAAGTATTCCCGCCACTGCCTTAACAAGGAGAGCGAGCTCTACTGCTAAGTTTCCACCGGCATTTTTTATTTAGGTTCAGCATGGCCATGAGTTGTAGCCTCAACAGTGTTTTGCTGAAAGCTGAGGACAACCCTCAAAAGCATGTAAGAACGGTAGCGTTTTCACACAGTATCAGCAAATGTGTGTTCAGAAGTATGCTTGGGCTCCCATCATTCATGGCACAGCTATCTTCCAAAAGCTTGTTTAGCTGCTTAACAAGTGATCCTTGAAAGGATCACTGGGGTGGGCGGGGGGGCGGGGAGAAGGCTCCCTCCTGGGAAACTCTGATCATGGCTGCGAAACAATTTCCCGGTGTGTTTCCAGAACCTTTAGAATTTTTTGGTGTTTTGGTTTATTGCATCCCTGTTCTCAACCTCAGGAGCTAAAACACAGAAGAAAAGAAAACTCACCTATCACAGTGAGAAATTAAAAGAAGCATTCCCGCCAGGCACAGTGGCTCACGCCTGTAATCCCAGCATTTTGGGAGGCGGAGGCGGGCAGATTGCTTGAGGTCAGGCATTCAAGACCAGCTTGGCCAACATGGTGAAACCCATCTCTACTAAAAATACAAAAATATTAGCCAGACGTGGTGGTGGGCACCTGTAATCCCAGCTACTCAGGGGACTGAGGCAGGAGAATTACTTAAATCTGGGAAGCAGAGGTTACAGTGAGCCAAGATGGCGCCAGTGCACTCCAGCCTGAGCGATAGAGCAAGACTCTGTCTCAAAAATATAAAAAGGAAAGATTTGCCAGATGCAGTGGTGGCTCACACCTAAAATCCCAACACTTTGGGAGACCAAGGTAGGCAGATCACTGGGGTCAGGGGTTCAAGACCAGCCTGGGCAACAAGGCAAAACCTATCTCTACTAAGAATACAAAAATTAGCCCAGTGTGGTGATACCTGCCTGTGATCCCAGCTACTCAGGAGGCTGAAGCAGGAGAATCGCTTGAACCTGGGTGGGGGAAGGCAGAGGTTGCAGTGAGCTGAGATGGCACCACTGAACTTCGGCCTTGGCAACAAAGCGAGACTCCATCTCAAAAAAAAAATTAATAACAAAAATAAAAGAACTCCCCCCCACCCAAGGAGGGTGAGGGGATTTTCAGTTTCTGGAAAACTTATGTGCATTTAGGCAGGAAGGCCTGCTGTGGGATATGGGGGCAACAGCAGGAGAGGCTGAGGCCTGGCTAGGAGGTGGGCTTGCTGGGACCCTCACACACCCCACTGAGATGTTGTGAGCCTGAGAGGGACATAGGAGAGTCTGATTCCAGTAATCCCAGCTTCGGTTCTGAACACTCAGCATTGACCTACGCTAAGCTGCCCATACAGAACTCATGCTTTAAGAGACACAGGTCTAAATGACAGGCCACGCCCCACCACTTTGCTCAGATAAGCTCGGATCCAAGGTCTCAGGGACTCAGCTTGGTGGTTATTAAGGGGAGGCTCTAGGAGAAGGCAAGTGTGGAGACCCCAGAGAGAAAGCCCACGAGCACCCAGGGCATCCGTGTTCATGGAGCCGCCCTCCCCCCACCCCAGCACACATGTCAAAGCTGATGGAGGACAGTGATGGGACGTGCGGGGAGAAGGGGGAGGTGTGTTTAAACAGGAGGTCACCCGCAGTCCCAACGGCACAGGCACTGGGGACAGAAAGAACTGCTGTCTCAAGAAATAGGAATCATGCTTTGGGGCACACATGGTGTCTGCTGGGAGACTGCAAAGGCCAGACTGGGAGACGGGAAGGCAGCAAAGCTTAAAGGCACACATTTTAAAAACGGTGTTTCTTCCCCAAAACTTCACAAAACTGTGACTGAAAAAAGCATCTTCCACCAATTTTTGAGGCCCAGATTTGACTCCCATCTTAGTTACTAAAGAACCACAGGAATGCAGGTCCTGGAGGCGCGCCGGCAGAAGGCCCTGTCTGGGACAGAGACGGTTCAGTGACTCACTCCAAGTCCCAGAACCAGCGAGTGGCAGAGCTGAAATCAGAAGCCATGGGTCTTTTACTGTCTCACCTTCCACAGCTTGTCTCCTCCCTGAAATTCCCAATTATACTATTTTTTAAAACCCTACATCGTTTCAATCAATTTAAATCACGTGGGTTTGTTTGACTCAAACATAGAAACTTAAAGTTGATGTAAACTGTTCAGTCTTGATACAACTGAAGTGAATCTTATGTCAAAATCATTTCAGATCCTTAAAGAGGAACACAGAAATGAACTCGAATCAAGTGTAATTGATCTCCTTTTGATAACAACCACAATAATGGGTCAGATTCATTGAACACTGCAATGAGGGAGGCTTTGTTTAAGAAAATTATAAGCATCTTCAGCTGTGAGGGCTTCAGGGCTAATTGGACACAACACAGGAATAATTCAGGGGAAGGAAATAAACACAGAGGGAGGGAAGAAGGGAACGGTGGCGGTGTGCGTAATTGCAAGGCTGTGTCGTCGCGTGTGGGTTTAATTACAGAATTCCGCGGAGACTGCGGTGGGGCCTTCGTGTGCACGCCCCTGCCGCCGTTCACCACCAGGTGGCAGTGTAGACCAAGTAAGGAAGCAGGCCCAGCAGGAGCTGGGAACTGCAGGGGTGTTTTGCGGCTTTCACGGTTCTGTGTATATCCGTGTAACAAACCTGCACGTTCTGCACATGTGCCCCAGAACTTCAAGTATAATGATTAAAAAAAACAGAATTACTAAGACTCCAAATGCATGTTGTGTCTCTTTTTAAAGTCGATTGGAAACGTAGTTGTATGAGTGCATGTCACACTGCCCTGAAGGACCACTGGAGATGGTAATTTATAAAGAAGACTCACAGTTCTGCACGGCTGCGGAGGCCTCAGGAAACTCATTCATGGCGGAAGGCAGAGGGGGAGCAGGGACCTTCTTCACGAGTGGACCTTTCACTCACGAGAGAGTGAAAACAGCCAGGAAGAAGCCCCACACTTTAAAACTGTCAGATCTCACGAGAACTCCTTCACTATCACGATAACAGCATCAGGGAAACTGCCCCCATGATCCCATCACCTCCCGCCGGGTCCCTCCCCTGGCACATGAGGACTGCAATTCGAGATGAGATTTGGGTGGGGACACAGAGCCAAACCCTGTAGGTGGATGAGGATGAGGTGGGAACTGCCGCAAAGTGAAGCTCCCCGACCTGCTGTGAGCAGGGGACCTGCGGATGAACACAGTTGCCGACCTCACTGAGAACAGCTGCACTCAGTGCTGGCTGAAGGGGTGGGAGACGGAAGGCCTGGCTGTCTAAAGCCCTTGGGCCGTTCCAGCACGTCCTTCACTCTTGTCTGCTTTTATTGGTTGCCTTTGACACACGGGCACTGCTAAATGAGCAATGACGTTCTGCAGTCCTTTAGAGCTGCATATCGGGCGTATGTGTAGATACATGTGCACATATGTGTGTTGGAAGGGAGGACAGAAAGTCTCAATAAAATAACCTGTTTTGCTCTTTTGGCTAAAAATAGAGAGAGGAACTTTACAGGTAAGTAAGTTTAAATATGGGATTTTATATCTCACATAACTTTAGGTGTCTGTGTGTGTATTCATCTCAATAAAATTGAGTGTCTATCACAAGTTGTACAGTATGCCAAGGTAACTAAAAATACGTAAAATTTCATATATTTTGGCAATCATTGTAGTATGAAAACTCTTGCCACAAAACGTACTAAAAATGTTAGGTAAAGTTTTTTTGGAAATCCTATTATGGGCATAGCTCAGTTTATCGGGGATGTTGTAAGTGGAATGTGGATCCCCCGGAGCCCTGGAGCCCTGGAGCCCTAGAGTCTTGGAGACCTGGGGCCCTGGAGCCTGGATCCATGGAGTCCTACAGCCCTGCTGCCCTGGAGTCCTGGAGCCCTGGAGTCCTGGAGCCCTGGAGTCCTGCAGCCCTGGAGTCCTGGAGTCCTGCAGCCCTGGAGTCCTGGAGCCCTTCTGCCCTGGAGTCCTAAAGCCCTGTAGTCCTAGAGCCCTGGACCCTGGAGTCTTGGAGACCTGCAGCCCTGGAGCCTTGGAACACTGCAGTCCTGGAGCCTGGATCCATAGAGTCCTAGAACCCTGAATCCCTGGAGTCTTAGATCCCTGCAGCCCTGGATTCCTGGAGTCCTGCAGCCATGGAATCCTGAAGTCCTCAAGTCCTGGAGCCAGAAGCCCTGGATCCCTGGATCCCTGGATCCCTGGAGTCCTGGAACCCTGGAACCCTGGAGCCCTGGAACCCTGGAGCCCTGGAGCCCTGGAACCCTGGAGCCCTGGATCCCTGGAACCCTGGAGCCCTGGAGCCCTGGATCCCTGGAGGCCTGGAGCCCTAGAGTCTTGGAGACCTGGGGCCCTGGAGCCTGGATCCATGGAGTCCTACAGCCCTGCTGCCCTGGAGTCCTGGAGCCCTGGAGTCCTGCTGCCCTGGAGTCCTGGAGCCCTTCTGCCCTGGAGTCCTAAAGCCCTGTAGTCCTAGAGCCCTGGACCCTGGAGTCTTGGAGACCTGCGGCCCTGGAGCCTTGGAACACTGCAGTCCTGGAGCCTGGATCCATAGAGTCCTAGAACCCTGAATCCCTGGAGTCTTAGATCCCTGCAGCCCTGGATTCCTGGAGTCCTGCAGCCATGGAATCCTGAAGTCCTCAAGTCCTGGAGCCAGAAGCCCTGGATCCCTGGATCCCTGGATCCCTGGAGTCCTGGAACCCTGGAGCCCTCGAGCCCTGGAGCTCTGGAACCCTGGAGCCCTGGAACCCTGGAGCCCTGGAGCCCTGGAGCCCTGGAGCCCTGGAGCCCTGGAGCCCTGGAGCCCTGGAGCCCTGGAACCCTGGAGCCCTGGAACCCTGGATCCCTGGAACCCTGGAGCCCTGGAACCCTGGAGCCCTGGAACCCTGGATCCCTGGAACCCTGGAGCCCTGGAGCCCTGGAACCCTGGAGCCCTGGAGCCCTGGAACCCTGGAGCCCTGGAGCCCTGGAACCCTGGAGCCCTGGAGCCCTGGAACCCTGGAGCCCTCGAGCCCTGGAGCTCTGGAACCCTGGAGCCCTGGAACCCTGAAGCCCTGAAGCCCTGGAGCCCTGGAGCCCTGAAGCCCTGGAACCCTGGAACCCTGGATCCCTGGATCCCTCGAGCCCTGGAGCTCTGGAACCCTGGAGCCCTGGAACCCTGGAGCCCTGGAGCCCTGAAGCCCTGGAGCCCTGGAACCCTGGAGCCCTGGAACCCTGGAGCCCTGGAGCCCTGGAGCCCTGGAACCCTGAAGCCCTGAAGCCCTGAAGCCCTGGAGCCAGAAGCAGCCAAAAGTCTTGCTGCTTCTATGGGTTTGCTGAGCACACAGAAGTCAAGAGACAGCCTGGGGCCTGCCTGTGCAAGGTGAGTGCAGGAACCGGCCTTCCACAAAAAGCCAGAACCCAAATGATGCTCAGTGAGAGTTGAAAAAGAAGAAATCAGAAGGAAACAAAATGGAAACTTCTTAGCCTTGCTTTTTTGAAGGGAAAGTATGTCCCACTGGGAATCGATATCACATGTTGGCTTGGTTTGGGGTTCAGACTTATTCTATGAGCACAAACTAATCAAGACCATTGTTTTAAAGTCTTGCCAGATTGGTAGCACCAAGAAGTGTCTGAAAAAAATCAAATGACGGTCCTCTCTGAGGAACATATCATTCTCTAGTACCTCATGGAACTTCCACAGATAAAATCACACGGAGCATGAGCTTGCACTGGGAAGCAAGATGCCATCTTGAGTGAGAGTAAGTCAAAACAACAGAGAGGAGATGCTGTCACTGGAATAATTTGGAAATGGAAGTACCAGATATAGAATATAGTGGAGCCTTAAATAAATAAATAAATTACCTATAGTAAGAGGATAAAGAAAAAACATGAAAACATGAGCAAGATACAGGAACTATTTTAAATGATTGGGGAGATTTATAAGTGAAGTAAATCATTTGAAAAAAAAACATAAAAAATGAATGGGTTAAACAGCAGGTTAGACACAGCTGAAGAAGGAATTAGTGAACTGAAAGAGGACCATGAAGCTTCTACTCCCATCATCAGGGGTGAAGGAGGAGCCCTACAATCCCACCCATTTCTATCCCACACTCACAGCCTCACCAACACTACTTGCCTTGACTCTGTCTGGACAATCTCATTTTGCCTTATCTGTGTTTATATCAGTCACCAGAAGAACCCCCAGATTCTTGAGTTGCCCTTCATCTCTGGGCTCTAATCTCCATATCACCTCTGAATATTCCCTGTTTCGTCCTTCTCCACCATCCCCAACTTCTGAAGTCATGTCATTTTATAATGCAGAATACACAGATTGACAAGTTTCCATCATTTACCTTCTCCCTGAACCTTTCCTTCACATTGATGCCATAGGTGAGCCAGGTTCTTCACTGGGAACAGAGTTGCCTCTGCGGCCCACTGAGTCAGCAGCATTCCCAGACCTTCTCCTCCCATAACACTTCCAGTGGCTAAGACCAATATGCCTGGAGTTACCAGGAAAAACTCTTGCATTCTGAACTCACATCCAACCCTGGAGCCCTGGAGTCCTGAAGTTCCAGGACTGAAATCCCCGGAGTCCCAGATCATCAAATCATGTTGGTTCTACCTTCAAGATACATCCAGAGTCTGATGGTTTCTCACTAGTCTCACTTTTACCTTTATCTTACAAGCCAGCATTAAAGTTCACTCTGATTATTAACAATCACCTCCTGATTGGATTTCCCATGCCTATATTCAGCTCTTTACAGTAATGGGAGCCAGAGCCACCATTTTGAAATGCCAATGACATCATTGCTTCTCTCAACAATCAGTGGGAAAGACAGTTCTTCCAGTGGCCCACTGGGCCCTACCTGATCGGCCTCCTCTTTGCACCTCACCCTTTTCCATTTCCTCTCCTCATTGATTTCCCTTCAGCCATGCTGGCCTCCTTGTTTCTGAGACCTGCTAGGTAGGGATGCTCCCTCCCAAGGTCTTCTCACTGGCTCTTCCCTCTGCCTGACACCAGTTGTTTATGTGGCTAATTCACACACCTCCTTACAGACTTGCCGCCAACTCACCTTCTCAGAGAGGTTACCTTGACCACCTTTGCCCTCCACGCCTCCATCCCAGCATTCCCAAACCTACACCTGGCTTTACCTTCGCGAGTTTCCTAGCCTGCTCATTACCTCCCAAGCTTTCATTTAATTTACCTGTGCTTGCTTCTCCAGCTGCCTGCTGCCTTCTGCTGGGATGTAACTTCTACCAAGGACGGGATTTTTAGGGAAGTGCTGGTTTATGCGCATTTTCTAATGTGTGCCTGGATGGGGTTAGCAGCTCTAAAATATTTGCTTTGTTCGGCAAATAGATGTTTCTATTTGCCAGAGGCACCGGATGTTTTCCAAGTGCCTCAAACACTGTCTGGCTCGGAGCAATCACTCCATAAACAAGTGAGCCTAAGAAATGCCGAACCTTGAAAGGCATGGCGAGAGTTAAGGATAGAGTGAAAGTTCTAACACACATTTAATTAGAGTTCCAGAGCGAGAGGAACTCCATAGTTGAGTTTGAGAGGCATCTGTCCTCAGACAGGAAATATAAGGAACCTCGACCAAAGACAAACAATTAAAACATCCACAGCTGTGAGCATGGCCCAGCTCGAGCAGGCAGAAGCCCTGCAGTCACAGCCATCTGTTCACCTTCGTTTTTAAAATTCCTGATCTTACGTACTTTTTGTGGGTTTTTTACGAACTGAATGTCAATGCTGCCTACGGGTCACCCAAGAGAATCCTAAGACAGAACTTAAAAACTAAGAAGTAACATTTTGTTGGGAAGCATCGAGCTTTAGAGGCCCAGAAACCATGGTACTATCTAATACTTTTGCTGCTGCACCAAGAACCACGTTTGCCCTCTTTGGATTGATATCATGCACGCTCTGTGGTGTAAATCGTGGTGCGGTGCTGCCTGCTGAGGGGCATGGACTGCAGGTGCCGGCAGGAAGGAGAGAAAGCTTTATCTGATCGTGAGTCGTTCGCACCAACTGTCGCTTCCACGAAGCACGCTGTGGCTAGTGTTTCCCAATCTGCGCTCACATGCAGCGTGTCCCTAAGGAGGACGTTCTCGGGCTTCTTGGTAAACGGTGCCAGCTTCCACAGGAGAGGAGCGATTGGCTCTGCCACTCCATTGGGCTCACGGGGGACATCTCCAGGCTTGCAGCTGCACTCAGGGAACCCAGCAAGCATCCTGCCATCTTGAGGGGATATTTTAGAGCTGCTAACCCCATCCAGGCACACATTAGAAAATGCGCATAAACCAGCACTTCCCTAAGCCTCTCCCATTCTTGGCAGCAAAAAATAACGAGCTCAGAAACACTCCTTCTGTTGCCCCTCAAGTGTCCTCCATGACAGGACTGTGACTCTGCTCCAAAGCTCTATGGATCCTCTAGACTAAAGCAGCACAGGAGGATTCCTGCAGGAAACCCAAGAGGCTGAGGACGGCGTCAGTTATTTCGTCACTCCCCACTCCTCCTCCCTCCCTCCCTCATGCCCCGCTCGCTCCTCACTCCTCCCTCCCTCACTCCTCCCTCACCCTTCCCTCATCCCTGCCTCACTCACTCCTCCCTCATTCACTCCTCCTTCACTCCTCCCTCCCTCACTCCTCCCTCATCCCTACATCCCTCCCTCACTCCTCCCTCCCTCACTCCTCCCTCACTCCTCCCTCCCTCACTCCTCCCTCACTCCTCCCTCCCTCACTTCTCCCTCATCCCTACGTCCCTCCCTCACTCCTCCCTCCCTCACTCCTCCCTCACTCCTCCCTCCCTCACTCCTCCCTCCCTCGCTCCTCCCTCACTCCTCCCTCGCTCCTCCCTCTCTCCTCCCTCACTCTTCCCTCACTCCTCCCTCACTCCTCCCTCACTCCTCCCTCGCTCCTCCCTCTCTCCTCCCTCACTCCTCCCTCACCCTTCCCTCATCCCTGCCTCACTCACTCCTCCCTCATTCACTCCTCCTTCACTCCTCCCTCCCTCACTCCTCCCTCATCCCTACGTCCCTCCCTCACTCCTCCCTCCCTCACTCCTCCCTCGCTCCTCCCTCACTCCTCCCTCCCTCACTCCTCCCTCACTCCTCCCTCCCTCACTCCTCCCTCATCCCTACGTCCCTCCCTCACTCCTCCCTCCCTCACTCCTCCCTCACTCCTCCCTCACTCTTCCCTCACTCCTCCCTCACTCCTCCCTCCCTCGCTCCTCCCTCGCTCCTCCCTCACTCCTCCCTCCCTCCCTCCTCCCTCGCTCCTCCCTCACTCCTCCCTCCCTCACTCCTCCCTCCCTCACTCCTCCCTCTCTCCTCCTTCCCTCCTCCCTCCCTCACTCCTTTGCACCCCTCACTCATTTCTCAGTGACTCCTCCCTCACTCCACCCTCATCCTGTGTGACTTTAGCTGAATGTCATTTAGAGTCATTTAGACAGAAACCAGGGTCTCTGTGTTGTCATCATGCAAATAAAATCACCTGGAGACTTTCCTCAGCACAGAACCTGCTGCTTCTCTTTCCCACTTGATGGCAGCAATCACTGGAAAGACCCCACCGAGGAGAAAGACAGGAAGGTGACCCGACCCTTCGTCAACAGCATTCCCTTTCTCCAGATGGAAAGTGTTAGCTGGAGAGTCACGGGAGAGAGAGTGACAAACAATAAACCACTGCCCTCTACGATGGTGGGCTTTGCTGTTTTTCACTCCTGCCTTAAACCCTCCATTTTTATCCTCCTGAGGGTGCGTGGGCCTCATTAGAAGCTGCTGGGTTTGTCGGCACCCTCTTCTTACAACAGAAAAGAGAGCCCGCATAGCCAAGTCAATTCTAAGCAAAAAGAACACAGCGGGGGGCATCACACTACCGGATTTCAAACTATACTACAAGGCTACAGTAATCAAAACAGCATGGTACTGGTACCAAAACAGAGATATAGACCAATGGAACAAAACAGAGGCACCGGAGGCAACACAACATATCTACAACTATACAATCTTTGATAAACCTGACAAAAACAAGCAATGGGGAAAGGATTCCCTGTTTAACAAATGGTGTTGGGAAAACTGGCTAGCCATGTGCAGAAAGCAGAAACTGGACCCCTTCCTGACACCTTACACTAAAATTAATTCCAGATGGATTAAAGACTTAAACATAAGACCTGACACCATAAAAACCCTAGAAGAAAATCTAGGCAAAACCATCCAGGACATAGGAGTAGGCAAGGACTTCATGAACAAAACACCAAAAGCATTGGCAAGAAAAGCCAAAATAGACAAATCGGACCTAATCAAACTCCACAGCTTCTGCAGGGCAAAAAAAACAGTAACTAGAATGAATCGGCAACCAACAGAATGGGAAAAAATTTTTGCAGTCTACCCATCTGACAAAGGGCTGATATCCAGAATTTACAAAGAACCCCTGCTGTGGTTCCCACGGGGGCGGGTCTGAGCAGTGCCTTGGGTTTTCTCATTATCCCTGCCCAGGTTGGTCTCCACTCTCTCAAATTCTGCAAGAAACCAGACGAATTTTCCCACAACCTCACTAGCATTTTCTTCCCAGTAGACCATCTTTTTAAAACAGAAAGATCTTACACATTTTGTGAGACTCGTGGCTGAAACCCGCAGAGAGGATTTTGAGTCCTCTGTGCATTCCAATCGCGTCACCCATGGCGTTCCTTAAAGGGCTGGAATTTCTGTCCAGTGTTGGAGACGTTTCAAAGGGCCTTTCCAAACATCTGTTAAGCAGCTTTCAGTGAGGTGAGAGTTCCAGGGATGTGGGAGGAGGTCATGGACAGCAATCCACGAAGGACCTCTCCAGAGAAGGCCAACTCCCCCTCTTCATTCCCCAGCACTCTCCGACCAAAGTGGAGATGGCCACAGAGAATCCACCGACCTTCCACATAAGACCACAGCAGGGCTGCTACGCCCAGTGCCCTCAGTGGCAAGAAAAGCCAAGGGAATGCCGAGCCTGGCCACTGAGTGTGAGCCCTGTGACCATATGTCCTTACCAGAAGGTGTCATGGCAGCTGGCATGCTGGAGGTGTGCCACCCCAAGGCATGGGTGTATGCGCTCTCCCTTCTGCGGCTTCCCTTCTGCAGGGCTCAGAGCTCCATGTTTGTGTTCCCAGCTCCTCTGTCTCCTGTGAGTGTCTGTGTCTCCCTCGCTCGCCCTGACCCATCATCACCTTTGCTGCTCACCAGCCCACCCTGAGGCAATGCTCTCATCCTCTTGCCTGGAAGTGTCATGCCTCACCCTCCCCAATTCCCAAAGGGGAATTGCGCTGTGGTCTCCATCAAGTCAAAAGGGTCTTGGGCAATCATTCTGTCCAAGGGAAGGCTGACTATGACCTTGAAAGGAATCGAGGCATCTCACAAGGGAGCTCTAGAAGGTCTGTGGCTCCCTCAGCTCCTACTGTCTGCAGCCTTTCTGCCCATGCCCGCGCGGGCACCACAGCACCTCCTCCTCTTCTTCTGGGATGGTCTCATGTTTGCACCTGCTGTTTCCCCACTTAGGATTTCAGCTCTTACGGAGTGGGATAGACACGTGCATTTCTTTAACTCCATTTTGAAATAGTCACACATTTAAAAAGGGTTGCAAAAATTGCAGAAAGCATTCCCCTGTGTCCTCCACCCAGTCTCCTGAAGTAATGCATAACCATGGCGCAGTTATCAAAATCAGGAAGTAAGTCTCCTTACGGCTATTATTCGTTAGGCTCTCTCCTAAGTTAGACTGTCTTCATGCTTCTCATTTTGTTCTCAGGGTTTTGTTTGTTAGGCCTCTATTGATCGTCGACATTTAACTAGAATATTCATATAGTTGAAGACAGCCATAATGGCTAGAATGAGGCCCAGAGAAGCTAACTAACCTGACGGAGGAAACACAGCCAGTAAACTGCAGCATCAGCCTTGAAGCAGCAGGTGCGTCTGCTTGGGAGGAGGGAGTCCCTCATACATCCGCACAGCCGGGCAGGTGGGGCTCTGCTCACCCCACCCCACATTCCTAATGCCCTTCCTTTCCCATATGCCCACACATTGGTATATTCTCAAGTACCCAGCACCATGCTAAATAGAGAGCAGGGGTTCAATCAAGGTTTTGTGAGTGGGACTGAACAGTCCGGGTATTTTACAGAACTTAAGTAGAGTTTGGAATTACAGCCACATTAATGCCATTTTTTTACTTTAGCTTTTTGCTTCCAAGATGGTACCATGTTAGCGCTTTGAATTCATTTATTGGAAACGAACGCATGGTGCTTAGGTGACTCATGTGTTACTTCATTGCTTTCAGGTCAGAGTTGGCAATGAAGATTCTTTGTCTGTGGCCAGAGTGCTCTTGGTGCAGACCCAGTGATGTGTTCACAGTCCTGCTCACCTTGCCTCCCCTCATTGCTCTTCCTGTCACATCCTTCAAGGACTAATGGTGCCTTCGCAGCACTTCCCGGATGACTGACGTGTCGAAGGAGCGCTCTGAGAATGCAGTACGGCGTGACTGGGCATTTGTTCAGTGTGACAGCTGATTCAGGAACTCCACTCCCGAAGAGTACTTTCCAAAGGAGAGCCGTCTGTGGAGGAATAGCGTACGTCTCTCCCTGCGACACGGTTAGCTTGTTTTTCAGCAATTTGGGTGAAGTCAGAAAAGACGTGTTTATCAAATGTGCAGACGACAAATTTATGAGACGGCGCTGACGTGAAAAATGACAGCCTCAGACTAGACAGGCCAGAACACTTGACTAAACCACAGGACGAAATTAAACAGAGAGATATGTCAAGGCCTGCGTTCGGGCTCCGAAAAATCAACTGTGCAAGTAGTGGAGAGGGAAATCCTAGATTTATTAGCCCCCCATGTGCAGAAGATGTGGGAGGAGTTTTAACAGACCACAGACTCAACAGGGAGCCAAGAGCAGTTCTGGCTCCAGGAGAAGGACCACGAGCCTGTCCTGCATTCCCCGAGGACGCACAGGGAGCAGGATGAGCAGTCGTCCCCCAGCATCTTGAGGATTATGCTCAACTCAAAGGGTCACCTTTTACGATGGCAACTTAGAAAATGCATATAAGTATGTATTTATATTGTACTATGATATTTTGTCATAATGTTATTTATGGTGTATTTGCTCAAAGCTGCAGGCTGTCCTAAAACTGGTATCACAAGAAATGAAAACCTCTCCCGAGGCGCTCACTAGCCAGAGCAGTGGCTCTCAGCCCAGGCTACGTGTCGGAAACCCACGGAGCTTTAAAGGTTTCACATCCTAGGACGACCAATTCCGTAAGTTTGGGTGGAATCTGATGTCTGCATCTTAAGAAGCTTGTTAGGCAGTTCTGATGAACGGTCAGAACTGAGAGCCCGTGGCCTAAGGAGCACAGTCTGAACTCCTCAGCCGCGAACACAGGTTTGCCTGTCAACCGTCCTTCCCGCCTGAAGTCCGCTCTCCTCTTGTTGAGGGTTTACGTTTGTCCCTGCAAAAGATGTTAAACTCCTCACTGCAGTTCCCTGGGAATGCGACTTAATTTGGAAATAGGGTCTTTGCAGGTGTCATCAAGTTAGGATGGGGTCATACTCCACTGGGGGGCCCCACTCAGATATATCCAGCACAACTGCCCTTATAAGAAGAGGAGACGGGCACGGGGAGAAGGCCACGGAGATACAGACACAGATGCAGAGGACAGCCACGCTGCAAAGACGTGGGCAGAGAAACCCCAAGCGGAGGACTGCCCATGGCACCAGAAGCTGGGAGAGGTGAGGAAGAACCTTCCGTGGGGGCTTTGGAGAGAACGCAGCCCTGCCCACACACACCTTGATTGCCGGCTTCTGGCCTCCACAAATGAGAGGGAACAGGTTTCTGATGCTTTAAGCCACCTGCTGTGGCCCTTTGTCATAGCAGCCCTGGGAAATGAATCACCCTCTTCACAAAGTCCTCACTCCACAAGACGGAGGTCTCCCTTTCCCCGTCCCTGTCCTGGCCATTGCCACAGTCCTCTCAGCCTTGCCCAGCTGCAGGAGCCCGAGTCCCGACCCCACCCTTGCATGTTCCTGCTCTCATTCATGTCTCCCCTGAGTTACCAAAATCTCCCGTTCCCACGGGTCCCTGGAATGCTGCCTCTGAGAGCCTCAGCGTCCTCAGCACTTTCATTCCAGGCTCCTCAGTTCTGTCAGTGGTGGAGAGTGTGACTTGTCCTCCAGAGCCATCCTCCCCCGTCCTGGCTTCTGGACACACAACCAGATTGCACAATCCCACCCCCAGGGATCTCACTAAGTTCCTGCCACAGGAACAGAAGCAAGCATGATGTGTGCCATGCCCAGGCCTGCACACCTACCAGCTCCATCTGACTGCCCCAGCTGAGCCCCAATACGGTAGAGACCCAGCTTCAACTGCAGAGGCAAAGGCCACACCCCACCTGGGCTGTGGTGAGAACAGGACGGGAAGGACCTGGGCTTTGGTAACCCCCGGCGCACAGCTCAGGCCCCCGAACACCTCCCAGACCTGCACTGCATCTGGTTGGTGCTGGGACCTGGTCAGGACTCTGCAGCAGCCATTTCACCTTGTCCTAGCTAATGCAAGACAGATCTTTGTCCTACTAAACTGTGACATATTGAGGACAGACTCTATGACTGTCATTTTAGCAACTGAAACACCTAGCACAATGCTTTACATGTGACACATATTCAGTAATTTTTTTTTTTTTTTGAGACAGGGTCTCACTCTGTGGCCTAGGCCAGAGTGCAACAGCACGATCTCAGCTCAGTGCAACCTCCACCTCCTGGGTTCAAGTGATTCTCCTGCCCCAGCCTCCAGAGCAGCTGGGACTGCAGGCGCTCACCACAGCATGCAGCTAATCTTTGTATTTTTAGTAGAGACGGGGTTTCATCATGTTGGCCAAGCTGGTTTTGAACTACTAACCTTAAGTGATCCACCCATCTTGGCCTCCCAAAGTGCTGGGATTACAGTGAGCCACTGCACCTGGCCTCAGTAAATATTTTTAAATGCCTGGAAAAGCATGAGAATCTTTATAGAGGAGACAGCTAACAAGAGATTTCATGGCCATGTTGAGGCACTCAGCAGTCTGTAGGGCAAAAATGTGGGGAATTCTTATGGTTGCAGAACAGAAAGAAATACGGAAAAGCAAAAGGAACTTCCTGATGTCAAAGCCCTAAACAAACTGCCTGGAGAAAGTGAACCTGCTGTGTCTTGAGGTGAACCCATGGCGTCTGGAGGCGAGCCGCGGTGTCTGGAGGCGAGCCGCAGTGTCTGGAGGTGACCCTGCAGTGTCTGGAGGGGAGCCGCGGTGTCTGGAGGTGAACCTGCTGTGTCTGGAGGTGAACCTGCGGTGTTTGTTTGGAGGTGAACCTGCTGTGTTTGTTTGGAGGTGAACCTGCTGTGTCTGGAGGTGAACCTGCAGTGTCTGGAGGTGAACTTGCTGTGTCTGAAGGTGACCTGCGGTGTCTGGAGGTGAACCTGCGGTGTTTGTTTGGAGGTGAACCTGCAGTGTTTGGACGTGAACCACAGTGTTTGGAGGTGAACCTGCTGTGTTTGGACATGAACCTGTGGTGTTTAGAGGTGAACCTGCCGTGTTTGGAGGTGAACCGCAGTGTCTGGAGGTGAACCACAATGTTTGGACGTGAACCTGTGGTGTTTGTTTGGAGGTGAACCTGCTGTGTTTGGAGGTGAACCTGCGGTGTTTGGAGGTAAGCCGCAGTGTTTGGAGGTGAACCTGTGGTGTTTGGAGGTGAACCTGTGGTGTTTGGAGGTAAGCCGCAGTGTTTGGAGGTGAACCTGCTGTGTTTGGAGCTGAACCTGTGGTGTTTGGAGGTAAGTCGCAGTGTTTGGAGGTGAACCGCGGTGTCTGGAGGTTAACTGCAGTGTTTGGACGTGAACCTGCGGTGTTTGTTTGGAGGTGAACCTGCAGTGTTTGGAGGTGAACCTGCTGTGTTTGGAGGTGAACCTGCGGTGTGTGGAGGTGAGCCGCAGTGTTTGTAAGTGCTTCGGTGGAAACAGTGGCCATGTGGCCAGGGTCCTGGCAGTGGGATTTAGAAGCAGAGTTTAGAGGAGAGTTTCTGAGTGATCACAGACATTGAAGAGGCCCTTGTGTGTGGATTGTCTGTGAAGACTTGAGGCTGAGACCCCTGGGGAGGGATGCCGTATGGGGAAAAAGAATTGGGAAGAAAGGACCTGAGGACTGAGTCTGGGAGGGGCACTATCCAGTGTTTATGGGTGGAGGAGACAGGGAGGGCCTCAGGGAGGAGAATGAGAGCATCCCAAGTTCTACGCACCCCAGGGAGTGGAGTCCCTGGAAGGGAAGGGACAGCTGTGGCCCACTGCTGAGGAGTCAGGATTGGATTTGACCATGTGCTGATCTCAACAGGAGCTGTTTTGTTGGGGGTATCACAGCAGGGGAGTGACAAGGACGAGACCCCACCTCTGGGCTTCTTGCTTTGCTTCCTGCCCTGGAGTGACCTGTTTATCCTGGGGTTCTGACGTGTCCTTTAGGAATCATGGCACACAGTGTAGGTGAGCTCAGGATGTGCCTGTGGGTGGCCTTTCTCCCCCAGTGAGACAGAGGATAATGGCTTTATAGCACATCCCCAGAATAGCTTCCGGAGGGCTTCACTTGCAGAAATGCTGCACTTTCCTCCAGCTGCTTAGGCTAAAACCTTGAAGTCTTTCTTAATTCTTGCCTCTCACCTCATGCCCATCCTGGAGTAGAACCTGCTGGCTCTACCACCATCAAGCGCCAAATGCTGTCCACTGCCGGCCACTCCCTTAGTCCCTGTCACCCTGCCTCTGCACAAGCCGCCTCCCACACCATGGCCAGGGCTCCCCTCTGTCTCCCCTCCCACCTTGCCCTGGGGAGGCTCTACCATTTCTAGCCATCTGCTAGAAATGGGAGTCCAGTCTACTTCCTGCTGTGCGCAGCCCCCTCCGCTGCTGTCCATCTCCCCCACAGTGATAACCTAAGTTCACACTGTTTTTACACTGAGAAGGTGGCTGCAGTTGATTCTGTAGCAACTTCTAGGACAGCAGAGCTCTGCCTTAGCCAGGATAGGAGCTCCTGACTGCCTGGGAATGAACGGCACCACGCAGCACCTGCTATAGCTGGGCAAGGGAGCACAGCCTCGGGCCACGGTGCCAAGGTGCCAGGCACCACCCTTTAGGTCTCAGAGTTCACACTGGAACTCCAAGATGAACAGGCCACTCCAGGGCATGGAGCACAGCAAGAAACCTGAAGACTGAGGATCTCTTCCTCGTCACTCCCCTGCTGTGATCCCACCATCAAAACAGCTCCTGTCAAGATCAGCATGTGGTCAAATCCAATCCTCACTCCTCAGCTGTATGCCACAGCTGTCCCTTCCCTCCTGGGAATCCGACACCGTGGGGGCACCTCACCTCTGGACTCACTCATTCTCTTCCCTGGGACCATCCTAAGCTCCCCTACCCCTAAACACTGGGTGGTGCCCACGCCCGGACTCAGGCCTCAGGCCATTCCTCTCTGTGCTTCCATGTGGCTTGGGGTCTCTGCAGGGCCTCCCCGGACCTGGCTGCTGCCTCCTCCCTGCTCCACCCCAGCCACCACCTTCCTCACACAGCCACATGCTGCTGTCCCGATGGTAGCCTCAAGGTCTCTGTGTTTCCAGAAGTTTCTTCCTGCAGATGTCTGTGTGATCACTCTCCCACTTCTTTGGGTCTCTTCTCAAAAGGTATCTGATCAAAAGGCCTTCGGGGACCACATCAAGGCCTCCCGGCACCTCCGGCCTTCACTTGACTTTCCCAGGGATGCGACATGAATTCCGTGGGGACAGGGACCTTGCTCATTTGTGCATCATTCCCCAGCATCCAGAAGAGGTTCTGGCATAACAATGAGACAAGCAACTTTTGTGGTAGGAATGCAAACATACTGGTTAATTTGGGGAATGATCCTCACTCAGCAATTGCTGGAACCTAGGTACTTCACTGTCCAACGATACTTCCCGTAGCAACTGACAGAAAAACTGCTGCGATCATAACACGCTTTTCCACACTGTGACTCGAGTTGACATTTAATAATGATCAGATCCATCACACTAATACTCAGCCATTGTTTTCATGTGTTCCCTAAGTATTGACTGACAGCCACTGGGCGGAGGATGAGCTGGGGGCTGGGACACACCGTGGGGAATGGAGCCTGTCACTGTGCCTACCTGCCTCGGCCTCCAGGCTAGTGGGCAGAGGGATGCTTTGCAAAATTCACAAAAAGACGCTTATAATTACATATTCAGGTGAGTGCTCTGCAGAAGCAGCACAGGCCTCCGAAGGAATGAATGAACGTGGAATCCTTTCTAAAGAAGCCACATTCAATCTGAGCCCTGAAGGGTGGTGCCTGGGGCCTTGGCACCATGACCGAAGCCATGCGCGCTCACCGGGCTGTCCCAGTGCTGCGTCCCGCGGTTCATTCCTGGGCCGTCAGGAGCTCCTACCCTGGCTAAGGCAGAGCTCTGCCCTCCTGGGAGTTGCTACAGCATCAAATGCAGCCACCTTCTTGGTGTAAAAATAGCATCTCCCTCTGCTTAGGAGTTAGGTTGCTCAGCAACCTGTTTTTTCCCTTTTCCGTTTGAATCTCCCCATACACTGATTTTCATTGGCCCTTCGGAGATCCGTCGTGGAGGGCTGATTGGCCAGGGAAACCTGATGGATCCTGCTGCTGGGAGCCAAGGAGGCCGCGAGACCAGGGGAGGCAAGCTGGGCTCCCGCATGCTCGCCAGTGCCCCGCAGCCTCTGGGACACGTTGTGGGCCTTCCTGCCCCTTGCCCTGTGAGGGTGATGGGGGCGGAAAGAGAGGGCCAGGGAGGTGTGGAGGCCTCTCCAGTCAGATCACTCAAAAATAAAAACATCTGGCCTGGCGTGGTGGCTCAGGGCTGCAATCTCAGCACTTTGGGAGGTCAAGGTGGGCAGATCACTTGAGGTCAGGAGTTGGAGACCAGCATAACCAACATGGAGAAACCCTGCTTCTACTAAAAATACAAAAATTAGCCATGCATGGTGTCAGGCACCAGTAATCCCAGCTACTCCAGAGGCTGAGGTAGGAGAATAGCTTGAACCCAGGAGATGGAGGTCACAGGGAGCTGAGATTGCCCCACTGCACTCCAGACTTGGTGACAGAGAGAGACTCTGTCTCAAAAAAAAAGAAGAAGACATCAGACCTGTGGGCACACATTGTCTCTCTTTCTCTCCTTTGTCCCTCTCTGTCTATGTCTCTCTGTCTCTGTCTCCATCACCATCTCTGTCTCTGTCTCTCTTCCTGTCTGTCTCCATCTCTGTCTCTGTCTCTCTCCCTGTCTCTGTCTCTGTCTCCCTCTCTGTCTCCCTCTCTGTCTCTGTCTCCATCTCTCTCCCTGTCTCTGTCTCCCTCTCTGTCTCTGTCTCCCTCTCCCTCTCTGTCTCTGTCTCCCTCTCCCTCTCTGTCTCTGTCTCCCTCTCTGTCTCTGTCTCTGTCTCTGTCACTGTCTCCGTCTCTGTCTCCATCTCTGTCACTGTCTCCGTCTCTGTCCCCATCTCTGTCTCCGTCACTGTCTTCGTCTCTGTCTCTGTCACTGTCTCCATCTCTGTCTCCCTCTCTGTCTCTGTCTCCTTCTCCCTCTCTGTCTTCGATTCTGTCTCTGTCTCCATCTCTCTCTCTTTCTGTCTCCTTCTCTGTTTCCCTGTCTCTCGCTGTCTCCTCTCTGTCTCCCTCTCTGTCTCCCTCTCTGTCTCTCTCTTTCTGTCTCCTCTCTGTCTCTCTCTGTCTCCCTCTCTGTCTCTCTCTTTCTGTCTCCTCTCTGTCACCCTCTCTGTCTCTCTCTGTCTCCATCTCTCTCTCTGTCTCCTCTCTCTCTTTCTGTCTCCTCTCTGTCTCCCTCTCTGTCTCTCTCTTTCTGTCTCCTCTCTGTCTCCTCTCTGTCTCTCTCTTTCTGTCTCCTCTCTGTCTCCCTCTCTGTCTCTCTTTCTGTCTCCTCTCTGTCTCCCTCTCTGTCTCTCTCTTTCTGTCTCCTCTCTGTCGCCATCTCTCTCTCTTTCTGTCTCCTCTCTGTCTCCATCTCTCTCTCTTTCTGTCTCCCTCTCTGTCTCTCTCTTTCTGTCTCCTCTCTGTCTCCATCTCTCTCTCTTTCTGTCTCCATCTCTCTCTCTTTCTGTCTCCATCTCTCTCTCTTTCTGTCTCCGTCTCTGTCTCCCTCTCTGTCTCTCTCTTTCTGTCTCCTCTCTGTCTCTCTCTTTCTGTCTCCTCTCTGTCTCCATCTCTCTCTCTTTCTGTCTCCATCTCTCTCTCTTTCTGTCTCCATCTCTCTCTCTTTCTGTCTCCATCTCTCTCTCTTTCTGTCTCCGTCTCTGTCTCCCTCTCTGTCTCTCTCTTTCTGTCTCCTGTCTCTCTCTTTCTGTCTCCTCTCTGTCTCCATCTCTCTCTCTTTCTGTCTCCTCTCTGTCTCCCTCTCTGTCTCTCTCTTTCTGTCTCCTCTCTGTCTCTCTCTTTCTGTCTCCTCTCTGTCACCATCTCTCTCTCTTTCTGTCTCCTCTCTGTCTCCATCTCTCTCTCTTTCTGTCTCCTCTCTGTCTCCATCTCTCTCTCTTTCTGTCTCCTGTCTCCATCTCTCTCTCTTTCTGTCTCCGTCTCTCTCTCTGTCTCTCTCTTTCTGTCTCCTCTCTGTCTCCATCTCTCTCTCTTTCTGTCTCCTCTCTGTCTCCATCTCTCTCTTTCTGTCTCCGTCTCTGTCTCCCTCTCTGTCTCTCTCTGTCTCCTCTCTGTCTCTCTCTTTCTGTCTCCTCTCTGTCTCCATCTCTCTCTCTTTCTGTCTCCATCTCTCTCTCTTTCTGTCTCCGTCTCTCTCTCTGTCTCTCTCTTTCTGTCTCCTCTCTGTCTCCATCTCTCTCTCTTTCTGTCTCCTCTCTGTCTCCATCTCTCTCTCTTTCTGTCTCCTCTCTGTCTCCATCTCTCTCTCTTTCTGTCTCCTGTCTCTCTCTTTCTGTCTCCTCTCTGTCTCTCTCTTTCTGTCTCCTCTCTGTCTCTCTCTTTCTGTCTCCTCTCTGTCTCCATCTCTCTCTCTTTCTGTCTCCTCTCTGTCTCCCTGTCACTTGCTTTGGCTCCAACCCCTATGTGTACATACACCTAGTTAGAAAGGAGAGATTGCAGTTGAACACCTTTCTTCCAAACCCCTCGAGTATTGGTTATAATTGGTTGATAACAGAAAAAGGGTTACAGGACGACTCAGAGACACAGTTTAGTTCCCCCTTCTCAGGCTGCAGCTCGAGGCCAAATTTAACAATTGATCTGTAAAGGAGAACTGCAGGCTTCACACCCAGCCACACACTCTGCACACACCGTTACTGGACGCCACTGTCCCAGCAAACTGTACCGTGTTCCCTGAGCTCACTGGACTGTGGATCACAGGCCCCTGTCGGAAACCAGGAGCAAATCTGTGTTTAATATCAGACCTGGGCATTCTCTTAATGAGCTCGAGGCCCAGTTTAGGCCACGGTCATGTGCACAGCCAACAGTAGGAGAGGGAGAGCCCGGGCTGCACAGGACGGAGCACGGAGCACCGTTGACAGCAGTACGCTCTGCCTCGGCCTCCACGTGGACTCATCCACCAAATTCTGCACCAACAGGCTTTGATGATTCTGCACTGAAACATTCACCCACTTGGAAGCCCCTTGTCCATCAGGACCTGGCCCTGCTTCTGTGGCGTCTCCAGCTCCTGGGTGGTTGCCAGGCAGGAGCTCAGGGTTCCCTCAATCCTAGATGCCAGGCAGGGACTCAGGGTTCCCTCAATCCTAGATGCCAGGCAGGAACTCAGGGTTCCCTCAATCCTAGATGCCAGGCAGGAACTCAGAGTTCCCTCAATCCTAGCTGAACACACGAACCTCCATGCCACACTGCAAAAAAAAGGCTCCTCTCCTGTTACACCCAGGTCCACACAAGCTATGTCTTCAAGTCGCTTCCCAGAGTTATTCACCTAAAGTATTACCAAAGACCATTCTCTCTGTTTTAAAACAGCCAGTGGTCTGTGTGGCACAGAGAACAAAGCCTAGGTCCTCCTCAGGGCTCCGGGTCTCAGGTGGCCTCCTCCACTTCCCCTGCCTCTCACCTGGCCGCTCAGCCTTGTTACGAAACGCCCTGCGCTCCCTCGGCACCATGCTGTCGTGCACAGTGAGTCTCCATTTGGCTCTCGCCCCTCACTGGACACCCTCTTTGACACTATCAGTTCCTCCTCTAGGACTCAGTTTAGGACTCAGTTTCCTCTCTCCCAGGAAGCCTCGGGGCTGCCTGTCTCCTTCCAGGGTGCCCTGCGCACTTATTAGAGTGCATTAAGGGGAACCTTTTTGTTGCTATTCTCTGCCACATGGTGTGATTCTTCAGACGGGAATTGTTTTTCTCATTTTCTTTGTCCCCATGACTAAGCCCAGCCCTGTCATCCAGCAGACATTAGCTGATCTGATATGTATGGTTGAGGTCAGAGGATCCAGAGATACTTATTCATTCTCTTGTCAAAGTTGCTCTTCAAGCAGTCCCAGCCCATTATTAACTATTGATCACCTTTGTTCTTACTTCATTTGTGTGAGCTGTAGGAAACGTGATCAATAATATTTCCAAACTGAATTAAAAACCAAGGTAGATTTTGTATATGTGTGTACGATCTACACATAGGACCAGTGATCAAACAGGCAGATCACATTTCTGCCTCACAAGCTCATGGTCTTCTGGGAATCTGTTCAGAAAAGCCCACCTCATAACGACAGCACGTCCACTCCTCTGGCCACAGCCCTTGTTTCTCAGGGATCTACAAACACGTGCCATGATTTGAACCTGTGCTTCATGAGCTGGATAATATATGTGTTGCTAAAATGAGCAAGCAGTAAGCCAGCTGCTGAGCAGTGAGTGCTCTCCTTTGATTTGTGTTTTTGGATTCAAGGTCAAATGATCAGTTGACTGTTTTTTATCCCAATCGGTGGGTTGCTTTTGACATCATGTGCATAGATGGTGCACCCTGAAGTACTTTCTCTCTTTCCTCTGGCTTGATATGCTGTGAGCTCCCGATACTCCCTCACAGAACCAGCTCTCTTCAGCATTCCTTATTTCAAAGGATGGCTATCGGCGGCAGGGCTGGCTCTCTGACCACGGGAATTTATGCGCCTGTCTACAGAAGGAAGGTCTAGGAAGTGGCTACCCACCAGCAATGCCACCTTTCCTCGCCATCCTTTCCATTCCAGGTGTGGCCCATGGACTGTTCTTACCGGTGGAATGCCGGTGGAGGTATCAGCATTGTTTCTGGGCCAAGACTGAAGGGCATACGTGTCTTCTCCACACTCCTCATCCTTCCACAGTCTGGACACGGATAACGGTGAGTCCCTGGAGAAGGCAAGGCTGCAGAAGAAAGGGGGCTGGATCCACGAGGGAAAGCTGCGCAGACCAGGAACACACATTTTATACTGTTATGTGAACCAGAAATAACTTCTGCTGCGTGTGAGCCACTTATATGTGGCCTATTTGGTACAGCAGCCGCATTCCTGTTGCTGACGCTACCAAACTGAGCAAGAGAGAAACCCAGAAGTCACTCCTGACGGCTTTTCCTTACCACCTACATTTAACTCTTGGTCAAGCCCTGTGGCTTTACCTCCTAAGTAAAATGGAGGTATGATAAAGGAGAGTAATAGGATGTTGGTAAGTTAGGCGGGGTTGAGTTTTTACAGAATTTTGTAAGGAGTTTGAATTTTTATTCCTCTGCATTGGGAGCTCATTGGAGAATATTACTTGATGGTGTTTCATATGGTTTCGGTTTTTTAAAAACTGTCTCTGGCTGCCCTGACGACACTGTAGTGGAACACGGAAGGAGGTTCATTTGGTTAGAAGCTGAACTAGGTTAGTACTAGTGAAGATGGAGGGAAGTAGATGCATTTAGGATTTGTTTTGGAAGTAAAGCTGACAGAACTTCTTCAGGGTTTGAGTGTGACGGGTACAGGGAAGTGAGAGATCAACAATGACAGAGTTCTGGTTGGAGTTCGTGCCACATATTGACACTGGGAGACAAAAGACAGTTGGAGGAAGGCAAATAAGACTTCCCCTTCGGACGCGTTTAGTTTGAGGTTTCAGTAAGACATCCATGTGCACAGGCCCAGGAAACTGACGTGTAATAGACCGCTACTCATTGGAAGTTGGAAGGATAAAAGGTGGAGGTAACATTTGGGGAATCGTTTTCATAAAGATGGTGACTGAAGTCATTGCTTTGGATGAGATCACCTGGGGAGAAAGTATAGATACAAACAAAGTCTGAGTCCTCCAACATTTAGCAACAGAGAAGATGCAGAACAGCCAGGAGGAAAGAGGAGGATGAGAAGTCCCAGGAGCCAAGGGAAGAGGGTGCTTTAGGGTGCAAGCAGTCACCTGTGCAGAAAGAAGAGGGCGTCAAGGAGAGGGCAGAGAAATGGTCCCTGGATTCAGCAAGGAGGAGGCCACTGGGGACCGTAACAAGGATGGTTTTATTGGAGTGGAGAGGTGGAAGTCCGGTTGCAATGGGCCAAGGAGAGAATCTCTGCTGAGGAAATGGGGATGGAAACACCGGCTTCAAGGCACGCAGAGCAGCAGGGCAGCAACTGGAGAGAATTACAGGTCGCAGGAGGGTGGTTACACCAAAGATGAAAGACAGGAGAGCATTTTTAACGCTGAAGGGAATGGCCAAGTTTAAAGGGAGTAATTGGTGGTATAGTAAAGAGGAAGGTAATTTGAAGACAAAGCATGTTATTCATGCATAACATGGAATCTTACCCAGAAGACAAAGCACCGGGGGAGGGGCTGGCCTGGGTTGGGACGAGGCCACTACATCTGCCTTATGGGAAGGGAGACGCGGAGACCTCCATGGTCTCCATGGGCCTTCGCTGGGAAAGAGCCAAGGAAGTCTCTATGGCTGATCCTATTTCTGCGATAAACAGTGAAGAGAGGCCATTAGGCAAGAGTAAAAAGAAACTTAAGAATCAACTCATACATGAAAGTAATACCTAATTTCTTAGACTATAAATATAATCACTAACTTTAATTTTTCAAAACAAAGTCTTGCTCAGTATTTTTTCTCTCTTTATGATTTTCCCCCTAATTTGGGTCGAATCCTTCCAAGGAGACTTTCCTAGGCACCAGGTTTCTTTGGAGGGCAAGGATCTCCTACACTTTAGACTGTTAAACAAGCAAAGGGAAACATGAGAGAAGAAGCATTCCTTTTATATTTTACGTTTCTCTAAGTTAGAATGTGTCAATTTCCATCAATCTCACTTCGTGCCTTTGTTTTCACTTTTTACTACATTCATGCATAACATGGAATCTTACCCAGAAAGACTCAAACCCAGTATGAGTCACGTTCAACTCTCCTTTTTCACAGCAGCGGAAAATTGGTTAGCTTCAAAGACTTTTACTGAATCATGTCTAGCAAAAGTAATTTGCCTCCTAATTAATGGATTTGAGTTTTCTTTGTTATTTTAGCTCTTGTGTCATAGTTGCCTAAATTCTCTTATCACTTTTAGATATTTCATGTCTGTCATGATTTAGTCACTATGGGCTTTTGTGTAACAGAATATGTTGCTGACCGCATACAAGGAGACATCATGGCACTCTCCAGTCTCCCGATGACCGTAGATACAGATGTTTGTGAAGAACTGCGAGGCAGAGCCAAAGCCATTCAACCACATAAAGTGATCTCCTCAATTTTACAAAAGTAATGGTATTTTCATACCAAAACCTGATTTCAACCAATTCAGGAAATTTACTTCAAATGTTGAAGAGATAAACTTTGATAATATCATAAATAAATAAAAATTGTTTATACTATGTCTACAAAGTCTACGTAGAGGTTGCTTGAATTAGCAGACATGATTAAATTGTTATTCCTAGCCTAAGTTTACACACATGCAATTAAAAACAACTCAACCCTTAAAAACCTGTCTTTTGCATATATTATTTAATAATCAAGAATCGTGTCTGTATCAATTTCACTAACGAGCACTTTTTGCTGCTAACACAGTTATACTTGTTAAGAGTCTAAAACACGTATGTATACACATATATGCATTGAAAGATTAAAAACACATATGTTTACATATTTTAAATAGTCATTTACACGGTAATTTAAAAAATTATTTTTTTCCCCAATTTTCTGCAGTAAGCATACGATACTTTATTAATTGAAAAAAAAGAAAACAGCCTCAAAGAGTGGGAAAGACTATTAAACACCTGTGAGCGCTAAATGGTTCATCAAACCCAAATATGAACGGTTTTTGGCCTGGAGCTGGAAAGACTGCACACAGCCAGTGACAGCACATGGAGTTTTCCGGATGTCAGAGTTTCCAAAACGAACGGGTAATACCTTAGCTAGTCCTACACACAGATCTAGTAATGAAAGTAATAGTACAGATACTTGTAATTCAGAAAAGATGTGTTATTTTATAAAACAATTCTTCTCCCTTATTCCTTTTTACCTTCCCCTTTTCTCCTTCCCTCCCTCCCTTCCTTCCTTCATCCTTCCTTCCTCTTTCTCTCCCTCCTTCCCTCCCTTAAAAAAATGAATGGAAGATCCTTTCCTCCTTCCTTCCTCCCTCCTTCTTTCCTCCCTCCCTCCTTTGTTCTCTTCTTCCCTCCTTCCCTCTTTTTTTCTCCCTCCCTCCCTCCTCCCTCTCTCCCTCTCTCCCTCCTTCTTTCCCTCCCTCCCTCATCCCTCCCTCCCTCCTTCTTTCCCTCCTTCCCTCCTTCCTTCCTTCCTTCCTTCCTCCCTCCCTCCCTCCCTTCCTTCCTTTCTTCCTTCCTTCCCCATATGAGACTGGTGGCAAAGCCAGTCATCTTGGAACAGTGGACTCTTGCAGAGGAGCTTAAAGTCATGTAAGACAATTTTTTGTCATAAAGTACTTTGGCCAGTACTGCCCCAAGGGCACAGTGGAAAGGAGGAAGCTCTCTGTTAGGCTTTGCCAGCATAAAACCATGTCACACTCTTCCCAGCCTTCTATGAACTCACATCCTGAGATCCCTTCTCCCTTCTCCACCACTTGCCTTCTGTAGGGACCTGTCCTAGGACGCATGGTGCCGGAGCCACTTGAATGACGGGGGTTATGCTCTTGGCCTTCAAGTTCATGTAGAGCAATGTTTTTCAAACTCTAGATCTCAAACCAGTAGTCAGCCATGAAATTAACTTGGTGGGTCCCAAGCTGGACTTTTTATAATGAAACGATAGATAACGGCTTCAGAAAGTCAGATCAGGGCAAAGCAAAGTGAAAGAATGGAAAGAACGGGAAGGTGAGGTGGAGGGAACATCTGGGAAGGGGTCCTCCGGCAGGTGCCAGAGAATGCACACATGGGGAGGAAAAGGAACCTACGGAACAGAGAGAGCCTGGGACAGGAGAGGTGCCCAGGAAAGAGAACATTTATGCTGCATAAAGATCAGGTCCTTTTCCTTAGGATCAGGAGCTCTAAGAGGCATGGAGGGAGCTGAGTCCCTGTGCTGCCCAGACCTCAGTGCCACCACACCATGGGTCCTGGGATCCCGCAAGTAGGAGGAACAAAGCAGCCCGCAGCAAGGGCAGATGCCTCAGACCCTCGAGGGGCCTCCCTGCAGAGGTGGAGAAAGGGCCGTGGAACCGCCCAGAGCAGCAGGGATGAGGCCTGAGGCCGTGTCCAGAGCAGCAGGGGTGGGGGGCTGAGGCCGTGTCCAGAGCAGCACGGGTGGGGGGGCTGAGGCCGTGTCCGGAGCAGCACGGGTGGGGGGGCTGAGGCCGTGTCCGGAGCAGCCCGGGTGGGGGGGGCTGAGGCCGTGTCCAGAGCAGCATGGGTGGGGGGGGCTGAGGCTGTGTACAGAGCAGCACAGGTGGGGGGGCTGAGGCCGTGTCCAGAGCAGCACGGGTGGGGGGGCTGAGGCCGTGTCCAGAGCAGCACGGGTGGGGGGGCTGAGGCCGTGTCCAGAGCAGCAGGGATGAGGCCTGAGGCTGAGTCCAGAGCAGCACAGGTGGGGGGGGCTGAGGCCGTGTCCAGAGCAGCACGGGTGGGGGGGCTGAGGCCGTGTCCAGAGCAGCAGGGATGAGGCCTGAGGCTGAGTCCAGAGCAGCACAGGTGGGGGAGCTGAGGCCGTGTCCAGAGCAGCACGGGTGGGGGGACTGGGGCCGTGCTCAGAGCAGCACGGGTCGGGGGCCTGAGGCCGTGTCCAGAGCAGCACGGGTGGGGGGCTGAGGCCGTGTCCAGAGCAGCACGGGTCGGGGGCCTGAGGCTGTGTCCAGAACAACACGGGTGGGGGGGCTGAGGCCGTGTCCAGAGCAGCACGGGTGGGGGGGCTGAGGCCGTGTCCGGAGCAGCCCGGGTGGGGGGGGCTGAGGCCGTGTACAGAGCAGCACGGGTGGGGGGGCTGAGGCCGTGTCCAGAGCAGCACGGGTGGGGGGGCTGAGGCCGTGTCCAGAGCAGCACGGGTGGGGGTGCTGAGGATGTGTCCAGAGCAGCACGGGTGGGGGGGCTGAGGCCGTGTCCAGAGCAGCACGGGTGGGGGCGCTGAGGCCGTGTCCAGAGCAGCATGGGTGGGGGGGCTGAGGCCGTGCCCAGAGCAGCACGGGTTGGGGGGCTGAGGCCGTGTCCAGAGCAGCCCGGGTGGGGGGGCTGAGGCCGTGCCCAGAGCAGCACGGGTTGGGGGGCTGAGGCCGTGCTCAGAGCAGCAGGGATGAGGCCTGAGGCCATGCCTGGGCACCCCTGGCTCTGCAAAATAGTTTGTTCAGAGGCAGAGAGAAAACGGTAGTCAGCTCTGCAGAGAGACCAGGCTTCAGTCATTGCTACTTAAACCAACAAAGGAACTAACACAAAACCACCCCTCAAGCCTTAGGACAACGCTGGAAACCCAGAGCAGAGGGTGACTTTCCACAGGTGTCGTGCCGGAGTCACGTCTGAAACTGAGGAATACGTTTCCAGAAACCCAGAGGAACCTCTTATTTCAGCAAATGCTTGGGAGAGGAGGAGCAAGAACACTTTGAAAAGTAAGCTTAAGTTGTGAAGCCCCAATAATAACCTTCACAGAAATTATTCGGAGGAAGCAGAGGGGATGGAAATGAGGCCACAGGAAGCAGTGGGGCTCTGTCCCTGTGCGCAGACGGCCAGGGAGGCTGCTGTGCAGGACGCCACACATCCGGGAGGGCCAGGGAGGCTGCCGTGCGGGGTGCCTCACATCCGGGAGGGCCAGGGAGGCTGGTATGCGGGGCGCCTCACATCCGGGAGGGCCAGGGAGGCTGGAATGCGGGGCACCTCACATCCGGGAGGGCCAGAGAGGCTGCTGTGCAGGGGTGCCTCACATCCGGGAGGGCCAGGGAGGCTGCCGTGCGGGGCGCCTGACATCCGGGAGGGCCAGGGAGGCTGCTGTGCAGGGGTGCCTCACATCCGGGAGGGCCAGGGAGGCTGCTGTGCGGGGCGCCTCACATCCGGGAGGGCGAGGGAGGCTGGTATGCGGGGCACCTCACATCCGGGAGGGCCAGGGAGGCTGCCGTGCAGGGGTGCCTCACATCCGGGAGGGCCAGGGAGGCTGCCGTGCGGGGTGCCTCACATCCGGGAGGGCCAGGGAGGCTGCCGTGCAGGGGTGCCTCACATCCGGGAGGGCCAGGGAGGCTGCCGTGCAGGGGTGCCTCACATCCAGGAGGGCCAGGGAGGCTGCCGTGCAGGGGTGCCTCACATCCGGGAGGGCCAGGGAGGCTGGTATGCAGGGCGCCTCACATCCGGGAGGGCCAGGGAGGCTGCCGTGCAGGGCGCTACACATCCGGAAAGGACGGGAGAAAGCGCCTCCCAAAGGAAGCAGTCCATAAACAACACCCACAATGGCAGCCTCCAATGTCTTGGGCTACCGTTGGGTTGCAGAAACATGGAGAAAAGAGAGAGGGGTTATAAAGGAATCGCAGAGGCCTCGATTTTGCTTGCAAGTTGCTCATTCTCAATGTGGGTTCCGTTCACAGCAGCAGAGCCCACCAAAGAGAACCCACATTCCACCCAGCACGGGGCCGGGAGCCTGGAACGCACCGGTGCGTGCAGTGACACCCAGGCACGGCTAGTGAAGGCCGGAGATGCTCCGGCCAAGACCGTGTCCTGTCCCCAGTCCGTGAACGGGATGCGTCTGCGCTGTCAGTCCCCAGGAGGAGTCTTCGGCGGTGTGTCATCCATGGCCTGGAACGGCTGAATCCAGAAAGCTGCTCTGTGGTGGATCTCCTGATTTCTCCTCCGCGGTCGT
This sequence comes from Callithrix jacchus, assembly GCF_049354715.1. Taxonomy (NCBI): domain Eukaryota; kingdom Metazoa; phylum Chordata; class Mammalia; order Primates; family Cebidae; genus Callithrix; species Callithrix jacchus. The sequence continues at coordinate 172,517,851 of NC_133505.1, forward strand.
CCTGCACCCCCCGCTGCAGCGTGTCACTTGGGGACCCGTCAGGAGTGGGCCGCCGCCTCCTAGAAACGCGGCTTTTCCTTAGAAAGTGGTTGTCTGCACTGTGGGTGGATCCAGTGGACACAGTGTGGGTTTGGGCTTGCGTGTCCAAAATGGCAATGAAGGTCTGGAAAAAGTCACTGCTCTGTACAAAGCTGTGACTTGGTAATTCGTGGAATGTTGAAACAAATGGAACACAAAAGTCAAAGTTGGTTTGATCCAGTTTTAGAGGAATTGAAGGCGCCACATCCGTCCGGGGAAAAGGAACTGGGACGCGGATGTGGAAGAGCCTGACTGTACATGCCCCCAGGGCCCCGAGAGGAGGGATGGAGAGAGGCTGCGAAGCCACCTTGGGGTTTGGGGTGCTCTGCGGGCAGGCCTGGAGCTGGAAATGGGAGGGACTTAGATAAGAAACTGTATCAAGTGGCAGCACATTTTGATATTGCTCGCCTTGTTAGTTGCTGCCCGTTGGACATGGACGCCGTAGCTTACAGCAAACAGGAGACACAATAGAAAATGGCTTCTGGGATTTTTGTATATTATAGGGCTGCAGGATAATAATTGGAGCAATGGCCTGGTATGTCACAGAGGTGGCTGGGAGTGGCAGTAACAAGACGTTTATAGCCGGGTTTGAGGGATGTAACTGGCCGCCCTGTTGCTTCCAAGTGGAAGCATCAGAAAGCACTTGTTCCTCCCCAGGTGGTGCCGGGACAGCCAGGCAGCTTCTCACCTGCTCCTCTGGCCCTGCACAAAGGCTTCCCACGGGTGGGGACAGTGTCTCTTCTGGCTTCTCACCGAGCTCAGAGCCAAATGCATGAGGCAGCCTTCGTGGCCTCTGTGTGTTCATCCCAAGCTCATCTTGACAAAGCTCCCCTCACTCACTTTTCTCTTACCACCCCCAACTTCCTGCTGTCCTACCAAACCCAAACTTCTCCAAAGGGCTCCTTTGCCTTCCCGCCCGCCCTCCCTCCCTTCCTTCCTTCCTTCTCAGTGCCCTCTCCCTAAGTATCTGTAAGGCTTGTTCCCACATCAAACACTTGCTCCCATCACTCTCAATATATTTTTTAAAACAGATGCATCTTGTTTATTTTCTCTTTTCTCCTCTAGAATGCAAGGCTCAGGGACTTTCTAATTTGTCCTTTGTTGTATCCACAATGCCTAGAATAGTGCCTGGCATAAACTAGATGCTCAATAAACACGTGGCATGAATGACGCAACGTGATGACATAGAGCAATCATATCTGGTGCGGAGACGTAGAGATGGGGCCGGCCAGTGGTAAGCAGGACTCAAGAGAGCACTGAGGCTTTAGTGGTTTAATAGGACGCTGGTGACAAAGCGGACAAGATGGCCAGAAAACTCAGGCTATCGGAAAACAGTGCCTCGGTCTGTTTACATTTCACCTCCCTCCCTGACGAACAGATGGGAATGTTGTGATGGCTCATCAGACAGTCAAACTGCATCTAAATAAATCGCTGACAAATCTGCTAGGTACAGTGCTTTCTGTTTGGAAAATTCACGAGGCAACTCATATATATAGTGCCGGGCCAGTTTAAAAACAATACTGCCAGGATAAAAACTATATCTGAAAGTTGCTTTTAATAACATCGTCGGGGTGTTAAAAGCAAGATTTTTTTAAAGTCTAATTTAGTTCTACAAAGGGGGTACAGCTTTAGCTCCTAGTAAAATGAATTTATTTCCTCAATTTCTCCATTTCCACGTCACTCTCAATATGCTATAAAATCCTATAACTAAACTGGAGTTAAAAATGCAAACAAAATTTCCAGAGTACGTGAATAAAGTCTGATGCGTATTTAGAGTGTTGTACTTTGCAAAGCCAATGAGAAAGAACGTTGACTTTGGAATGAAGCCCACCTGGGTTTGAATTGTGGCTCCGCTTCATTGCAGCTATTCTGAGCCATGGTTTCAGCATCTGAACAGCTGACATCCTGATACACACCGTCAGAGGTACAATGGGGATGGGATGCTAAGCACTGGGACTGCCGTAGTGAGTATTTAATAGAGTGCCCAGCACACAGCCCATGCTCCCAAGTGGCAGCTAACAATCCATACTTCACAGGTACAAAAAAACAAAACAACACAAAAAACAGCATAACTAATCCTGATGCTGTGAAAGAATTTCCAAGAATCCCAGTGCTGTTTTTAGTTTGGTGCAAAAGTAATTGTGGTTTTTGCCATTACTTTTGCACCAACCTAATAATACAACTTAACAATGATCATGACTTAAAAAAATCCAAAACATCAACATGAGTATCAACAACCACCTCTCCAAAATGATGCTTTTTATTGATACCAGTAGTAGAGATCATGAGAACTATTTACTGCCTTGTTCTGCGAGTAGTTACACAAAGGGCCGCATTCCTAAAATGGCACGCAAAGGCGTTACAAAACTCCAAAGGAGTTTCTCAAAATTGCAAAATTAAAAAGCATTTTAAATAAAGAACATCAGAGTCACAGAATTCCCCCAAACAATTATGTAACTATATCATTCTAGTGATGAGGAACTTGAAACCCGACTTTCATCTGGTCATACAGGCAAGTCTTGAAGGGCAACTCCTCACCGCTAATCCAGTTAACTCCCATCCACACTGTACCCAGGGCAGCCACTAAAACAGAGAGGGATAAGCCACTGAAAAAGGCAGCACGTCCTTCAACACGAGGACTTGCCCCACTTCCGTTCCCTGACATCAGCATTTCTGCATTTCAGTCATTCAGTGGACATGGATGGCCCACCAGGTTCCAAGAATTTCTCCCAGGTGTCTCTGTGTTCAAGACCCTTGGCTTGCCTTCCAGGCCTACCCCCAAGAGGGACTGAAGCACCTGCACACGAGCACCAGAGGAGCACAGAGTCAATGCCCAAAAGGCCCTGGAGAGGGCGCATTTCCAGGGTGCTGTCAGGAGGAAGCTTTCCAGGGCCAAGAAATGTGTGTTTTTCTCTGGGAGACAACTGCCTTTCACCTTCCATTCATTACCAGATCATCAGGTGGACATGAAGAACATATAGAGAGGGAAGTGTGTATACATATATACACATCTCTCTTTCCATCTATATCTGTCTATTCATCTATCTATATCATCTGTCTATATCATTTCTCTATCATCTATCCATCTATCATCTATCTACACACATGCACATACACGCACTCACACACACACATATATACACACGCAGGCATTCAGTCGACCTCACTCATTATGGTTCACGTTTGTGAAGGCATCTACTCACGACGACTCCCATGTTAACACTCGGAGTGCTGTGCTTGTTTCTGAGCGTGTGCAGAGAGGGAAGGAGTCCAAGTCTCAACGGGAGTGTTTCCAGCTGACAGTGGACAAGGCAACACACCACCTTCTTGTTTCAGCCCGTCCTGTAAATGTGTCCTTTCTGCAGTCTGCACAGTGCTACCATTCGTGCATTTCGTGGCTTTCATGGTGGATTTTTCTACCTGAGTGGCCCCAAGCATAGCGCTGAAGTGCTGTCTGGTGTCGCGAATCATGAGACTGCTGTGATGTGCCTTATGGAGAAAGCAGATGTTGAAGGAACTGTGTTCAAACTTGAGCATTAGGGCTGCTGGTGGTGACTTTGATGTGAGAGAACCAACAGGATAAATAAGATGCATTTAAATAGAAACACACAAAAAACAAGGCTATGTATTACTCAGCGGATAAAAATGTGAGCAGAGGGTGACAGGAAGTAACCCTGTATGCCCAGTACAAGCAACTGTTTAGTATCGCCTAATTCAGTGTACATGGCAACTTTACAAAACAACTACCTCGAATAACAAGAATCACCTGTGTAAATATGTGCACGTCTGTATACAGGTTGGACACCTCGAATAACAAGAATCACCTGTGTAAATATGTGCACGTCTGTATACAGGTTGGACACCTCGAATAACAAGAATCACCTGTGTAAATATGTGCACGTCTGTATACAGGTTGGACACCTCGAATAACAAGAATCACCTGTGTAAATATGTGCATGAATAACAAGAATCACCTGTGTAAATATGTGCACGTCTGTAAACAAGAATCACCTGTGTAAATATGTGCACGTCTGTATACAGGTTGGACATCTCGAATAACAATCACCTGTGTAAATATGTGCACGAATAACAAGAATCACCTGTGTAAATATGTGCACGTCTGTATACAGGTTGGACATCTCAAATAACAAGAATCACCTGTGTAAATATGTGCACGTCTGTATACAGGTTGGACATCTCGAATAACAAGAATCACCTGTGTAAATATGTGCACGAATAACAAGAATCACCTGTGTAAATATGTGCACGAATAACAAGAATCACCTGTGTAAATATGTGCACGTCTGTATACAGGAAGAATCACCTGTGTAAATATGTGCACGTCTGTATACAGGTTGGACATCTCGAATAACAAGAATCACCTGTGTAAATATGTGCACGTCTGTATACAGGTTGGACACCTCGAATAACAAGAATCACCTGTGTAAATATGTGCACGAGTAACAAGAATCACCTGTGTAAATATGTGCACGTCTGTATACAGGTTGGACATCTCGAATTGGAAAGTCCCCAGTGCTCTAAAATCGGAAACATTTTGAGCACTGTTACAACGCCACAAGTGGAGAATTCCACACCTGACCTCAAGTGATGGGTGTGCAAGATCATCTAAAATATTACAGAAAACCACCCTGGGCTATGTGCATGAAATATACATGAAAGGTAAATAAATGTCATGTTTAGACCTGGATCCCATCCTCAAGACATCTCATTATATACATGCGAATATTCTAAGATCTGAAAAAAATCTGAAATCCTAGACATTTCTGGTCCCAGGCATGTTGAATAAGAGACACTCAACTTGTATACACACACACGCACACACACACACACTCATCCCTCAGTGTTTGTGGGAGTTCCAGGACCTCCCACAGGTACCAAAGTCCTCAGTTGGTCAAGCCCCTGGTACACTGTGGTGTAGGTTTTGCACACAGCCTACACATCCTCCTGTGCACTTTGAGTCATCTCTAGGGTAGTTGTAACACCTAACAATTTAAATGCTGTGTACATAGTTATTACACCATACTTTAAAATTCATACTGTCTTCATTGTTGTATTATTAATTTTTAAAAAATATTTTCAGTCCAAGGTTGCCTAAATCCAAGTATGAAGGACTGGCGTATACAAACCCGACTTCACACACACACATCTATGCATGTATGAACACACAAACACACATGGGAGGACATGGCATGTGGCTTGGGTCACAGTTTCCTAAACGGAGACTCTCATGATTCAGTAACCTGTGTAGTGGAACCAGAAGTTCTCAGGAGATGGGCAATGATGACCAGAAGAACCACAGCAAGGACGTGTGCATAAACCAGTCATCAGTGCCTCAAAGTCGAGGTCACACAGGTGGGAGATGTGCCATCCAGCAGATCTATGGTTCCTGCAGTTTTGCAAAGAGATTTTGCATCTTTCTCATGACAACTCTGACTTCATGAGGCCTGCACAAGTTCCAGGACATAAAGGTTTCTTTAAAGCAGCTAACGGGTCATGTTTTTCCAAAAATTTCAGTATTCTAAATATCTTAAAAGTGTCACAAATCATTTGTCTCCAAACAGTTTATATTAACAAACTTTAAATACTAATATTTTAATCAAAACACCCACCCCCTATGTATACACCTCCTTTGGCTCGCAGTACAGAAAAAAGGGAGCATTTCCAACTGTCAGCATTTTGAAGCTGTGTTATCATACAGCTTTGCCATTCCCTTAGCAACACGCTCCATTGCCTAGGTGATGGTGATCTTATGATGTCACCAATGAGCTAAACTAACTTAAAAGACATGCGGACATTTCTCCCTGGGTACACCCACATCTTAAAGTCGCCCTCCAAGACATATAGGGTTAATGTACCAAAGCGAGGTTTATTGGGTGTTGTGAGCACGTTTCATAAACATAATCCCAGGGGTTCACCTGTGACGACATCCTTCCTCCTCACAAGGTTTATGAATACCGGCCAAGTTGCCCCTCACATTATCCGATGGAGACTTTTCCTACCTGCAGAACAGACACCAAAACAAAGGCACAACCACTTGGGGGAACGTGCCACAGCTGTACGAAGCTGTGAAGGTGAGTGACCAACAGAAGTGTCCAGAGATGTTGTCACCAACTCAGAGAGCATGGGTCACTCTGGCAAGAGTGGATGAGATTCAGGAAGCATCCTGGGGAAGTCCTCCTTTCCAAAACCAAGTGGTTGCTAAAATGCAGGAAGATCCGCCCATTTCAGTTTCCTTCTATCAGTGTTCCAGTGACTTTGCCATCTCATAAATGAAGATGTCACACATGATGTGTGGAAGAGATAGTGACGGAAGTGTGGGGTGTCTTAAAGTACATTTAAGACCAGAAACTTAACATTGGAAAGGGGATTCTGGTCCCATATTCTCTCCTAATTCCTCTCACAACTGTCTGTTTGGGTGACAGATATGGTACAGGATGTTTCTATAGCAAAAGTGAAATGTACAAGATGGGATGCTCTCAGCTGGTTTCAAGGCGCAGAAACACTGTCCCATGCATATTTTGCTTCCAAAATCATCAAATAGCATTTAGGCACTTTGTAATTAACCTAAAGGGGGCTTTCAACAAATAGCATGCGTGGAGCTCTAACTTGCAAACGTGCAATTAGAGTGTGTCCAAACCAATTTTCTTCCATGAATGGAAAATGTGTCATCCAACTGCTTGTGTACAACCAGAATTGTGATAACCTGGCTCACTGGCCCTGTCCAAATATGAGATTAGACAAGTTCAAGGCTGGTGCTGGGGGACAAGGTGACAGAAGCTGTGACAGGGTCCCTTTCCTCAAATTGTGATGATTTTTTAAAAACTGAACAGAAGTAATTTGAACATAAGACCAAAACATAAAATAAAATCTTAAAACCTGATACAGACCACATAGTCCTCACAAATGCTATAATGAACAGTTATAGATCATGGAGGGCTACACAGTGTGTGGATGGGGAGGCTGTTACACCTGCTGTCACCTGCCGCAATGCAGCCCACAGTCTCTCTACATCAGAGAGGCAGTAACAAAACAGACCAGGGGAACGGTGTAGGCTCCTCCCCGGCCAGAAGTGGAGCTGGGTCTCTGCATCACTGTCTTCCATGCTGTCTGTTTCTAGTGGCCAGCAGAGCCAGCAAAGACCCAGTAGACCCGGTGAGCACCCCTAGGCATTGTACACAAAATCAGAACCGCACAAGGCTGTGTCATTTGACCTTGATTTGGGGTCCTCTGCTTCTGCTTTCCAAAGAGCCAAGAGAATTGCTACAAAATCATGGCTACCTATGTGCACACCTTAAGGCTTTTCTACTTCCCTGCTTTTTCTGACACATCACTCAGGATACTTCAACTACGGGGTTTGAACGTGGGATCAACTTTGGCATTTTAATTTTTACTGCTTTTACTTCTTATTTTTGGTTATGCTTCTCAAACAACCCAAGTCTGAGTCTAAAGTGTTATGAATCCACCAGGGAAAGAAACTTTGATATGGAGGTATTCCTTAAAATACTAACTGCAACCATGTCATTAGGTCTAGACACTGCGCTTTAAATTTAGACGTAAACAATTGCAATCAACGAGTAATTGCGCCGGCACAAGGTGGCCGCATTCACATTGCTATGGGAACATTAATTTCGGAGTGTGTAATGATTCCATTTTCGATATTCTTTAAAAACGTTGTCAGCGCTTGTCAGAACGCATGCCAGTTCCTAATCTGCAATCTGTTGATCCAAACATGCTTCTGCGAAACCTGCCAGTACCAAAAGGTGAAATGTCTGTCAGCGTCATGAAACTTCACGGCCTAATTCCAAGTTTGATTCCACACGCTGTTCTCGGCTGTAACTGGGTCAGTAAGAACCCAGATCAGGGACCAGAACTGAAGGTCAGCCCTCATTGCTGCTGTGCCTTACGGGACAACACTAGCACCAGATCTAACCACAGAGGCGCAAAGAGAACAGCCCAGCTCATCTCCGCTGCCGCCTTCTCCCGCGTGGAGTGGCTCCGCATGCATACTAAACTTTTATTTATTTCATCTATTGATTGATTGTGCTGCCGCACGGTCCGGTCAAAAGACTGTAAAAAGAAATAAAGAAAACAAAGCAAAAAATGGATTCCTTTTGGTCTTCAGCAATGACCAACAATTCTATCTCTTTTATGTGGCGGTCACACTTGCTCTGTGGGATAAGGGCCCCCTTATTGTCTTTAGAGCAAATGAAACACCACGCCCTCTGGTCACCCTCGTGGGCCACCTCCCTCTCCACCATATGGAGCATGCTCTTCCTTGCCCAGGCCCTGTGCTGGTGGGGTTTTCTGAATACCCAACGAAAAGTGATTTAAATCGCTGGAATTCCACCTTTCTCCTAAGACCTGTTGGAGTTGGGTAGTTCCAGGATTGGTTATCTCAGAAGCTCAAAAATGTCAGAGCTCCAGGTCAGCTTTTTGGAAATTCCCTTGGATTTCCTTCCACGGTGGCAACAGGGAGCAGGTACGGCCAGCTCCGCACTCACTCCCACCCACATGCAGACCCAGGGAGCAAGAGGGAGGTTCACTGCTCCCGAACGTCTTTGCATTTTAAAGAAAACCCTTCCCTAGGTGCCCCCAGCAGACATCTCATACTGCTCCAAGGCCAGGGCTGAGCCACAGGCCCACACTGGACTCACTGCACCGACAGTGTGGCCACAGCTGACTTAGAGCAATTAGGACTCAATCCCAACTAGAAGGTGCACATCACCTCCATCATCCAGCACACATGGGACCTAAGCTGGACAGGGGTGGGATCCTGCAGGGGAAAGACCCAGGGAGAGAGAATGGTTGGAAAATTGTGCACTCCAGGCACCCCGCAAATGCCCCCTCCTCAGGGGTGCCCAAATGGATCCTTTACTTCTAAGTCAGAAACAGGGCAAATTTAGGGAAAAGATGTTGGCCTTTGCAAGGGCAGATGAGTGTACTATTCAGCTCTCTAAAGTGGTCCAAAGAGGAAATACAATAAAAGAAGGAAAAAAGGCAGTCAGGTGCTCTGTGCAGCGGAGTCCACTGGGGGCTGGGGAGTGGTGAGTCGGGACCCCAGGAGCACCCCAGGCCAGGCTTTCCCCGGTGCCCCTGGGTCAAGCTCACCCCATCCTGCAGGCCCAGCTTAGCTGCCAACTCCTCTTCTGCATCCTAGAGCCCCTCACAGGTTCTCTGAGCCAGTGACACTTGATCACCTCTGACTCCCTCTTTTCTTGCTGAGGCCCCGAGTGCAGGGCCCTGGACCCCCGTGTTCCTCCTGCTGCCCAGCCACTGCTGCGTCACAAGCGGTTGATAAATACGGGACGTCCGCTAAAATCAGTCCTCTTAATATTCCGGGAGGGAAACTAATTCTGTAACTCAACAATTCCAGGTGATTTAAAAATAGAGTTAAATTTCATACCTTATTCAGAAATTGTTCGAATTTCTTGACTACAGTGGTCTCGCCGTCTATAGAATTCTCTAGAAGCTTATAGCAAACGGGGATGCGTTTTTGTTTTGTTTTAATAGACTATTTTTTAAGAGCCAAGTTCACAGTAAAATTGAGTGGAAAGTACAAAGAGTTTTCATAGGTGCCCTCCCTCTCCAAAGCATATTCTGAAATTATCAAACTGTCGGAAAATATGGGTAATGTAAATAAAATACAGATTTTCAGACTTTAAAGAAAGTTAACATTGTACTTGCCTCATTTTCAAACCAGAATATACTGTAAACCGCCACGTCATTTATACGGAATTGAGATTTAAATGCTGGTGCTTACACGGTTGTAAAGGTGTGCCAGAAACCCTTCTTTGCAAACAATAATTGCTTAAGCAGCCAACAGTTCCACTGAGATTTCCAACTATTTTCACAGAATTGCTTGAAGACAAACTTATTTTTCTACTGAAGTTACTGCCTTTTGAAAACAGAATTTGATACTGCCATTTTATATATGTGCCTATAACAGCACATAAAGTACATTCGTTTACATTCTTGAAACCAATTTGGCTGTTTTCAGATATCAAAAACACATTTCCAAGAAAAATGCCCAAGCAGACCTCGTTCCTCCTGTGCAGATTTCACCTCTGGAGCAGGAGTAGGTGAAGCCCTCTTCCTCGCAAGGGTGTCAGTGTGGACCCCTGCAAAGTTACTACTACTGGCAAATGACACAAACTTTCAGTCTTTGCGGATGTGTTTGTGACCTGGTGGTGAGCTGTGGAGAACTGTTTGTAATGGCAGATGACAGGAAATCTGCTCTCACCAAATGGCAAAAGCATAAATGCAAATCACGTTTTTCTGGGTAGGGCTTGCACCCACAGACTCAGCACGTTGTCAGGGTGTAAAAGCTCTTTCTATTCTTGGATAAGCACAGAGAAGATAAAGGAGTTCCTGAATCTTCCATATTACCTATGTCATGATTAAATCTTTCTCTTCCATTTGTCTTCATCATTGAGCTAAGCTGGTCTGAGGACTTCACGGAATTCTTCTGAGATGGCAAGTGCATCACTAGGTCCTTGTCCTGCCACCATTTCCCATTACAGATATGATGTGTACCCACCAAAAACAGGAATGGATGCACTGTCTCTTTGGGCAGGGCACCCTGTGTGGCCTCACGAGCCCACCATGTGGGGACCAGGTGTGCAGGCACTATATGACATATGCATACGTACTCAGGCCTGAGCTGCCCCAGCCCACCTCCACCTGGGGATAACCTTGTGGCTTAGTTAATAGCAAGACCTTGGTACACCACAGACAATGTTTCTATCATCCCAATCTTTCCACTCTCTAGACCAGGGTCAGCAAACTTTTTCTGTTAAGGCCAAGTAGTGGATCGTTTAGGCTTTACGCAAAACACAAAGTCTCTGCTGGATCCTGCTTCCTGCTCTTGTTCCTCCTCCTTCTCCTTGCCTTTCTTCTTCTGTTTACAGCCCTTTGAGCATATAAAGACCATTCTGAGTTTGTGGCCTGTGCAGAAACAGGCTGTGGCCTGGGGGAAGCTGCTGTCTGCGGTTTGCCAACCCAAGCAAACTATAACTTATCTTTTGCAATCCTGTTTGAAGAGCTATAATTATTTAGTTGCTCTTTATTCTGATCTTCCCAACTTTCTCTAAACTTTATTGTGCACATGAAAGCAAATATAGAGCTCCAGTAGAAGTCAGACAGAGCAGAGCGTGCCCTTCGTGGTCATTTTCAGGTCATTCTGCTGATGAGGATACCTCACTGGTACCCCCCCTTCATGTTCCTTAGAGTCTCTGATTTTTTGAGGGTATGGCTTATGCCATTTCATATCGTTAGACATATTCTAGTCACCCTAAATCCCTACGGTACTCTAGAATAGTCAGCAAACTGCTGCTTCCTTGCTGCCTGTTTTATTAAGAAAGTTGTATTAAAATAGCCACTTACCTGGTTACAAATTTTTTGGGATACATATTTCTATGGTTGCTTTTGCTTTAAAATGGAGAGCTGAGTATTTACAGTGGAAACTGTAAGGCCCATAATTACTAAAAACTTTCTGCTGGTCCTTTACAGAACCCTGATCAAAACTACGAAGCATGATCAAAGACTTTCATTTAGTGTATTATCCACTTTACAAAACTATACTTTATCTATCTTCACTCAGGAGTTCTTGCCCTTATTCCTTCTTTCAAAAATTTGAAGCAATCATCTTCTACATGTGTAGCACTTTGTTAATCTGGAGAAAGAAATATGTTGCAGTGAAAAGGATCCAGTTATCTTTAAGAGTGAGACCATTGGTCTTACACTGTGGCATAAATACTTTGAGTGACAATCAAGATGCTTATCTTCCAAGTGTGGGCTTAGACACACACACACACGCTCACACACATACACGCACAGGCACACACACACCCCTACCAGCTTACTATATATTTCAGGACAAATATTAAAGTCAGCAGTGCGCCATACTTAACTCTTCTCTTTTGAAACTGATAAGAAAATTGGGATACTTTCACTGCTTCTTTCTGCTGCCCATACTTCCTTGCTATCTTTCTACCTGGATCTTTCTATTTTTTCTTGAGATGCTATTATTGTCAGTTCATTTACTTGCTCCACTCTGAATAATACACTACGCTATATTCCATGGTTAGCGATTTTATCTTCACCATTATATCTCCATTGCTTGCACCTGGACCACAGTGGATACTCAATACATAGTAGTTAGGCACATTCATGTTTATGACACAAATACCACCCTCTCTGATCTCTGTGTGATCTCCTCCAAAACTTGTTTGAAGTGCTCATGAAAATGTGAAAATACTGTAAAGACTCATTTCTGTCACGGCTCCAAAGGCCTTGACTCCTCCTGATGTGTACCCAGGCCCCAGAAACAGAGGGAGCTTGCTGAGGGATGGAAGGGCTGAATGACCCCCCTGCCGACCCTCCGGTCTGTGTATCAAAGCAGTGTGGGATTACGAATTTCCCCCGCACCAGCCATACTCCCGACTGTGTTGTGTATTATCTCCAACAAATGGAAGTGCAAAGCCAGGGTCACTAGGCTTCAGCGGCCAGTAGACCGCATCGAAACAGACTTCACTTAGGAGGAATGTGCATCCTACATGGCCAGTTTGAAGGCAGCAGAGAAAACAACCTGTTGGCTAACGTCTATTTATTTATTCAGGAAATATTTATTTATTTATTCAGGAAGTATTTATCAAACACATAGGCAGGGACATCAGGGAACAAAAATGACAATGATCCCTGCCCTTGTGGAACTCACGTTCTAGAGGCTGAGAGTAAGGCCAGATAATAAACGATCATGTCATAAATTTTCAGATCACTTGCTGTGTTAGAAGATGATATATGCTATGGATAAAAGAACCGGAGAAGGGGGAGCAGGAGCACTGGGGATACAGGCTGACATTTACACAGGCCGGGCCAGCTAAGCTCATGGAGAAGGGGAGCATTCCGGCACAGATTGAAAGGGGTGCGGCGGTGATACCTGGAAAGAGGCGGGTCCAGGCAAAGGGAAGATCCTATGCGATGGCCTGCGACGACAGAGGGCTTGGTGCATTCCAGGATGTGCATGGAAACCCTCTGCCATCACAGTGAGCCCAGGGAAGAATTGCAGGACGTGGTGCAGAGAGGCAGGGCTACACCACGCAGGGCCTTTTCGGCCCTTGAGACTTTGGCCTTCCCTTTGAGAGAGACAGGAAGCACTGACGAGCTCTGAGCTGAGGAGCGAAACCCAACTAATGTCATGAGTGGATCGCTCTTGCCACTGCTGAGATTAGACTGCAGGGTAGAACTGTCGGCTGGTTGAGAGGAGCAAGCTGGGCGCATGAGGTCGGTGGGACGGATCAGGCTAGGTAGCCATGGAAATAGTGAGATGTGAGAGGATTCTCGATATATCCCAAAGATTATTGGGTCCGTAGAATTTTCTGAACAGATTAGATATTGCATGTGAGAGAAAGAAAGGAGTGAAACATAGCCTCACGGTTTCGGGGCTGTGTAACGGAAAGCATGGAATCACCATCGGCTGAGACAAAGAAAAAACACGACTCTCCAATATCGCTGAGGAAGTGTGGTCTTGAGTGCCATCAGAGTGCTTTAAGACAGCAGGACTCCTGTGGCCACCCCAACCACTCGGCTGCACACAGAGTCTAATGGGTGGACAGCGTCGCCCATCAAAGCCAGACCCTCCCTTGCTGTGGGTTCCTCACAGACAGCGGTCCAAGCACAGCTGAGGTGCGCGGCAGGCGGCTCTTCCTGGTGCTACTTGGCTGAGGTTGCATATCTTAGAATTAAGAAGCAAAACAATAACCAAAGGGCTGTTGACTATTTTGGCAGTCGAGATATTCGTATGTAAAGTGACTCATTTCCTTTTTTCAGAAAAGCTAGACAATCTGTTTGCTCTCCAACTGGTCAAACAATGACCCTAGTTTTTAATAATGACAAAACTCCTCAGGGTGGCATTCTGAACAAGTATGTGGGAGGTTATGAGAATGTAAAGGCCAGTAACCCAGACCACTCCCACGAGCTCCGCACGTGAGTCACAGTCGGAAAGAAAAGGATCGCGCTGTCCATATGTAGATAGGTCTGCTCACAAATGTTTTCTCAATCTGGAAAACATTCGGTTGAGTCTACTGAGTGGCTAACAAAAGGGTCTCTGTCAGAGTTGCATGCAAAGAGAGTCTAAGCCTTCCGGGGGTTCCCTCCCCTCCATGATCTCATTTTGTGAAGCGAGGATCCCAGCGAATCACAAAGACTACACAGAGAATGATTTTACCTCCAAGCTCTGAGATTAACGTAGGTCAAAGCAGATACCTTCCAGAAAGCAAAATAAGAAAACGCCCTAACCCACTGAAATGGGTACTAGAGTGCTAGTAACAAAGCACTCTAAGGTGGAGAAAGGAAACCAGGATGCGCTGCTAAATCTCTGTGAGATGGGAGCAGAGATGAACAACGCAAACAAAAATGGATTTTGCTCCTTATTAGGATGTCACAAACTGATGTGTCTTTTTATGTGGTCAGACAAAAGTATTACACAAAAGTAAAGGGCTTGCTTTTATCAACATAGTTACTGACCAATGCTGAGCATAACTATCCCTGGAAAATAGACTTTCAAAGTACAGACAATTTCCTAAGACAAAACTGTGCATGTCTGCTAGAAAGAGAACTAAGCCTATTCCAGATGTTCGGAGCAGTGACCACATCGTGACAGGTGGCAGAGTCCTGCTAGAGAGATATGTGTACCATTGATAGCATCGTCAATATGTAGATACGTCTGCTCATAAATATTTTTAAGACAGAGCTATGAGAAATGCCAAGATGGGTTGGGCTGCAGCGGTGCCCCCTCCTTAGTTCGGTGGCAGCCAGAGAAGGCTCCTGGCTGTGGAGGTGATGGAACAGTCAGAGCATGTGAGTCGTTCATAAGGAGTGTTTGCCCTGGCAGCCTTCTTAACAAGAGGATCTGTTGCTGTTTAGGATGCTTTTACAAAATTTTCCTAGTGAACATGGGAAGACACTCAGGAAACAGTTACACAGTTTGGGATTATATTCCTAGTATATAATTATTACCACTTTAAAATTAACTGTTTTTTTTAATTGCACAAATTTAACTGGAAATTTGTGCCAATTCACTTTTCAGAGAAAATATAAAATGTAGTCTACCCTTGGAAGTGATTTTTAGTTCAAACTAGAGCTTAAGAAAGAATAAGAGCATCTCACACGTGTAATCCCAACACTTTGGGAAGCAAAGACAGGAGGATTGCTTGAGGCTAGGAATTCAAGACCAGCCTGGGCAACATAGCAAGGCCTCACCTCTAAAACAGCACAATAATAACACCACAAAACCTTAAGTAGTTCTAGATACAATGTATGCTATTCCATAATGAACATCCAGATTGGATAGAGATCTCCGTCTGTGTGTACAACTTATTGTTTCCATGTTGGATAGAGATCTCCCTCTGTGGTACAATTCATGGTTATCATGTTGGATAGAGATCCCCCTCTGTGGTACAATTCGTGGTTTCTATGTTGGATGGAAGATCTCCCTCTGTGGTACAATTCATGGTTATGTTGGATAGAGATCTCCCTCTGTGGTACAATTCGTGGTTATCATGTTGGATAGAGATCTCCCTCTGTGGTACAATTCGTGGTTTCTATGTTGGATGGAAGATCTCCCTCTGTGGTACAATTCGTGGTTATCATGTTGGATAGAGATCCCCCTCTGTGGTACAATTTGTGGTTTCTATGTTGGATGGAAGATCTCCCTCTGTGGTACAATTCATGGTTATGTTGGATAGAGATCTCCCTCTGTGGTACAATTCGTGGTTATCATGTTGGATAGAGATCTCCCTCTGTGGTACAGTTTGTGGTTATCATGTTGGATAGAGATCTCCCTCTGTGGTACAGTTTGTGGTTATCATGTTGGATAGAGATCTCCCTCTGTGGTACAGTTTGTGGTTATCATGTTGGATAGAGATCTCCCTCTGTGGTACAGTTTGTGGTTATCATGTTGGATAGAGATCTCCCTCTGTGGTACAATTCGTGGTTATCATGTTGGATAGAGATCTCCCTCTGTGGTACAATTCGTGGTTATGTTGGATAGAGATCTCCCTCTGTGGTACAATTCGTGGTTTCTATGTTGAATGGAAGATCTCCCTCTATGGTACAATTCATGGTTTCCATGTCAGATAGAAGATCTCCCTCTGTGTGTACAATTCATGGTTTCCATGTCAGATAGAAGATCTCCCTCTGTGGTACAATTCATGATTTCCATGTCAGATAGAAGATCTCCCTCTGTGGTACAATTCATGATTTCCATGTCAGATAGAAAATCTCCTTCTGTGTGTACAATTCATGGTTTCCATGTCAGATAGAAGATCTCCCTCTGTGGTACAATTCATGATTTCCATGTCAGATAGAAGATCTCCCTCTGTGGTACAATTCATGATTTCCATGTCAGATAGAAAATCTCCTTCTGTGTGTACAATTCATGGTTTCCATGTCAGATAGAAGATCTCCCTCTGTGTGTACAATTCATGGTTTCATGACAGATAGAATATCTCCCTCTGTGTGCATAATTCGTGGTTATCATGTTGGATAGAGGACCTCCCTCTGTGGTACAATTCACGGTTTCCATGTTGGATAGAGGGTCTCCCATAGCACTATGAGCACCAGAGAATACTAGTGGTGGGGCAGGGGTGGGCTAGCATCCTGAAGTAAAGGGGCAAAGATTCCCTTGAAACAAAAGTCCTATCCAAGCATCCTTATGCAAAAAGGACCTCAACCAAACGCTCACATTTTATACAAAAATTAACTCAAAATGGATCACAAACTTAAATGTAAAACAAAAGTTATTAGAAAACATTTAGAAGAAAGCATAGGACAAGATCTTTGGGGTCTAGGGCCAGGGACAGTTCTTACACTGGACACCAAAGGGATGACCCATTAAAGAGAATATTGATAAGCTGGACCCCATCAAAGTTAAAAACATGTGCTGTGCAAAAACCTCTGAAGAAACTGAACAGGCAAGCTACAGACTGAGAGGAAATGTTGGCCCATCCCATATCTATCAAGGTCTTATATCTACATCCTATAAAGAATTCTCAAAGTTCAACAGAAATACCTAATGAGACAAAGACAAACAGTCACTTCACTGAAGAAGACACAGAGATGGCAAATAAGCACATCAGAAGACATTTAGCACCATCAGCCATTAGAAAATGCCGATTAAAGCCTCAATGAGATATCACAATAACCCTGTCACAATACAAAAAATAAAAAGCACTAACAATAACACCAAATGCTGGTGAGGTGCAGAGAAACAAGATTGCTTGCACATTGCTGGTGGGAATGTAAAATGGTACAGCCACTCTGGAAAATATTTTCTTACAAAACAAACTATGCACTTATCCCAAAATCCAGTAATTCCACCCCTGAACAGCTATGCCAGAGAAATAAAGGCTTATGTTTATGTAGAAACCTGTACACAAATATTCATAGCAGTGTTCCTTGTGATAATAATAACACTGGAAATAACCCAGATATCTTTCAACGGGTGAATGGCTAGACAAACTGGTATGTCCACACCATGAAATAGTACTCAGCAAAAAACACATAACTTGGATTACTCTCCAGAGAATTTTGCTGAGTAAAGAAACCCAATCTCAAAAGACTACATAGTATATGATCATTTAAATAGCATTCTTGAAATAACAAAACTATTGAGATGGAGAACTAAAAAAACAGATTAGTGGCTGTCAGAGGGTCATGATGGGAGATAAAGGCATCAGCTACGGCTGTTTGAGGTCAGCAGGCTGGATACTACTGAGAGAATTCTGTTGGATATTGACTTTGCCAGTGGTGGTCAAACTTCATGCATGATAAAACCAGACAGAACTAAATACACACAAATGAATGCAAGCAACAATTGGAAAATCTGAATATGGTGGATGGACTGTATCAATGCCAACTTCTTGATTGTTATATCAGCCTGTAGTCATGCAAGATGTACCATTGGGGGAAACCGGATGAAGGGCACATGAGGCTCTGTATTGTTTTTTTACAACTGTATGGCAATCTCTAATTTTCTTAAAATAAAATTTAAGAAATCTTATTCAACAGACAATGTGCAGTGTACTTGTTTCTCTCTGGGACCCCAGCTTTCCAGCTGTTTTCTGCCTGGAGCACCCCTGGCAAGGAGGGATGAACATAACACGAGCAACAGTGGCTGATGGTGCCATCTTAGATTTCTTCTGCAGGTGAGGCCCCAAACCAAGGCACAACCTGAGATGTTCCCTGATAAAGTGAGTTCTCGTAAGAAGCCATTCATCCTTACTTGGAGCTGTAAACCATCCCTTCTTATCTGGCAACAAACACCCTTTAGCCACATTAATCTAGAACTAAATATGTATGTGTCCTTTGGTGTTGAGAAAACTCTCCTGTTTTGACTTTTTCCATAGTGTTTGTGTCCATGTCTAAATTCTCACAGGCAAAAGTTCTGTTTCAAATGGAAAAGTCAAACAAAAGAGAACAAAATGTTCGACTGACCTTTAAAGACTTAAGAGCTTACAGTTAATTTGGAAACCCTAGCCATTAGATTGGACACACCCTATGTTCACACTCTCCCTATGTGTCCCTGCGCTGGATGGCAGGAAGAGAAAAACAAGCCAGGCGTCCAGCCACTGGCAATTAGAGCACAGCATTCAACCTGAGAAAAATCAGACTTTCCATCCAATCCCACCCAATGCTCAGCACCAAAGACGTGTCAGACAGGCTCAGCTCTGCTATCCTTGGATGACTTCATGGGTCACTGCAAAGATCTTTAAGCCATAGAGCTACTGAAGGTAATCCTGTTTTACAATGAAGATGTCGTACTTTACATGAAAAAGGATTTCATTTTCTAATGGAAATATGTTGCACTTTTACAGGTTTTGCAGTTGCATGTAGAAGACTTGGGCTGGGTGGGAGGGGGTTGCTGGGAGTTTTCTAACTATAGAAACAAACTTAAGGAAGTATATTGATATTCATTAAAAAGCACATGCTAGCCCCTAAACTACCGGGGATTCATTCTAAGAAAGTCATGAAGTACTCCTATCAGGATTTAGCTATAAGGATATTAGTTACACTGCTGTTAGAAACAGCCTAAAAGCTAACAACAGATTGGTTAAATGAAGTATTTACAATTATATATCAAACTGATTATATAAAACTATGCTTTCTATATGGAAAAATAATAACAATAAAGTAAAATTTTTAAAAGGCTGTTTTTTAAACAACTGAACATTAGTTTTGGAAACAATATAAATGTGTAAATGACTAAGCAGAAAGTTCGCAGGATATTCACAAAGGTGTTTTATGTGTTGGTCTGTGGGCAGAATTGGGGAAGTCTTGTATTTTCTCTTACTTTTACGTCTGTATTTTCTCATTTTTCTTTCATGAATATTATTAACAATGACATATATAAATGTACATTTTCTTTTTTCTTTTTTTTTTTTTTTTGAGACAGAGGAGTCTCGCTCTGCCGCCCAGGTTGGAGTGCAGTGGTGCCATCTCAGCTCACTCCAACGTCCACCTCTTAGGTTCAAAGCATCTCCTGCCTAAGCCTCCTGAGATACAGGTGCACACCACCATGCCCAGCTAATGTTTATATTTTTAGTAGAGACAGAGTTTCACCATGTTGGCCAGGCTGGTCTCGAACTCCTAACCTCAAGTGCTCTGCCCACCCTGGCCTCCCAAAGTGATGGGATTACAGGGGTGAGCCAACACATCTGGTCGAGAATGATATATATTTTTAAATCATGTTCTTTTGTATGTAATTTCATATGTACTATTTATATATAATTAAACACATTTAATATTTATATGTAATATTTATGTATAATTACACATATATGCTATGTATGCACTACACATTTTTAGTAAGTGTTTTACACATTCAAAGTAAGTATGTTAAAGCCCTAGCTTCATCACACTCAGAAGCAGGTAAAAAGGGGGAAAATATGGGTCCTGCATGGACGTCCTCAAAGGTACCTGTTGGAGTTGGAGATGAGATCTCAAAGTTCCCCTGCATTAGAATCATTCTTACTCACACTGTGAGCAGATTGACCGGAGGACGAGAATGAAAGGGGGTTTATGAAACCCACATGAGGCCAAGGGAAGAGTCAGTCCTACGTGGTTTTCTTCTGCACAACCTGCTGGTGCCACTCCGGGATCCCAGGGAGCCCTCAGGCCAGCAAGTGCTCAGGCACCCCCTGTTTAACCACCAGGCATGGGGTGTGAGCCGCTCTGCCCCTCATGCTTGACTGGAGCTGGTCCTCCAACCTTGCTATGAGACTGGAAGGATCTAAGAATAGCATGTTCTCAAAAGGCCGTGACAGAGCAAAAGGGGGCTATCTCCTGAAAAGCATCCACTCTACAGGAAATAAAAGGCAAAGCTGTTTTCAGCCCTGAAACCTGGTGGTGCAAACATCCTGGCTGCTGGTGGCTGATGTCTGGAGCACCTCTGACTCCCTCACATCCCCTCTTAACCCAGCAAACATCACTTAGTGCCTCCTGAGTGATGGGAACTATGGTGGGCTTGAGGAGCTCAGAGAAGAAGGCAATTTTTTCTCAACAAGCAATTGCTTAGCTCCGACTACACTGTGTGTGCCCATAAAGAACTCGGGGAAATGAATGAGAATGAGATAGGATCCTTCTGGTTGAGAAGTTTCCAGTGCAGTCTTGCTAGGATGAGAGATGAAGAATTAAACCGTGGTGCACATTAGAGCCACACGGGTCTTGTTTCCATCTGAGCTCTTCCCCTGGAAGCTGTGTGTCCTTGGGTGAGTGAATCAGCCTCTTGGAGCTTCTGACTCCTCATCTCTAAGACAAGATCAACCTGCTCCTGAATGACTACTGAACAGATAATGAATGAAGGCAGAAATAAAGATGTTATTTGAAACCAATGAGAATGAAGACACAATGTACCAGAATCTCTGGGACACATTTAAAGCATTGTGTAGAGGAAAATTTATAGCACTAAATGCCCACAAGAGAAAGCAGGAACGATCTAAAATTGACACCCTAACCTCACAATTAAAAGAACTAGAGGAGCAAGAACAAACAAATTCAAAAGCTAGCAGAAGATAAGAAATAACTAAGATCAGAGCAATACTGAAGGATATGGAGACATGAAAAACCCTTCAAAAAAATCAATGAATCCAGGAATTGGTTTTTTGAAAAGATCAACAAAATAGATAGACCACTAGTCAGACTGATAAAGAAGAAAACAGAGAAGACTCA
Organism: Callithrix jacchus; assembly: GCF_049354715.1. Lineage (NCBI taxonomy): Eukaryota > Metazoa > Chordata > Mammalia > Primates > Cebidae > Callithrix > Callithrix jacchus. Next base: position 172,539,175 of record NC_133505.1, read on the forward strand.
GACAGATGAAATAAAAAATGCTAAAGGGGATATCACCACTGACCCCAGAGAAATACAAACTACCATCAGAGAATACTATAAACACCTCTATGCAAATAAACCAGAAAATCTAGAAGAAATGGATGAATTTCTAGACATTTACACCCTCCCAAGACTAAACCAGGAAGAAGTCAAATCTCTGAATAGACCAATACCAAGTTCTGCAGCTGAGGCAGAAATCAGTAGCCTACCTAAAAAAGTCCAGGACCAGACAGTTTCACCAGCGGTACAAAGACGAGCTGGCACCATTCCTTCTGAAACTACTCCAAACAATAGAAGAAGAGGGACTCCTCCCTAACTCATTTTATGAAGCCAACATCATCCTGATACCAAAACCTGGCAGAGACACAACCAAAAAAAAAATTTCAGGCCAATATCCCTGATAAACATAGATGCAAAAACCCTCAAATACTGGCAAACCAAATCCAACGGCATATCAAAAAGCTTATCCATCACAATCAAGTTGGCTTCATCCCTGGGATGCAAGGCTGGTTCAACACACACAAATCAGAAAACATAATCCATCACATAATCAGAACCAAAGACAAAAACCACATGATTATCTCAATAGATGCAGAGAAGGCTTTTGTCAAAATTCAATAGCTCTTTATGCTAAAAACTCTCAATAAACTAGGTATTGATGGAATGTATCTCAAAATAATAAGAGCTATTTATGACAAACCCACAGCCAATATCATACTGAATGGGAAAAAACTGGAAGCATTCCCTTTGAAAACCAGCACAAGACAAGAATTCCCTCTCTCATCACTCCTATTCATCTTAGTACTGGAAGTTCTGGCCATGGTAATCAGGCAAGAAAAAAGACAAAGGGTGTTCAATTAGGAAAAGAGGAAGTCAAATTGTCTCTATTTGCAGACGACGTGATTGTGTACTCAGAAGATCCCATCCCCATCGCCTCAGTCCAAAATCTCCTTAAGCTGATAAGCAACTTCAGCAAAGTCTCAGGATATAAAATCAATGTGCAAAAATCGCAAGCACTCCTATACACTAATAACAGATCAAGAGAGAGCCAAATCATGAGTGCACTTCCATTCACAATTGCTACAAAGAGAGTAAAATACAGGAATACAACTAACACGGGATGTGAAGGACCTCTTCAAGGAGAACTACAAACCACTGCTCAAAGAAATAAGAGAGGACACAAACAGATGGAAAAACATTCTATGCTCATGGTCAGGAAGAATCAATACTGTGAAAATGGCCATACTGCCCATCCAGCTACCATTGACTTTTTTCACAGAATTGGGGGAAAAAAACACCTTAAAATTCATATGGAACCAAAAAAGAGCCTGCATAGCCAAGACAATCCTAAGCAAAAAAAAAAAAAAAAAAAAAAAGAAGAAGAAGAAAAGAAAAAGAGAAAGAAAAAAAAGCTGGAGGCATCACACTACCTGGTTACGGTAATCAAAACAGCATGGTACTGGTACCAAAACAGATACATAGATCACTGGAACAGAACAGAGCCCTCGACAATAACGCCACAAGTCTACAAACATCTGATCTTTGACAAACCTGACAAAAGCAAGCAATGAGGAAAGGATTCTCTATTTAATAAAAGGTTTTGGGAAACCTGTCCAACCATATGCAGAAAGCTGAAACTGGACCCCTTCCTTATACCTTATACAAAAATTAACTCAAGATGGTTTAAAGATTGAAACATAAGACCTAACGCCATAAAAACCCTAGAAGAAAACCTAGGCAACACCATTCAAGACATAGGCATGGGCAAGGACTTCATGACCAAAGCAACAAAAGCCAAAACAGACAAATGGCATCTAATTAAACTAAAGAGCTTCGGCACAGCAAAAGAAACCGTCGTCAGGGTGAACAGGTAACCTACAGAATGGGCGAAAATTTTTCCAATCTACCCATCTAACAAAGGGCTAATAACCAGAGTCTACAGAGAACTTCAACAAATTTACAAAAAAAAAAAAATCAAAGAACCCCAACGAAAAGTGGGCAATGGATATGAACAGAAACTTCTCAAAAGGAGACATTTATGCAGCCAACAAACATATGAAAGAAAGCTTATCATCACTGATATTAGAGAAATGCAACTCAAAACCGCAATGAGACACCACCTAATGCCAGTGAGAACGGCAATCGTTAAAAAATAAGGAGACAACAGATGCTAGAAAGGATGTGAAGAAATAGGAACACTTTTATACTGCTGGTGGGAGTGTAAATTAGTTCAACCATTGTGGAAGACAGTGTGGCTATTCCTCAAGGACCTAGAAATAGAAATTCCATTTGACCCAGCAATCCCATTACTGGGTATATACCCAAAGGATTATAAATCATTCTATTATAAAGACACATGCACACGTATGTTTATTGCGGCACTGTTCACAATAGCAAAGACTTGGAACCAACCCAAATGCCCATCATTGATAGACTGGATAAAGAAAATTTGGCACACATACACCATGGAGTACTATGCAGCCATAAAAAGGAGGAGTATGTGTCCTTTGCAGGGACGTGGATGAAGCTGGAAACCATCATTCTCAGCAAACTAACACAAGAACAGAAACTAACACAAGAACAGAAACTAACACAAGAACAGACACCACATATTCTCACTCATAAGTGGGAGTTGAACAATGAGAACACATGGACACAGGGAGAGGAACATCACACACACAGGGAGGCCTGTCGTGGGGTGGGGGGCTAGAAGAGGAATCACATTCGGAGAAATACCTAAGGTAGATGACAGGGTGATGGATGCAGCAAAGCACCACGGCTCATGTATAACTATGCAACAAACCTGCACGTTCTGCACATGTACCCCAGAACTTAAAGTATAATAATCGAAACAAAAAAGCGAGACCTCCCACATAAGCGTTGTTGGGAGGACAGACCCATGGCCAGGCACACAATAGCATTCACCAAGAAATGAATTCAGTCCACAGCCTCACCCATGGCCTAGTGGAAGGCGTTCAGTAAACTGTGAATGAGGTGGTTGGTGTAGAAAACGAAAGAACTCAAATGAGACGCTCGCAAAGCACGCTGGCGTCAAGTGCGCTCAGTTTGAGGATGGTGTGGGAAGTGACTGGACACGGAGAAGGATCATGCACGGGGCCGAGCCTTTTCCCTCCTTAGATGTGTTTCTTTGCTTCTGAGGAAGGCAGAGTGGATACCTATGCAGGGAATATTATTTCTCTTGCCCTGGCGTTCTGGACACATTCCGTACTTGGAATAGAATGATACGACGTTGCTGCGAAGGCTATCAGAATCATTGTGGCAACTCAGGTTGAGCCAGGTTGCCCACAGGACTGGAGTGAGCACTGTGTGGGGCTGGATGCCGCGGCGCCTCCCAACCCCTGCAGCTAGCAGCCCCCACTGTACAGGGCTTTCGGTGCTGCTGGGAAATCATGAAGTCAAAACCATGTTTTCTTAGAAGGATCCATTCCGACCAGATTTGAATAAACACACCCAACTTCACCACCCCAAGCAACATCCCATGCATGGCTGCATTCACGCAGGAAAATCTGACCCAGCCAGTGGCATGGGCCCTGCAGATGGCAGTCACCTAGCACCAGGCTGGGTCAGAGCTGCCGTCGCCCAGGTGGGAAGAGTGTGCTCCCTAATGACCAGGCACACATCACTCCAGGCATGAGGGTGGCAGGTGGGGAGGTTCACAGATCCCTGAGCCACTGATTAAATGAAGAAAATGGTTTATTCTCCATGTTCACCAGGAAGCCTAGAGGCTTACCCGGAGGAAGAGAGTTCCTAGCCCTCTTCACTTCCATGGAGCTGCCAAGGACACCAGCAGGGGGCTTCATGAAGAAAAGGGACGAGTGGCCCAAGAGAAGAGAGAGGGTGTGGGGGCCGCCCCACAGGCAGGAAGCAAACACTGGCATTTCCTTCCTCTGCGTGCCATCTTTGGGTCTATGGACATGACCAACTGGATCAGAGAAGAAAACGGAGAAATAAGGAGAGAAAATTAACAATGTGTTGTTTCCCTGCTGAGTTCACAGTCCACAGAGCCGCCTTGAGTTTCACAAGTCAGACGTTTTCCTTAAGATTCGTTTTCTTCCAACGATGCTGAAGGTCTGCTCTCATCAATATTCCAATAAGCCTGTGCTGTGCACGCCTTCCCAAATGCCGCTGATGAAAGCGCTGGCTGTGCGTGGAAGCAACTGGCAGAAAGAAACAGATTTCTGTTCTTTTGTAAAGCAACTTACTTGCATTCAGAACATTTCAAGTGAAAACTCCTAAGCACTTTAATTGCCCATGATAACAGGGCGAGGCTGCGAGGGCTGGAGCTATGGGAAGGGCTCCTGGCTCGCGGACACACAGGAAGCACCTCACTGGGGCTCTTGGCAGGATGAGGAGTTTCAGCCTGGCATAGCCTGGGACGTGGGAAGCCACCATGGTGCTGATGAAGCTGAGGCAACCACAGGGAGAACCAGCCAGCCCCATAACTACAGGGAGACGGCGCCGAGCATTGGCGATGCTTTTAGGAACCATCCCGTGCCCCTGTGCCGCTGCAATATCAGATGAGGACCTCGCACATTTCCAATATGACTTGGTTGTAGAAAATAATTGGTCCATCTCCTCTTCCATTCACTTTCTCACTGTGGTCTCCTTCCATCCTTTAGGTCTCTGCTCAAGCGTCGCCACCTCAGGGGTCTTCTTTGCCACCCTGGCTAGGGACGCAGCTCGGACCAGGCACTCGTGAGCGCCTCGTTCTGTTCCTCGGCTGTGCTCATTATTATTTGACATCCTATTTATTCACGAACCTCTTCAGTGTCTGTTCACAAGAATAGACACCGCATCTGTCTAGAATAGTAACTGGCATATAGTAGGTATTCGACACATATTTACTGAAAAACGAAAAGGAGCTACATGCTGCCCCAGAGTGAACAGGCCCTGGAGTCTGTGCTTGTTTGCACATGTGTCCTACACTCACACTTCATTCCACAAAGGATTTCAGGCAGAAGTAATTCTGTGATTTGTCATGAAATTTTATTGAGTGCCTATTATCTGCAGCTGTGGACATGAAAGAAGGTGGAAGTAGTCAAGCTGTGTAAGGTTCAGAACTGTTTCTCTATGTGCAGCTTTAGCTCCTTGCAACCTTAAAGAGTCATGGCTGACATTTGCATTCCTTGTCTCATACCTCTGGGGGAAGGCAAGGGTCTATGCGGAAAAGATCATACATGAAAAGGCCCTATTGTAAAGAAACAAAATAAAACAGACAAAGACCCAGCTCTCCTAGGAGCTGCTTCTCCAACAGTCACTTCTCCTTTCAGAGCGTGGCTGTGGTCCAGTGTGGGGGCACTCCTCCTGCATCCAGAGCAAAAACCTCCAGGAGGTTGTTGAGAACCAAGAGAGAACGGAGGGCGAGCTGGACCACCAGGAGCCCACACCCTGCGGCATCGCTGGCAGGTGGTAGATGTCAGGAAGGTCAGAGTCCCCTCATGAGGCAGGGGAGTGGCGGCACAGCACAGCCTTGGCAAGTGTAAGGGAACAGTCACAAAAGCAGAAAGCATCAAGCTAGTGCTGGTCACAGGAAATGCAGCCCCACACGGAGAACCATAAACCGCCCGGTGAAGCAGTTCTCCAAGCGTCGTTCAGCCTAAGTTCACGTCTTCCTGCCCTCTGCCTTTGGTGGAGAGTCATGATAAATACCAGCCTAGAAATGGCACCACGTCAAGTCTTGAGGTTAATAAGGCTTTTTAATGTTGTTGAGTTTTTTTATCTGTGTTGTTAAAAGTTGGAACAGAATAGTAGTGTGGACAGCCAAAGGTTTTGATGTGTGAGAGCTGGATTTTTTTTTTTTTTTTGAGACAGAGTCTCGCCTTCTTTGCGCAGGCTGAAGTGCAATTGTGCAATCTCATCTCACTGCAACCTCTGCCTCCTGAGTTTAAGTGATTCTTCTGCCTCAGCCTCCCAGGTAGCTGGGATTACAGGCATGTGCCACCAGGCCTCGCTAATGTTCATATTTTTAGTAGAGATGGGGTTTCACCACGTTGGTCAAGCTGATCTCGAACTCCTGACCTCAAGTGATCCACCTTCCTCAGCTTCCTAAAGTTCTGTGATTACAGGTGTGAGCCACCACACCAGCCTGATTTTTGTATTTTTAGTGGAGATGGGGTTTAACCATGTTGGCCAGGTTGATCTCGAACTCCTGGCCTCAAGTGATACACCTGCCTCAGCCTCCCAAAGTTCTGGGATTTTACATGTAAGCCACCATGGCTGGCCTGAGCTGGACTTTTTGAGGGAGAACTGGTTTTGAGTTTTCAAGGGGCTTAGTCTTTAAAGACTCAGGACATTGGTGCAAGAGCAGGTGGATGGTGGGTTGCCCACCTCCAGGCATTCCCCTCCCACAATCCCCCCTAGGAGACTAGAGTTCACCCAGGTCTAGGGCAGAGGCAGAACCAAAGAAGAGAGAGAGAGCCAGGTGGCCATTGCCTCCTGAAAGAGACCTCTCCCCTGTGCTGAGTCCTGGTCTGGGGAGATGACAGACCCCTCCCCAGGTTTAAGGATCTGAGGATATTAGGAGTTTTCTTCGGGGAGCACTCCGGAGGCAGCAAGTCTTACAGTAAAGTCCCCTCTACCTGTGTGGTTGGGCAGAGAAGGAAGGAAAAGTGGCTTTACGGGGTGTCTAGACATGAGAAGACCTGCAACAGTCCCAGCATTGTCAGCGGGCACCAGGCCAGGAAGAGAAGGTGAAAGATCACAGTCTCCAGAGAGGGAGGAGAGCTGGCTGAGAAAAGCTTGATGGAGAAACCAAACCCTACTTCTCTGTTTAAGCACCTTGCCTGGTAGCTACCATAGCATGCATCCATTCATTAATCAATTTGGATATTACCAGGGAATTCTAGTGTTTCTCATTCTAGACCTCTGGAGGACAAAGGAACTCAAGTCAGTCAATCTTTTATATTATGTCCTAAAAAATATATGCCTACTTCTAGGGAAAAAATAAGCATCACTTCTCATTTTTTATAAACATTCATACAAATTCACATGAAAAGCAGAGACCTGAAAATTCATTTTAAAATATACATAATTTAAGGCACACCCCCCGAGGAACCTCTCCCCGGTGAAAGAATTGTCAGCAGAACGCTTCTGGGATTTTACAGCCCAAATTTCATAGAATATACAGATCTTCCAGTACAGGATGTTTAGGCTAGCATTTGTATAGAAAGAACATTTATACACAACAAAAATATAACACGACATTCCAGAATAAGGAAGCATACAGGGAGACATCTCAGGCTACCTTCCAACTATGGGCAGGAGAAGGTCAGAGCCAAGAGAGCGGCTTTGAGGGCAACCCTGGGGCCAGCCACAGGCACAGCACAGCACGAGCGGTTTGTGAACATAAACTTTGGGACACAAGCACAGCTCCAGTTTGCAATTTTTCATTTTGAAACATCAATCGCCTCCTTTTTTTTTTTTTGAGACAAAGTCTCGCTTCGATGCCCAGGCTGGAGGGCAGTGGCGCCATCTTGGCTTGCTGCAACCTGTGCTTCCACGTTCAAGCGATTCTCCTGCCTCAGCCTCTGAGTGGCTGAGATTACAGGCGCTCACCACCATGCCTGGCTGATCTTTCTTTTTGTATTTTTAGTAGAGACAATGTTTCATCATGTTGGCCAGGCTGATCTCGAGCTCCTTATCGCGAGTGTTCTGCCCACCTCGGCCTCCCAAAGTGCTGGGATTGCAGGTGTGAGCCACCGTGCCTGGCCTCAATCACCTCTTTTGAGATTTGTCGTCACCTTATTCCTCGGGGATCTTCAGCCGCACCAAAATGCCACAGTCATGGCCTTGAGTTTGAATTTGATATTTTGCCTGAAATTTTGGCTTCGTCTTTCAATGTGCCTATACTACCCTCAGTTTCAAACTAGTGAGAAAAAAGAAGAACTCTCTGGATCCAACTTTCTTTATTTCCCTCAGCTCCATTTAAAGAAGTAATTTTGCATTTATTATGTCTTGCTTAACTGCAGGTACTTCTAAACTACCATAAACAAGCGGCCGCTGAAGGATGACTTAACTGAAGGCAGAGAAAGCACACTCTGCCCGGTCTCCTGCTTTCCTGGACACTTACCCAGTGCTTAGGTGAGTGAAGTCTTCATCTGCGGCTTTGGTTCCACCCCACACTCTCTGCAGTGCCCTGGATGGGCTCCCAGTATGATTTATTGTTCAAAATCAGAAAGGCAGATAAAACAAGACTACCACTAATATCTTGCTTTGGGTTAGAAACGTCAAGTCTGAGAAACATTTTCACACACATTGTCACATTCAGTCTCACATTTAGTGTCAACTGTAAGGTTGACAGGAACGGTGCTATCATTTCCATTATTAATGTAAGAACACACATTCAAGCACGCGAAAAAATAGCAAGTGTGGGGCTCGAAAAGATTCCTATGTGTTAGACACTGCTTCCATGAAGTTACAAAGAACGTAGTTATCAGACATAGCTCCTCCCCTCAAGAAGTTCACAGTCTAGTGCTGGGTACAGATTTGTATAAACCAGTAAGTGTAATACAGTATGGAAAGGGCCCACCAGATACATAGGAGATTGCGCAGGAAAAGGCACAGCAATCTCTACCAGCAAGAGAGGACTGTGGAAAACCTTGAGAGTAAGAGAGGCCATCTTTGGGTTCTTTGAAGACTGAGAAGACTCTAAGTAGTGTATGGAAGATAGAAGCAGGATGAAGTTATTCCAAGGAGGAAAGTGTATGTGCAAAGGCACAGAGATAAGAAAATCAAAGAACTGGAAGTCTGTGCACAGGAGATGGCGCTGGATGACAGGGCACCGAGGACTTTGTCATAGCAAGTGGCAAGCCACTAAAGGGCTTAACAAGGGGAAAAACAGGATCAAGCTGGAATTCAAAAACATTTTGGCCTTAGAGAGGAGGATAGATTTCTAAGGAAAAGGGAGACTGTGGGCAAAATCCAGGCAAGAAATGATCCTGGACTAAAATTAAGGCAGGGATAGCAGGAATGGAGGAGAGGGGATATGGGTGAGAGAGCTTTCACTGGGAGAGCAAAAGTAGGGCTCATGTGCTGGAAACTTAATTTCCAATGCAATAGTGTTGAGAGGTAGAATCTTTAAGACGTGAGGAGGTCCTGAGCACTCTGCCCCTGTGAATGGATTAATGCCATTATGTCAGGAGTGTGTTAGTGATTTTGGAAGAAGGTCCTGAGAAAAAGGATGAATTTGGCCCCCTTGATGTCTCATCTGGGCTCTTATGTGATGCCTTCCACCATGGCATGACACAGCAAGAAGGTTCTCACAAGATACAGCCCCTCGCTCTTGGACTTCCCAGCCTCCAGAACTGTGAGCCAAATAATTGCTATTGTTGATAAATTACCAAGTCTATGGTATTTTGTTACAGCAGCACAAAACAATCTAAGACCATTGTCATTTCGATACAGATGACGCAGGTAAGGAAGAACTCTGGATGGATTCCAGGTTTTAAACTCATCGAAGTTGGATGACGGTGATAACTTTACTAACGAGGAGAAGAAGCAGATGGGTCAGGGAGTGGGCAAGAGCAGAAGTCAGAAAAAGGAGGCAGTGTGTTGGCTTTTGAGCAGTCCTTGTGCACCGAGCCTTTGATGCATTCACGCAGAACTGGTGACATTTGAGCTGGAGATGTGAAATCCATTTTACTAAAGCCAGAGGGAGGAATGTGATGAACCATGGAGAGAATGTGAAGTGAGAGGTAACAGAAAGGGAAGGATGTGCATATCACCCTCGTTTAAGATGGGCAGAAAACAAGCAAGATAATAAATGCAGAGAGGGAGAAAGAGAACAGGACGAAAGGAATCCAAGGAAGATCTTTGGGAAGGAAGAAGAAAGAACAGATGGTCATGAGGGTCGAATGCCACACCCATGTGTTAGACGACCAGATCTGGCACCAGGAGACAGCTGTGTCCTCTGGGCTGTGTCCATTGTGTGTTGGGGGAGCTGCCAGGCAGGGTGGTGGGACTAGGAAGGATTCACAAAGAGAATCTTCCTGTGAAAAGAAAGGAAAGAGAGAGGTGATTGCAGCCCAGGAAGATGATGCCTCTTAAATTTTAATGTAGGGGCAAGATTTCACCGTGTTGGCAAATGAAGGGCAGTCAATGATGATGGAGAATGGTTAGAGACTGACTGGGGAGCCTCACTGTTCCCCAATATCCTTCCTTTCAACCCAATTGCGTGAATCATTGCCACTCTCCTCAGGTATCTTCTATCGATCCTTCTGAGAAAGGCATTTGTGCTTTGGAAGGAACATGCAGATGGAATAAGACCCTTGCTGTGATTGGAGAGATGGTTTGCTTAGGGCTACGTGCAGCTTATATTGTTGGGAACCTGTTTGTACAAGCTTTGGAAGATGGTTTGCACTGAGATCAAGTTCTTTCTCTGTATAGTTCAGCGGTGACCATGACAAACTCTGGAAGATCATTTGCTTGCACTTAGAAAATGTTCTTCCTCTATATAGTTTAGGGGTGACCATGGCAATTGTTTTGCCCCATAAGAGGCAGTTCTGCTTGCATGATACGTAGCATCCCAGAGGTCTTAGACACCCCTTGCGGGCTGGAGGAAAGCCGAGCCTTGTAACCCACTGGGCTATTCCAGCAGGCTCCACACGCCATTGCCACGTGTCTGATCCTGAATATGGAAGGGTCCAGGTGGCACCTACTTGAGAATAAATAAGACTTTTGTTTCCTTTTCCCCCCCAAACATGCAGATTTTAACTCTCTTCTTTTATTTAGCTTCTATTAATTCTCAGAGTAACTTTTCTCCTAAGTCAGTGAATGGTGAGATTTTCACATTCTCTTAAAACAACTTTGCATTGGAATTCAGTCCCATATTGTATCCAAAATAAACTTACATATTTTAAAAAGCAACTTGTTCTTAATAGAACCTTTCTTACTTTTATGTCACTGAATATTTTTACAACTAACAACAGAAATATTTATTGGAAGAGTGGGTACATGTCTTGACATCTTTACAGGCCAGACAGTGCTTGGCGCATAGTAGGGCTAAACAAATATTTGTTGAATGAATGACGAGTCAACAGAATAAATTAACAGTGAACATTCTGTCCCCCAGAGAAAAACAGGCTGAGAAAGAGCTGTTGTCAGTTGCACAAAACCTTTGAAAAGAGCAAATCACAAACACAAAACACACACACACACACACACACACACACAATCCAGTTCTATCAACAGGATACAATTAAGGACATACAAACTGGCCTTCTAATAAAAGCTAACCAAACTGGTCTTGTTCATTTCAGACATTCTTACCTGTCAAAGCCTAAATTCAGAGCTCTACAAACCAGTTCCTTCTGTATGAAGCCTGATAATAAATGTTTTTTAGAAATCCAGACATCAGCACAGACCCCACAGCACAGGAGGGTCCTCTGTCAATCTCTCCCTCTTCCTCTCTCTCTACAAAGACTTCAGAAGTCAAAAGCTGGACTGTCAATGTCTAAAGTCTAAATATATTGTATTTTATCTCCCAACAAGCCAAACATCTTTGCAACCAGAGCAATGAACTTTGGCATTCTCGAAGCACAGCTGTGAACACGGCAGTAACCCAAGGTAAACAACCTTGTGAAACCAGGTCACCAGCAGAGCAGCTTGTGGGCGACCAGAGCGGCTCTGTCACCTGAAGCAAACACTGCTTCATGGAGCAGTCGCGTGGAGTCTAGTGACCATTGTGAGCATCTCCGAACAAGTTGTGTAAATATGGTTGTCTCCAACTAGAATAAGGCAACATCCACTCATATCTCCCATTGTTTTCATTAAAACGAATGTTCTGTTTATAGCTTATCCATGTTATACATGCAATTTTAAATGAAATAATGCAATAAAACTGGAATTTGGCTGGAATGTTACTAATCTTGGATGAGTTTCAGCTGAGGGCACCTGGGCCCCGGTGCTCACTGGACAACAGGGCCCTTATCCTTGGGATACCGGTCAGGTCCCCATGTGAACCCCAGAAAACCCACCCGGGCTTCCTTCAGTGAGGGGGCCTGGACTGATGTCTTCTAGAACACTAGAAGCCCTGGCCTTTGTGAAGTGCTGATTCAAGAAATAGATTTAAAGTGTTCACAGTCTAGCGAGCAAAACAACATCAGAAATAAAACAAAAGAAATACAACATACACACACGTGCACATGCACGCACACACATACACCCTACATACAATCAGGTTGATGACCTGACTCTGTGTGTGGAAGGGCAGGTTAAATGAAATTGGAGATAATAAAATTCTATTTGGAGATGAGAAATACAATTCTCTTTGGAGAAGTGAACTCTATAGTAAATTGGACATATGTGCCACAATATGTACTGCAGCACTGTCCATAGCATCAAAACCCTGGAAATAACATAAGTGCCCATCAGTAGGAGAGTGGCTGAATGAAATGTGGTGTCGCTACACTTCTGTACCTCACAATATTACGTAACCAGCACAAAGAATGAATTAGAATATACCAGTTGACGAGTAAGATTTCTAGGAAGTGCTATTTGGTTGAGCCAAGATGCAGGAACCACGTATAATATCCTTTTGAAAGACAAACCACAACCCAAAAGCTATGTATATGTCCATGTGTACAAGTATCCCCTTCCCTCCAAAACCTCTTGTTCTTGAGTTCAGATGGCAAGTCCAGATGGTGAAATTGTGCAGGACCGGGGCACCTGCATGTGTGCCTCTATGTACTTGTATTTATATCTGTAAATCAGTAAGTAGCATTATGCAACCTCACGTTGTTAACATTTGTTAAAATGTTTGCATATATATATGCAATAAATTTCTAGATACAATTTTATAAAGAAAGAAATGAAACGGCTGAACTGCTTTAAATTTCTTTGGACTTTTTAATTTTTTTTTACATTTTGTTTCAATAGTTTAATTTTATTTCAGTGTTTTTTTGGTTACATGGATAAGTTCTTTAGTGATTTCTGAGATTCTGGTGCACCTGTCACCCTGCTTTAAGTGAATATGACTTGGTTTCTTCTGGCATTTGTATTCCTGCAAAATAAGCAGTATCTGCACGTCGTTTGTTAGAATAGTGTTTGACCCGTGGCACGGATTGCACTGTCCTCTGAAAATCGGTCGGAAGGAGATGCAGGAAAGGAAAGGATCTTGCTGGAGGCGCAGTCACTTTTTTACGCTTCCGCAACTCCTAGCCCACAGGACTGGCTTTGTGACCTGAAGCTGCCTGACTCCAGAACCCTTGTGGCTACTCAGGAGCCTCCCAAAGTCCTTGCTCTTCTTTCTGCCGTAAATCTCTGTGGAGAATCCAAGAGACCCGCCCTCCAGCAATGGAAGCCTGCTTTGTAGCTGAACACGTTGATCTCTCCAGTTACCACCCACTCCAAATTCTTGGGCAGCAGAAGAGGTGATAGGACTCTTAGCTCGCCACAATCCCACATCTGTGTGAGGGGGGCAACGGGTAAACCTCACAGCATGGCAACGACTAGGCCCAAAACTGGAGCATCCCCAAAACTGAGCACATGAGCCTTGCTTCTTTCATTACCCCAGAATTTTTTACGAGGTGTCTGCTTTGCATTCAGAATAAGGATTCTTTCAGCAATATGATGTAGTGTCTTTAGCACACTTCCAGGCTATAGCACCTAGACTCGAATTTGTATTAAACTGAATCTTTGCAGACAGACTTAGCCCAAATAATGTGGAAAAAGGAGCGCCGTATTAAAACACATGCAGTGGAAACTAATCAAGGGCGCACACAGGCACCGGCAGCTACCTGCCAACAACCAGGCTGAGCATAAAGTAAAATCTAAGAACATCAACGAAGGTGGTTTCATATTGGAAGCTGGAACCTCCTGGAAACAACAGCCCTGCTTCTGGGACACGCCCTCTCGGAAAGTTCCCGCCAGGCTCAGGCGCGGCCTTTCATTGTCGTTCATCTCCGGTGCGTCCTGGCGCTCCGCCCGCTCCGCTTCTGTTCACACTGGCAGCGTCGGTGCACGTGGGCGTGCAGGCGCGGCGCTCTCGGCCTCATTTCCTCGGCTGCCTGGAACCCACAGAATACTCCTTTCTGGGGGGTGCTTCCTCTTTCCCGGGAGCCTTCTGGCCTGTGCCTGCCTGTGAATTCTCCAGGGCCCGTGCCTGCCTGCCCCTACTACCCTCAGCCGGCAGTCCCATTTTTAAAACGTCTTGAATAAAGTGAAATGTGATTAGTTGTGGGAAATGAACCAATAATACGCACAATTCAGCAGCCTTTAGCACTGATGGAATCTGGAAATAAAGGTAAATTTTTCCAACTTTTTATGCTGTAATAACCATGTTTCTATAAAAAACACCAGTAGAACTGAAATTATTTCATCTCCATAGTGCCTTTAGAAGAAACATAACCCACCATAAACTTCAGGACTGCTGCACGCACACTTCAACATTTCTTGCTACAGAGCGCAGCAGGGGATTTCTAGGAAGTGCTATTCGGTACAGAGAGACGGTTAAGAGCTCAGACTCTGAAGTCTGTCCGGTATTTGGGCCCACATCTCACATGCAATACTCCGACCTTACGCAAATTACTGAAGCTTCTAGGTTCTGTTTCCTCGTTTAAATGGGTATAGTAACATTTACACACCCCACAGTGTTGTTGAAAGGATTAAATGAGATGATACCAGTAAAACACTTAGAACGAGGCTTAGCAGATGGGAGCTCTTCATAATTCATTAATACTATATCCGAAGGAAAAAAAAATTGACTTGGGTCTTTCTGAAATCAGTAAAAATCTGTTTCTGTGGCTATTAAGGCCTTGTCTTCAAGAGACAGAACTCTCTGTCTAAACCAGACGGACTCCAGTCATTTGAAAATGCTCCCTGCCTCTTGGCCCACCTGACATCATTTGGATATTTATCTCCACCCAAACCTCATGTTGAATTTTAACCTGCAATGTTAGAGGTGGGGCCTGGTGGGGATGTTGGGATCATGGAAGTGGGTCCCTCATGGCTCAGCGCTGTCTTCCAAATAGAGTTCTCAGGAGATCTGGTCATTTAAAACTGTGTAACACTTCCCACCCCCACTCTCTCTTGCTCCTGGTGTTACCATGTGATGTGCCTTCTCCTCCTGTGCTTTTTGCCGTGATTGTAAGCTTCCTGAGGCCTCCCTAAAAACTGAACAGGTGCCAACACCATGCTTCCCGTATGGCATGCAGAACTGTGAGTCCATTAAACCTCTTTTCTGTATATATTTCCTAGTCTCAAGTGTCTCTTTATAGCAATGCAAGAATAGCCTAATGCACCACCTTTCACCCTCAGGGCCATCCCCCGTCTCCCGCCGTTTCACCCCTTCTTTAAGAGGAGACCCAAATATCAGCCAGCACCAAGGTATTCCCTGGGCACTCCAGGTGCAGAAGCCACTTGGGATGCAGCTGGCCTCAGTCATGGCTCCTCTCCATATAGCCATCATCTCACAAGGCCATCGGGGCAGTGACTCCTGGACACAACTCACCCTCATGCATGATTGGCAAGCATATTTGGGATTTTCTCATAAAAGCCCTGTTCAGTAAATGTCTGCTACTGCGTCATTTATTGAATATTCCAGCTAGGGCTGCCAACAGCCACGCTGTAGTATACCATATGTGTGCTGGGGTAGAAGGGGGATTAAAGATGTCAGTTTATGAGTATATATATATATTATATATATTTTAAATATATATATTTTTAAATATACATATTTAATTTGTGAAGGTTGTGTGTGTACATATGTGTATATTGTGTGTGTATATATGTACATACAAACACACACACGTACACACACACACCCCTTCACAAAATAGTCTCCCTGAAGCTTATCATTCCCTGTTTTGTTTCTGCCTTGAAAATAGTTACTAAGAATGTTGATAATTTGTGACACATCATCTTTAGTGTCTCTTTGCACCCACGGAAGGAGGCCATCGAGGGAGACGTGTTCAGTGTGTGCCTACCTGTGCTGGCTGCCACCCACTGTGGACAGCGGGCCCTGCCGTGTGTGCCTGCCTGGACTCACCACTCTGCCCCCACTCTCAGGACGGTACTCACCTGCCCTTGCCTTTTCTGTTCCCAGTTTCAGCTCATTCCATTCAAATCCCACTGGACTTCTTCTTGGGAAAAGTACTGCTAATTCTGACCATTTATTAGGAACTATTATATACCAACCTGCATAGAGTGCTTTAACCTCAGCAGTGTGCTGGTAGGTATTTGTGACAAGGCTTTCCAGGAGGAAAGGCCTGATTTACGGTGTTTGCCAATTTCCAGGGTGTAACTACAGCCCATTCTGCTATAACGCTTCTTCTGAAAATGAGGATTTGTTCCACTGTGATTGTTAAATCAGGGAACAATTTGAGTGTCGTGTCAATGTCGGTTTGCTCAGGCAGCATTTTGTTGTTCAGAAGCCAGGTAAATGTTGTAGGAAGGATAAATCTCACACACATGCATTTCATCAGGACAAGGAGCCACACCCACCAATACCTGCTATCACTACTCTCTCTCGGGTTTTAGGGTTTTGCCTACACACTGGAGAACTGATGCTGTAACTCAGTCTGAGTCCGAAGGCCTGAGAACCAGAGAGCTAGTGGTATAAAAATCTTAAGTCTGAGGTAAAAGGCCTGAGAACCTGGGAGGCCACTGGCATAAGTACAGAGTCCAAAGGTCTGAGAACGTAGAGAACCTGGTGTTTCAGGGCCAGAGAAGATGAATGTCTGAGATGATACAAAGAGAGTGAACTCACCCTTCCTCCACCCTTTCATTCTATTGGAGACTTAAGTGAGTCAAGTGATGCCTGCCATGTTGGTGAGGAAAGTTCTTCTTTACTCAGTGTTTAGATTCAAATGTTAATCTCTTCTGGAAATGTCCTTGCAGACCCATCCAGAAATAGTGATTTGCCAGTGATCTGGGCACCACCTAACCCAGTCAAGATGACACCTAAAATTATCCATCACACACTCCTCCCCACAGTTCAAAACAACACCAGCGACGACCCTTCCTGCCATCAACCTGGCTGCACAGCTCTGTGTCTTCTCTTCCGTATCAGTCTGTTCTTACACTGCTAATAAAGACATACCCAAGACTGGGTAACTGATAAAGGAAATAGATTTAATTGACTCACAGTTCAGCATGGCCGGGGAGGCCTCAGGAAACTTACAGTCATGGTGAAAGGGGAAGCAAATGCCTCCTTCTTCACATGGCAGCAGCAAGGAGAAGTGCTGAACAAAAATGGGGAAAAGCCCCTCTTAAGATCATCAGATCTGGTGAAAACTCGCTCACTATCGGGAGAGCAGTATGAGGGTAACCAACTCCATGACTCAATTACCTCCCACCAAATCCCTCCCAGGACACATGGGGATTATAGGAACTACAATACAAGATGAGATTTGGGTGGGGACACAGCCAAACCCTATCACCTTCTCTTTAATTTCTCCTCCTGAATCTCAGCTACTTTGTATTTTTCCTTCAGTCTTCTGTTCTTTTTCTCTTGGGAACTCTTTGGTTCTCTTCCTCTTGCAGACAGGGAGGTGGGCATGGTGGGCCCCCAGGCATGGGGTACTCACCCCTACAAGCAAACTCCAGGTCTTCCTCAAAGTGATCTTTTCACACTGATGTCTTTATTGTAGTGTTTATGGATTTCTTAATCAGCTGACATGTATAACCATGTGTGCTCACCTTTTATTTTTTGATACTATAAAGTTTTTGAATGTTGTGTCCCTAACCCCATTTTCCCATAAGCTCTACAGTTTTTAATGTAGAAATACGTACATTACATTATAAGTTCTGTCCATTATAGCAGAACTTATAATGTACTTACAATGAACTAGTAATAAACTGCCCGTGGAATGCTGGGCCCACTTGTGCTCACACACTTGCTTGAAAGAGTTTGGGTTCCCAACTCTGTGTTTAGTGATGTCGCACAAATGCTGCAGTAAATATGTCACTTTGCATAGAAAAATTTTGAAAAAAAAAAAAACTTCTATATTTAAAGAGGCTAAGGTCCTTTAATGAAAAACCTGAGTGAGGTGAAAATCTTCCAGTCTGTGCTCAGAAGACAGGGCTTCAATTTCTTCTAGTTTTGCCAGCTGGCATAACCCTGAGTGTGACAATGACCTTGAACGTGGGAGCCAACTCATGTTGGCGCCAGACCCCTACCTCCTGGTGTTCACTCCTTCCACATTGCACAAGGGGGCTGGTCTGCGTGACCAACAGAATGAAGCGGAAGTGAGAGGGTGTCACTTTGAGACCAGGTTCCAAAGACACTGCAGCTTATGACTTGGTTGCTTCTTTGCTCCTTGGGCCACCTGCTTTGAGGAGGGCCAGCCTCCACCTGAAGCAGGCCTGCTGACAATAGCCATGTGCAATGAGCCACCTTAGAAGCAGTTCCTCCAGTCCCAGTAAAACTTGAGGTGATATAACTACAGCAAGCATCTGGATAGGAATCTCATGAGAGACCCTGAGACACAGCCACGCAGCTAAGCAACTCCTGACTTCCTAACCCTCAGAAACTGTGAGAAACAATATATGCTTGTTTTTTTTAAGTCAGTAAAGTTAGGGGTAAGTCCTTGCTATGGCCTACATCTTTGTGTCCCCGCCACTCCAATTTCTATGCTGAAATCCTAAACTCCAGGGTGATAGTATTGAGAGGTGGGACCTTTTGGGGGGTAATTAGGTCATGAGGGTGTAGCCTTCATGAATGGGATTAGTGTCCTTATAAAATAAAATCCATTGAGTTTGTTTGCCCATTCCATCACATGAAAACACAGTGGGGAGGTGCCATCTACAAACCAGGAAGAGGACCGGCCAGCACTTTGATCTTGGACTTCCCAGCCTCCAGGACTGTGAGAAATTGATTTTTTTTGTTTATAGTGTTTGACTATAGCAGCCTGACTAGACTAAGACATTTGCTACGGAGCAATGGATAACTAATAGAGTCGCTAAGCCATCTAGTTCTCTGTATACATATGACACACAGGTTCAATAATGGTCGCTCTGTCTACTTCATAGAGAAACAGTTAAACCAAGTGGGGAAATGTGTGTGACTGCATTCTAGCAACTGTGAAAATGCTGTGCCGCCATAATGTGCTATCACATTTAAAGATACCGTGTAGTTGACTGTTTCCTTTGCTGTGTGGATGCTGTTTAGTCTGATGTAATCCCGTTTATTGTTTTTGCTTCTGTTGCCTGTGCTTTTGGGGTCATAACAACAACAACAACAAAATCATTGCCTACACCAGTGTCACACAGCCTCTCCCCTACGTTGGTCATAGGTTAGGAAGATCCGATTAGACAGGAGGAATAAGCTAAAGAGAGCTCTTGTAAAACATGGTGATTACAGTTAATAAGAATATACTGTCTTCTTTAAAATGCTAAGAGAGTAGATTTTAAGTGTTCTCACCACAAAATGACAACTCTGTAAGGATATGCATATGTTAATTAGCTTGATTTAACCATTCTACAATGTATACATATTTCAAAACATCACATTGCACATGATAAATATATAAAACTACCTGTTTTATTTAAAGGCTATTTAAAAGCTAATAAATATATCCTTCAGGCCTTACTGTGATCCTCACATGAGCAGAAATTTAATCATTAAAATACCATGTCTCTACAATCCAGAAATTCACACAGTAAACACATTATTGAATATAATTCATATATTTACTCTCTATATACACACGCACACCTAAAATAAAATTACCTTTTACACATAATTTTATAACCACTTTTTTTTCAGTTAATAAGCTCCAGGTTCCCATTTCAATGAATCTTCATCTTATCTAATACCTAGTCCATGTTCAAATTTACTCAGTTGCTCCAGTCTCTTTAGCTGGCGTAAGTATTCGGGACCCAGTCAAGGGCCATTCATTGTACCTTGTAGCCTTTTTTAGGTTGCTTCTAATCTGCCACATTGACATGCGGTTATTGACAAAGACTATACTTCATTGTCTGGGCGTGTCTGGGTATTTTCTTGTGGAGTCATTTTGTTTCATCCTCTATCTCCCATATTTCCTGTAAGCTGAAAGTCAGATCTAAAGGTTTGATAAATTCAAATTAGACATGTGGGATTAGACTACATCTTAAGTGACGCTGTGTGCACAAAGCCGGTTGACCCACCATTGCTGATGCTAATGTTGACAGTGGGTTAAGATCTTGAACATATGATTCTTCCATTGTACAGCTACTTTTCCTCCTTTACAACAATGTCCAGATCTGCATTAACTATGCATCTAGTGTTGATTTCCTAATTCTACCATTTATTCTATATTATTGATGACCTTTTTTGTTCTTTTAAAATAGAGCTTTCTCTCATCAACTCTGCTATTGCATTATCCCAAATGCAGTTCATATTGGAAAGAGAAGGTAACTCATGATTGTCCTTTAGTGTCAAATTTTTAATGTAATGGGTTGACTTAGTAGCCATCTCAAGTTGTGGTATAAAAGTATTTCCCTAGATTTTGCTTTGTGAGTTTCATTATGGACTCATGTATTTTCATTCATTCGATGTGCATTAATATGCTATAATCACTACTATTTTTGATGTTGAAATTGTCATACTTTTGGCCAAAGGGAAGGGGCTTCTCTTCACACAATTGTATTAGTTTTTGATAGCTTCCTGACACAGCAAGACACCACTTACCCCAGAATCATCCATCTCACCAATTAAGTATGGCCTTCTGAAAGGGTAGCATTAGGTAATGTCCTATCAAACAGACTGGAAAGGCATGAGTTTCTACTTTATTTTCAGAATACTATATGTAAATTATAGGGAACAGGAGAAAACTTTGCCAAATCAGAATTTGACTGAATCTTGACAATGGACTTCTCTGATGCAAAGAACTGTGTGTGTGTGTGTGTGTGTGTGTGTGTGTGTGTGTGTGTGTATAAAACTCAAAATAACTCATCCAAAGATGAATAAAGTTATCATCTTTAGTTATCTCGAGTTTCAACATATATATACACACATAAGTATGTGTGTGTGTATATATATATATGCAGCATATATATATACACACACACATATATAGTGTGTGTGTGTGTGTTAATAGACAAGAGATATCTAAATTGCAAAAGCATCTTCTACTTAATAAAAACCAAAATAAGACCTTGAGACCCGCACCAACAGTTTTATTATCAAGTGCAGGTGGAGAGACCTCAGGATGGGTAGGAAAGGTTCCCAGCATCAGGAGAAGAAAGTATAAGGCTCTATCAATGAAGAACGAGAGAAGTACCCCGCCAGGAGAAGGGGTTTTGGTTCTCCCTTCCTGGGGAGGGGGTTCCACCTGTCAGTGGTGGGTGTAGCTGGGATGGAGGCAGAATTGAGTCAGAGAGCAGAGGAGCTTGCACCTGCTTCCTAACGGGAAGGCTCTGGGAGGAGGCCTTATGGAGTGCTCTGCACCAAGGTGACGATCTACGTAAAAGGAGAAAGGACAGTGTGGCTTCAGGCAGAATGCCCTCCCATGTTTCAGGCAATGGAAGTTCCCGAGTGCACCTGCTGAGGAGGATGGCTGAGAGCCAAGGCCACCAAGGGACCATCAAGGTGAGACATAAGGTGACCTCAGAGCCAAGATTGCTGTGGGTGAACAGTCTAAGCCAGGGGCCAGGTGGGGGACTTGCTTGAATCTTACATGAATGCCAAGCGGGGACAAAGCCAGCTGCAGAGGGGACTTCCACCTTGGCCATGCCCCGGGGCGTGACTAAGCTGGCCTCACAGCAGTGGGTGCAGGGAGGACTGAGGCCTTGGCCCAGAGTCTAGGTGAGAGCAGCTAGGCCACTAAATGAAGTCAAGTAGATGCAACAAAGTATGACAGCCTCGATGACGTGTGGTCCCTGCTCCCGACTCCAGGAAGCCATCACGTCTGTCTTGCCACCAGACACTTACTTTGAAAGAAGGAGCAAAGAGGAAATGGCCCTAGTAAATAATCTGAGTTTTGAGTTGATGGATTCGGAAATTCAATTTTTCAAAAAGAGATAGTTTCAATCCAGAAAAGATTGTTGCCTTTAAGAAAAATGTTATTTTTGCTTCCACCATCAGTGGGAATATAGACTCCGTGGCAAGATGAAATCAGTTAAACATCATAAATAAGCCGTATCAGTAGCACTCACCCATTTGAGATGAGTTATCTCTTAAACCCACCTAGCACACGGTACGATGCAATTCACGATACTTGTTATTACAACTATTCCCTGGTTCTTCAGATCTCTTGAGTCGCGGTGCACCGGCTGGAGGAGGTGCCCGTGGCAGATGCCCTGTAAGGGGTCAGTGGCACGGCTCCAAGAGCAAAACATGCTGGTGCACCACGTCGGATGATGACCGGGGAGACCACCGCAGACCTTATGAAGTGCGGTATCCCGCTGATCATCTCCCACACGAAGAACAACTCGAAATTAAACACATAGGAGATCTCCTTAGAAGTCTATTTCTATCATAAACATGGCATGCATTCATATGAGCTACAGGTGGCATCAGGAGGTGTCTCAAAAACATTTAGGAGGCATAGTACATAAAAAGTGCTTTTCCATGTTTTCTCATCAGTGTCCAGAAATTCGTCAGAAGGTGAAAAAATAACTCATCCAAAGATGAATGAAGTGATCATCTTAGGTTGTCTCTTGAGTTCAACGCCGTTCCGGCTACTTCTGTTGTTGACCGGAAGTAAAATGACATAAGGAAAAAAATGAGAAAATCAAAAACTCAAATTTTGTGTAATTATAGTAAGATCTAAAACATGAGGAGGGACAAGAATTCTGACGCAAGAGGCGTCTTGTAGAAATAGTTGCGAGTTTGCACGTGTTTAGTCCAGGCTCTTGCTTTTCCTTTGTCCTGATTAAACTGGCTGCCTTATCATTGTTAGGTTTTCTTCCTTAGAAGATGAAGTCAGATTTTTTGAAAATACCGCCTATTTCTTTTACGTATTTTAATGTCTATTATAAAATGGAATGTATCCTGTGACCTGAATGGGAAAGTCCAAAAACACCACACTCTGTATCCTTCCAGCATACACAAAAGTATGCTTTTGTTCAATGTTCTAACAGGCTTTTATGGCTTGACAGCTATAAGTTTTTTATCCAACACAATTCACTCACAGTAACATGGTCTAGAGCAGCATCCAGCATTTTCTATTTGCACACTGAGAGCTTCTGATTCCTATCAAAAGAATGATTGATGAGCTTGCTTCTGTGGAACCCCACGTAAGGTGTGAGAGTGATACACCTGTTCCCTAGGAAGGACACCGGGCGAGAGCTCCAGCGCAAAAGGCTTTGCTCCCACCAGCTCTCTCCTTCGAACCTTCTTCTCTTGCACACAGAGTGCTTTCTGCAGGTGGCCATTCATGGAACACTTCCAATATCTGTGCAGACCAGATCCACTCAGATGCAGGAGGCAGCCTTCTAGTCAGGAGGACAGCAGCCAGCCAGGAGTAGGTACCCAGGGATTAGGAGGAGCAGTTTAACTTACAGCAGCTTTGGCTGAGCCTTGGAAGTCTAAAGCACTAAAAAAGGAGAGACGTGCTTGGGGGATGTGTGTGTCCTGAGCTGGCTGAATCCCCGGACATGAACCGGGCTACACATAAACAAAGGTCATGTGAAAAGTCAACAAACTAATGTAAAACTGGGGTACAACTCGGGAGATCTGATCTCTCACCCTGATTTAGTAAAGAATATGTGTCCTCTTTGGAAAGTTCCTGATTTTTTCGGACATTATTCTCTGCTACGCGGTTTGGAATGATAAAAATGTGGGTTATCTTGGTTCTTATGTATCATATCAATTTATGGCATCTTTAAGCTCTAGAAGTCAGTTTGTGGGATTGGCAAAGGCCGCGGAGGTCTTCCTTGTGGTTGAAATCAGCCACAGTCTAGCTATGTCAACTGGGGAGGATCTGCAAAACTACCTCTGAACTGATACAAAGTCACAGTAGATTGGCCAGTTCTGTGAAGTGACAAGTTAGATCGCAGTCAACACACATGCTCATGCGCGAGTATATTAAACATCTCCGACACTGTTGCGGTCTTCTTGCTGAGGGTTACCTGTGCATGCTTCTGTTCACGCTGAGCCTCAGAACTTCCATCCAGGTTGATCTGCTCTGTCAAGCTTTGTTTTGCCTAACCTGAGATCCCATCCTGGGGTGTTTTCTGGTCTATTGGCTAACGGCCCTCCTTTCCATGTCCGGCATCCTTCAGCTGAATTGCCACAGGTCCTTGGTTGATTTCCCTTCCAACAGTCAATTGCCACCCCCTTGCCCCCACCCCCCACCCCGCACTGGTCCTGAGGCGGAGCTACGTCCAGCATCTCCTCACCACTCACTGCGCAGGGTCAGCTTCCAACGGGATCCTCGTGTGCAAGGTCGTCTTCTCTCATCCAACCCGCCTTTCTCACTCGGTCTCCTAACACTGAGTCCCCCATTAAAAGAGTCTCTCCCTGATCTCCAGCACTGTCCTCTGCCTGCCATTTCTTCTAGTTTAATTTTCTAGTCTTGTCTCCCACCGCCCTCAATTCTCCAAACCCAGGTGCTGCACGTCTTCTCCATGCAAGTGGTGACCTGGCTCGTTCAATACATGGTCCTTCCTCCATTTATTCATTCAACAAGCTTTTACGGGGGCCCTACAAAGGGCCCGGCACTGTTCTAGCTAAAACCTAGCCAAAACTCTTCAGCTGGCATTTACCATACACTTGCCCTAATCATGTGTAATAAATAGTTGACATTTATCAAGAATTTACTATGCCAGGAGAGGTAAGTACTTTCCAATACATGCGTCTCCTTCTCGCAATAGCCTGCTGAAATAGGTGCTGTTATTCTCCTCAAGTCCTCAAGTGAAGTAACGAGGCACAGAGACAGTAAATGACTTTCCCGGGCTGTGCATCTAATATGTGCCCAGCTGGGATTCAATGCTAGCATTCTGGCTCCAGAACGCTTCTCAGCCGGCAAGCGGACAGGCAGCCACCAGCAGCCCTCACCTCCTCTGCCAGAAACCGCACCAGGGGTTCAGTTCCTTCACCTGTGCCTACCCTCACTCCCCAACTTCAGTAGAGCCCACATCTCTCACAGAGCATAACTCTAAGGAAACCATGCTTACATTACATGTTATCTTGGCTAGATTTTGCCAGTATCAGGTGTTGGAACGCTGGTAACGAGTGGAAACAGCAACAGGAATTTATGTTGTATTACGGTCCGTGGGAAAAACACCAGGAAATGACACCGTTCTTAGTTTTACACACACACACACACACACACACACACACACACTTGCAGCCTCAGGTCTAAAGCGTGCAGACTCTATTAGTGTTGATTCTTCAATATGGCTCCTGAAATGCAAATTTCAACATTTACTTTTCTTCTTTTAAGAAATGGGAAAAGACTAAGAAATCTGGGAGAGGCAGGAAACCACACCCCTTCAACTCTCCGCCTGGGCAGAGAGAGCTCTGCCTGGGGATGGAAAGCGCAGCTGCCTGACCAGCTGGAATCACGGCCTTTTCAGACTGCTTCTTTCACTAAGTCATGTGCATTTGGGGTCCCTTCCCGTCTTTTCCTGACGACGGCTCATATCTTTGTAATGCTGGTTAATATTCCACTGTGCGGAATGACCAAAGTTTGTTTATCCATTCACCTATCCAAGGTCATCTGGTTGTTTTCAGTTTGGGGTAATTATAAATAAAGCTGCTATAAACATTATTTTGCAAATTTTTATATGGAAAGAAATTTTTAACAATTTTTTGCTTCTGACATTACCACTCTTGTGACATACTGATATTGCTAAGATTAGGTTGTCAGACCCAAACATAATGTGGTGGCCGCCAGTGACTGGTGCATGTTTGAAAGATCACACACACTCACGTGGGCACGCGGTTGGTTCCAGACATTCAGAGTTTAACATCTCCCTACTGGTAGGCAGCCCTCAGCTTCCTAAAGTCCATCAGTTAGGAACGCTAAACCCAACTGACAGAGCCGAAGACAGGGTTAGGGTTTGTTTTGCTAAGATTAACAAGGGGGGACAGAGGCAGCTGTGCGCATTGCCATCCAAGACACAGGGTCACCCCGTCCTCCCTCTCCGCCAACCATGCCGACTCCAGCTTCATCCCGGCTGTGTCTCAGTTGCAAGGCAGGTACAGCAGCAGGCAGGCCAAGCAGCTTTCTGGAAACTTCCACACAGCCTAGGCTTTCTAGTTCACTCCATGGCCTCTTCCATGTGTAGGGGAGGCTGGAAAGGCCAGGATTTCTTTCTTCAAAGATCATGAGCAGAGACAAGCATGGGAGAAAGTCATGAAGAAGGGTTGATGGATTAGCTAAAGCAACAGGCTTTGTTATTGCAGAAAAGGAACAGCAATAAGCAAAAAATTCAACAGACTCAACGTAGCTCCAGCCTGGCCCACTCCAGCCTGCCTTACAACTCATAACGATCTCCTCACTGCCCAGGGTGGGACCCGGTCACTAAGGACTCTGAGACCGGTTGCCGTTTCTGTGACAGCTCCTTAGATGCCATCAAGGCCTCCACACCGCCACTGCTCCACATGCGCAGGAGGGAGCCCGAGAGGCCTCGCACTCACCTTGGGGCTAAAAGCCCCGTGTTCGCCCGGTCGCCTGAAGGTCAGAGTTAGGCTCTGAGTGTAGGGTTGGAGGCACAGGGAGGAAAGAGGAGGCAAAGTTCATTTTAATGGCATTTCTCTTTTATTTTCCACTCCAGTGCTTCGATGTAAGCCTCATTATCTCTCACTCGGATCTTTGCAATAACTTTCAAACTGTCTCCTCTACAGTCTCCCCGTATTCAGTGTTTCTCCCACAATTTCCAGACAAGCCTTCCTGAAATGTGAAAGTGACTGATCCCTTACTTGCTCACAAACCTTTGTCCCCTCCCGTCGAGCCACGATGTAAAGCCCGACACGGGAGCTTAGCATCTACCTCCACCATCCACCTGTTTCCATTCCGCTGTCCCCACTACCTGTGATCTTCTTACAACACCCACGATTTCAATGAAGGAAACGCACAAAGCCAGACACTAATCCACGTTAGAAAGTCTTCATATGGGACACATGCTGAAGTCTTTTAAATGTAAGTACGAAAGTTATTTCTTTGTACTTTAGAAATTATCGACAAGATAAAAACAACTATGCAAGACCAGAGAATTTAAAGAACCCACATTCTGGTAACGTGTTAACTGTTAGTGCAAGCAGGATTCTATGACAAATGGAAAGTTACAAGCTGCCAATGCCTGCAGCTATCTTTTCAAAGCATAGCATAACTACCAAGGTGAAAGAACATGAAACATAAACATACACATTTGATTCCTATAAAAATGTCTAAAGCTACACAGGAGATGCACATTGCAGGTGACGCTGATGCCTCTACTCTCACAGCTGTAAAATGGACACATTTTGTAAACTGCCTGAACAGAAGACTGGGAGACAGACGGAAAATTGTCAAGGGTACTTTCACCTTTAAAACGTCTGATACTATTAGATTTTTTTTTTAATAAAACAGTGTTTTATATGAATTGGCAAAATTCATGTCATAATAGTAGTATCTTATTTTCAGCAGTTTCTGCTTAACTCGTGACTAATCTACATTATGCAAAGCTGGAGTCTGGAGGGCAGGGCACCCTCTTAGCATGAGAAGTAACCCAAATACTATGATTTATTTCTCCACTTTTTTTTTTTTTGAGGCAGAGTTTCACTCTTGTTACCCAGGCTGGAGTGCAATGGCGCAATCTCGGCTCACCGCAACCTCCGCCTCCTGGGTTCAGGCAATTCTCCTGCCTCAGCCTCCCGAATAGCTGGGATTACAGGCATGCGCCACCGTGCCCAGCTAATTTTTTGTATTTTTTTTTTAGAAGAGTTCAAGAGAAGGAATCATGCCAGTGGTAATTTCTCTCCGTTCCATTGACTCCTTTCTCAAACCCTAATTAGGTGACTTGGTGTTTTGTGGTTTCTTACAGCTTAATTCTTCCAAGAATTTACTGTGTTTAATTTACTAGTATCTCTAAAGACTGAACAGGAATGATGAAAGTCACATCAGAAAAGCACGTTGATACAGACATTCAGCATGGTGGCCTTGCAAAATACTCATCCACAGGATCCAGGTTTTCCTTTAATTTCTGTGAGCAAGGAAAGTTATTCTTCGAGCAAATGTGAGAAATACTCAAGTCTTTTTAGTTAAACTTGTGACAAGATTTACCAGAGCCTACCTTTTCCTGTGGTTCTCAGTTTAAAAGTGTAACTGTTTATACAAGGAGCCAGCGCCCTGCGGATTTGTCTCTGACTCTCTGTGTCCACTGAGCACAGGAGCAGATGTGTCTACCATGGTATGGAATCCTAACTGCGTCATAGAATTGGAGGGCAAGTGGGATCTTAAGACTTGGCTATAGGCAAATAAATAATGATGTATTTTAGAATAAAACCCTTCTGAAGGAGCCATTAACTGCATGGGTCACAATTCCACCACCACCCTTTCAGAGCATTTGAAGGAGGAGGTCACCCTAGGTGTTGATGGATAAGTCAAAATCAGCCCTGGAGGTGGGCCAGGAGCACACCCCACAGCCGCTGGCCCTGCCACACAGGAGGAGCATTTGCAAAGCCAGAGAAATGACGTCCTGGCTGTTGGTGCGGGAGACCTGTGCTACTCAAATAGTGAACTCAGAGGGCTGCCAGATAGGAGGGTGGCGGTGAGAAATTCTTCCTAACACGTTTACCTAAAAACCACTTAACAGACTTATTCAAAGAGCTCAGGGCCCAGCCCAGTGGGCTCACACCTATAATCTCAGCACTTTGGGAGGCCAAGGTGGAGGGAACACTTGAGACCAGAAGTTTGAGACCACCCTGGCAACATATTGAGACTCTATGTCTACAAAAATTAAAACATTAGTCAGGCATGGTGGCACGGATCTGTAGTCCCACCTACTTGAGAGGCTGAGATGATAGGGTTGCTTGACCCCAAGAGTTGGAGGCGACAGTAAGCTGGGATTGTGCAACTGCACTCCAGCCTGGGCCACAGCTCTTAAAAAAATACAGAAAAGCAATCCCAAAGCAGAAGATATATATGATTAATAATAGTTACAGCTAACGGGTTCTGAACTCACCCTCTGTCAGACACTGCGCTAAGTTCTTCACAGGAACGACTTTGTGCAATACCAACCACATTGCTCTCTAACCTCCATATTACTTAAGGTGCTTGGGCACTGTGAAGACAAAATACGTTCTATGCGTAAGAAATAACCCCCAGCCTCTAAGAGCTTAAAAGATTTGGAAGGGGGCAGCAATGTTCAGACCCGAATAATACTACTAAACAGAACCACCTTTAAAACAGAGTTGTTCTATCTCAGTTTGGAACAATTGTGTTCGGGGAAGTCTGAATTAGGTCCATGCCTCCCCGGAGACTGGCTGAAAATCCAGCTCCTTCTTTCAGTTCCCCACGGCTCAGGGCTGGAGGGCAAGCGCGCTGAGGGGAGATGGTTCCCCAACAGCTGGCAGTGATTTTGATCTCAAGTCTGATCTTAAAGGTCTTTCTCAGCTTCTACTCCAAGAGAAAACTACTGAGACATGTATTTCTGATCCTTCCCAGAATGAGAACTCACACAGACGATCCCTCACGCAGCAAGAGAGACAAAACACTGGATCTACTGGTTTAATGAGTAGAGACCCAGCGTCTCCGAGAACAATCTGCCACAGTCTGCCAGCAGGTCCTTCTGAGCTCCAATGTCCTGGGCTCGGACACCCACAAAGGACAGCAGAGCCCACCAGGCAGGAGGGCTGGACATGCATGCACCCAGGAGCAAAGTACAAAATGGCCCGAATGGAAAAGAAAAGACAAAACCAGCAGTTCGGATAATTACCACTTGGCCTGCAATTTCAAAAGAAAGTCAGAGAATCGCTTGAACCTGGGAGGCAGAGGTTGCAGTGAGCTGAGATCACGCCATTGCGCTCCAGCCTGGGCAACAAAGAGCAAAAACTCTGTCCCCCCAAAAAAGAAAAGAAAAGAAAAGAAAGTCATGTCCCTCAACCCATGTCTGGAGAATTTTGTTTTCCTGATGCTTCTCTTATCACTTTCAATATTCCAGTGGCCCTGGGAAAACTGGAGGCCACAGCGCTGGAGGGCCAGCTCAAGGAAAAGGAGAAAGTACACAGCTTCAGCATCAGGGGCCCTCTGACCAGGCTGAGAACTGGACCAGCAGTGAGACGGGGTGATGGATGGGTGGCAGTGGGGCTTGCTTTCCTCCTGAACACAGCAGCGTTTGAAGCTCAATACTCCTGCCCCAGGCTGTTCCTGGCACACATCGTACATCTGTATTAGAGTGAAAAGTTGACAATGTGTCCTGTGGATGTGGAAGCCAAGGTGAGGCCATTCCTAAAAAATTCAGCGCCTCATTTCCAGGCAATGGTTTCCACACTGGCAGCAAGAGGCGATTTCCTCTTTGAGCTGGATGGGGTGGGGATCGGAGGAGGCAAGCGGCAGGGGGTGAATGGGGAGGAAAGGAGAGAGGTCATTGCGGAGTCCTGGCTTTTCTTTCTTGCGCTGTTGCTTTTGTGAATATGTAGGAAAAATCGTGGTGCTTGGCCATAAAAAATAGTGAACCATTTATCCACTACCCTCCCTGCGACGAATATTGTATACCAATTACACATGGATTGAATCAGAGATACGCCATGACCTAGTTCCTGCATTCATTTCAGGAGACTGGCTAACTTTGGAATATTTCTGGAAATCAGCTTAAAAATTGCTTCCCTGGATAACGTTCCAACCACACCCTCTGTTTTTGGAGAAAGTATCAGGAAGGGAGGAATGAAAGCTGCAGTGGGGGGGAAGATTTGAGCCTGACCTCCAGGCTCTTCTGCTTGGTGGGACCTCCCGAGTGGGGTCTGCAGGGGGCCCTGTCTCCCACCTTCCTGCTTCCCAGGTGCCTGCTTCCTGGCAGAGAGACCTCACCTGCGGAGCGGTGACCGAGGAAAGCCAGCCTGGAGAGCTGCCAGCTTGAAAGCCCAGGTGCCAAACACCCTGAACTCTCCCAGTTCCACTGAAATCAATGAAGGGAACACCCAGAGGCCACTCCCTCCAGCTCCCCTGCCCCGCTTTATCTTCAGTTCGCTGCAGCAGCCACAGCAAGGGCCAACCCAGCACAAAGGTTAGCCACTGATATGAAAGAGAGACACCACACACCACACAGAGGACCAGGGTACAGCCACCCACAATTAAAATGGGGATTTGACACAATTCCACACAGTCCACCTAGGAAGAAAGTGAGCTGCTGTACCTCAAAAGCCAGTAAGGAGGTTGTGGAGCAAGAGCAGGTGAAATGGGTGAGAATCGATAAAGACCGTTGTAGAGAAAACCAGAATTCTTCAAATACAAAAGCAGAGAAGGCTGAGTAGCATACAAAGATTAAGGCGAGGATAGTTCTCACAAAGGAATTTTGCTAAACACAGCACGAGGTTGTCGAAGAACACCCGGTACAGACGTGGAAAGCTTGAATACATGCAGAAGCACGTGGAGGCCGGATCAGACCCTCATCCACCGGACTCCAGGCTGAGGAAAGAGACAGGATGAAACACAGCACATTCACAGATGGCTCCACGTCTTCCCACTGAATTCCAAATATGGTAAGATCTGAAGGCTACACTTAGACGTGTTGTCATTAAATTTCAGTACTTCAAGGACAGAGACAGGCCCATTGTCTTGAAAGGAGGAGGGCAGGGGACACCTAGAAAGGGTTGCAGAGTCCAGAGATTCTGCGAGGAAGTCAGCAGTTAATGCAGATCTATACAGCGAGGGACGCAAGCCAGTAAATGGAAAGAAAATGCAGATGTGAGGGCGCCAGAATTGCCAACGGCCCAGAGGCATCGAGGAGGTGGAGAAGCTGTGGGCAGAGCGCAGACAGACCCAATCCTCACGCTGGGAGCTGGGCGGGAAGACAGTGGAGCACCAGTGACAATGTGAGTGAGTGTCCTCATGACTGAGAAGACGGATGGGCAGGGCATGAGGGAGGCAGCTGTACACCGGCCCCCAGAGCAGGGCAGAAGGAAGAGGAGAAGAAGCATTGCTGGCAAGTGCAGCAGAAGGCATCAGAAGACCTGGGCTGCATCAGGCCATGTCCAGCTGTGGGCCAGGAGCATGGGGACACGGACCCCATCCCGGCCTGTCCATCTCCAGTCCAAGGCCAGGCTTGTGGAGGGAGGGTGGGGGCAAGGTGCTGGGGACCTTGCTGTGGATGCAGTTGCTGAGAGCCCTAAAGCTTAGTTCTCTCTTTAAAAGCTGTCACCTAAAAGCTCTACACCCTCTGAATTTCGGTGCCCCAGAACGAATATTAAGTCACCACATAGCATGATGGCTTCAAGTCCTCATGCTGAGATCACAAGCTGGATGACTTCAGGCAAGTCATTAATCTTTCTTCTCTGTAGAATGGGATAATGCTTTCTGCAGTCCTGTCCTACTTCAGAAGGGAGCCAGGATGAAACGCCATCGTGTGGGAACACTAAGCCCGCCTTAGAGCGTTTCCTAACCACGAGGTGGTGAATGGCCTCATAGCCATGGATGGGGGGAGGCTGGGATACTGCTGGTTACCCACAAGATGAAAATGCTTTACCCATGATGTCAGCAAGGGCTCCACAACCAACAAGCCTCCACTTACCCCTCATTTGGTTTGCAAGGCCCCTCCGGAAGCTTGGAAAACTGCCATCACAGTGACAGGTCACCTGCAGAACTTCAAACTGCCCCTCCAAATCGAGGCCTAGGACTTGGTGGAAGTTTCCGAGTTTGTATGGTATGATGTCGTCTCAGGCTTTCCAGAGCCCCAGAACCAAACCAAGATTGTTAGGGAAGACATGCACGCTTCGGAGCAAAACCCAGAGACCCCCAGTGACTTCTCCTTTCCGGAAATCCACAATCTTCTTCTTAGCCAAGATTCAGTCCTCTATCTGGACACAGCCTGCAGTAAAAGGTGGTTTGTGGGCAACGAAGGGAGGACACCGACCCAGGATGGAAATTTGTCATAGGTTAAGACAGAATAACATACGACTAATGTGTTCAATGAAGAATGCAACCTTTTCCACCCTTTGAAATAAAAATTTTTCAAGACATTAATTAAGATTTGTGTTAGATCCCCCCACACCCTAATACATGTCACATACACACATGGACACTTTCACAAGAAAAGAGCAAATATGTTCTTAATCTCCCATCCAGGGAGACTCAAAATATCTGTCTGTGAAATAAATCTGTCTTATCTACTACTGCCTTACATCTGAATAATGCTTCACAGTTCTCAAAAACCCTTCTCCAGCCGTCTCTGTAGGTGCTGCTGTCCTCATCTGTACAGGAGATGAGCTGATATTTTTAAAGCAGCGTGAGGCAGGTAGTCCCAGGTGGGAATGCCTGCTGTGCTTCCTACCAGCCATGTGGCCTCCTAGAGTTGTTTAACATCTTTGGATCATAATTTCCTCATCTAAAATGGGAGGACAACATCTACCCCCAGCAGACTGTGGTAAGAGTTTTTCAGAAAGTACCCAGCATGTGTTCAAAAGTGGACAAGCTATTTTACTAATAAAGAAAGGGGCCCAGAGAGGGCAGGTGACCAACAGAAGGCAGCAGCATGGGGGTGGCCACACCTGTCCTGAGAAGGGCCCCATCTCCTTCCTCTCTTGTCTCGGAGTGTCAGTCCCCTCTTGCTGGAAGGCAGTATCCCCTGCTGGCACACCCTCCTGGACCACTCGGGCTATGCTCCATCTCCTCCTCTGAGCTGCAGCCGTCCCTCCTTGGGCCTCTGTCCCAGCTTGGGCCAGGCAGCCATCTCACCTGCTGAACTGTGACTCATAGTCCCTGGGCCACTGCTCCTTATCAAGGTTGGAAGGACGGAAGGTCAAGAATCCATCAGTCAATATGTCAGCAGCAGTGTCAAAGCTCTTTGGCTTCTGGGCAGGTGATACCCAGGCAATCAAAAACAGTGATTCTTTGTTTAAAATCTATAAATACAAAGGCTTGTATCAGCTATCTCATTATTTTCTCTCTTTTATTGAGAAGAAATTATTCATTTTAGCTACACACCCTCCCTATAAAATTTAAACCACTTCTTCACTATCAGCCTTAAGGCAACAAGGAACAACTAGTGAAGTTTTACCCCAAATAACTCCTGCTCCCTTGTCCGGCTTAAGCCAACCAGCAGCAGCTTAGCATCAGGCTCCTTACAAACCAGAAGAGGACTTAGACTTGGTCCGCTGCCAGCTCCTCATTTCACAGACACCGAAAGTGAGATGTGCAGAGCTAAGGAACACTCAACTACCCTTTTACTTTTCATGGGACTTAATATTTTTATCACTGTAATTGTGTTTCTCCTATTCTCTTTTGTATCATTGCCAGCTTTACCACACTGCTTTTAAAATGTGGTGATGAAATCTGGACATCAGTACTTAAAAAGTGCCCAGCCAATTCTACTTAAGGATGCTAGTGGAATTTACCATTCGATTGGTTGTGATCTCTCCCACCATCATCATCGACAGAACACTGGCTATGTGTCAGGATCATGCTAGGCACACAAGAATCAGACTTGGTAAGTCAGGGTCCCCGTTATCCAGCAGAGCCCAATTTAGAAGGGGATGACCATGTAAATACATAATTACTGGAGAGATGTGTACATGAAATAACAGCTAAAATGTTCCTTAAACATTGACTTTTTCCTGGGCACACAGATGGACCCAAGTAATCATAATAAAGGTGTATAAGGGGCTATAGAGATGGGGGCAAGACCCAACATGAGAAAATCAGGAAGCACTTTGCAGAGAAGACACAACCGTGCTTGTTGAAGGACGGGGAGAGGCTCAGCAGACACACAGGAGAAGGAAGGGTGCCAGGAGAGACAGGCATCAAACCTGCAGTTGGGTTGGAGTGACAAATGGCCAGGTGATGGGGATGGGGGCGAATAAAGGGACCTTTGGCCGAACTTAACCCTGATGGCCACCCAGGTGCCTTACAAGGGCACAGTGTGGATGTGATGTATTTTAGAAGAAGCAATATAGAGATGGTATTTTAAACATGTGAATCCACAAGGGGAAACCAGAGTTATCCAACGGAGAGATGACGAGGACTAGAATGAAGGCAACAACAGCAGGAAAGACGTAGAGGAGAGGGATGGCAGGGAGGTGGGACTTACGCAACTGTCCAGAAAACACTGCCTCAAGTTTCCCGGCAGTGTAGCACCGTGAATGGCGTGGCCGTCCCCCGATACAGAGGAGACGCTGCTGGGGCAGACACAAGGCGAACTGTGCTCTTGGTGAGTCTGAGGTGTAAACTGGGGGCAGGGGCAGGCGTACAACAGGGCTCTGAACAGGGAAATATGGAGCTGAAAGGAACGCTGGAGTGAAAAGCACCACAGCTCTATCAAAATGAGGGCAAGACTGCATTCCAATCCAGATCCTTATGTTTACCTGGGATCTCATACCCTACAGCACCACACTCCTGCCCTAACACTGGAAGCCTTACCCTTGTATTTCTTTGTCACTCAACATACTCCTGGCCATTATGTCACTCGGGAAATATAAAATTTAATAGTGGCTTTGGGTTTATGCTTGCAACTAAAAAACTGTGTCTACATTTAGAAGTGTCTGGGCCCGCATGAGTCTGAGTTTGATCATAAATACTAACGCAGAGCCAACTCTACAATACTCCACAATGGAAGCCGTAGCTCTGCCTGATTGCAGCAGCCAGCACTGAAGAGAGCCCAGGAGCTGCTGAGTAAACCGGAATCAGCTACAGCGGAGGCTTCTGATCCTTTTCTGGGTTTTGGTCATAGCTACGTAAAACATTCAGTAAACTGTATTGCCTGGGGCGAATTGTGAATCCTGTTTCATTGTATTTAATACACAGGTTTAGAGGGGGAATCACCGTCATCGGAAAACATCACTAAACACCTCCACACACATCTTCCAGAGGATCAGAGAACTACAAAGTTTGGACTTACCTTCCAAGCGATTGTCATCTGACACATCTGAACTTCAATAATGCCTCCTCCAAAGCCAAGTGGTCGAGGAAGCGGTGGGGGGTGCACACATGCAATGCCAGCAGAAAGTGGAAAAGTGGCCTCTCCACAGGGCTCACAATGGAGCTTAGGGAAGTCAGGTCACTGCCAGTGACTTTTACAGCTGTAGCTCCCTTGTTTGCGATGCTCCTCACAGAGAGAGCATTCAGATACAGAGATGAGGCTTTTCCAGCCCTGTGTGAATTCACGTGACCCCCTGCTCATTTTCCCGTTGCATTTTGCATCCTGACCATGTTTCTTGCTGTAGCCTGCTGCATCTTCTGTGTCTGTGATCATTACTCAACTGTGGGCCCTGGACATGAGGGATGGCACGCAGTATTCCAGACCTCACAGCCCAGCCCAAGGAAGATGCTTAAAAAATAACGGGGTTGGGAGCACACTTGCTTTTTCTGTCATCACGCAGTGAACATAGAGTCCACTGCTTTGCTGCGCGGACTCAGAAACAACTCTTTACAACTTAACAGACATCCATTGTGTCCTGGTACAATTTTTGCAAAGCCTTGTACTCACAGCAAGATGCAAAGAGAATAAACAATCATTGTCCCTGGCCTGACGGTGCATGAATTAAGTAAAGGAGGTGAACCACGTCCCCAAATAATAATGCATGTTTTTGTTTCACTGTGGGTTATTCATGTTTTTCTATGCTGATTTTATGCCAGGAGAGGTTTCAGGCAGCTTAGAAAAATGCACACAATGAACTAAGAGAAAATAAAATACAAAATGAATAGATGAAAAAAATCTACACAAAGGAGAAACAGGGAGGAAAGACAAGATGAACCCAGGAGTGAGGGCAGTGGTTGCCATCAAATCCTCTACAAGTTTTTAAAGAAGAGACAGAAATTTGACTGCTAAGCTTCTGGAAATGAGTGAGAAGAGGAAACTACAGTGGCCCGAGGTACCAAGTGCTTGCTGTGTGTGGAAGCGTCCAGCGGACTCCTAGACATGCCCTGGGCTTTCCTTCTCACCCCTTGCTTGTGTCATGCCCTGCAATATTTGGGACGAAGAGAATCTTGACTCTAAACAAACAAATTAAAATTATTGGCCAGGCGCAGTGGCTCACACCTGTAATCCTAGCACTCTGGGATGCCGAGGCGGCTGGATCACCTGAGGTCAGGAGTTCAAGTTCAGCCTGGCCATCATGTTGAAACCCTGTCTCTACCAAAAATACAAAAATTAGCTGGCTGTGGTGGCACATGCCTGTAATCCCAGCTACTTGGGAGGCTGAGGCAAGAGAATCACTTGCAACTGGGAGGTAAAGGTTGCAGTGAGCCAAGACCATGCTGCTGCACTCCAGCCTGGGCAACAAGAGCACAAAACTCTGTCTCAAAATATATGTGTGTGTGTGTGTGTGTGTGTGTGTGTAAATATATATATTTAACTGCCAGAAAATGTGAACGGCACTGGTATCAATGCTTTTTTCCTAAATTATCGAAAAGCATTTTAAAAACAAATACTGTATAAGGAAAAGATGATTTGAATAAAGAAATTGCATCCACACATGAGAGGCAGAGGATGCAAAAAAAGAGAAGTGTCTCGGGCATTTTCCTTGGGTAATATGTGTCTATCTTTTAATTCTGAGACATGGGCGTCAGCTCTGCTTTTGAGATACCCCCATGATTGCTCTAAAACTATTTTCCCAGTCTATAATCAACTTTCATGAATTCATTGAATTCATACATGGGAGAAGTGATTCCCATGTTTTATTTGATGTGCAAATAGATGGGCAGCTGTTTTCACCACAAACTCCGCCTCCTCTTGGGCTTCGCAATACCACTCTCCAAAACTGTGCTTTGCTAAGCCTCCTGTAAGACATCACACTTCTGTTACTACTAAGCACATGTGGAGAAGCGCTGGCATCGACGCTGAGCAGCAGAGCATTACACAGAAAGATGTCCACGCTTAGGAGACAATGTGGGGGAAAGACACTGATTGTCATACAAAACACATAGGGGAGTGGCACAGGAAGGTGGGTATTAGGTGAGTCGGTCCGTGGCAGCACTCCTCCTGCATCAGGGAATGATGGAGACACCTGCTCTTAGGAGCGTAACAGAGAAACAAGGAGAAGATGACTCATCAAGAGGCGTGATATTAGCCAGGAGGATTGTGCAGGATTCACCAGCGTGCCTACACAAAAATCAGTTGACATGAAAGAAGCGCAGTCATTGTATTTTACACAGTACTGACATCAAACCATCCGCCTGTGGTGGATGGTGTCACTCACGTTTGCTGTAACACAAGCAGCTCGCCTTAGTGCCATTTTAAAACAATGCCACCATGAAGCCACCACTACCACCCACTGTCACAATGGGGGTCTCTTCCCACATGGATTTCTAGAAAATGGGCCAAACATTTTCAACACACTGATTTTCTTTTGGCTAAGAAGGAACAAAATCATTCATGCAACTCTAAGACGTTCAGCAGGTGAGGCATCGTGACTCAGAGAGAGCGAGAGAGTCCATGTGAGTCTGTAGGTGACCTACCCTGAGCAAGTGACATGGAAGACCTCAGTTGTGTCTAACCTGAGGCTTCCCTGTAAAAAAGGAGCTTTAAAGTGTTTTGAAGATGATTAATGGATCAAAAAGGAAAACACATAAAGTTGTATCTATGAGCTAAAAAGACATTTGATAAATTTCTATCTTTAACATCCACTCTTGATTAAAAGGAAAGTTATTAGTAAAGACCTGAGGCAAGGACAGAGAAGGCAGAGCCTGCAGGGCCCCACTGACCACGCTGGCGGCTCGAACCTGCACCCCGTGGTCAAAGGAAACCCAGCTTAAGCTTGAACGTGGGGCTCTGGAGGCACCAGGTTCGCACTTCAAAATCATCACCCTGATGAAATCTCCCTTTATCTACCCAAAGCCAGCCGTGTGATGAGTGAAAAATGAAAGCAGCATCCCCAGAAAGTCTTCATCATTGTCCTCATTTGATGACATTCTGGAAGCATTTGGCAATGTCATCGGTGAGAAAGATACGAGGTATAACATTTGAAAAAGGAAGTAAAATTATCCTTCTGCAAATCATACTATAGACAACCACCTGAAGTACCTGAAAAAATAATAGGAAGGACAGAGATAAGTAGCAGATGTCAGTAAGGTGGAGGCTACAAAGTAGCATCTAAATGTGTTCTTCCTCTTCTTCCTCTTTCTCTTCTTCCTCTTCCCCTGACAGGATAGAGAGTGGTGGGTGGTGGCCCAGGTGTCGCAGCCTGGATGGGGTGGGGACAGTGACCTCACTGGGGAGGGGGTAGCAGCAGTTATGGGAGATCAGCTACACCCAGACAATCGTTCAAATAAGACACAGCTGTAGCCATAGCCATGTAAGAGAAGAGAGTTACAAATATTAACAAGGAGAAACTAGACTTAGCCCAGTATTGGTTGAAATGAAGGTGTTGATACGATATGAATTCCTGGTTTTGAATATATTAGGTTGGTGCAAAAGAAACTGTGGTTTAATGACAAAAACTACAATTGCTTTTGCACCAGCCTGTAGAGATGTATACGTGGAAAGACACTGAAGCTGCCCTGAAGGAACTCCCACTGCCCAAATCGGGAACAATTTGAGCTTCAAAATAAACAAAATAAATAATGTGTTATAAACCACTGGATAAAATAGGAAACCACAAGTCCATACTCATGTAAATCAACAAGTTGAATAATTAAAGAAGTTTGGAGAAAAAAATGTTTACATGATTTCAGAGTAGGTACCCCCCAACTCCTTAACAAACACCAAGAAGAGCGGACGTTTATGGTGGACACAGCTGGAAGACACTACCTTAGGCAAGTGACCAGGTGGTCGAAGTAAACACCTGGTTAGTAATAAGACAGTAATAAGACAAATGTCAACCATGTGGAAGACAGTGTGGTGATCAAACCAACAATCCCATTACCGGGTGTGTACCCAAAGGATTATAAATCATTCTGTTATAAAGACACATGCACACGTTACGTTTATTGCAGCACTGTTCACAATAGCAAAGACTTGGAAACAACCCAAATGCCCATCAATGATAGACTGGATAAAGAAAAGGTGGTACATATATACCATGGAATACTATGCAGCCATAAAAAAGGATGAGTTCATGTCCTTTGCAGGAGCATGGATGAAGCTGGAAACCATCATTTTCAACAAACTGACACAAGAACAGATAACCAAACACTGCATGCTCTCACTCATAAGTGGGTGTTGAATAATGAGAACACATGGACACAAGGAGGGGAGCATCACACACTGGGGCCTGTCGGGGGTGGGGGGTTAGGGGAGGGATAGCAGGGGGTGGGGGATTTGAGAAGGCTAACAGGAGAAATACCTAAGGAAGATGATGAGGTGATGGATGCAGCAAACCACCCTGGCACATGTATTCCTACGTAACAAACCTGCACGTTCAGCACATGTACCCCAGAACTTAAAGTATAATTAAAAAAATAGGACAAACGAACACAGCAGCATTTTTATGATATTTCCCCCAACAGGGCACCACTTTGATCTAATCGTGAGTATATACCAAAGCACACTCAAACTAAGAGACAAACGTTAAAATAATTTGCTCAAAATCTTCAAAAATACAATCATGGAAGTACACGAAAGATGGCGAAGTTGCACCCGAATGGAGGAAGCACAAGAGGAGAGTGCCACGTGCGGCTCTGAAACAGATCTTTCTGCCGCCAGAGATGTCACAAGAGCGGACAAAGCCTGAGTGGGATTCGGTGGTTAGGTGGGAGAATGTATCACAGTTCATTTCCTGATTTTGGTAGTTGTAAAGAGGTCAGTGCGAGAGAACGTCTTCGTTTGTAGAAAACGCATACTAAATTATTCGGGGTAATGGTTCGGAAAAAAAAGTTTCCACTGTACTTGCAACTTTTCTTACTTTTTTGTAAGTTTTCTATAAGTTTCTATGACATCATTTCACAATTTAAACATCTGCTTTTTGAAAATCCATTAACAGTTATCATATACAAAAAGAAAGCCCTACTATTTAAAAGATTTAATAGAAGAAATGACTCCATTTATAAGGTCAATAAAAAGGTAAATAGCTGAAAATAAATAGTGGAAATGAGTCATATCTATATGAAGAAAACTTTGAAATACTACTGAAATATACAAAAGATTTATTTCTTATTATGTATCTTTTGGTCTTTTGAATTTTTGCCAATTGCGTTTATTTTTTATTTAAGAATAAATGAATAGATGCACAACAAAAATAGTGCATCGGAGAAAGCATTATCAGACCATGAATTGGAATCCATCATTTTGATAATGAAAAAAGTTTTTTCAGCCGGGTGCAGTGGCTCACGCCTGTAATCCCAGCACTTTGGGAAGCCGCGGAGGATCACCTGAGATCAGGAGATCGAGACCAGCCTGGCCAACATGGCAAAACCCCATCTCTACTAGAAATACAAAAATTAGTTGGGCGTGGTGGCGGGCACCTGTAATCCCAGCTACTCGGGAGGCTGAGGCTGGAGAATCGCTTGAACCTGGGAGGCGGAGGTTGCGGTGAGCTGAGATAGCACCACTGCACTGCTGCCTGGGCAACAGAGACAAAGAAAGACAGAAATTTTCCGTGGGCTCTTTTGAATAGTAGAAGTTGCTATAAAGAAATCACTGTTACATTTTTTTTTAATGGCACAGAAATGTATTAGGATGGCTAAATACGTACTTGAACATGATGGTGGCCCCTCGCTGACTCGTGAGAACCTCAAGCTGGAAGTTCAAGCCTATCCATTATTCAATTTAATCAAGCTTAGGAGAAATAATTCGCTGCCTTCCAGAAACCTCTGCAACACCCCTGATGACCCCCACGCAGCAGTTCCCTTAAGGGCTCATGCCACACCTTCTTACCTTCCTCTAAGACGGAAAATTCCTTCAGGGCTGGGAAAATAAACTCGTGCCCATTACCCATTGCCACTCTCTGCTTCTTTGCACACAGAAACGTTACTGTGTGACTGAACGTTTTCATTTTCATTTCTTTGTCTCTTGGTCCAAACTCAGGCCCAGACTGCCAACAGCAAGAACCGAGTTCTACATATGTATTTTACTAAAGATGGGAGAAAAAGATGCAAAACAATAGTAATTTACTGCTTCTAATTTTCACAAAGAGAAGAGGAAAGTATAAATCTTCAGGCCTGGGATTGGAAGTGGCGCTGAGAACCACAGCAATGCCAGCCATTTCCAAAGATAACTTGGCATTCATTTTGAAAATTGGCATTTTGGCAGCCACGGAGCTTGTGTTTATTTATTTTCTTATTTTTACCTCTGTGCCTATCAAATCTAGACCACTCAGATTTCATTCTTGACAATCTCGAAAGGGAAAATAAAGAACTGTATGTACCCATGGCGTTGACTTGGACTTAGCTTTAAACCTGTTGAAGTATAGAATTAGAAGTGATACCTGACACAGCAGCAATCACAGCATACATAATAGAAGCTGCAGTCCAGCCGCCTGGGGTGTGAGGGGGTGAAGGAAAAGGTACGCTCTGTAACAAAGGAAGCCTGAAAGAATCTCACTTAAAGAAAATACATAATTACTCCCCAAGCACATTGGAATAAGGATTGTGAATTAGATGTGAGAAGTTTTAGGATCATAAAAATGATTTTAGAAAAGAGAGTGCACCTTCCACTCTATGGTAGAAGGTGGGGAACATTCTGTTCTGCTGGCCAGGATGGAGCTGCTGGGAAGGGAAAGCTCCCGGTACCGGCGGGGCGGCCACCTGCACAGGTGGACAGGGATTCTGCCCCTGGATGCTCCACGTGCTCTCTGATGCCCAGGGGCACCCATATGGCTCTCCCTCGCCCTGGTCCATCTTCCTCTGCTCTCACATCCCACCCTGCCAGGGGGTATGATCTATGGCTAAGATGTGTCCCGGTCTCTGTCATGAAAAAAATTAAAATTTGTTTAACACCTACTCTATTTGTTCCCAGAAGAATAACTGAGCCAAAGACTTGGTTGAGCCCTTAAAATGTGTTCAAGTCAGCTGGGGAGCCAAGGAGCACACGACCAGCTTTGGACAATGTCAGCCAGCAGGGACAGTGATGCCAGGGAGCTCCGGGGCACTGAGGTTCTGGGAGCTGGGATGGGGGTGTGTGTCCTTTCAGTGAACAAAGGTGGCTGAGAATCCTTTCAGGGGCAATCCTTCATCCAAGGCAACGGGCTTCAATTAATTAAATAATTTATTATTTTTTGCCAAGAGGCTAGAACAATTCTGGTATTGGTGCTCTATTTATTGTGACCAAGATACCTGTAAAATACGATCTCAGCCAGGGATTTTATTAGTTTCCACTCACAATGAAAAATGTATTTGACAAGAGGACCAAATACACACACACACTCACATAAACACACATGCACACGCACGCACACACACACACAAACACATGCACATGCACACATATGCGCGCGCACACACACACAGGCAAAGTCCCTGCACAATACCAGCTTGTTCTCCTCTCCCCTCCATTCCCGCCCTCTCTCCTCCTCTCTTCTTCCCTTCCCCTCTCCCTTTCCCTT
The DNA here is from genome assembly GCF_049354715.1 of Callithrix jacchus. NCBI lineage: Eukaryota > Metazoa > Chordata > Mammalia > Primates > Cebidae > Callithrix > Callithrix jacchus. The sequence continues at coordinate 172,582,688 of NC_133505.1, forward strand.
CCCTTCCCTTCCTTTCCATTCAGCTGCTTAAAAATATAGTTAGGACTCACTAAAAATAAATTGGTTTCATGGCTCACAAATAGGGTGCTATCCACAAAATTCAAAAAACACTGGTTTAGCCCAATCCAAAACGTGATGGAGGCCAGGCACGGTGCTCATGCCTGTAATCCCAGTACTTTGGGAGGCCAAGGCAGGCAGATCACATGAGGTCAGGAGTTCGAGACCAGCCTGGTCAACATAGCAAAACCCCGTCTCTACTAAAAATATAAAAACTAGCCAGGCATGGTGGCAGATGCCTGTAATCCCAGCTACTTGGGAGGCTGAGACAGAAGAATTGCTTGAACCCAGGATGTGGGGGCTGCAGTGAGCCGAGGCACCATTGCACTCCAGCCTGTGTGACAAGAGCAAAACTCCATCTCAAAAAAAAGTTGATGGAATTGCGGTCTCTTAGGATCCCTGCATATGTTTTGTGAGTGAAAAATAAAAGGGAGTTTTGTTGAAATTCATTGAAGTTGACTAAGGAATGTATTAAAATCTTTTTCATGGAAAAAAAAAAACATTCTGAAGAAAGACTCAGTCGTTCCTGGCAGTCTGAAGACGGCTGTGGTCCACTGAAAAGGCCCAGGGAAGAGAGAGACAGATGAGAAGCACCACTGCGTGGGCCCCGGACTGGCCCAACCAAACAAGGGGCGAGGTCAGGGCTTCACAGGAATACCCAGATGTAAAGTAACTGCACACAGCAGCGTCATTCACGAATATAGTAACGTGGCTTTGCATGTGAGGTTTTTTTAATCACAATTCATCTTCATTGATACTTGGGCAATTTCTTTCTTCAATAACATGGCAGAATTTCTTAACAAAACTAAAGCATTTTGCCTTTTATCCACTTTGTACAACAGTCATTGTCTGAAGCAAGACCGTTTTATCCTTATATTTTCTATCACCTACAAAGCACCACTTGAATCAGTCCATTCAATTATTAAATACATCTTAAATAATGCTAAAAATATCAATTACAAGTTTGAAATTTCCTTCTCATACTGTATACTGGTATCACTATTAGTGGAGAGCTTCTTAAATGTAGAGTTTTATTTCTTTACATCTTTCTCCCTCTTTCATCCATATATTTTTGACAAGTGGCAGCTTTCACACATGTATGTCTCTATTCTGTCAGAAAATGGCCATGGACCTTCTACACAAATAATGACTCCAATGACTGCAAGAATGTGCATGAAACAAATCTCTTCTCTGGAATTCTTCAGGCTAAGGGGAGACAGGGATCTAAAATTATTGGAACAGTCCTCATGCATAACGGGGTGCAGCGGTGCCTGGCACACTACCCAGAGCCCAGGAGTGGAGATGGCCATGCTTCCTGGAGAAGGTAGAAATTCACAAGGGCCTCCAAGGATGCTTAAGGCCTGCACAAAGTGATACTGAGTGGAGAATGGGAGTTCTGGAAGAGGAGACGCCAAAAGCAAGAATTAAAAGTATCAAGTTTGCTGAACGACAGGGTGCAGAGCCAGACAGACATCAGACATTAAGACCTTACCAGCTGACAGAGCATTGCACATCCATCTTACATCCCACTGGTACCTTCCCTGGGACCAATGTATGCCGGATTCTATTGCTGAAGGAGAACATTTGTACTTAATTTTACTAGACATAAAGGAAACATCAGCAAGTTCCCAACAGCCAGAAAAGACAGCCATGGTGCCACCTTTACTCAGTGAGAGGGGCCTGGCGGGAAGAACAGAGGGTGGCTGTCATGCCTGCCTGTACAGTCTTATCTTGCACTTTCTTCTAGGAATATACCTGCCCTATCTATAAAAATGGGAGGGTCTGCCTTTGGAATGTTTTGGCTGGGTCCATCACAACAAGGTATTCTTTCCTGGATGCACAGGGATTGTGAGGGTGGGCCCTTGGGCTGCCCTTCATCTTGTTATCTGGGGGAACAACCGAGGCAGCAGAAGGAGCCCAGGTCCAGCCCCTGGAGATGGCTGCTTTCCTGTTCACTCCTCTGCTGTTGCCTCTCCCCAGAACTTGCCGATAAACCCCTTTTCACTTAAGTTTATTCTCTTTGCCTGTTGCCACTTGCAACTGAGACTGACTTGACAGCCAGGGGCATTCAGGGTATCTGGGGGCTCTTCTCAAAATCCCCCTTAGCCGTTTACTGTAAAGCATCTGGTGCATCCTAGTCAAGGGAAAAGTTCCATTAAGAAGATAATTTATTCCAGGAGCAGTGGCTCATGCCTGTAATTCCAGCATTTTGGGAGACAGAAGTAGGTAGTTACTTGAGCTCAAGTGTTCGAGACCAGCCTGGGCAACATAGTGAGGCTTCATCTCTACTCAATCATTCAGTCGCACATTCATTTAATGAAAAGTTTAAGAGCACTTAATGTTTGGCAGGCTTTAGTCCCACTGCTAGAGGTACACAGGGAGAAAGCACAGAAGTTTCTGTCTTTAATGAGAACACGTTCTCGTGGGGAGAGGCAGACAATCGAAGTAAGCAAAATAAGAAGTTATCAGATGGCACTTTGTTCTGTGCGTTCAACAAAACGTCCTCACTGTGACCAGCAAAGCTACACCTGTTCTTGAGACACCGTGTACCCAGCACTTAGCTTAGTAGGTACGTGGCACATTTCTGAAGTCTCGAATAGAATGGAATGGAAATATCTGGTAGTAGAAACACAGGATAACCGTTATTGATTTTCCTTTTTCAGTTCAAAGTCTAACTTGTTTTTTAACGAATCTGCATGTGGGTAGAGCTGTTCCCAGCACTTCTCTTGGATTTAACGAAATCTTGTAATTGACAACATTACACTTCCATGTTGTAATTCTTTTGCATTGTATTTTAGACCATCAAATAACGATGATCTTAGAGATCTGAGAATCAAAGACTGAACAACGAAAATGGAAGTAGGCAAATAGAGAACCTGGTATTAAGCACAGAGGGGTACGGATAAAATCAACATGTCGTCAGTTACAGATTTTGCTTGTACGCCATGCATGACAAATTTGTCTTCTCCATATACATTTTGACATTATAATGAAGCTAAAAAAGACTCCTTTTAAGTGACTGTTTGGACACAGTGGCTCACACCTGTAATCCCAGCTCTTTGGGAAGCTGAGGCAGGCAGATCATGAGGTCAGGAGTTCGAGACCAGCCTGGCGAATATGGTGAAACCCCATCTCTACTAAAAATACAAAAGTTAGCCAGGGGTGACTGCGTGCACCTGTAATCCCAGCTACTAGGGATGCCAAGGCAAGAGAATCCCTTGAACACGGGAGGTGGAGGTTGCAGTGAGCCAAGATTGCACCACTGCACTCCAGCCTGGCTTCTCTATCTTGTTACAGAATCTGTTTCTTAAAATGAGATTTATTGGCTGGGCACAGTAGCGCACGCCTGTAATCTAAGTACTTTGGGAGGCTGAAGTGGGTGAATCACCTGAGGTTGGTAGTTCAAGACCAGTCTGACCAACATGGAGAAACCCTGTCTCTACTAAAAATACAAATTAGCCAAGCATGGTGGCACATGCCTGTAATCCCAGGTACTCGGGAGGCTGAGGCAGGAGAATCTCTGGAACCCAGGAGGCAGAGGTTGCAACAAGATAGTGCCATTGCCCTCCAGCCTGGGCAACAAGAGTGAAACTCTGTCCCAAAAAAAAAAGAAAAGAGAGAGATTTATTATTCTGTGGCAAGAGGGTGACATAAAGTTACATTTGTCCCTTTCTACTTCACAGCTAGTCCAGGCTAGCCCCAGATAAGACCAGCAAGTGGATGTCATTATGCCCACATCAATGCAGAAAAAGAAAGAAGTTTGGGAATCAAAATCACAGCAGCAGGAGAAAACAGTCTGGGAAAGACAGCAGATTCCTTCTCTTCTTGAGCTGAACCTACAGATTTTCCTAGGCAGAGATTCCTCAAGCTGGTAAGCTTTTCTCAGACAGAACTAAAGTAATCCACACTCCCAGCAAACTGTGCCTCAGGACGATCTAACTCGGTGATAGTCCATCTTTCTTCTCATTCTGTCTCCTTCAGAGTCCGCAAAGCAAGCACAATGCACTATTAAATGAACAAGCACTAAATTCAGCATCCATGGTAGAGAGGGATAATATTTGTGAGTCAAAATTAAGCATAGACTTCTATTATGGATAAAATCTAATTCATTTATTAAGATTCTATATGTGGATTTGAAGAGTTCCCATGAAAGCATCTGAATTTTTTTATTAATATAAGGTTTGTGATGTTCAGATATATTTATAGAAAATCAAACACCTTCACTGATGAGCTCCAATGACTAATAAAGAACATTATTAACTGATAAAAATAAACAGTGGTCTACAGGGTATGTGCCTCAAATAAATGAGGGTCTGTGTCCACTAAAGGCACGTACAAAAATGCTTCCTAGCAGTTTTATTGTTTTAGCCCCAAAGTGGAAACTACCCAAATGTCCCAGGATAGCAGAAATATTGCTTAGCACTTAAAAGAGCGAGCTACTGTGACAACGAAGCTGATTTCCGTGGACTGAAGGCTGAAGCAAAGAACCCAGACAAAGAAGGTGTGCTTCTCACTCCTGTAGAAGAGTCCCAGAGCTGGAAACAAATTGGCGATGACAGAGGTGAAAAGGACAGAAGTCAGAAGAGTGAACCATGGTTACCTGTGGGAAGAAACCTGATGAGGCAAGGGGCACAGGAAGCCTTCCGGAGTGCTGGGAATGGCTTACTTCTTTATTTCGGTGTTTATTTATGTCAAAATCTATTGAGCTCTTCCCGTAAGATTCACCTAACCTGGTTTAGCTCAGCTTTCTAAAAACATTACAGCTCAATTTAAAAGAAAAATGTTGACATGTAAACAAAAATCCAAATTTATGTAATTGACACTAAATTAAGAATTTTAGCTTCAACATTTTGCACCTTTAAGCAGATATTTTGCCATGGCATAAGGGAAGAATAATCAGAGTTTATTACTATTTCTCTTTGCAGTGGATAAGTCTGGCAGAAATATTCTTAACCATGTGATCAAACTTAATGTCACCAAGACAGGACCTGATGACATCAGGTGCCTTCTAATGGGATGCATCGAGAATGGCACAGTGCTACCTGTGTGGTATCTTTGTACAATATAATTAACCTGAGTCAAATAACCACGACACATCAGACGAATCCAAATTGGGGATTTCAGAAAGATAAGTGGCCTGGATACTTCAAAAATGTCCATGTCGTGGAATTTTTTTTAGATTAAAAAAACAAGAGACAACTCAATGTCATATGTGATTCCCGACTGGATCCTGGATTGAGCAACTAGCCACACTATTACTGGGGACATTTGACTGTGTGCTCCCACTAGATAATAACGTGGTGTCGATGCTAAGCATTCTCAGTTTGGGTGTTGAATTGCGGTCATGTACAGGAATGTCTTGCCCTCAGAAAATAAATATAACTATTTAGATTATCAAAATGTTTATAAATAACTTTGAAGTGCTTTGGCAGGAATAATAATAATTTTGTGTGCCGGAGAAGAATAAGACAAGGAGGGGGGAGGGGAAAAAGAAAATATAGCAAAATGTTTGTGATGGACACTCCATGAGAGTGAGATGGATCTCCCACTCAAAATTTCATCCAGATATCAACTCTGATGACATACGCACCAAGAGGACATGAAATGGTTTATTACTCATCGAGTGAGGCGTTCCCCGCAGAGCAGGGCTGGCTCCAAAAAAGTGTGTCTGAAAATGGCTTGAGAGAAAGGATAAAGGCTTGGGGCTTGCTGTGATTCAGGGCGGAGCTAGGGTAAGGCTTCTTGTTCATTGGCCAAGGCTTGTGTGGGTTCAACTCCCCATTAGCACCAAGGGAAGGAGTACATGGGCTTTCTCACCAGCTGTCTCAGGTGTGGGGCAGAAGGGGAATATGTTTCTACTACTTCTCTTTCACCCATTCATACCAGGCATTGGCACCTTAAAATTATGTCTTAAGGAAAACTACTTTTACAAATATGTGCTGCTGTGTCATGCTTAATCTCAGAGCAGATTTTCTTTCAAGAATAAAAAGCTTTTACAGCTCAATACAAATATTTCTTCTTACCTATAGCCATTTACAAAGAGAAATATTATAGTTTCTATTAAATAAGATACTTGATAATTCGAGTTGCCTCACTTATGAGACATTCATGATTTCACTCCACAAGTGCTCTGGAGTGCTCATTAGGTGTCAGGCACGCTGTTAGGGGCAGGGATGAAACAGCGGACGAGGCGGCGGTTATCAGCTCCCACACGGTGTAAATGGCAGAGTCAAGACCTCACCACTCCCACCCTTTGAGAGACAACATTCTGACTGAGAAATTTAAGAATCTCTAAATACATAAAATGTGCAAAAGTCACAACGCCCAGAGTTACCGTTGTGGTTATGTGAGAATTCAAGAGTAAGACTTACACCAATTGCAGTTTTCATGAATGTCCTCAGAAAGAACATTAGCGTCCTATTTTAAAATAATACACATTTTAAACGACACAATTCATTCTCCATCATTGCCTAAATTTCCTCAATGTTTATTCCACGCAAATTCACAAACCTACACCTATGTATCGTTGCTGAGATGGGCAGAATGCAACACCGCTCATCCTGACACCCACCTTGAGCGGAGAGCAGAAGAAGAAAAGGTGTCTCACAAATCCTAAAATTCATCCTTGGTGTAAATCACCCTACACCTGGAACTTTCTACATTTCAAATACTCTATCCCACTGTTTTGAGGAATCTGCTTATATTTACCAAATACCCAAATTTGGGATTTTCAAAATGTAGTGTCCGTACTGATGACGGCTCAAACTGCGTAAGAAAACTACAGCAGGTATGGGCAGACAGCCCTTGATGGACTTCAAATCCTTACCATCTCTTTGACTCACCTGCCACATCTAAGAATTTGCCAACATATAAATGCAGACATGTGTTCAAAACGTATCATGTTGTTGCTTGTTAAAACTGTATTTACTATAGTCCCAGCTACTTGGGAGGCTGAGGTAGGAGAATCGCTTGAACTCAGGAGGCAGAGGTTGCAATGAGCCGAGATCGTGCCACTGCGCTCCATCCTGGGCGACAGAGTAAGATTCCGTCTCGGAAAATAACAACAGAAACCACTTTATTTATAAAAGTAAGAGACTAGGATTTTGAATGCCATTCAGTAGGGTTTAGTTAAATAAATTACGGCACATTGTGTACCACGGAATATTATACAAACAAAAGTAGTTTTATACATGCTGAACGATTTCCAAGATACAGGTAAGCAGATAAAGTGAAGTACAAGGAGAACAGTTTAACCCGATACTTGTGTCTGTATATGAAAGGGATGTTACCTATATCATCCTGTATGTGCGCAGAAAGTTTCTGGTTGGCTACACAAGAACCAGGCATGTAGGTGACATTTGGGGTTGGAGGAGAACTTACTGTATATCTTCTCATGGCCATTGACTATGCTGCCATGTGTATAATATATATGCATGTGTCCATATGAGATATGCACTGTATAATATTAAGATATTGGTCATTGTGATTGCTACCTTGTAGTCATCGAGGAAAGAAAGGAAAAGCCTAAGAGCTCTCAGAAGTTTGCTGTCATGGTCGAGCAGTTCTTTCCGTTAAGAGTTCTGGCCGGGCGCGCTGGCTCACTCCTGTAATCCCAGCACTTCGGGAGGCCGAGGTGGGTGAATCACAAGATCAGGAGATTGAGACCATCCTGGCCAACCTGGTGAAATGCCGTCTCTACTAAAATACAAAAAATTAGCTGGGCGTGGTGGTGTGTGCCTGTGGTCCCAGCTACTTGGGAGGTTGAGACAGGGAAATTGGCTGAACCTGGGAGGCAGAGATTGCAGTGAGCCAAGATTGTGCCGCTGCACTCCAGCAGCCTGGCAACAGAGCAGGTCTCCATTTCAAAAAAAAAAAAAAAGCTCCTTCTGCTAACAGGTGAAGATACTTTCTGCACACCTAAGAAATGCACGTTCTATCTGTATGATTCAAGGTAGCCACAGAAGTGACAGGAGGTGGCATTGTTACATAACTTTCATCTCTGTTTATCTGCAATTGTTTTCCCCTGGAGGGGAGGGGCAGGTGCATGCTTGTTGGGGAGCAAGAGTTGGCAAACAGCAACATGAATGTAGGTAAATGTAGGCCATTTACAACATAAAGCAGAGTCCCCTGCTGCACTGGAGATCAAAAGGTGCTCCACAGTATTGTCCTGTCATGCTCAGAGTTTCTGCCACTTCTAAAAAGGGAGCATCCTCCCAGTTACTGGCCTCCCAAAGAATCCAGTTTTTAGGTAACTTCTTCTCCCCACGCTTTCAGGTTAGTAATTGCCTTTCATTTGGTTTCCTTGTGAGTTATCATTTATATTGCAATGCAGTTGTAGTTTGAGTCCATTTCTTCCCCAAATCATAATCAAAGTCACAGAAATCGGACCACCAAGGCCATCTAATTCAAGCAGAGGGGAGGAGACAAGCACACAGGGATGGCTTTGTCTTTCAGATGTGGGTCATTTTCTTTCCAGCTTGAATCAAAAAAGCAGGGGCAGGCCCAAAGACGAGGGAGGACTGAGGCCTCTATTCCATCTGGCAGCCTTCCTTCTAGAACTTCTTTCCTCCCCTAAGTCCCCGCTCTCCTCTACCTCCTTTGGCCCACTGGATGGTAATGGCCTTTCTGGTTTGGAGCCAAAGAAACTAACAGAAGAACTTTAAAAACTGTCTAAACGATAACCGCCTTTGCCATCAAACATCTGTAAAAATGTGTGCTTGTGTAACCGTCTGTCCTTAACATTGATTTCCCCTCCAAGGGTCATGCCCATATTTCAGTATCAGTGATATAAATCCCCATTGAAGAGATATTTTGTGGGCTATTTTAGAAATAGGCAATCTGACCGATTCTATTAGAAACATTAATGTATTGGAAAGATCAATCCAGCTGATTGTAGGGGGTTAGGTAGATGTAGGTCAGTTAACAACCTACACATTCACTTTTAACTAGTTTTAGAGGCATAAAATTGAGATACTTTCATGCCCAGTTTCAGGCCCTCCCAAAGCTAACTACCCATGAATAATACAGGAACGCTACAAAATCCTGGCATTACTGTAATTTCAGAGAGGTAGAGGCATGCAGTTATTGAAAACCGTATGTTCACTCAGTCATTGATTCATCTTACAACGTCAAAGCGACCCTTATTTCACTATGGCTCAAGAAATTCAAAAAACGCATAAGTCGGTCATGCCCAGATATCCCCTCGATTCATTCGGTGCCACAGGCTCTCCTTTGCTTGGCTTTAAACACTACCAAGGCAAGAACCCAGAAAACTCAACTGGGGAGGATCCTAACTAACTTCACCAGAAACAGAAACTACTTGCTTTTAAAACACTCATGAGATTAATGTAATGTAATAATATACCACTTATGTAATTTCCCAACCTAAAGCCATCTCAGAAGACATGGAGGTTAAAACTAGAAGACAAAGCAAGATAGTCCAGTTAGGGTGACGGTGGCGAGAGGGCAGAATGGAGACGGATTTCAGAGAACCTGCAGGTACCAAGAGAACACGTTTCTAACTGGAGTGTAACTGTGGAAAAATAGAGTTAGTGTTACTTCTTCTGCGTAGATCACTAATAAGGTATCTTGTGATTAACCAAACTCTTTAAGTAAATAATAATTCTTTGAAAAGAGACTGATATAAAAATAATGTGAAGAGAATTTTAAAAACTGAAGCGCTGTCTTATTAGTTATAAGATCAATAAACACAAGTATTAAGTGTTTTCATCAGACTCCTCCCATATAGCTTTCCACATATCCATTCAGTTGTAGTTAACCAAACATTGTAGCACATTCGTATGTCCAAGTTCAAAGCAATTAAGAAAAGCAGAAACAAAGGTGGATCACGAGGTCAAGAGATCGAGACCATCCTGGTCAACATGGTGAAACCCCGTCTCTACTAAAAAAAAAAAAAAAAAAAAAAAAAAAAAAAAAAAAAAAATTGTCATTTGCATGGTCCATTTGCACACCAACTTTCTTTAAGTTATAAAGAAAAAACGTTATAAGTTTAGCATTTTATGCAAATATCTTCCATCAGTATAGACTGCACACATATTGAACACAGAGCCAGCTGCTATCCACAAGAGGAACATATCCTAATCATGATTTTACAGACACACTCACACATACACGTGTACATGTGTCAAATAACTTCAGTGGACATCCAAAGAAACATTCAATCTAAGCTAGGAGAATGTACTTCATCTTCCCATTTACCTGGGTAAATTACACAGGCTGGATCTACCAAGGTCAGGGAGAAAACTAAAACCATCCGAGTGTGTACACAATGACCCACTTACTATCCTACGTCCAACAGTGTGAGGAATCTTCTAAAGAGAAACTATTAAGAATACAGGGGCCACACAGCACAATAGCCAGGAAATATCAGCACAGGACCTGAAATGAGCACTTCCCAGCCGTGGCCGGAGACCACATGCACCCTGGCATGGATGGTGGCAGGGAAGGACATGAACAGGACCGATGGACTTTAGTTCTCGGGTTCAAAGTTCCCACCACATTCCTCTCTAGGCAGCCTGTATGCCTATCAGCTATTTAAAATGCCAGGTCAAACCAACCTGCCAACAGCCCATCGTAAAATCATTGACTACCACTGAAACTCAATTTCCAGTTGCCTTCATTTCATACATGCTGTAATATATTCTCAATGGTTGAAATGAACAAACACAGAAACCTTCTAAGTTGTTGGAACTTGAAAGATGACCCCTCCGATGTTCAAGGTCAGCAACACCAAAGTATAGACGTTTCTCTGTTTTGCAGTGTGTGTACGGTCAAAGTTGGCCTAGAGACCCAAAGGGGTAAAAACCAACAGCACTGAGTTCAAGAGGCAGAGAAAATGCAGTTTCTTAATCATGGGTAAGAGATTATGTGTCATGAACAGCTGTCACTCAAACACTGTCATCCACGTGGCCCCCCGGGTTTCCCACTGTGAAAGCATGCACAGACGTGAATTCACACAGCCATATACCACAGACATTCACCAGAAAGGCACAGATGTGCTCCCACCACTGCAGGCATGGGCCATGGTTTCCACTTCCCAAGGAAATATATTCCCAGGCAGGCGCGGTGGCTCACGCCTGTAATCCCAACACCTTGGGAGGCCGAGGCAGGAGGATCACGAAGTCACGAAATTGAGACTATCCTGGCCAACAAAGTGAAACCCCATCTCTACTAAAACAGAAAAATTAGCTGGGCGTAGCGGCAAGTATCTGTAGTCCCAGCTACTCGGGAGGCTGAGGCAAGAGAATTGCTTGAACCCGGGAGGCAGAGGTTGCAGTGAGCTGAGATTGCGCCACTGCACTCCAGCCTGGCACCTGGTGACAGAGCGAGACTCTGTCTCAAAAACAAAAAACAAACAAAAAAAGAAATATATTCCCAACACCATGGTAGTAGAGTGTTAACCCCTTAATGGTTTCTGCAGTTACATATTCTCAATTACCAGGTAGCATTTTAGTTGCCAAATACAAAGAATAAAATAAAATCTTTAGACATTTTTATGCTAAAAAAAAGTGTACAATAAATCATTTTGAAGTTATGATAATCTCTGAGTACTATGGATGTAGGTACTTACTGTTGACTATTCTGACTTGCAGAATATTCTCTGTAGGCTCATATTACCCGGGGAATGTGGGAATTACTTGCTGGAAGTACAGACTTCCATAGCATAGATATTTTTTAATCCTAATACCAAATATTTCCACTGAAAAGATGAAAGATGTTTGCTGAAACACAATTCTCATTTCTTTTTTATATCTGACAGTCATGAATTTATTAATTATTAAAATAGCCTTTAAAAATTAAGGTTGTTATTTACCATACTAATGGTTTCGGTTCCCACAGACTTCATCTGTTCTTAACCAAAAGAAAAGGCTACATACCTCTACAGAGCAACTCGAGGTCAAAACCAAATGCTGTGTGTGGAGCTGGTGAATTTGCCAGACACTCATGGTGATACCAAATTATCCCCCCAAAGACGGAAAAATACCAACCATACAAATAGTGACCTGCAGTACTTGAATTTCTTACCAAATGCCATTTTTTCAGTAAAAGTAACTTAAGACATGCCCTCCCTTTGCCCTGAAATCATAACTGAGCAAAGAAAGTCAAAGCCTGCAGTTGCTGAAATACACACTTTTGAGGTAAGCGGTGGTGTTGGTCTCACCTCCTTTCAGTGTAACCAAAATGCACCTTCTGGGCATGGCAGGAACAGGTCCTTTGTTTGGAAATGCACGCAAGCCATGCCGAAGGTTGCCAGTGCACACAGAGACTCGTGTTTTCTGTGTGGAAGGACTTGTGTGACTTGGTGATTCTTGTGACGTCAAAAGAGAAGAGCCATCGCCTCCATTTTGGAGACAAGAGCCCAAGCCCATCTCTCTGGGCGCTCTGACCGGCTCAGCCCCTGCCACCACGGAGGCCACAGGGCTGGGTTGCAGGAAAGATCAGTCATGTAAACAACCCCTCTACCTAGCTGCCTACCTATCCAGAGCCGGACTCTCCCCCACATGCTCACCTAATTTTCCACACTCTCCCCCACATGCTCACCTCATTTTCCATACTCTCCCCCACATGCTCACCTCATTTTCCACACTCTCCCCCACATGCTCACCTCATTTTCCACACTCTCCCCCACATGCTCACCTCATTTTCCACATTCTCCCCCACATGCTCACCTAAGTTTCCACAGCTTAGCCAACAACAAAACATCTCCATCTGCATCATTTTTCCTTTGCATTTTAACTACAGCCCAGAAAAATTTTGACTGGTTCATTGGGGCCTACTTTTAACCAAATCCAGAAAGCTTTAAGTGAAATCAAAGGTGTCTGTCTGGGTTTCTTTTATGTGGAAATCAGATATCCAAATATCACTTGTGTTTCCATAGGAAATTTTCCATCTTCGGTTTTTCACTGGGATTAGTATAGGCAAAGAAGTACCCAGATGCTTTCACCACCACAACTCCCCTTGAAACCACAGCACATCACCCCATTTGATTCAAAAACCTCACCTCCAACTTCAGGGGGAGGCACAGGGCCCTGGCCATGCAGGGGATGAAGATTGCACATGACGCAGCCCTGAGCATCCCTGGACTGGAGAAGCATGGAAGAAGCAAATGTCCCTCCCTGCTGTCCCTCATCAGCAACAAACACGAGGGGGGTCTGGCCGGCACCCTTGCCCCCTGGACACAGGTGTCCTGCACGCAGACATTACTGCAGGCTCTACAACCACAGCACAGTGTGTCCACATCAATGCACATGACAGCCGGGCAGGCATGAGGATAAAGAGTCAGCTGTCCCCAATCAATATCTCCTGGCCTCTTCCGTTCCTTCCCACCCCACCCTCCCTTCTTCCCCACGCATCTTCAAGTCCACACAGATCTGGGTCTCCAGCATTATCTAATCGGCTGTCTCCCACCCCACTCCCGTATCCTGAAGAAACACGTAAAATCCCATCTGTAGGGGAAAAGTCTACTCAAGTTGTCTTGCTATGGGGAGCTCTGATGAAGCCTGGTGAGGGCATTCCTGCGGAGGGATCTCAACTCCCAAACGTCTTCCTGCATGTGCTCCTGTTCCTTTTTCTCCTCCCCCTCCCCGCCCCCTACCTTGCTCCTCGCTGCTGTCCCCAAACCAGGCAGTGGGTTCCTCCTCTGGGAGCTGGGGTTCTCCGCCACCTCCTCCACCCTCGAGGGCTTTGCGTTTCTTCGACATCTCTGCCCAGGGCTGGGGATTTGGGGGTTTTTCTTTCCCCACCCCCTAGCCCTCCCCGCTGGGAGAGGAGAGTGAAGGTGGGGTTAGATGGAGGGGAGGAGGTTAGGTGCAGAGGAAAGGGGTGGGGAGAAAAGACCAGAGAGGGAGATGGAAGAGACTGCTGCTTCAGGAGGGGAAGGGACCTGGGATGGCAGGAATGGCAGAGGGGCAGGGACTCAGTGCAGAAATCCTACAATCGGGTCCATCAGTGTAGCCCTACGTCTAGGAGACTGTTTGCGGCTGTTGCGTGTCTCTCTCTCTCTCTCTCTCTCTCTCTCTCTCTCTCTCTCTCTCTCTCTCTCTCTCTCTCTCTCCTCTCTCTCTCTCTCTCATCTCTATCTCCCTCTCTCTCTCTCTCTCTCTCTCCCTCTCCGTCTCCGTCTCCTTCTCCCCCCTCCTCCGACTCTCTCTCCTTCCTCCTTCCTCCTTTTTCTTCAACTAAAAGGGTGAGCCGAGAGGGGAGGAGAGATCAAAGCAGAGAGGAGAGGCTCCCTGGGTGCCTCAGCGGATTTCTTCCCCATTTGGGGTCCGATGGGGTGGGGTGCTGTGAGGACTCCTGGCCCTATCTGGCTATGAGGAGCGGTGTCTTCTGCTGGGCTGTGGTTGGGGGGAGGGCAGTGTTCGCAGTGTTTGGTGAGGATGCGTTTTCAATGGGTTGCAAGGAAAATTGGGTGGGATGAAGAAAAAAATGCTGCAGAATGCAATCCAGTGACGCTTTCAGGTGCTGGGGACTCCGGACCCCCGCCTCCCCTATGACATCATAGGAGCTTTTGCAAAAGAGACTGACGGGGGTGGGGGGAGAGAAGAGAGTGGCGGCAGAGGCAGGATCAAAAGAGGAGGGGGTCGTCTCCCCACTGCGAACTGGAGAAGGGCGGCCGGCTCGGGAGGAAGGAAGTTGCGGAGCACACACCACCCTTCTCCAGGCCGCTCGGGAGGCACCTGCGGGTCTGGCGCTGCAGCCGCTGCGGTTTGCAGCTGGCGCGCAGCCCTCGCAGGGAACTTGGAGCTCGCAAACTCCTCGGGCCGAACGTGAGCCCCGAGGCTGTGAGTCCGCGCTGGGGTGGGCTGCAGTCTCTCTGCCCTCCTCTGCAAACCCTTGAATCTTCGGGCTTTATAAACTCCCGTTTCTTCTGATTCCACGCCTCACCCTTTCCCCCAAACAGTATGTCCACAAACACACCACACCACACGCGCACACACGTTTTCTTATTGCCAAAAAGGGTGGAAGGAAAGGACGGGAAGTTTTTACTAAGTACACACACATACATACACACACACGAAGACTGGAATTGTTTGTCTGGATTATCAAGAGTTAAATAATAGGTAAAAGGAACTGAACTTACCCGCCAAAGTATGCTGATGCGCAAATCTGCTTTCCGCTTCATTTCGGGTTCATGAATTTAAAGAGTGAGCGAAAGAAAACGGGAAAAAAAGGGCAAGGCGCCGGGAGCACGGCGGGTCCAGGGTTCAACGGAGAACTGCGCAAAGCAAGTTGCCAAGAGAGCCCGCTGGCCAAGTTCGGGACCTGTCCACCACGCTCGCGCGCTCCGCTCCGAAGGCAGGTTCCAAAGGCTTCGGGCACTCTGGGGTGCGCGCAGATCTCGCAAAAGGCGAGTGTGTGGGCTTCCTCCTTCCCTCCTTTCCGTCTGGGGGTCTCGGGGATAGCTGCGCCCGGCGCCCTGGACGCCCATGAAGACCGGTCCATCTCCGCTCAAGCTCCCAGCAGCAGCAGCAACTTCGGACTCAGACCTCTCTCTCCAGAACATGTGTGTCGTGTGTGTGTGTGTGTGTGTGTGTGTGTGTGTGCAAGTGTGTGTGTCGGCGTGCACTTGACATTTTCGGGTGCATGTGCTCTCAGGAACGACTCTCCCGGCTGCCCAGAACTTAGAGAGTTTCCCTTTAAGCCGGAGATGCTGCTCGGACACCCCCCCGCGTCCAACAGGAGGCGATGACGTCTGTAGCCTCGTTGCCAGAACCGTCCCCAGGCTGCCGCTGCCGTTCATTGACAGGAGCGGGCGCTCGGACGTCAGCAGCCGGACCTTTGGCACGGCTGCTCCCGCGGAGACGGCTCCCACCCCCGCACCTGCCAGCCGCTCCCCCGGGGGGTGGTCACGAAATCAAAGCCACCGGGAGTAGGGGCAGGGGAGGGGCTGGGGCTGGGGGAGGGGGTGACTCGGATCTGCCCTCTTTGTCCTGGAGCACCGGAGTATATAAATAGTGCAGTCTCCAGCAAGACTCGCGCCCCCTCTTGCACGCCCCTGCAGACCCCTGCGCCCGCCCGACCCCCGCCCCTTGTCACTAAGAGTCCGGCTCGCTCCGCCTGGAGGGAGGCTGGGGTGCGGGGAAGCAGGGAGTGGAAACAGACATTGGTTATCTTTCCTCCTCCCATTCATAGATTCGGTTGGAGACCTAGGGCCGCCGCACCGGGAGTCGCAATGAATGGATGGATGCCCGCGCGCGGGGACCACCGGGACCGCAGAGACATCGCCGGCGCTAGGGGCGCTCCTTCCGCTTGGGGACAGGCGCCCTCGCCTCGGCGCGCTGGGGGGACCCCAAACGACCACCCTTAAGAGGCCAAAGGCCTGCTCTCCGCAACACACACCAAAGGTCTTTTCTGTCCCTGCGAAGCTGGGACGCAAAACGTAGGGAACTGCGCTGGGTCCCCACACCAAGAAGAGTACAGATGGAGACAGGGACCAGGGCCTCCAGCAGCAAGGACCGTAGCAACAGAGCAGGGAGCGCCCGCCCACGTGGCTCACAGCGGGGCTTGAAGCCAAGCCCGTCACCTCCCTCGGCGCACCGCTGGCAGCCCAGGACCGCGCGCCCTCCCTTCCCGAGCACCCAGGGGCGCACTGCGCCGGGAAGGAGGGCGCGGCGGGAGGGTGCGTGCAGGAAACTGCTGCGCGGATTCCCACCCGAAGCCGGTTCGTGGGGAATCCGTGGGCTTGCACTCGCCAGAAAGAGCTGCAGCGGGAGCGGCGGGATGGTGAGGCCGGTGCCAGACCCTGGGTGGGAGGAAATTAAAGGACTGAGTTCTGAGGCACACCAGGAACAGGGAGCAGCTTCATAAATGCACCCAAAAGCTTCCATGGGCAGACCGCACAGAGGTCGCTGAAGTGAACCTAAGGACCCAGGCTCTGGGCCAGGTGACAACAGACATGCCTGGGAGTGTGGTGACACCTGTGCAGAGCCCCTGGTGGTTCAGCCTGTTCTAGAAGGGCGATAAGAAGATGCCGGTGTCTTGACTTTCTCCTCTGGTGCTTATGCCCCAAAAAAGGCCACTGGGGGCTAGATCCCAAATCCTTGTGCCATGAGAGGGAAGGCCCACACAACTGCACTGGCACTCCCCACCAAATCATCTCCTGGGTCCTTACCGTCACAAACACTTAAGGTCATCTCTCCATGGAAAAAAATAACTTTCTAACTCCACCTGCTCCCTCCATCTCCACCCAGGTCCTCTGTGTCCTTCACAGCAAACTGCAGCTGTCCTGACTCTGGCTCTGGCGTTTCTCCTCTCTCTGGGTCTTGAATCCTTCCACAACACTTTCTTAAGAGTTCTGCTTGTGCTGTCCTGCAATATCTCACTTTCGCTGAGGTCACCATTCAGCCCCAATCTCTCTCCCCAAGGGCCCATTCTTAAGACATCTTACATGACTTACCCACTGCGGTGGACAGAATCCCCCATTCCTGCCTCCTTAAGACACGACCTTCGCTTGGCTTTCCAGACACTTGCTCCACTCTGCTGACTTGTGTCCTACCTTTCCAGACATTCCCCCTGTCACATTTGCTGAAGGCCTGTCTCCCACTGTCTTCATGTTGCAGTGTCCCAAGGCTCATCCGTGGACCTTTTATTTTCCATCTCTCCCTGCTCCCTTGGTGATCTCACTCAGCCTCATGGGTTTAAATCTGAATACTAAGGACACTTGCACTTATATATTTAGCCCAGACCCCTCCCCTTGACTCTGGATTCCTGTATCTAGTTACCAGCTCCACTGGGGTGTCTAGAAGGTGTCTGAAACCTAACATGGCAATCCATTGGCCCTTGGTTTTACCCCTTCACAAGCCCGCTCTTCCCACAGTTTTTCCACCTTGGTGAATGGCAAGCCCACCCCCATCCTGTCTGGATTATAGCTGTTGCCACCTCCCTCAGCTCGCACTCTGCCTACACCTCCTTCATTCTATTCTCAGCCACATGGGCCTTCCTAGAACCCACCAGGCACCCTCTCCACTCAGAGCCTTTGCAGCTGCTGATCCTCTCCAGAAACTCCTCTGCCCGATGTCCTGAATATCTGCAAGGCAGGGTCTCTTCCTCTGTCTCATTCTTTCCTCTTGCACCTCTTCAAGAAGCCTCCAGAGTCCACCCCATCACACATGGCTACACCACCTCTCCCGGCACTGATTCCCGCCCTTCCTTGCTTTACTTCCTGCACGCATTGCCTGTGGTCGACTTACCTGCCTCGTTCAGTCTGCTTTCCCAATACCCTGCCAGCTTCCTAATGGCAGGGAGTTTTGCCTTTCCTTATAATTGCATAAACACCATGTAATCTCATCAAACTTTCTCTACCTATCACCACACATTCAGGAGTCGCTGGATTCATCTCTCAGAACATAGAGGAAACTGAGCTTGGAGGCTGGCAAAAGCCATTTCTCTGCCATAGTGACCTCTCACATTAAGAGTGTGTGTGTGTGTGTGTGTGTGTGTGTGTGTGTGTGTGTGTGTGTGTCTGCCCAAGACAACTGCCACATCTCTGGTGATTCCTGAGAAGTGCAGTGACAATCTCTCTACCTTTCTCACTTTCTTCTTCTATCCCTTCTTTCCCTTCTACCTTTTTTTTTCTCTCTGTCTCCATTAGTCTTCTTTTCTTTTCTGCCTCAAGCCTGCCATGGGCACTTACGGGCCCACCCGCCCCCTTGGCCGCAGGGGAGCTAAGGGGACCTCCGGGCTCACCTGTGTTCTCAAACTGCTGCTCCTTCCCTTCCCTCCTGGTTCAGCGCATTCTCGTCCCTTCTCATCAGCAAGGAAACACCCTTGTTTCTGGAGCTTTGGAAAACCCAAATCAGTGTCAAACCTTTCTGTCATGTAATAACTGCTGAGCTCTAGGGCTTCAGAATGAGGTCCTGGGATCTCCCATTGAGGAGCAGAGGGGAGGGGTAGGCACAGCATCAAGGTGTCAAGGTGCTGACAAAGGCGCTGATGAAGGCAGCCAGGGCAGGAGTCCCAGGAGACCATGCCACCAGAGAGGGTGGGAGGGAGGACCACAGGGAGAGCTGCACCCGAGCTGGGTTTGCCAGCCCTGGGGAAGCTCCACAGTGGAGGCAGGTGTACAAGGCTCAGAGGCAGGAGTGAGGGGGATGGTTGGAATGCTGGGCATCAGGGTGGCTTGGCTGCCAGTGCCAGGCTGGAGGGAGGACAGATGATGAAGGGCCTTCAGCTTCTGAAGAGTTGAGCCTGCACCCTGAAGGGCTTTACAAAAGAGACAAGATGCTGTCGGCCAGGTTGGAGTCAGAAAGTTGAGTGGATCAGAAGGAGGTGGAACCAGAGGCAGGAGGGACAGCGAGAAGAGGCTGTTCTGGGGTAAGGAGCTAAAGGAGGAGAGTCGGCCATGTCGGGGGGATGTGGAGGCCCACACTTCCACAGTGCATGTGTAATTGCCCGCCTTCTGCAGAAGGAGCTGAAATAAGTTAGACTTTGCTGAGGATTACAAGGTCGTTGGTGTTAAGGAGGCAGACAGCCGCTTCATGCCAGCCCTCTTAGCTGGGCACCACTTCGGTGGTATGAGTGCAGTTTATAATCTGTCACCTGTACTGCACATCTGGAAACTCCATGCCATCAACTTAACCTGAGCAGATCAGTGTCAAAGGAGTTTAGATGAAGACTCGTGAGACACTGATGTAGGAGCCAGAAGCCACCTTGTTACTTTACAGTGGGCAATTAGTCTTTGTGAACACTAGAATACTCTTCCTTTCCTCTGGCCACCTCTGCCCATATCAAAGATGTAACTGATCAAATTACAGGGCAAATCTCATCTAAACTATGGTAAGGGTAATAAACTTGCCATGTGATCTAGGAAAAGCAGTGCAGTTCCCCGAGGATGCTTCCCTGATTTGCTCCATGCCAGGTGTCCACTAGGCCATCAGTGGCCTTGCTTCCTCACCCCTGTGTTACTGCTTCCACAATGACCCCCCAAGACCTTAAGGAGTTCTTTAAGAACAAAAATGCCCTGAGTAAGGCTTCAGCACTTCCGACGTATGGACGGGCTTAGCTTTAGTGTGAGAGCTGCTTCACATAGTCAGACCTTTTCATCTTCCCTTCTCTTGGAAGGGCGTTTTTAGGTTCTTCTCATACTGAGAAAAAGACAGACCTTCAGATAAATGGAGTGTTAATTCTGTCCACTTCCAAGGAATAGTGCAGAAAAAATGAGCAAAACCAAAGTGGCTTACAGACGACTTGATAAGCACTTACCACTGGACAAACCGACATTTCCCTCATGCTGTGATCTGAATGTGCCATCCCAAACCCATATGTTTGAAACAAGCCCCAGCACAACAGTGCTGGAAAGTGGGGCCGAGTGAGAACTTCAGGTCCTGAGGCTCTGCCTTCATGAACAAATGAAGGGCACTATAAAAAGGGCTTGCAGAAGAGAGTTAATCCCTTCTGCCCCCTTCTGCCATGTGATGAGGAGCAGGAAAGCCCTCACCAGAGGTGGCAGCTTGACCTTGGACTTCCCAGCCTCCACAACCATGAGAAATACATTTCTGCGCTTTGGGAATTACTCAGTCTGAGGTATTCTGTTATAGCAGCACAAAACAGACTAAGACACCGCATTACACTAACCAGCTGAGCACAATAATTTCTATACATAAAAAAATGTCTAACTTGTGGGAAACTACTTTAAAGTAAGTACAGGAAACACAGGAAGTCTGGAAGAAGCTTGCTTAAAGTGGTGAATGGGCTACATCTAAAAGTACTCAGAATTTAATCATCGATTTTTAGAGGTACAAGGAACATCAAATTATCTAAAAAGGCTAATTCTCCAGCTCCCAACACTCTGTTAACAACCGAGGAAAAGGAGGTCAAATAATATAGCTTAGAAAGTTTGTAGTAGGTCTTGAAGTAGCTTTTTTTTTTTTTTTTTTGAGATGGAATTTCACTCTTGTTACCCAGGCTGGAGTGCAATGGCGCGATCTCGGCTCACCGTAACCTCCGCCTCCTGGGTTCAGGCAATTCTCCTGCCTCAGCCTCCCGAGTAGCTGGGATTACAGGCACGCGCCACCATGCCCAGCTAATTTTTTGGATCTTTAGTAGAGACGGGGTTTCACCATGTTGACCAGGATGGTCTCAATCTCTTGACCCCGTGATCCACCCACCTTGGCCTCCCAAAGTGCTGAGATTACAGGCTTGAGCCACCACACCAGCGGAACTAGCTTTTTTGAGAAGGACGTTATAGCTGTGCGTTATGCTTGGATTTTTAAACTAACCATGTAATGGCAGAAATATTATGTCATATCTGTTCTTCTTCTTCCATAAGTGGCATAGCTTAGTTATTCTATATATGTTCATCTATTTAAATTCCATCACCTACATGTTTATGCTTTTATTTGGAAATAATTCCAAATTTACAGAAAATTGTAAGAATAAGAATAATACCAAAAACACCCATAACACCTGCCACTCTGTCCCCCTCTTGTTAACATCCTGCCCCACTTGATGTGTCAGGTGCACCCTCATCCTTTGCTTTTTAAAGCAGCTAAAGGTGAATAGCATGTCTCTAGGCCCTTGCCCCCCAAACGCTTCAACACGTACTTTCTTAAAGAGAATGTCTTATATAAATGCAGTACTGGTAACACAGTACTGAATTCCCATCATTACTACAGTCTTTTATCTAATCTATCACCCATATCCCAGTTTTGTCAATTGATGCAATCATGTCTTTTATGATGTTCTCTCCATCTTCCTGTCCCACATAGAATAAGGTTAGGACTCAAGGATGGCATTTATCCACCATATTCCTTATAGTCCTTTATTCTGGCATTCTGGCAGATTTCTGGAATTTTTCTTTCTTTTATGACATAGACATTTTTGAAGACTACAGACCCTCCTCTTTTTTTTTTTTTTTGAGACAGGGTCTCACTGTGTCACTCAGACTGGAGTACAGTGATGCGATCTCAGCTCACTGCATCTTCAACCTGCAGGACGCAAGGATACTCACACCTCAGCCTGCCAAGTGGCTGAGACTATAGACATACAGCACCATGCCCAGCTAATTTTTTTCTAACTTTTTGGTGGATCTGGGGTTTTGCCATGTTGCCCAGGCTGGTCTCGAACTCCTGAGCTCAAGCAATCCTCCCACCTCAGGCTCCCAAAGTGCTGGGGTTATACGCATGAGCCACCATGCCTGGTATCTTCCTCCTATTTTTAATAAAACATTTCTCAGCATGTGTTATGGTTCTGCCATCTCAGCTGGACTGCTACGAAGGTGAGGTGGTGTCTGTTTCAGAATTTCATACCTGGAAGCACTTATGTCCTATGGGTGGTGTGAATTCTGACTGAGGCATGATCTGACTTTCCCACTGTATAATTACCCTTTTTGTTTGAGGTACAACCAATAAGCAGCCTTCAGGCAGCTGAGCAGACAAGAGGAGCATCGTGTTCCTCAACTCAGTTCCCTGACTCAGCACCCACTGGGACTCTCCTGCTTGGTCTACTCTTGCCTTGGTGATGTTTGAGCTCAGTACCTCCTCCACATTAGCCCTCATACGGCAAAAACACTTCCTTATGCCTCACCGACTAGCACACGTATCTATTTATTCATAGCACCAGTATCTTGAACTCATTAATTCCTATCTTGAGTGGCTCATAATTTATTCTTTTACATATTATTTTGATGCTCATGTTTGATCCATTCAAAGACCAATGAGAGTTCCCTCAAGCTGGCTCCTGTGTCCTCATGGCATGTCCCCATCACTTCTAAACACTTCCTTAATTGCTGGCATATGCAGATGCTCTGGGCTCATTGGTACCTACCTTGTTCCAGGCCCTGGGTTCAGCCATTGCTCAGAAGAATACTAGTTCTTTTAATGGAATTAGAGACCAAGATACAGGTACCAAGTGTGCTCATTACTGCTGGGTGTCTTTTCTTCCTGACCCTTGCAGGAGACAGATCTAAGCAATAAGTGCCCGTATAGGCATGCACGCACACACGCACAAACACATACATGTGCAATATACATACATGTACTTATTTTAGAAATTAGGTGCCATTCATTTGACTATGTCCCTTTCATCACAGTAAAATCCCTGGTTCCCAAAAACGTCAATGTATTTACTCACTTGCTCAATCCTATAGTGCATCTGAAATCGTTTCCTCATTGCTTGCCTGTGCCACCACAACAAAACACACTGCTAAATAAAAGTCAGGATGTGTTCGCAACTCCTCTCCCTAATTTCTCAGCACTCAGCACAGAATCTGGAGGATCTATAGTCAAGTTCTGTGTTCATCATTATTTGTATTTGTGCTTTCTAGTTGATTTCCCTTTTATTGCCCTTCATTGAAAACATGGCTGAGTTCATTTGTTTTAATTTCCTTCCAGCTTTAGGGTTTGTCTCTCTTTCCATTCTTACTGATTTAATTGTATTGTTTGAATATTTTTTGAATACTCCTTCAAAAGCCAAAACTACGCTTTAAGAAATACAGGAAGAAGAGTCCTTCCCTCTGTATTCTTTCCCCTCCATCTCCCTTTCACCCCCAGACTCTGTAGGAAGCAAATTTCACTGTATTCAGGTTTATCTTAATTTTGTTTCCTGTTGTAAAGGTGAGCAGGTGAAAATTTATTTTCTTATTTTCTGTTTTTGCTTTATACAACTCAGCGTACCATATATGCTGTTTTGTAGTTTGCAGCTTTTCACCTAATAACATCTCATAGAAGTCACTCCATATTAGTGTCAGTATCATCCTTGTCCTTTTTTCAACAATTGTGTAGAACTCCATAGCGTGTATGTACCACAGTTCTTTCAGCCAGTATCCTGTGCGTGAACATTTAGCTAATTTCCAATATTCTACAATGAAAAATAATACTCTGTCCAATATGGTAGCCACCAGCCACATGTGGCAAAAAAATAAAAATTAACACTGCAATGAGTTCCTTTGCACATTTATATTTAGGTAATTTCTAATAGTTCGCCCCTGCAAATGATGCTGCAATGAGCTCCTTTGCACATGTAGATATTTATGCTATGAGAGGTGTAACCTCACGGTATAGACCTGGAGGTGGCTTTGCTGGAGCACAGGTAACTGCAAACAGTTTTCTTAGATATTGTCAAATTCTTCTTCAAAAGGTTTATACCAGTTTCCAATTTACCAATCATTTTCTTTTTTACAGAACAATAAATACAACTTCCAAAGAGTGACAGATCTGGGTATTAATCCTTTCTCCTATTGCTGTATGGAACTTCCCAAAACTGGACCACTGATGCAAAAAAGAAGTTTAATTGACTCGCAGTTCCAGAGGCCAAACAGGAAGCATGGCTGGGGAGGCCTCAGGAAATTTACAATCACAGCAGAAGCTGAAGGGGAAGAAGCACCATCTTCATATGGTGGAGCAGGAGAGAGAGAGCAAAGGGGGAAGTGCCACATGCTTCTACAAAGCCAGATCTTGTGAGAACTCAACTATCACCAGAACAGCAAGGGGGACGTCTCCCCTATGATCCAATCACCTCCCACCAGGCCCTCCTCCACCATTGAAGATTACTGTTCAACATGAGATTTGGGACCACAGAGCCAGACCATACCAATGTGCATTAATTTAAAAATATTTAATGCATTTTCAGGAAGTAATTTGGTTCTCCCAGCTGGAATAGTTAGGACCTAAGGCCTACTTTACTCTCAGACAACTTGGGCTCTGGTGAACTTGACAGTATAGAATGAATACAAAAGCAGGTTTGTGTAACACTGGTCTACTAAACTAAACATATAAATTTTCCATCTAGTATCCACCATTTTATGTAATAAAATATATAGAAATAAGCTGGGTGCAGTGGCTCATGCGTGTAATCCCAATACTTTGGGAGGCTGAGGCAGGCAGATCACCTGAGGTCAGGCGTTCCAGACCAGCCTGGCCAACATGGTGAGACCATGTCTGTACTGAAAATACAAAAATTAGCCAGGTGTGGTAGTGTGCTCCTGTGATCCCAGCTACTAGAGAGGCTGAGGCAGGAGAATCACTTGAACCCAGGAGATGGAGATTGCAGTGAGTGGAGATTGCACCACTGTACTCCAGCCTGGGCAATAGAGCAAGACTTCATTTCTATACATCCGTATCTATATCGGTATATATGAAATAACTATTAGAACAGGATGTGGTTTCTGTTCTCAATTCTGACATGTTCTTGTTCTGTGAATTTGGGAAAGTCATTTAATGCGAGTAAGACTCCGTTTCCTTGTCTGTCAAATGGGGGGGAAATAATAATTTTCATAATTACATAATGAGTTTGTTTTAGGAATCAAGTGTGTGTGTCATTTATAGGCATAATCACAAAGTTCTATTTACCTGTCTCTCTATCATCTGTCCATGTCTCTATATGGCTGTAGTCCTTGAAACATCTCCCTTTAAGATAGTGAGAAGACAAAAAAATTTAACGGAAATTTAGGAAGCCCGGATTTTTTTTGTTCATTTTTATCCGAACCACTGTTAACTCACTGTTTAATTCCAGAAGTGTTATTTCACCTTTCTGTATCTTATCTTCTACGTCTATACAATGAAAGGGCTAAACTCATTGATCTGTAAGATTGTTTCTGCTTCTAAAACATTTTGATTCTTCATGTAACTATGTTAGGTTGGTGGTGAATGCACTAAGAGAGTGGAAAAGAATTTCACTCCCCCTCTTTGAAGATCCACAATAAGAAATAAATTATTTAAAAATGGAACTTTGAAAAAAGCTCCCTAAAGTCATTCTGAAGATCGTGTTTTCCACCTAGGAGACGTGAGACCAGCCACATTTGATTCACTGGAAAGTATTTAGATTTTTTTTTCTTTTTTCTTTTTCTTTTTCTTTTTTTTTTTTTTTGCCCTTCCAGAAGATCTCGAATTTCTAAGTGTAATTTTTGAGTTCAAAATCTCGAGATTTCAAACTTTGAGTGTAGTTGGCTAACAACAAAGCCTGAAAAGGAAGAAAGGAAGGGAGTGAGGAAAGAAGGCAGGGAGGTGAGAGGAAAGGTAGAAAGGAAGAAAAAAGAAGGAAAGAAAAGAAAGAAAGAAAGAGAGAAAGAAAGAGGGAGGGAAGGAGAGAGGGAGGGAAGGAGAGAGAGAGGGAAGGAGAGAGGGAGGGAAGGAGAGAGGGAGGGAAGGAGAGAGGGAGGGAAGGAGAGAGGGAGGGAGGTGAGAGGAAAGGTAGAAAGGAAGAAGAAAGAAAAGAAAAGAAAGAAAGAGAAAGAGAGAAAGAAAGAGGGAGGGAAGGAGAGAGGGAGGGAAGGAGAGAGGGAGGGAGGAAGCAGGGAGGAGGAGGGAGGGAGGGAGAGGGGAGAAAGAAAGGAGAGGGTAGAAAGGATATTTTGTGTGTCTATTCCCAACATATTCTACGTCTAACTCAGTGACCAGGAAGTAAAAAGGAATCCTCCCCTTTGTAGGGGAAAAAAGAAGAATGCACATGAAAAGGGGAGGGAATGTATGAATATGGCTGATATGTACTTTATAAAATTTTCCTTCCTCAAGGACTTTGAAGCTGTGATTCTAAAAGGGCTTCGTCTTCTGGAGGAGGATGGCCAAGTCTGCTGAGTCCAACTTGCTGTTCCCTGGGTGAGGCGGTGCCTGGCCTCTTGTTTTAAGACCTCAGCTGTGTTTTGCTCACAGCCCCTGGGCTGTAGGACCAACTCAATCTCCAAGCCCAGCCAGGCCCTGAGTTCTCATTGTGCTTCCCTCCCTTTCCCCACCTGGAAGCCACCAAGGTGGAGTCTGCCTGTGTCTTCCCCCTGTCCCCAGTCCTTGACAGATGCTGCATCACTGTCCTCAGCCAGGCATCTCTAGAGCCGTCCTTCTCTCTATTCCCAGTGGCTGGCATTAAGCCCTTACCATTTTCAACTGAGGCCCATGGAGGCCAACTGACACGTCCCCTTCCACAGTTTTCCCTCTGTCCCGCCTTCATTATAAAACTGTATGAAATAAAAATAGGATCAGCAACTCCCTTCAAGACAGAGCTGCAGCCCAGGTGAGCCCAGGGAGCTGGCCCCTGCCCACTCCTCCAGCTCTGGCGAGGGGCTCCTATTTCTCCAGCCACACAAACACCTGCAGCTCCCAGCACGCCAGCTCCTCACGCTTCTCTCCTTTACTGATGCCCAGTCCTCTGCCCCTACATCCCACCTGGGTTTTTTCCCAGGCCGAGGTCCGCCGGGCCGGCTATGCTCCCTCTGCAGTGCTCCACTCCACCTCCTCCTGAAAGCGCTCACCCTCTGTCCTCCACCTTGAGAGGAAGCTGGATAGCTCCTCAGAAATAATCAGAATAGCCTATGGCAGGGCACGCTTTGTCCCATTGTATTATGGCAGTCAGGGTGCGTGTGTGTGCCTGGGTGTGGTAAGAGATGTGACGTAGAACAGACACCCCAACTTCTTGTTCTCAAGGAGCAGCACGTTCTGAAAGGACGTGGTTGCTGTTGCCAGTCAGAGCCCAGCAAGGCCAGAGCCAGCCCTCTTCCACCCACTGTTCCCTTCATAGGCAAGATTCCCTGCGGAGATCCAGGTGCCATTTTGTGTCCAAGGCATGAAGATGAGGGAGGAGAGGCCGACATCAACTGCCATTGGTTCCTTTCCTCAGGAAAAATCAAACCTTTTCCACAAACCTCCCGCAGACGGCTCACATCTCACTGGCCCGGACTGTGTCGCAGACAACCCTTGCCCAGAAGAGCAGAAGGTAGCATGACTGTCACCTGGCCCAAGCACGCCGCTCCCCAGCAGAAGCAGGGATCTGTTAGGAAGGACAAGGGACAGCAGAACTCGGAAATGCGATCCGTCATCTTGCTGTCTAAACCCTGCGGCAAGTCCACGACCCTCCCTGCCCTCAGCCTCCAGCTCACAACAGACCTAGAATCAAAGTCAGGCGGATTGAAGTCAAAGCGGCTTCTGGTTTATCACTTAAGTTTTCATCTGTCTTAGCATGAAATGATTTTCTGACGGTTTGCAGGCAGGAGTCAAATACATTGTGTTTGTCATGCTCAACATGTTTTGATTTTGTCTAAAGTATTTTGTTCAACTTATTCCATTTTCTTGTGAGATTTCACTCTTGCTACCCATTAGTGACTCCAGATTTGGGCCAATTTGTAAAAAAAAAAAAGAGCTATCATGTATGGGAACATCTTGACTTTAGAAGAGTGACTGATAAGCAGTAACAGAGACAGCACCGATCAGTTAGAGACCAACCATCTTTGAGGAACAGACAAAAGAGTTGTCAAAAAAAATAAATAAATAAAAGGTGAAAGAATTGCTAGACCCAGCTAAATGCCAACTTTAAAAAAAGTCTCTTGTAAATTACAAAATGCAGAATTTTGCTCAAAGTTACATTGGACAACCCGTGTTCAACTATGTACCCTTTGGGGATAAATTAGTTTTACGTATGTAGGCTGCACACACTTGTGAGCTGTACTGAGAGTCGGAGCCGTTTGGGAATGTGCTTCGCCACTGTTTCTTATGCAGTGCTGGTCTTCCAGCTCCTCCTCCCCTGTGCTATCTGTGACAAAGCAACACAAGGGTCTTCTTATGTGAAAAATAAACAATGTGGCACTGAAAGTTGCGGAGCTGCTTCTCTCAGATTTGAGACATTTCTCAACACACTGAAGTCTTTATTTAAATATTAGGGATGTTCTTGCAAATCTGGAATTTTCCACAGAGAAATGCTAAGATGTTGACTAACATACAAGTAAAAGAACACGCTGCCGCGGCGTGTAACCCACTTATAATTTGATCCTTGATCCAAAAATTTTTTTCAATGACTTCTATTGGTAACCATGGCAATCGCAAAATAAAACATAAACGTATACAATGAGTGCTGTAAGTAAGAGGTTTATGGTGGCATATATGGGCACATGGTCAGCTTGGACAAAGACCAACGATGGAAAATCTTATATAACCATGTATCTGAGGAAATTCTATACAAATCGAGGAAGGGTTGCAATAAGCATCTTTAATTGATTTCAATGTCGCTAAGTCTGTCATTTTTTTTAAATTGCTTGCATCTAATAATTGTCTTTTATATCTTGAGATCCAATTATCTTAAATACATTCTGAACATAGCTAATAAAATATTTCAACAGCAAGTAATTGTGAAAGGAAAGGATATAATTAGCAGTGTTCATAGATGACAGAAAATGGGAACATGCTGTACATGGGTTAAAAAACGAAGAAGCAGAAAGAAACTCGGAGGTGTGACCAGCTACTGCAGCGGCTCCCAGGACCAGGCCTCAGCTTCGCGGGAGCCATCACTGGGAATAAAGAGTGGGAATCTGAATTCAGACCTACAAGTGTGTGCTCTCCTGTTGCCTGGTGCAGCTCAGCCTAAGGGCCTAGGATCCCTTCCTCTCATTGTTGAGTTCTAGAAAGAGCATTTCCTGAGCATGGCCCATGTGCTGGGTACGGAGCACAGGCTGCAAGCAGACAGCCCAGTCAGTGCCTGCCAGGGACTGTGGGGCTGGGGGCTGGGAAGACGGGGGCAGATCGAGGGGAATAATACATAAGTCAATACATAACTACGCGTCATAATATGTGCTGGGAAGGAAAATTACACCACGCAACGATACATCACAATAAACCTATGTGTTTGGGGTTGAGATGGAAAATAGTAGGAGAAGATTTCTTAGAAGTGGCGTATCTGGTAAAGCCTCAAAACAGTGTGAGCCGCAGCCAGGAGAGAGGGGAGGGGAAGGAGGACGTAGGTGGAGGGAACAGCGTGTGAGGTTGCTCAGGACAGAAAGAGCCTTCTGGAGACTGAGGGAAGACAGTGAGGTAGACAAAGCGGGAAGGGAAGGAAAGGACCAGGTAACACGGGCCTTGGGATTGACTTGGAATTATGCTAAGGCAGCGGGTGGTCACCAAAGAGTTTTAAACAAGAAGGGGACAATTTTCTCTCTCTTCTGCAAAGGGACAGCAGTTTCCCTTCTCCCCAGCCATGCAATCCATCCCACATTACCTTTGCAAGTTTTTAGAAGGACAGTAAGCTGAGAATGCATGGCTCTCTCCCGGCCCTGCACCTGTGGCGGGGAGACCCCATAAGTGCCGAGGCAGGAGTCAGAAGCCTCAGCCTATTTCCATAGAAATAATGAAGAAGAAAATAACTAGAGATATAACCACAGTAGTTATTCATAAGTGATCTTAGTCATTCATATGTGATCGTAGTTCTTTCACTAATGCGTTTCAGGTCAGGTCGCGTGAACCTGGGGTGACATGGTGAAAGGAATGACCCTAAGGCAAGATACTCTAAGCCCTCTGTCAGGCCTGTTTAAGGGCTGCTGGGGGGCACTTTGGCTGTGTGGCAGTGCCAGGGCTGGGGAAGCGCCTGCTGTTTAGCCAGCTAGGGAAGGAGGCGTCCAAGATAGCTGAGACATGTCCTTCCTCAGGGGAGTGAGGAGAAAACTCCGCTCCTCCAAGCTCTTGCTGTAGGCCTGACGCCTGTCAGGGACACCGGCTGACATCCGGGGGCTTAACTGTCTCTATGTCATGCTGTGCTTCAGTGGTCACGCCCCATGTCCACTCTCGTGCTCCACTTCTGCTCCTGGTCCCTCTTTTTCTTAGAAGAGATTAGTAATAGTAACGTAAATTTTAAGGTCTTTGTCCTTTCTTGGCAAGTATGGAAAAGCGCTGAGGCATTATGCTCCTTACCTCATGTCAGCTACTGGAAAGCCTTGGGCCCCTGCCTATGTGACACGTGATGTACTTGACCCTATCACCACCACCGACGCCACGCCCTACCTACCCTGTCCCCAGCTTTGTACTCAATAAAAGTGGAGTGTGTGGACACGGGGCCACTGCCCGACTCCCCACTTTGGTCGGCAATGAACCCCTGGGCCCAGACTCTCTTTTCTCTATCTCCGGGACTTGTGTGTTTTATTTCTACAGTTTCTCACCTCCACACCAGCAGAGAGGGGCTCACAGGACCCTGTAGGGCTGGACCCTGCAGGCACCAAAATCTAGAAAATGAGAAAATGCATTTTGAAAAACTGTTGAATTATGGCTGCACTCAAAGTAGGAGACTGAGGACTCTAGAGAGGCGAAGCCAGTGGAAATGTGACGGGATCACCGGATGGGGGACGACGGGGAGCAGGAGCAGTGAAGGGAGCCGCTAGGGAAGCTGCTGGTGTGGTGGAGATCGTTCACAAAACACACCCTCCCCTCTGTCCAAATAATTAGAGCCCAAGACAGGCCATGTATTTCCCAGGCTCCCCTGCAGTTAGATGTGGCCAGCACGGGTTACCTTTGCTTGAGCAAGAGGAGTGAAGTCACTGTGCCCCTGCCCAAGCCCAGTCTTCTGTGGTGTCCTCCTCCCTCTCCTCGTAGCCTGTAAGCCAGGACAACGCAGCCTTGGAAACTGCAGGCTCCCAGGACCCAGGACTGTAACACAGGAGAAAAGTCCATGTCTTTGTCATTGAGCCACTGTATTGTGGGGTCGCTGGTTACGGCAGCAGAGCCTTTCTTACTGACTAATTAGAGCAGAGGAGCCACTGGGCCTCCATCCTCCTCACCCCCAGTGGTGCGTTCACAGCAGGAACCTGGAATAACCACTGTGCCGAGGCTCAGGCGTGCTCAGGGCAGTGCTCCTGGTGCTGAGTGATGCTGGATGGAGAGCCCAGCTGCGGAGACCCCCAGTGGGGTAGGACATCTCATTCACCCGGAGCCATGTAATTTGCAGGGCCCAGTGAAAAATCAAAATGCAGGACCCTTTTTTTTAAAAGTTATTAAGAATTTCAACAAGGTGACAGCCCAGTAAAGCAAGCCCAAGGCCTGCTGAGTAAAAGTTCCTAAGAGAGTACCAGCCAAGGCCCAGGAAGCCCGACTGTCCCGCCCCCAATATCCTGAAACAATGAGCTCCTGCCGGTGCAGCTGCTCTGCCCATCCCCCAGCAGGCTGCACCCAGGAGCCTGTGAATGCCCCTCAGGGCCTCAGCTGCAAAGAGGAACCCTGAATCAAGGTTCCAGTTCATTGGAAGAGTATTGCCAGCATGACAGGAGGGACCAAAACCCAGCAAAGCTCATCAGGGGAAAAGGGAGATAGCAGAGCAACCACCCCAGGATTCTAGGGTAGGGTCAAAGCCACTGAAAACAAGAAGCAAAAGTCACTGCAAGAGAGCCTTGGGTAATTTCTACGCTTAATATTTGTGAGCAAGCTGGCTTAAATGACTCTGAGTTCCCGTAAGCAATATTCCTTAATATAAAATCATAAACTGGAACAGGTTCCTTAGTGTGGAGGGCAGAAAGGTGGACCCAGGATGTCCATGTCCGAGCCCCCACAGCCTGCGGCCATGTCATCTGACACGGCAAAGGGGATCTTGCTAATATCGAGGGAATGGATCTTGAGATGGAGATGCCAGCCTAAAGTATCCAGGCAAGCCTGCCCAATTTAAACACAGGACTCCTGAAAAGAGGTGTTCCTTCCTCAGCGGTTCAGACCAGAGGGAACGAGATTGGCTCTGACGATGAAGGGAGGGCTCCGAGCAGAGGACTGCAGGCAG
The DNA here is from genome assembly GCF_049354715.1 of Callithrix jacchus. Classification (NCBI taxonomy): domain Eukaryota; kingdom Metazoa; phylum Chordata; class Mammalia; order Primates; family Cebidae; genus Callithrix; species Callithrix jacchus. The sequence goes on from NC_133505.1 coordinate 172,615,208, forward strand.
GGGCCAGGCAGGGATTCTCCGAGAGCCTCCAGGGTAACACAGCCCCAGCCAGCCCACACCTACATTTCTGTTTAGACTTCTGAGCTGTAGACCGTTAAGATCATTTGTAGTAACTTGTTACAGCAGCGTTAGAAAACTAATACACTTAGGTTGGCAGTAACCAAAAACACTGAAATTACTTTTCTTCACAAAATCCATTCTGTGTTGGGGGTGCACATGGTGAGGCACTCTGAAGGGAGGAGCCAACTCATAGAAGAATGTAGTCTGCTCCCCCAAATCTCAAATAGACACAACGATCTTTTTAAAAGATGCAAATGAGCAGGAGGACCCTGGCAGCTTTTGGTATCTTATTTCCCTTTATTTTTAAGGAGGCAGGGTGTCCATTTCAAGCTGGGGGTGCCTGAGGGCTAACACCATGCTGGGGGCCCTGTTCCTAGAAGACAATTTGAAGAGGAAACCTGGCTGAAGTATCAGTGCTAACAGACATTCATGTTTGTTTGTTTGTCTTGCTGTGGTTGTATATACGTGTGTGTGTATGTGTGTATACATGTACATGTACAAATTTCCCACTTTTGCCATCCTCAAGGATACAATTCCGAGGCATTCATTAAGTTCAGGATGTTGTGACATCAGCACCAAGATCTGGTTCCAACATTTTTCATCACCCCCAACAGAACAATATCCTACCTATTGGACAGTGAGTCCCAACACCCCCCCCCAGCTCTGTACAGCCACCACTCTACTTCCTGTCCTATGCCTTTGTCTACTCCAGGGACATCATGTCAGCAGAATCCTGCAGGGTTTGTCCTTCTGTGACTGGCTCCTTTCACGGAGCACAGTGTTCTTGTCCATGTGGTAGCAAGGGCCAATGTTTCCCTCCTTTTTTTTTTTTTTTTTTTTTTGAGAGGAGTTTCGCTCTTGTTACCCAGGCTGGAGTGCAATGACACGATCTCGGCTCACCGCAACCTCCGCCTCCTGGGTTCAGGCAATTCTCCTGCCTCAGCCTCCCGAGTAGCTGGGATTACAGGCACGCGCCACCATGCCCAGCTAATTTTTTGTGTTTTTAGTAGAGACAGGGTTTCACCATGTTGACCAGGATGGTCTCGATCTCTTGACCTCGTGATCCACCCGCCTCGGCCTCCCAAAGTGCTGGGATTATAGGCGTGAGCCACTGCACCCGGCCTGTTCCCCTCCTTAAGGCTAATATTCCATTGCATGGATGCACCAGTTTTTGTGTATTCATTCATTGGCTGAGGGACAACCGGCCTGGCCCTCCTCTCGCTGCGGTGAATACTGGCTGCGGCTGTTGTGAATCCTGGTGCACAAGCATCAGACATTCCTGTTTTTAGTTCCAGGGACATGCAGTGCCTTCTGCTGGGGGGGGGGGTTAAAAAGTCCATGTCCCTGGGACATTATGAATGGTACATCTGCCTCCCTAAGTGGAGGTAGGAGTAGCTATGTAAAAATTTAAGGCTGGAGGGCTGAATCAGGCCTATCTATACAATTACTTTTCTAGCCTACTTAGGAATAAACCTCGCCAGTCATTCTGTTCTCAGAGCGTGAGAAAACCACTGGCCCCGAGCCCCAGATACTCCGTGCTGTCCTTGGCTAGCTTTGCTTGTATACCAGCAGCAGCCTTTGTGCCTGGGCCCAGCAGTGGCATCTGTCCCTGCACGGTCTTCGGGGCTGGCCCTGGGCCCAGGTCCTCCCACTGCCTGGGAGCAGTGGCCACAGCTCCAGACTCAGGCCCGGCTCTGTCCACAGGGGAGCACGCGTGGAAGCGGGCACGGGGCCCTGGATCACACATGCACACTCCGAGCACAGCGCATTACTCTTTTTTCCTGTCCCGATGACTTTTTAAATGGAAAAAGAATCCTGACTCCAGCGTCTTCTCAGTCCGTGAACAGTGGGTATAGCTGGACAAGGGGCTGCAGGCCGTGTCTGCAGGCAAATTGTGACTGAAGGCTCCTGTGATGGCAACTCCCCCGGGGTCTCTGCAGGGAGATAGGAACACAGGCCCCCAGGCTCCCCAGCCCTACCCCCTTCCTCGGAGGGAGGGGAGGGAGGGGAGGACCGTGAGCCCCTCCCTGGGGGCCGGTGAAATGCCCCCCACCCGCCCTGGTCCCTCCCTCTTTCACTCTCCCCTCGGAGGACTAGGGGGCCGGCAGGGGCAGGGGGGTCACACAGGCTGGCACCCGTCACTACAGTGGATTGCAGGGTTGCAGTAGCGGGGGGGCTGGGGGCCTGAGGGGGAGCGCGGGGGCGACGGTGAGGGCAGTGATGCGTGGGGGTTCGGGATGGTGGCAGCGGGGAAGGGAGCTGCAGAGGCGCGGGGGCGGCGAGGGGACCCTGTGCCCGAGCTGCCGGCCCTCGCGCGCCCCTCTCGGCCCCCCTGTCCCCCCCCCTCCCGCCCGCGGCTGCTGCCGTCAGAGCCGCCTGCGTCAATGCTGCTCAGTGACACACACAGCTTTTTTTTTCTCCTGCTCCTTTTTCTCAATGAGAGGAGCCTAATGGGATTTTTATCATCAGACTCATAAATCAAACCGTTAGGCCGTCACGTCTGGCACGTGGACGACACCCCCACCCTCTGCGGTAAACGAAGGGGGCTAGAGCTTTTCCCCCTTTTCAAGAAAAACTTCCAATACTTTATTTTCCCATTTTGAAAATTGCAGTAATGCCCAGAGCTGGGCTTGCTGTGGCTGGTGCGGTTCTGCACGCTGCAGAGCCGGCCTCCCGTTCCGGGGAAATGGTTTTGTAGGGTCGTTGGTTTTGCAGACAATAAAGGGGAAAAAATGGGGTTTGCAGGCAAATAGGTTGGTTAGAGGGAACCGACAGACATTTCAAGCGGCTGCAACACAAGCTGATTAAACGTTGTACCGGTGGGGGTTGTGGGCACAGACTTCTGAGCAGCCCTGCCCCTATGCTGTCTCTGACACAAAACAAAACCCCAGTTATGGATGCAAATCAAGGAGCAAAGACGTCAGCAGCGAAGGCGATCTGGAGCGCTAGAAATCCTCAAAGCTTCTGCATGCTAATGGCTACTTGCATGCAGATTTCTAATAAGATAAATCCTCACTGGTGTCTTTAATTAATAGTTGTCCACAACCAAGCCACTGGATAGCCCTTGTTAGCCATGGGAGGTGAAAAGCCAGCTTAACCCCCAAAGGAATCTCAGTGTAGCCCCTTCCTCATTTTGGTCAGAGACTCAACCCGAGCGTGGAAACCGAGCAGAGTCAAAGGGGGTCCAGGGACTAAGCTGTTGGGGCAGGGATCTTTGGGGAGGGACGTCCAGCTCTGGAAGCTGGACACAGAAAAGTATGTTTCGCCTCTTGTGAGCAGCCATATATATTCAAGGGGTCATCTATGGGGAACTTTGAAGGGTCTGCAAACTGATCATCTGCTTACTCTGAAGCCAAGTCTCCAAAGCTGTCCTGCCTGTGATGGGGGAGTCTCCCTGAAACCTTTGGGACAGCCTCTGCCTGCGCAGATCAAAACTTCACAGATCTCAAGGCATGATCTTCAATTAAAAGCCTGGACCACATGTCTGGTGGGCCGAGCACTACCGCTTCAGAACAAAGTGGCTACAAAGAGAGTGGCCTGATAGTTTCCATCTATTCATGATCATGTTAATTTCCTCTTCCCAGCCTGTGTTCTGCATTTCCTCACATATCTTCAAAGGACTTATATGATGCGCAGAAGCAGAGTGGTTGCGTCTGCTCTAATTCCAGACCCTTCTGCTCTGGCGTCCAAAACCTCTGGCGTCATGGTTTTCTCAGGAGCCAGTGAAAACAGCAGTGCTCCGGAGCTGCAGACCCAGGCTGGGAGCTGCCACGGGGCACCTGAATGCCTGCAGCCCCCGCCTACAATTGCTACCCTGCAGTGTCGGCTTCCACGCCTTGTCTAGTTCTCATTGCATTCCTGTAGCAGGGCAAGCTCTCTGGATTTGTGTGAACTTTATTCATAAGAGTCAGTAAGTCAATGATTGCCATTCGGGAGAGGCAGTTTATGTGTTTTTAAGAAACGTCAATCAGCGCCCCCCCAATATTCATCACCCCAGCAAAGAAGGAGCCAGGAAGGCACTGCGGGGTGGAGGGGGAGGAACAGGGAGGGGCCCTGAGGACAAAAATAAACATTTACATCTTCATGTGTGCGCATCATTGGGGTCACCCATGGATGCCAAGATGATGTATTTTATACTGAACATGGTACTGGCAATTTTGGGGTGCGCAATAAGAAGAAATCGACATGCACACATCTAGCCCTAAGACACGATTTCAAATATAACCTCCATCATTTCACTTCTAGACCCATATTCTGATATGAGTAGTAATAACGGTGCGAAGCGAAAGTAGATTCGGTGCCATAAACATAAGTCCTGTATTCCCATGTTGATTGATGGATTTCAGTGGAAGATTCCATTTTAACAGTCGACACATTACATAAATAAGTTAACATAGGTCCCACTGCAAAAGGATTTTTTATACAAAATTAGAGGCTAACATAGGAATGTTGCTAGAAAATTATTAGCTCACTTTTTGCATCCAAGGGGGTGAAAAGATAACACTTGGGAAATTTGTCGAAATAGAGATACAGATGGACGTCGATGTCAGCGGGGAGGAACGCGGGGTGAGGAGGACCAGGTCCGGTTTTGAGGGGAGGAGACGGGCCTGACGGGGTGGGGGGGGGTGGGGGGTGAGTCGCGCCTCTGACTTTCGCCAAGGACAGAATGGGGTGGGAGCCTGCCGTTGACCAACTCCGCCCGGGCCTCTCAGGGGTGCGCGTCAGCCACTGGCCCACCATCGAGCCCAGGAGGCGGACTCCGAGACGTCCACCTGGGGGAGAGACGCAAGGCAGCCGCTCAAGAAGAGGGTGCCCCAGCGGAGAGCCGGGGAAGCCGGCGGGGCGCGGGCGGGGCTCAAGCGGGGCGCAGGCGGGGAGGGTTCCGGGGAAGAGCAGTGACCATCCGCGTCCAGCGCAGCGCTGCCCCCAGGAGAGGAAACCCCAACGGAGGTTGTGCTGCGTGGGTTCTCCGAGAGAGAAGCTCTCTTCGTCCCCTTCCGGAGGATCGCACAGTGTGTGTGTGCATGTGTGTGTGCTTATACGCGTGTGTGTGCGCGCTCGCTCATGTGTGCATGTGCCTGTGTGAATGTATGTGCGTGTGTGTGCGCGCGCGTGTATGTGCCTGTGTGCATGCATGTGCGTGTGTGTGCGCGCGCGTGTATGTGCCTGTGTGCATGTATGTGCGTGTGTGCGAGCGCGCGTGTATGTGCCTGTGTGCAAGCATGTGCGTGTGTGCGCGCGTGTATGTGCCTGTGTGCAAGCATGTGCGTGTGCGCGCGCGCGTGTGTGGCACACTCACAAATGTAAGCACACCCCCGGTATATACAATAATTCTGTATAAAGATTATGAGTCTAGAAAACATGTACTGCCTGTCATTTTTCTCGACTGTATCTGTGCCTTCTAGATACTTCGGCTTCCTCGGCGCGCGTCGTTTTTGTCAGGCTCCTCGGTGTGTGCAGGGAGGGAACGCAGGCGCGGAAGATGTGATTTGTGCATTAGGAAGCCTCCGCTCCAGCTCCACTGACGTCTGCACCTCCGCGCTCGGCTCTGCTGCAGTCACTCACACTGACGGCATGATCACCGCCTCTGCTGTAATATATGTGCACTGCTGGTTAGGAATATCCTCAGCCATACCGTGACTCCAGAAGATAGTGTATTTTAATTTTATTAATTGAAAGGTAGGACTAAGGAGGAAAAAGAACGCAAAGAAAACATGAAAAGATTTTCCAATTTTTTAAATGCTTGTTTTTCTGGATGAAAGACGGAGACAATAAGATTCCAGAGATTTCATGGCGGCAGAGGTTGATGCTTTTGCTAAATGAGCAGTCAGATTCAGTTCTGTGAAATTGTGTCCTATTTCTTTTTCCAGAAGACATAAGTCTTTTGATTGTTCTACTTCTCTTTGTATATATTATTGTTTAAAAATGTGAGGAAGAACCTTTAATGTGATGTCAATTTTGAGATTTTTATCCCTATCAGTTATTTCTGCAGGACCTCATCACTTCTCTTTCAGTGAGATTCCATTTGCTTTTGAATGTGAGGTCTCAGGTGACGTGAATGAGGCAGGAGGACCGTGACCAGGTAACCATAATTAACATTTGCATAGTTCTAACGGGTTGTCAGGGAGCCCCCCGGAGTGCTGATTTGTCTGGAGTTGCTGGGGTCACTCTGCAGGGGACAAGGCAGGCCTTCTAGAAGTAAATGTGGATTCCACTTTGAGAACTTGTCATTGGGCCTGAGTATCCCAACATTAATGCTCTTGCCTAAGTAGAGGCAGCAGAATGCCCGGGTACCTCAAGGAGGGTTTGGGAGTGGCATTGCCACTGTAGAAGGAGACTGGTGGGGTTCCAGCCTGAAGCAGCATTCTCACATGGCAGGGAGTGGGCACTGGGCCAGGTTGCTAGGGTTGCCCTAACAAAGTCCTACAAAACTGGAGGCTCAAAACGAAAGAAATAGCTTCTCTGACAGTCTGAAGGCTGGAAATCTGAAATTAAGGTATCAGCAGGGCCCAGGCTCTCTCTGTGGCCCTGGGTGGAGTCGCTCCAGCTTCTTCTGGTTCCAGGTCCTGCCCAGCTGTCCCCAGTCCTGGGTTCCTTGGCTTGCCGCTCATCATGAGTCCCCGCCTCAGCTGCAAGGCTGCCTTCTTCCTGAGCGTCTCCATCTCTGACGCTTGTCCTCTCCTTGTGAGGACATCAGTTGTATTGGATTGGGACATGCCCAAATGGCTTCATCTTGATTACATCTGTGAGATCTTATATTATAAATAAGGTCCCGTTGACAGGTGCCCATCTTTTCAGAGGACACAATGGGACCCACAACAGATGCTTTGGGATTGTGCTTCTGCCTCAGCCAATGAGGAACTTGTCCTGAGTTTCTCAAAAGAGGTGATGAAGAGTAGCAGAGGGAATTGGGCCAGAGTTTCCACACCGTCTGGCATTACAGTGTTCCATGCCTGATGGTGCTGGCAGCTCAACATTAGCAGCTGGAGGGAAACCGCTGACGGGAGCCAGGACTGGAGGGGCCTGGACAGGGCAGATCTGTGGTGGCGAGGTTGGCTCTCAGACCACCAAGAAAAACACCAGGAGATGCAGGGCCCATGCCAGGGGAAGAAAGGGGTATTGTGGGTCTTTAGGACCTAGTGTTCCCCCAGCTGAGGACCCCGGCCCACTGCTTTCCTCGCACCTGTTCCTCCTGTCTTTCTCCAGTGATGAGGTCTAGGGAAGCAAAAATGGATGTCCACATATGAAGCATCAAGTTAACAGAAGGGTTTGCGGATTTACCGAATCTTTCATTTCAGCCTGATACATGATGCATTGTGTCAAGACTTCACGGGCAGCTGCAATGGGTGTTGTTAGCCTATAACGATAACTCACAGTTAAAGTACAGCCAGGCCGGTGATTTCCAGCCGTGTTCCACAGGATCCCAGCGCTCAAAGAAAAACACTGCAAAACGTAAGGAACACAGTCAAAAATACACACTTCATCTTCATCAGTTCTATTTGTTGTGTGTGTGAATTTTGTAAGGAGTTTCATTTAGGGAAACGATCGAACAAATTAAATAATGCATTTATTCATTCAGCAGATATGTAGGCCGGGCACAGTGGCTGACGCCTGTAATCTCAGCTCTTTGGGAGGCCTAGGTGGGTGGGTCACCCGAAGTCAGGAGTTGGAGACCAGCCTGGCAAACATGGTAAAACCCCGTCTCTACTAAAAATACAAAAAAATTAGCCAGGCATGGTGGTATATGCCTGTAATCCCAGCTACTATGAGCAGGAGAATTGCTTGAACCTGAGAAGAGTTTGCAGTGAGCTGAGATTGTGCCACTGCACTCCAGCCTGGGTGACAGAGCAACACTCTATGTCAAAAAAACAAAAACAGATATGTGGATTCCTGTGCTTCAGGTACTACTAGGAGATACACCCACAAAAGAAATTAATAGTAATTCCTGCACGTGTGGAGCTACCATTCTGTTGGGTGAGGAGCATATAATTAATGACAATAAATGAAAAAATGGGATCTATAATTACAGAAGGACCTATGGCTTTGGGAAAAAGCAAACACAGAAGCATGATGGGAGACTAGGGCCATGAGGGTAGGACATCGAGACGAGGCATTCAGCAGAACTGGAACTGATGAAGGAGTTCAAAATGTGGCATCTGTGCAAAGAATGTTCTGGGCAGAGGGATGAGCTGCTGCGATGGCTTGATGGTGAGAGCATGCCCAGCATGTTGGAGAAATGGCAAGGAGGACAGAGCAGCCGAGGCAAAGGGGGCAAGGAGTAGAGGCCAGCACGCCAGGCACATGCCTGCAAGAGCACACCCTGCAGATGCTTGCAAGGATTTTGGATTTTACTCTGGGTGAAACAGAAGGTCAGCCATTCCTTTGTGGTGCAAAAGCATGACATGGTATGACATGCATTATAAACGTTTGTCTCTGACCACAGGGAGGAAAGCAGACTGGAGGGCAGGAGGGAAGCAGGGAAACCCAGGAGGAGGCTACTGCAGGAATCCAAGTGAGGCGTGGTGTCTGCCCAGAGCAAGGGGGCAGCAGTGGGAATGGTAAGCTGATGTCATACTCTGAGTCTATTTGAAGATGGAGCTAACGGGATGTCCTAAGGAGCATCGTGAAATAGAGGAGTCAGCAGTGACTTGAAGAAATGAAAGCTAAGCTTGAACAGTGTCCAAGTCCATTTGGGCAGCTACAAGAAATGCTTTAGACCTGGTAATTTATAAACAACAGATGCTGCTCACAGTTCTGGAGGCTGAGAAGTCTATGATCAAGGCACCAGCAGGTTCAAGGTCTTGCTGCTCCCTTGAACCTCTTTATAAGGGCACTAATGCCATTATAATCAGCTCATAAAGTCCCCATCACTTAATATCATCACTTTGGGGGTTAGGATTTCAACGTATAAATTTGAGAAGGACGTGTGCATTCAGACCACAGCAAACATTTTGGCAAGGAACTGAACAACATGAAAAGTAATACACTGCTGGGTACAGTGGCTGACGTCTGTAATCCCAGCACTCTGGGAGGCTGAAGAAGGAGGCTCACTTGAAGGCAGGAATTTGAGACTAGCCTAGGCAACATAACAAACACTGTGTCTAAAAAAACTTTTCTTAAAAATTAGCTGGGCATGGTGGTATGTGCCTGTAGTCCTAGCTCCTCAGGAGGGTGAGGTGGGAGGATCTCTTGAGCCCAGGAGTTCAAGGTTGCAGTGAGCCATGATTGTGCCACTGCACTCCAGCCTGGGCAACAGAGCCAGACCCTGTCTCTAAAATAATAAATAAATAATTTTAACAGTAATATGTTGATTTGAAAATGAACCAAAAATCAATTTTCAGTTTGAAAAGTGCCATAATCAAAAGTAAGAAGCCAGTGGATGAGTCCAAAGTTTAAAACCAATGCACAGACACAGCAAAAGAGAAATTATTCAACAAGAATGTGCAGCCGGAGAAACTACCCAGACTAGAACACATAGTGACCCAATATGGGAAACATCACAAAACATAAGAGATATTCAAAATGTCTAAATTGGCTTACTAAAAATGCCAGAAAGACTAAAATTATCAAATGGGGCAGAGGCAACAATTGAAGAGATAATGGCTAATAATTTCCCAGAACTGATGAAAAATCATCTCACAGATTCAGAAAGCCCACTGAATCTTTAGCAGGATAAATAAAAAGATATCCTGACCTAAACACATCATACAAAAAGAGAGTAGGCAGAGATGAAGAAAGGGACTACCTTCAAAGAAGAAAAGACTGACACATGAATTCTCAAAAACTGGGACAGGAAGGCAGAGGATGGACATCGTCAAAGAATGTGCTGAAATAATGGCCGACAGCAATGAAGTGAAAGGGAGACATTGTCATTCAGACAGTGGCTGAAATGACTGGTCTCCACGGACTCACACCTTCTGAACAATGGGACTGTGTTATCACTGGAGCGTGGGCGTGAGCTACCTTGTTTGGTACACATTTCCCCCGACATTTCCACCTTAGATGAGAGGCAAAGATGCTGGAAGGAAGGAAGAGCAAAGAAAGAAATATACAAGTAAGTCTAAGCGAACTTTCACATTATAGTACAAAATCAATAATGTCTTTTGAGTTTAAAATACAGCACTAAAACTCATCAGGATAATGCCGTGTACGTTGAGATCAGGGTAAATGAAATTAAAAGTTTTCTGAGGTCCATCTGAGTGTCTGGGAAAGGATGAAATTATTGATTAACATAAGGATGTGATTAGATATGGACGGTTTTATCAGAAGGAACAGTTGAAGGTGGAAATCTTTAAGTGGGAAATACAGATAATTTCAATTTGTTTTAAAAGGCATCCACCCAGAAGTATTATTTAAACATTACCCCATGCATCTCTAACACTTCCTTCCTCATCCACCCAGAAGTATTGTTTAAATATTACCCCATGCATCTCTAACACTTCCTTCTTCATCTACCCAGAAGTATTGTTTAAATATTACCCCGTGCATCTCTAACATTTCCTTCTTCATCCACCCAGAAGTATTATTTAAATATTACCCCGTGCATCTCTAACACTTCCTTCTTCATCTACCCAGAAGTATTGTTTAAATATTACCCCGTGCATCTCTAACACTTCCTTCTTCATCCACCCAGAAGTATTGTTTAAATATTACCCCATGCATCTCTAACACTTCCTTCTTCATCCACCCAGAAGTATTGTTTAAACATTACCCCGTGCATCTCTAACACTTCCTTCTTCATCTACCCAGAAGTATTATTTAAACATTACCCCATGCATCTCTAACACTTCCTTCTTCATCTACCCAGAAGTATTATTTAAACATTACCCCATGCATCTCTAACACTTCCTTCTTCATCCACCCAGAAGTATTGTTTAAATATTACCCCATGCATCTCTAACACTTCCTTCTTCATCCACCCAGAAGTATTGTTTAAATATTACCCCATGCATCTCTAACACTTCCTTCTTCATCCACCCAGAAGTATTGTTTAAATATTACCCCATGCATCTTTAACAAGTTCATCCTTCATCAGCCACTTCATCTATAGAAGTCCTTTTAGGTTTGGGAGAGAAATGTCAATCTCAAATAATAAATTATAAATTGGAGAGAGTCTTGGAGGGACAAAAGCCAACTGAAACTCAGCTTTGTGCAGTGGTCCAATGGAAGGTTTGGCTTCGCTTTTATTATCTCTGAAGGGGTGAACTCAGAGCAGACATCTAACTTAATGCCCAATATACCTCTTTAATCAGATGAAATGCTAAAGAGAAATGAGACGAAAAATGTGGCTTATGGCCAAGGTGTGATAGGCTCAAGCTGGCTGTGAGTAGGTGAGAGAGAGAGAGAGAGAGAGAGAGAGAGAGAGAGAGAGAGAGAGAGAGAGAGAGAAAGAGAATAGTCGTGAGGGTAAGAAAGCCAAGAATTACAGCAAATAAAAATCACATAGGGCCTATGAGCCTTTATAAGGGTTTTTGATTACCCTTTAACTCTGAGGAAAATGCAGAATCGGATGGAGTATGTGGGTCAGAGGAATGATATGACTTGATTCGTACTTTTGAAGGGTGTCTGTGGCCACAGCACTGAGAACAGACCATAGGGCCGCAAGCTCGCAGCAGCTGCCACCCATATAAGGCTGACTGGACCCGTAGATCAGAAGCTGGCTGACTTGGAGAGGATGCACCCTTTGACTTCCTAACTACGCCAGCATGGCGTCCTATCATGGCAGCTGTGCCATCCAGCACAAAATGTAGACTGCAAATCACATTGTTGTTGTACATGGTGAAGGATGTAATAGAGTTCAAAGCTAGTTATATTTGCTGGAAAGGAAGTAAGGGAATTCATCTTTCATGTCACCCTCACGTTCAAATCACACATGTACCGAAGAGTTGCGATGTTGGCACTGCATGTGCTGTTGTCAGGTTGCAATGAAAAATCTTGTTTAGAACGATTTTTTTTTCTGTTGCTGGATTTTCACAGCATCGGCCAGTTTCACTACACATGGGACGATGTTGTCATTGGAAAGTGGGGCATGAGCTGCCTTGCTTGGTTCAGACTCCCCCCACATTTCCAGCAGTCATCCTTGACGCAGTCTTTCCCCAGCATCTCAGTAGTTGCATATGATGTTTCAGTCTTATCTACATAAACTGCTCCTTCATAAGAAGCTCCATAACGTGCCAATGTTTATTTGTAAAATATTCAACGCCTGCTTCTGCTGGGCTTTTCCTTCAGTAACTCTTTCCTTCAGAGAATGCTGTTTGGCCTTTTTATACTTAATTCTCTATGTTGTATACGTAGATGCCGCCAGAGTTTTGGTGATTTCATTGCTGTATTACCCAGTGCGTCTCTGCAAACAACATTCCCTGACTTTAGCGCTTCACCACTGATTTGGCTACCGAGCTAATGACAGCATGTGAAAGATCCTACGTCCAAAGAAAGCTGGTGAAAGATCTGGCCTTAAGTTCTTAGAGCCACTCTCATCATGATCGTTGTATTTACACTATACTACCACACTGGGGGAGATTCACCGGACTTGAAAGCAAACAAACAAAAAGGCTAGCAAAGCTTCTTCTACCATCAATAAATACAAACTTTACTTCTCTAATCTAGATACTATTAAAGTATTCATTTAAAAATTAGGTGTTGAACAATGAGGACCCATGGACACAGGGAGGGGAGCATCACACACTGAGGTCTGTAGGGGGGATCTAGGGGAGGGACAGCAGGCGGATGGGGAGTTGGGGAGGGATAACATGGGGAGAAATGCCAGATATAGGAGATGGGGAGGAAGGCAGCAAACCACATTGCCATGTATGTACCTATGCAACAATCCTGCATGTTCTTCACATGTACCCCAGAACCTAAAACACAATAAAATATACATTCTTTAAAAATTAGGCTTGATTAATGTGATGATTAACGTTGAGTTGGATTGAAGGATGCAAACTATTGTTCCTGAGTATGTCTGCTGCAGGGGTGCTGTCAAAGACGATTAACATTTGAATAAGTGGACTGGGAGGGGCCAGACCCACCCTCAATCTGTTCAAGCCAGCGTGGCTAGAATGAAGCAGACTGGCTGAGGCTCCCAGCCTTCTTCTCCCCCTGCCCCTCCGCGCTGGAGGCTTCCTGCCCTCGAACATCAGACTCCAAGTTCTTCACCTTTTGGACTCTTGGACTGACACCAGTGGTCTGCCAGGGGCCCTTGGGCCTTTGGCCACAGACTGAAGGCTGCACTGTCGCTTCCCTACTTTTGAGGTTTGGGACCTGGACTGAGCCAACACTGGCTTCCTTGCTCCTCCAATTTGCAGATGGCCTATAGTGGGACTTTACCCTATAATTATGCGAGTCAATTCTTCTTAATAAATTCCCTCTTACATATACATATATCCTATTAGTTCTGCCCTTCTAGAGAACCCTGAATAATACAATTAAGATTAAAGTGATTATAAAAATAAAAGTTATAAGAGAAAATAAATGCTCACATATTCTTAAATATTTATATACTATTTAGTTACTGTTTAACCTTAAAATACCATACACAGTATGTGTTTCTGTTGCACATGACTAATTTACAACTAGGAAGCTAGGCTAAAAACTAACTTAACAGAGATATCAGGGGCTGCACAATGCATAGGGGACGTATTTCACAGTTCAATTCCAGGTAAGTTAATTGCCTACTTAAAAAACCCAACAACCTTCAGGAAAGCAAAACAGAATTCAGAGTCAATGGAACATATTATCTATATCTGGTTTTGATGATGTGTTGAACAGAGCAGAGAAAAACTTCAGTGCAAACATTATAAACATATTCACAGGATTAAAATGTAAAATCAGCAAAGTAACAGACAATCTCAGCATAGAAATGAAAACTATTAACAATAGAAATCCTAGGACTGACAGGAATAATAACTGAAATAAAATTAAAACAGCACATTAGGAATGACAGAAAAAATCGATGCATTTAAAGAAAAATCATTAGAAATTATTAACCTGAATAACAGTCATAAAAGACTGAAGATAAATGGATAAAGTCCCAGGGATTTCTGGGACAAAATCAAACATACATAGGTGTGATTGTGTTCCCAGAAAAATCAGACAAATACAAAAGGGTCAAAAGAAAAAAGTTACTAGAAAATATAGTAGCCAGAAATATCTTAGATTTGAAAAAAAAATTAAATCACACGTCCAAGAAGCACACCAAATCCAAAGTAGGGCAAACACAGGCCCACAAAGACGTGTCACAGTCACAATGCTGAAAGAAAAAGTCAAGAGGTGAGAGCGATCTGGCTGCGACATCTGTCACCCCATTGATCGCCAGGGTGGATTCGGCTGATCTGGCTGGCTAGGCAGGTGTCCCCTTCCTCCCTCACCGCTCCATGTGCATCCCTCCCGAAGCTGTGCGCTCAGTCGAAGAGGACGACCATCCCCGATAGGGGAGGACCGCTCTTCAGTCAAGGGTATACGAATAGCTGTGCTCCCCTGCTAGAACCTCCAAACAAGCTCTCAAGGTCCATTTGTAGGAGGATGTAGGGTAGTCAAAAAAAAAAAAAGAAAAAGTCAAAGAGAAAATTAGCAAGGGTAAATAACCTATCATGCACAGTGTGAAAATAATACAGTCAATGACTAACTTCTCATCAGAAATGAGGGAGACTGGAAGACACTGAGATAACTCACTCTAAGAGTTGAAATAAAACACAGACTGCTAGGAACTGCACATATAATGAAACCCTCCATCAAACATGAAGGCGAAAGAAACACATTTCTAAGTAAATAAAAACTGAGAGGATTTGCTAATATAATACCAGGGATATAACAAACTCTAGAATAAATTATTCAGGCTAAAAAAAAACACTAGATGATAATTATTTAGTAAATATAAAAGATAAGAACTGTGTGTGTGTTTATGGGCATGTGTTTCTCTTCGCTTCTTTAAAAATAGATATATTTAAAAAGCGGATAACCACTGTATTGTTGAGGTTATAAACAGTTAGAGGCTTTATATATGATAATGTTAGCACAAAAAGGAGGTAGTAAGGATTCTAGTATATTGGCACAAAATTTCTGTATTTTACTAGGAAAGGTCAGTGTTAAATCAGAGGCTATTTGATTTATGCAAATTGCATATTTTTAAACCCTAAAAAAGTACCAAAATAATAACACAAAAATATAGAAAATTTTCAATGAATGTATTAAGATTCTATATTACAAATTATGTTTAACACACACACACACAAACAAGAAAACCAAATCTAAATGAGACAGATCAAAAACAAACAGCAAAATGGCAGATTAAATCCAACCATATTACTTCTTGCATTAAATGTAAATGAATTAAATAGTCAAATGGCAGAGATAATCAGACTGGATATAATAGTAAGACCTAATCGTATGTGTTCTACAAGAGATGCACTTCAAATTTAAATACACACACACACACACACACTGGAGTTAGAAAAAGATACACTATGTAAACAGTAAGCATAAGAAAGCTGGAATGACAATATTAAAGCCAGACAATATAAAATATAAATCCAGGACTACTGTTAGAGATTATAAAATGTACAAACAGGAGTGGAAGTCAATTTAGCCAAACTAGTTCTTTGAAACAAAATCATGAGAAATTGATAAATGTTTTCCTAAACTGATGAAAGAAAAGGAAAATAAGATATTATCAATATCAGAAATGAAAAGGAGTACCACCACATATTCTACAGACATTAAAAGGATAACAAAGGCATACTGTACACAACCCTATGCCACCCAATTTGACAATTTTTATAAAATAGAGAAATTCTTTGAACATAAATAATCAAAGTTTACACGAATAGATTGATTCCGTGACATGTTAGGAATGATTTCCAGATACAAAGAAAAAAATGAAGGGACCACTTGTAAGAATTTCAGTTTCTCAAATAAGTAAACTAAAAATTGAGCAAAAAAAAAAGAATTGACTTTAGATGAGGTAAAAAATATTTGAATAGATCTGTATCATTTAAGTTGAATTAATTATTTAAAATCTTTCTGCAAAGAAAAATCTGATTCTGAATGGCTTTATCATTGATTCTATCAGACAACTGAGAAAGAGATAATACCACTCTTTTATAGCTCTTGTATAAAACTGGAAAGACAGGAGCACTTCTAATACCAAGTGTGTGCACTCACTCGCTTTCTCTCACTTTGATACACACTCTCATATACTAAGTATCTCATATACTTCTTGACTATAGATGAAAAATCCCTTAAAAATAATAAACAGGCCGGGCACGGTGGCTCAAGCCTGTAATCCCAGCACTTTGGGAGGCCGAGGCGGGTGGATCACGAGGTCAGGAGATCGAGACCATCCTGGTCAACATGTGAAACCCCGTCTCTACTAAAAAATATACAAAAAATTATCTGGGCATGGTGGCGCGTGCCTGTAATCCCAGCTACTCAGGAGGCTGAGGCAGGAGAATTGCCTGAACCCAGGAGGCAGATGTTGCAGTGAGCCGAGATCGCGCCATTGCACTCCAGCCTGGGTAACAAGCACGAAACTCCGTCTCAAAAAATAAATAAATAAATAAATAAATAATAAATAAACATTTCCAGTTTCCGGTATGATGTGCAAGTAGCTTAGAAATGCTACCAACAATAAAGAACCGAACACACTGAAAAATCAACAATTCTTAGGTGCCTCAGAGAAGGGAAGCGAAGTTGCAGGGCCATTTGCTTCCCAGTTTGGAGAGATAGACAAGCTCATACCGAAATCACAACTTCCTGGAGCAGAAACTTCATGGGAACTAATGCTGCTAAGAAAAACTGTATCATTCATGAGGTGCTGGAGGCTCATTGTGGAGCAGTTTGCGAGTTCAGAACTCCAGGGGAGCCAGTCACAGAGAGCCTTCACACTTCTGTGAGTTTTATCTTCAGGAATCCCACCGGATTATCTCGGTGAATACTGGAGAAAAATCCCCCCAAGCAGGTGGAGGGAAAACGCAATCCTTTTGTAATATACCAGAGCCTTCTGCTTTTCTCAAAAAGGCCTGCCCTCAGGAGAAACTATTTAATCAGAGCATAACCTTCTGGCATTTTATCAGAGCCAGCCCTACCACGGGAAAGACACATACACAACTTCTGCCCCCACCAGTACTCTGTTCCACATAAGGGGGGTTACTAAGAAGCACTGGTGAACCTTAATGTCCATGGCACAGGCTCAGTAAAAAAACAGGCCTAATCATAGGACTATAGAATACTTCCCCTCTCCCCATACCTTACCGCCTCATCAATAAAGGCCTATTGACTATTGTTCCTTTTACCTGGTACATCATATTCACCTGTCAACAAAAAACTAGAAAACATTCTAAAAGGCAAAAATAAATAAATAAATAAATAAAAATAAAAACCCACAATTTGAAGAAATTGAACAACTACTGAACTAGAGTCTTATGTGGCAGGTATTACGGGATTACCAGATAATAGACCTGCCTTGGAAGAAATGTTTTTTAAAACAAGTTCTGCAGAGAGAAGGAAAATAATATAGCCCAGAAATTTGTGTCCACATAAAGAAAGGAAAAGAATCAAAGAAAAAATAAATAAAAGTATGATTTAAAAACTGATTTTTTAAAATACTTCATTCATCAAAAGTTTGTTCAAAATGATAATAGCAATAATGAAATGGGATATATATATATACATATACACTCATGTATAAAGCATCTTTTAAAAATAATAAGTATTTCATTTATACATAAGCAGTATACAACAATGATTTGGGATATACATATATATACACACATATACACACTTTATACTTTATGTATACTTCATTCTTTTTGTGTAAAGTGTGTGTGTGTGTGTATGTATATATATCCCAATTCATTGTTATATACTGCTTAGGTATAAATGAAATAAATGACAGGAATGATACAAAAAAATGGGAGGAAGGAATTGGGAATATCTTATTATTATAATTAAAGAATGTTTGCACTGCTTATGAAGTGGTATAGTGTTATTTCAAAGTGGACATGGATTCGTTGTAAATGTAAATTCAAATGCTGGGGCAACAAATAAAAGTTGAAAAAGAAATATAACTGGTATGCTAAAAAAAAGAGAAAACAGAATTATATAAAATGATCAGTTAAAGCCACAAAAGGCAGAAAAAGTGTGGAAGACAAAAACAATAATAAAGAATAAGGTCAACAAATAAAAAACAGTAACTAATTATACATAATAATCCAACTACACTAATAATCACCTGTCAAAGTGAATCAAAAAACAATTCCCACTCTGCTGCAGCGACAGCCAACAGAAAAGAAAATGAACAAGCACCATTTATGTGTTGTTTACAAGAAAGCCACTTTAAATATAGACAAACCTGTAAGTCAAAAGTAAAGGGATGAAGGAAGATATACTATGCTAACATTAATCAAAAGAAAGCAAGAGCAGCTGCATTAAGACAGAGCAGACTTCTAAGAAAGGAGAGCTGTCAGGGTCATAGAGGAGCATTACATTGTAACAAAAAGGTCAATACTTTAAGAAGACATAAGTGTTGTTAATGTGTATGCACCTAGCAACATAGCGTCAAATATGAGATAAAGGGATAGAACTGTGAGAAGAAATAGATGAATCCTCTCCAACACCCGTTTATCAGAATTGGACAGGTCAAGCAGGTAGAAAATTAGTAAAAACACATTTGAATTCAATAGCACCATTAGTCAACTGGACGTAATTGACATCTATAAGACTACTTTATCCAATAATAGTAGATCACACATTCTTCTCAAGCTCACATGGAACATTCTCCAAGATAGACCATATTCTAGGGCATAAAACACACCTTAACAAATTTTTAAAACTAGAAATACAATGTTTGCTGTCTCAGGCTGTATTATGATCTGTTTGTGCAGCTATAACAAAATACCAGAGACTGGGTAATTTGCAAAAAAAAAATCAGAAATTTCAAGATGAAGGCATCAGCAGATTTGATATCTTGGTATCTGATGAGAGCTGCTCTCTGCTTCCAAGATGGCACTTTGTTGTTGTGTCCTCCAGAGGGGATAAATTCTGTGTCCTCTCATGGCAAAAGGGTGAAAGTCAAAAGGGGTAAGCTCATCCCTTTAGGCCCTTTTATAAGAGCACTAATCTATCCATGCGGGCAGAGCCTTCATGGTCTGATCACCTCCTAAAGGCCCTACATGGCAATACTACCACATTGGGTATTAGGTTCCAACCTGAATTTCAGAGAGGTACATCAATAGCAGACCACGGTGAAATTAAACCAGAATCAATAACAGAATAATGCTGAAAAAGTCCCACATACTTGGAGAATAAACAACACAAGCCTAAAATTGGTTAAAGATGAAAACTTAAGAGAAGTTTAAAAATATTTTTAACTAAATGAAAATGAAAATACAACTTATCTTGGATGTAGCAAAAGCTTACTGGGAAATTTTATAACATTGAAGTCATATACTAGAAAAAAAATCTAAAGTCAATCATCTAAATTTCCCACTTAGGAAACTAGTAAGAAAAAAAAAAGAGCAAATTAATTCCAAAGTAAGCATAAGAAAAGAAATAATAAAAATTAGGACAGAAACCAATGAAATTTAAAATCAATAGGGAAAATCAAAACCAAAACCAGTTCTTTGAAAAGATCAATAAAATTGATAAGTCTCTAGTCAGATTAACTAAAAAAAAGAAAGGAAAGACACAAATTACCAAAATCAGAAAGTAAGAGAGAGGCTGGTCACAGTGACTCATGCCGTAATCCCAGCACTTTGGGAGGCTAAGGCAGGTGGATCACTTGAGGTCAGGAGTTTGAGACCAGACTTGCCAACATGGTGAAACTCTGTCTATACAATTAGCTAGGCATGGTGGCAAGCACCTGTAATCCCAGCTACTCTGGAGGCTGAGGCAGGAGGATTGCTTGAACCAGGGAGACAGAGATTAACATAAGTCTAGATTGTGCTGTTATGCTCCAGCCTGGGTGACAGAGTGAGACTCCATCTTGAAAGAAGAGAGGAAGGGGAGGGGAGGGGAGGGGAGGGGAGGGGAGGGGAGGGGAGGGGAGAGGAGGGGGAGGAAGGCAGAAAACCACATTGCCCTGTATGTACCTATGCAACAATCTTGCATGTTCTTCACATGTACCCCCAAACCTAAAACGCAACAAAATATATATTAAAAAATAAAAAATTGTACCTCAAAAAATAAAAATAAATACAAGTAAATAAAATTGTAAAAAAATA
The DNA here is from genome assembly GCF_049354715.1 of Callithrix jacchus. Classification (NCBI taxonomy): domain Eukaryota; kingdom Metazoa; phylum Chordata; class Mammalia; order Primates; family Cebidae; genus Callithrix; species Callithrix jacchus. Next base: position 172,635,484 of record NC_133505.1, read on the forward strand.
AAAAAAGATCATAAGGCCAGGTGTGGTGTCTCACACCTGTAATCCCAGCATTTTGGGAGGCCAAGAAGGGCAGATCCCTTGAGGTCAGGAGTTCAAGGCCAGCCTGGCCAACATGGTGAAACCCCATCTCTACTAAAATTTTTAAAAAGCCAGGCATAGTGGTACATGCCTGTAATCCCAGCTACTCAGGAGGCTGAGACAGGAGAATTGATTGACCTCGGGAGGTGCAGGTTGTGATGAGTCAAGATTGAGCCCCTGTACTTCGGCTTGGTGACAGAGAGAGACTCTGTCTCAAAAAAAAAGTATAATAAAGAAATATTATTGAACAATAATGTGCCCACAAATTTGATAACCTCAATGAAATGAACCAATTCCTCGAAAGGCACAATCTGCCAAAAGGAAGAAATAGACAATCTTAATAGGCCTATATCTGTCAAGGAAATTGAATTGATAATTAATAACCTTCCAAAATAGAAAGCACCAAGTCCATATGGGTTCATTGATGAACCCTACCAAACATTTAAGCAAGAAATTTTATTAACTATCTCTGAGCTCTTCTAGGATATTGAAGCAGAGGGAATACTTCTTAACTTACTCCATGAAGCCAGCAATATCCTAATACCAAAACCAGATAGCCACATTACAGGAAAAGTTCAGGTCAATAACTCTGATAAACGTAGATGCAAACATTCTCAATAAAGTTTAACAAATTAGATCCATGATAAACCCACACACACACACACACACACACTTAGAAAACTAGGACTAGAGGATAATTTTCTCAAGTTGTAAAGAGCACAAAAAACCTACAGCTAACATCATACTTAATAGTAAGGAGGTAGAAGCTTAGCTATTCCACTAAGATCAGAAATGAGGCAAACATTCACCTCTCACCACTGCTTTTCAACATTGTATTGGAAGTCCTAGCTAATATAGTAAGACAAGAAAATAAAAGCCATGCAGATTGAAAAGAAAGAAAGAAAGCTATAATAAAATATATAAAAGAATAACTAAACAAATTGAGAGATAATCCATGTTCATGAATAGAAAAACTCAATGTTGTTGAGATATCACTTCTTTCCAACTTGACCCACAGATGTAATTCAATCACAATCAAAATCTCAGCACCGAGAGAGAGATCCAAGATGGCTGTTTAGCAGCAGCTCAGGATTGTAGCTCCCAGTGAAAGTGCAGAGAGTGAGTGGACGCCAGACTTCCAGATGAATTTTTGTTGCCCACAGACCAGGAGATTCCCAGTGAGGAGCCCCACGGGTCGCCAGCACGACTCTTTTGACCGGTGCGGCTGTTTTGCCGGGCAGCCTTGTGCAGCAGTTCTCAGTGTGGAGTATATGGGACTGGGGGCCCTTTTGGTTGGTGTTTGGAGCTCTGGGAAGGCAGAGTGGCCCATTCAGCTGATTGAAAAGGGGACTGAAGCGGGGAGCCAGACAGGGAGATTCCCAGGCAGAGAAGCACCACGAATCTCAACACCACTGTTAGCCAGCACAGTGGGTCACCACAGAGGAAATTCCCCCACAAAAAAAAACAGCAGTTGGAAGTGCTGAGGATTGAGAGTTTCACAGCAAGCACGCTGAACCCGGGAAGGTCCAGCTCAGTGGGGGAGGGGCATCACCCGAAGGAAAACTAAGAAACAGAAAAAACATCATCATCAACCAAGCTGGACATCCACTCAGAGACCCAATCTGAAAGTCAGCAATTACAAAGACGACAGGTGGATAAATCCACAAAGATGGTAAGAAACCAGCGCAAAAAGACTGAAAACACTGGAAATCAGAATGTCTCTCCTCCTACAGGGAATTGCAGCTCCTCATCAGCAATGGAACAGGGCCTGACGGAGAATGAGTGTGATGAATTGACAGAATCAGGCTTCAGAAGGTGAATAATAAGAAACTTCTGTGAGCTAAAAGAACATGTTCTAACCCTATGCAAAGAAACTAAGAACCTTAAGAAAAGGTTTGACGAAATGCTAACAAGAATAGACAATTTAGAGAGGAATATAAGTGAATTAATGGAGCTGAAAAATACAATACGAGAACTTCGTGAAGTATGCACGTTTTAACAGTCGAATTGATCAAGCAGAAGAAAGGAGGATATCAGAGGTCGAAGACCAACTTAATGAAATGAGAAGACAAGGTTAGAGAAAAAAGGGTAAGATTAACCAACCAAATGGAGAGAAAAAAAAAAGAGTAGGAGCTGCAATTCTCATCTCTGATAAAATAGACTTTAAAGCAACAAAGATCAAAAGAGACAAAGAAGGACATTACATAATGGTAAAAGGATCAATGCAACAAGAAGAGCTAACGATCCTAAATGTATACGTACCCAATACAGGAGCACCCAGATACATAAGGCAAGTTCTTAATGACTTACAAAGAGCCTTAGACTCCCACACAATAATAGTGGGAGATTTTAACACTACATTGTCAATATTAGACAGATCAATGAGACAGAAAATTAACAAGGGTATCCAGGACTTGAACTCAGACCTAGAACAAGTAAACTTAATAAACATTTACAGAACTCTCCACCCCAAATCCACAAAACATATATTTTTCTCAGTATTATATCACACCTATTCTAAAAGTGACCACATAATTGGGAGTAAATTACTCCTCAGTAATTGCATATCATTTCACAAGTTTAAATGAAATATTGGTTGGCTGCTTGTTTGTTATTTTCCTTTCTTATTCCTTCCTGTCTCCATTATTAAGCACATTCATTCGCATAAAAGAGGTTTCTAATACTCATTTTTAAACTGCATTCTAGCCTGGGCAATAGAGCAAGATTTCCAGTCTCTCTCCCTCTTTCTCTTCGTCTTTCTTTCTCTCTTTCATTCTTTTCTTTCTTTCTTTCTCTTTTCTTTTCTTTCTTTTTCTTCCTTTCTTTCTTTTTTCTCTTTCAAAAATATCTCAGCACCTTGTTTTGTGGATATTGACAAACTGATATTAAATTTTATATGGAGGGACAAAAGACCAAAATTGGCCAATTCAGTATTGAAGGAGAAAAACAAAGTCATAGGATTGAAACAATATGGCTGCAAGACTTGCTATGAAGTTATAGTTATCAAGACTGTGTAATACTAGTAAAAGAATAGAAACTAGATCAACAGAATAAAATAGCATCCAGAAGTTGACTCACATAAACACAGTCAGCTAGTTTTTGACAGAGGAGCAAAGGCAATGCAACAGAGAAAAGATAATTCATTCCACAAAGAGTTTTGAAGCCACTGGATACTCACATGCAAAACAAAAAAGATTCAAGACACAGATCTTACAACCTTCACAAAAATTAACCCAAAATGGATTATGAACTTAAAAAGGATAAAATATAAAACTCCCAGAAGAGAACATAGGAGAAAACCTAGATGACCTTGAATATGGTATGACTTTTTAGATACAATACCAAAGGCACAAACCATGAAAAAACATTGAAAAACTTTATTTCAGTAAAACTAAAAACTTCTTCTCTGCCAAAGACAATGTCAAGAAAATGAGAAGACAGATCAAGGACTAAGAGGAAATATTTGCTAAAGACACATCTGATAAAAGACTTATCCAAAATATACAAAGAACTCTTAAAACTCAACAATAAGAAAACTAACATCTTGGTTAAAAATGGGCAAAAGACCTGAACTAACACCTCACCAAAGAAGATAAACAGATGGCAAATAAGCATATGAAAAGATGTTCAACATCATATGTCATTAAGAAATTGCAAATGAAAACAACAGAGCTGCCGCTACATCCCTGTCAGATAGCCAAACTCCAAAACCAAATGCTGTCAAGAATGTGAAACAGGTACTCACATTCATCACTGGTGGAAATACAGCATTTGGAAGACAATCTGGCGGCTTCATTCCAAACTGATCACACTCTTACCATACTATGCAGCATTTTTACTCTTCAGTATTTACCCAAGCGGATTGAAAACTTACGTCCACACAGAAACCTGCTCAGCGATGTTTATAGCGGCTTGTTTATAATGCCAAACTTGGAAGCAACCAAGATGTGCTTCAGTGGGAGAACAGATGACTAAACTAGGGAAAATCCGTACAATAGAAGACTATATAAAGAAGTGAGCTGTCAAGCATGACAACACACGGAGGAAGCTTCTTAAATGCCTGCCACTAAATGAAAGAAGCCAATCTAGGCCGGGCGCGGTGGCTCAAGCCTGTAATCCCAGCACTTTGGGAGGCCGAGGCAGGTGGATCATGAGGTCAACAGATCAAGACCATCCTGGTCAACATGGTGAAACCCCGTCTCTACTAAAAATACAAAAATTAGCTGGGCATGGTGGCGTGTGCCTGTAATCCCAGCTACTCAGGAGGCTGAGGCAGGAGAATTGCCTGGACCCAGGAGGCGGAGGTTGCAGTGAGCCGAGATCTCGCCATTGCACTCCAGCCTGGGTAACAAGAGCGAAACCCCGTCTCAAAAAAAAAAAAAAAAAAGAAAGAAGCCAATCTACAAAGGTTGCATACTATATGGCTCCAACTACATGACATTCCAGGAAATGCCTAAGTACGGAGACAGTAAGAAGATGAGTGGTTAGCAGTGTTTGGGGGAAGGGAGGGATGAATAGGCAGAACACAGAGGAATGTTAGGGATGTGGAACAATTCTGTGTGACGCTACAATAATGGATACACGTCATTATACATTGTACACGTCCAGTAGAATCTAGAACACCATGAGCTACCCTCACGGTGATGTGGACTTTGGGTGATGGAAACGTCAGCGTCAGCGTAGGCTCACAAATTGTAACAAATGTACAGCATGTGCTAGTGAGGAAGGCTGGGCATGTGTGGGGAAAGAGGGTATATGGGAATTCTGTATTATCCACTCCATTTTTCTGTGAACGTAAAACTGCTCTAAAGTTTATTAATTTTTAAAAAATTTGCAAGTTAAAGCATCCAAAATCTAATACCCCATGACTACATACGGTTTATAACAGAAATGCAAGTTTGATTTAAATTGCATTAATAAAATAAAACAGAAAAACCATGTGATTATCTCAATAGATACAGAGAAATCATTGGGCAAATCCAATATTCAATTATGATTAAACTAGAAATAAAGGGAAACTTTGTCAACTTGATAAAAGATATCTATTTTTTCAAAAACAAGTATTAAACTGAAGCTACCAGCATACTTAATGGGGAAAAACCTGAATGCTTTCTACCTAGGGACAGGGTAAAAGCAAGAATGCTCTTTCCAACCATTTCTACTTGACATTGTACGAGAGGTCCCAAGCCAATGCACTCAGGCAAGTAAAAGAAATGAAAGTCATACGTATTTTTAAAGAGAACCCTTTACTCTCAGAAAACATGGTTGTATACTTCAATTCGACCATGTTGCCAAAAAATCTTCTAGACCTAATAAGTGATAATATTAAAACTGTAGGTTACTTGTATTTTGAGAGCCTCCAGCTAAATTGGGGTTCCAGAGTATCTGGAAACTGTGCCCTACTGGGAAATAAAGGGGAACTGGACATAGTGTTTTCAGGGTGCCTTTCACATGGCACTGTTACCTGACGGAGATCCTAATGCCCACCTGTTCTGCCCTTGACTAACGGGATCCCTCACATGGGAATATATCCCAAGTTAAGAGTCCACTGATGCCTCTTAAGGGTCCAGTTTATGCCTCCCCTGGACTCCTGTCTGATTTGTGTCTAGTTGCTCTGGTGCTGAAAACCTAACCTCTGTTCTTCCCGGTGTCCAGGGAAACCCCCCACCTGGGTTCTTTTTCTTTCTTCAGATGGAAGGTGCAAACTCAATCCACCACCACAGTAAGAAACAAGTTCAAAGATTTTTTTTTTTTTTTTTTTTTGAGACGGAGTTTCGCTCTTGTTACCCAGGCTGGAGTGCAGTGGCGCGATCTCGGCTCACCGCAACCTCCGCCTCCTGGGTTCAGGCAATTCTCCTGCCTCAGCCTCCTGAGTAGCTGGGATTACAGGCACCCGCCACCATGCCCAGCTAATTTTTTGTATTTTTAGTAGAGACGGGGTTTCACCATGTTGACCAGGATGGTCTCGATCTTTTGCCGTTGTGATCCACCCGCCTCGGCCTCCCAAAGTGCTGGGATTACAGGCTTGAGCCACCATGCCTGGCCGAGTTCAAAGATTTTTACCCACAGATCCTGGGCAGGGAGGATGTAATGGATCAAGAGGGCAGTTCTCCATCCCTAGGTCATGCCAGGAAGGAGTGGAGGGCCAGGCAGAGATAGAAAAAAAGCCTGTGGCAACCAGCAGTGTATACAAGGAAATAGAATGCATATCCCTTTAAGATTACCAGCAAATGCCTGATTAGTTTGTTCCAGGAAGCAGCCGGAAAGTGGGAACCCAGTCTACTAGGCGGGGGAGATGCCTTTATGTTCTCAGCTCTGGCCACTGGCTTAAGCCATTCGAGTGTGGTGTAGAATGAAAATTGTGCCAGGGTTAACCAAGTCCTTCCTCTGGATGAGAAAGCTAAACTTGCATTCAAAATGGATGCCAAGGAACCACAAAACTTGTAAGAATTTATTGCAATCTGGTCACTATAAGAAATCAAATGCATTTTTATATACTAACAATGAACATTTGTTGGCAAATGAAATTTTTTAAAATTCATGATCACATAGAAAGCATGCAAATATGTGCAAGACTTGAACACTGAAAATTACAGACCATTTCTGAGAGGACTCGAAGAATACCTCCATCTACATGTATGTTCTTGGACTGGTAAATTCAACATTGAGATGTTAATTCTCCTATATTGATTAAAACACTTCCAATCCAACTCCCAGTATTCTAAAGTGTAGGTGAATAAGGAAGAGACCTGGAGAAAGAAAGCAGTTTTCAAAAAAAAGAACCAAGTTGAAAAACTTGTAATACCTGATTTGAAGACACGTGATAAAGCGACAATAAACAAGATAATGTGCTACTGGGACAAGGACAGACACGTAGATCAATGGAACAGAATTAATGATTTATAAATTGCAATGGTTAATATTAGGTGCCAACTTGACTGGATCAAGGGTACCTAGATGGCTGGTAATGTGTTCTTTCTGGGTGTATCTGTGAGGGTGTTGACAGAAGAGACTGACATTTGAGTCAGTGGACTGGTAAAAGAAGACCCACCCTCAGTGTGGGTGGGCACCATCCAATCAGCTGCCAGTGCAGCTAGAACAAAGCGGCAGAAGAAGGTGGGATAAGCTGGCTTGCTGGGTCTTCTGGCCTTCACCTTTCTCCCGTGCTGGCTGCTTTCTTCCGTTCCTCCTGCCCTGGAACAGCAGGCTGCAGGTTCTTCAGCCTTTGGACTCTTAGACTTACACCAAATCATAGAAAAAAAAAAAATGGAAAATTAAACTTTATCAGAATTTTAAGCATTTGCTTATCATATAACACTGTGAAGAAAGTAAAATGCAAGCCAAATATTGAAAAAATACTTGCAAAACACAAATCTGACAGAGTAGAAAAGTACTCAACAAATGACATATTAGGTAATTGTGGTTTCACCGAACAATTACTTTTACACTGACCTATATCCAGATTGTAGAAAGAACTCTTACAATTAAATAATAAGACAAACAACTCTGCTTAACAATGGGCAAAAGATTTCAATGGAATCCAAAAAAAGGTATTTGAATGATTAACATGCACATCAAAAGAGGCTCAGCATGATGATCAGACAGTGCGAAGGAAACACGCCGTGAAGTAACAGTACATACTCACTGGAACAGTAAAGTCAAAAAGACCCAATACCAAACACTGATGAGGGTACTGAGCAACTGGAACCTTGTGCAAAACCATACAGGCACCTCGGAAAACAGTTTACCAATTTATTTAAAAGTTAAACGTACACTACTTACATAGCTCAGCAGTTCCACTTCTAGAGAAATTAAAACATATCTCTGCACATAGACTTGTATGTGTGTGTTAATAACAGCATTACTCATAAAAGCCCAAAAAAATATGATTCAAATGTGCATCAGCTATTAAATACATAAACAGACTATGGTAAATCCATTCAATGGACTCTTAACTTGGTATATATATATAAAACAGTTTTATATATATGTATGTTTGTATTTATGCACTTTATATTTTTATTATATTTATATATTTTATTTCCAAATTTATATGTCCATAAATTTATATATAATTTATATATAATATGTATTTATATAAATATATAAATTATGTATGTAATTTGCATATTTTATTTATATATGAATTTATATACTATATATATTTATAATAGTGATAACCACAACAGTATGAATGAATCTCAAAAACATCATAGTTGGCCGGGCTCAGTGGCTCAAGCCTGTAATCCCAGCACTTTGGGAGGCCGAGGTGGGTGGATCACGAGGTCAAGAGATCAAGACCATCCTGGTCAACATGGTGAAACCCCGTCTCTACTAAAAATACAAAAAATTAGCTGGGCATGGTGGTGTGTGCCTGTAGTCCCAGCTACTCGGGAGGCTGAGGCAGGAGAATTGCCTGAACCCGGGAGGCGGAGGTTGCGGTGAGCCGAGATTGTGCCATTGCACTCCAGCCTGGGTAACAAGAGCAAAATTCCATCTCAAAAAAAAAAAAAAAAGTCATAGTTGCTGGAAGAAGCTAGACATAGAGAACGTCTTCTATATTAGTATGAAGTGTTCAAGAAGTGTAACTAACACAACAGAAGTGGTGGCCTGGAACCTGCTGAGGGTTGTGACCACAGGGAGGCATGAGGGCGCTGCCATGCTGTGCACATTTCCCCAAACTCACGAGACTGTACATTAAGGATGGGGACGCTTCACAACATGTAAATTATTTTTCAGTAAAGCTATTTTAAAAACCCTTCCCACAAAGAAAACTTCAGGCCTAAAAGTTCTAATGAAGTCTATCAAATATTTAGGGGAAATAACAACACCAACCTACCATAAACTTTTTCAGAGAACAGGAGACTAGCATATGCTCCTATGACCCAGCAATTCCACTCCTTGGTGTTTCCCCAGGAGAAATAAAAGCACATAACAGTTACATGTTCACAGCAGCTTCCTTCATAACCAGAATCAGCCCAAGTGTCCATTAAGAGATGCGGCCCATGCATACAGCAGAACACTAGTCAGCTTCCCCCACAATCAGGAACAAATTGCTTATAAACATGACATTATGGACATCTTAGTTTAGGCTGCTGTAATAGAAATACTGTAGACCAGGGGCCTTAAACAACACAAGTTGATTTGTCACAGTTCTGGAACCGGAAGTCCCAGATCAAGGTGCTTGCAGATTCCATGTCTGGTAAGAGCTGTTTCCTGGATTTCTGATAGCCACCTTCTTATTTTCTTGCAGAGTGAAGAGCAGAGAAAGAAAGAAAGAGAGAGAGGGGGAAAGATAGGGAGAGGGAGGGGGATAGGGAAGGAGTGGGGTAGGGACAGGGAGAGGAGAAGGAGACCTTGTGACTCCTCCCCTTTTACATTTCACCCCTAATACCTAGTTACCTCCGAAAGCCTCCACCTCCTAATACTGATGCAGGATTTTTCTCTACCCCTTCATTGGGCTCATATTGGGAGTGAATGTTTCAGCCCACTGCGCTCAATCCCTTGTGGGAAGGAGCATGTGAACAAGTGAGTGCAGGACCTAGCCAGCTGCTCTGTGCACCAGCAGGAGCAAGCTCCAGGCAGTGGCACCCAGGTGGGGGGGGGCAGGTGCCTGTGACCCCAAAGCCCCTGAGGGCATGTTACAGTGCTCTCTTAGCTCTGCTGTCCATGGATGGTACTGTATTATCAGCTCAGTTGGCCCTTTGCGTCATCCTCTGGGGCACATGCCCTCTGCCAGCAAAGGCAAAGGGCCAGTGCGACAGCCTTTTTTGGGTATCTGTACTTGGTAAGTCCTGAGCTCTTGTCCAGCATCCAAGAAGAATGAGGTCATGTGGACACTTGAATGATGGTGAAGGTGGAGCATTTTATTTAGCGATGGAAATGGCTATAAGCAGAGAGGGGAGCTGGAGAGGGGATGGGACAGGCAGGTAATCTTCCCTTGAAGTCAGGCTAGCTCTTCCCTGAAGTCAAGCCATCTCTACTGTGAAGTCAAGTTGCCTTTCTTTGAAGTCAAGTTGCCTCTCTCCAGTCAAGCTGCTTCTCCTGTACGGACTGAGTCTAGGGTCTTTATAGGCACACGATGGGGAGTGGGCTGGTCATAGGTCATTTTGGGAAAGGCAACATTCGATTGGCAAAAGACATTATCCCAAAAGAATCAGTTGGAAGAGAGTGGGCAAGCAGGAATAGAGGTTCCCACTTTGGGCTGTGGGCATCAAGCTTTGTGGGTTGAAGATGGGGTTTCAGTGGAGACCCACTCCTGTCTGCCTAGAATTTCTCTGCCTCCTGCCTTTATCAATTCCGTCACCTTGGGGGCTGGGCTTCAAGCTGTGAATTTGGGGGAGACACAAACATTCAGTCCATAGCAATGGATGAATCTCAAAAACATTCTGTGTTGCCACAGAAGCCTGACCCTACAAAGTCCAAAGTATATGTTTCCAGTATCAAAAATGCTAGAGAAGAGCATTCCAACCACCAAAAGCACACCCATCCCTGCCTGAAGTGGGGAGATGATTGCAATGGAATTTTCTGGGACCAGGGAAATATTCTGTAACTGGATTATGGTGTGGTTACACTGATGTAGACTTTTGTCAAAACTAATTCAAATGCACACTTCAGTGGGGCATGTTTCCACGTGGGCAAATTATATATTCCCAAAGTTAACCTCAAGTTGATGGACTCATTTTGAAAAGAAAATAAGTGACGGTAAAGAGCCCGAGTCAATAAGCCAGGCTCTAAGTTATGTGTCAGGTGACACGCCTTTGGGCCTGTCAGGACATGCTCCTGGAAGGGTTAGCCTAAGGCCAGGCAGCATGGTACTGGGCACTTCAACTGGAAGTGCTTGGACAAAATCATTGCAGGCTCTTCCAGGACACATTGAAACAGATTTTGATAAAAGAGAAGGAGCCACCAGTCAGCTGGCAGCCAGAGGAACCCATCCTCATCCTGCTTCCCTGTCCTGTGCCTTCTACTTGGCACTATGCAGGTTTTAGGAGAGATGAAATAGCAAGGCCGTGGAGGGCAAAGCATTGGTGTGAGGCCTGTTTCTGCCCCTCCCTCAGCCATGCACTCGAGTCTGCCCCTTGCTTGGGGCCCCTCCCAGCTTTGAGCCCCAGAGGAGGGCGAGGGGTCTACCCATTTCGTGCTCTGCCAGCCCAGGGTCCCCTCTGAGGCCAAGCTGGCCTGTCTGCCCCTGCTTCCATAGCCTTCTCTTTTATTATAGCTTTGGGGAGAGGCCTCAAGCCAATAAAGAGCACACATATCCAAACTTTGCCGCAGCCCACATTAAATACAGTTAAAGATATATGGGCTGAGTTAAATTACCGTGTTGCATTTTGTGGGTATTTAGTTAAACATTTATTTATTTCAAGTTTTCCCACCCCCAAATTAGAACCAACTATTTCTTTCCTTTTAGGTTCCTATAAACTTCAAAAGCTCTGGGACTGCAGGCTTTCTCCACTGACCATGCCTCATTTGTAAAACGCTCTTTCTTTTCCACACACAAGTCTCTGGCTGCCTGCTTAGCTTTTTGTTTTTGTTTTTTTTTTTTTTTTTGAAAGCTTGTACTTCTGCTTCGTTGGACAGGAGCTCTCGTCCCGGGGGGCAGTGGGACACAGCGGAGGTCTGGGAGGGGAGGGGGGCGTGTTCTCCAGCCCTGGCTGACACACCTGCGCTGATGGGCCGCCTCTCAGCCCCGCTCCCAGCACAGACAGACTGGGGACCCGTTGCGCAGAGTCCAAGGCTCTGCTTTGTGACCAGCGCCGCAGCGATGCTGTGCTCTTACGCCGGGCTCCTTCCAGGCTTCTCACTTACATAACTGAGGACGGGCTCCCACGGGAAGCTGCCAGAGTGTGGGGAGCAGGAGAGGCCAGGAGAGAGTGAAGTCAAGATGTGAGAGCAGCTGGAGACTCGGTCTGGCCTGGCTCCAGGGAAGGCGTGGAACCAGCATCCCACCTCAGGGCTGGTCCTGCCCGGAGGCAGTCTGCGAGCTCCCAGAAACCCCGGGGCAGTTGTCCCCGTAAGTGCAGCTGCGAGCCTTTCCCCTGGTCACCCACAGGTGCCCTGGCCTGTAAAGGGGACGCGGGCCCCACAGTGCCTCCTCCCCAGAGCTGCAGGTGTAAAGACCACACTGTGAGTAGGGCTCTGGTTCCTAAAGCCGGTTCTTGGATGGCTGCCACACCGAGTGTGGACTTTCCACCTGCAGATTTCCAGGAACCGCCCCCAAGGCAGAGGTAATCTCCGGGAGCTTCCTCAGGGTTCCAGTTGCAGTGAAATTTGAGATGCGCTAAATTTAAGCTAGTGTTTGACCGGCCCGGACTCTTGCGCAGGACTGAATGTCTGCACGGCGTTTCTCACCATCCCTGCTCTGCCATGCTCAGGTTGGCTACCACGTGGAGCACGCAGCCTCCACTCCACCCCATCTCTTGCCCTCAGGGGGGTGCTGCCCACACCACACGTCCCTGTCTTGCTTGGCTGGGTGCTGGAGCCACAACGCCAATGCTCCGGAGAGCCCAAGAGCCCGAGTTTTTGGTTGCAGGGAGACCCTCTCTTCCCTTTGTAATACACTTTGTAAAGCAGAGGTTTTGTGAGCCTAAATAGGACAGTTTTAGTGAAGCATCTTTTTGGGTCTTTATATCAGACCAAGACAATGTGGTCCTGGAGAGGTAAGGGGGTGCATTTACCCACGTGACAATGTCCTCAGCATTTCCCACACCTCCTGCCATGTAATCTGAGCACCAGGGCAGTCTCTTTGGGAGGCTCCTGATGCACATAGGTCCTGGCAGCCTCCGGGCTGGGTCCCCAGACATCCCCAGACAGATGCGGGTACTGAAGCTTCAGTGAGAAAGTCAAAGACCCTAATTCTGTTCCTTTCCCCGGATCAGGAGGCGGCCACGAGGAATCCCTCCTCTTCCTCCCTCAAACTTATCACCAGAAAGAACAACTTCCTATAACACAAGCAGTGTTAGTCGTGATTGCTTCAGGACAGGGAGATTGTGTGTGTGCGTGTGTGTGTGTGCTTTCTACTTTCTACATCTTTATATGCTCCAAATTGTCTACAGTGAAAGAAAGAGAGCTTGTATCTCAGCAGACAGTGGGCACACAGTAGAGACGGTTTCTAATCACAAGGCCTAGGTGAGAAAAGGTAGAAGGCAGGCATTTCATTGGCGTCCATACTGAGGGCATGGGAGTTAAGTCTCATCATCACTTCTCTTTGAAATTTTTCCATGTGTGAATGGAAAATTAAGAGCTTGGACACTAAGAGGTCTTGTAAAAATGTTTTCTATATTCAGCCCACTACATTTGCTATAGAAAACAAGTATAATGAAAACCTCCGGGCTTTGTGTGAGCTGCTAAGACACTTAGATTGATAATTATCCCCTAAAATGAAATGTCTCCTCTGCTAGGAATTATCCCACAAGCCACATGTGATTCCTCCTGACATTCTCAGGCGAACCAGAAAGGCAGAGCAAAAGTTGTTTCATGCATTTTCCAAATTACTATAAAATGCTCGGGCTGTGTTTGATGCTGGTTACTTCATCTGCAGTAACTCAGAGTGCAGGGTGGTTTTTCACAGGTGGATAATTTAAGCAGGCCTGAGTAACAAGACGAGAAGTGCGGATTCAACTCTTATCCTATTAATCTTGCCAATGTAGACACCAAGTCGGATGTGTAAGATTTTAAGTAATTGAGAATTTGTAGTTTAGCTGTCTTCTCTGATCCAATATCTGATGGCTAATAATGCTCTTCTGCCACTCCTTGGAGGAGATAAAAAGCCCAGGGAGCATTGCTCTCAGATAGCAACAAATTATTTCCCACAGACACACAGAAAAGAGGCAGAAGAGTATCAGGTAGACAGGATGTGGCTAAGTGGGGTGACCCGGGACGGCGTATTCCCTCTGTCACTCACAAGCTGTGGGCTCCTGTGTGTCACATCACAGTTGAAGGTGTGGATTATAGCAAACTGAGTCCCGTCTCCACTTCTAAAATCCCACCTTTCTCTTGAGAATGTTATTTCTTTATTGAAGGAAAATACAAAATAAATTTCAACGAAAAAGGATGGAGTTTTATAAAATCAGGCAACTCTAACAAATGTGGAAATAAAATACAATATCTGATCATCGAGATCTAGATCTTCTCCTTAAATCCTAAAACAGAGGCCTGCAGTAAGTAAACAATCCAGCATTTACACAGAGAAACGAAGCCTGAAGTCAGAAGATGAAGAAGATGTGATCCCTCCAGGACCTACGTCATGTCCTTCCCTGGTTTTGGTATTAGGGTGATACTGATTTCATAGAACGATTTAGGAAGGAAATCGTTCCCTCTTTCTGTATCTTTTGGTATGGTGTTGATAGGATTGGTACCAATTCTTCTTTGAATGTCTGAAAGAATTCAGCTGTGAACCATCTGGTCCTGGACTTTCTTTTTTTGTTGGCAATTTTTAAAATTACCGTCTCCAACTTGCTGCTTGTTACTACTGAGTTTCTAATCTTCCTGGCTTAACCTAGGAGGGTGTATATTTCAAGGAATGCATCCATCTCCTCTAGGTTTTCTGGTTTATGGGCATAAAGGTGTTCATAGTAGCCATGAACCATCTTTTGTATTTCTGTTATCAGTTTAATGTCTCCCATTTCATTTCTAATTGAGCTGATTTGGATCTTCTCTCCTCCTGGTTAATCTTGCAAATAGTCTCTCAGTTTTATTTACCTTCTTAAGGAGCCAGCTTTTTGCTTCATTTATCTTTTGTATTTTTTACTTGTTTTAATTTAATTTAGTTCTGCCTTGATCTTTGCTATATCTTTTCTTCTGCTAGGTTTGTCTTTGGATTTATTTTGTTTCTCTGATTCTACGAGGTGTGATCTTAGATTGTGTATTCGTGCTCTTTTAGAATTTTTGATGAGGGCATTTAATTCTACGAACTTTCCTCTTCGCACCACATTTGCCGAATTCCAGAGATTTTGATAGGCTACGTCACATTTATCATTTAGTTGAAATAATTTCTTAATTTCCATTTTTATTTCATTGTAAACCCAATCATCATCAGGAGCACGTTATTTAATTTTCATGTATTTTGCATGATTTTGAGGGATTTTTTTGGAGTTGATTTCCAATTTTATTACACTGTGGTCTGACAGAGTACTTGATATAATTTTGATTTTCTTTTTCTTTTTTTTTTTTTTTTTTGAGACAGAGTTTCGCTCTTGTTACCCAGGCTGGAGTGCAATGACGCGATCTCAGCTCACCGCAGCCTCTGCCTCCCAGGTTCAGGCAATTCTCCTGCCTCAGCCTCCCGAGTAGCTGGGATTACAGGCACGTGCCACCATGCCCAGCTAATTTTTGTATTTTTAGTAGAGACGGGGTTTCACCATGTTGACCAGAATGGTCTCGATCTCTTGACCTCGCGATCCACCCACCTTGGCCTCCCAAAGTGCTGGGATTACAGGCTTGAGCCACCGCGCCCGGCCTATAATTTTTGTTTTCTTAAATGTACTGACACTTGTTTTGGGGCCTATCGTATAGTCTGTCTTGGAGGGGGTTCCATGCGAGGTTGATTAGAATGTATATACTGCAGTTTTTGGGTAGAATATTCTGTAAATATGTTGTCCTTTTTTCTGCAGGGTATAGTTTAAGTCTGTTGTTTCTTTGTTGACCTGTCTTGATGAGCTGCCTAGTGCGGTTAGTGGAGTACTGATGTCCCCCGCTATTATTGTCTTGCTATCTCATTTCTTAGGTCTAGGAGTAATTGTTTTGTAAATTTGGGAGTTTAAAACTGTGATACTTTCCTGTTGGAGTAGGCCTTTCATCATTATATAATGTCGTTCTTTGTCTTTTTTAACTGCTATTGCTTTAAAGTTTGTTTCGTCTGTCTGATACAAGAAGAGCTACTTCTGCTCGCCTGTGGAGTCCATTTACATGGAATATCTTTTCTCACACCTTTACGTGAGGGCTTCTGTGCTGAGTCTCCTGAAGACACCAGACTGCATCACATCGCAGCAGATTTTCTCAATTTACTTGCTTATCATATCACTTATGATGTTTGAAGAATAAAAGTTGTACGTTTTATGTTGTTACATCAAAAATACTTTGTTTTGTTATTTCCTTCATTGTTTTCTGTTTAAAATTTATCCAATAGTTTAAAATACGCCATTATTTTTCTGGTTTACATCGATAATTTTTATACTTAATTTCTTTAATCCAGATTATATTAATTCTGATACACTTAGTGAGATAGACCTCTGAAAGTTGTTTGAGTAAAGAATTTTTCCAGCAATATATGCTGAATAATCAACCCTTACCCATGATTTGGTATAAACGTCATATATGCCACCCGTCTGTTCCAACACAGCATTTAACACATTAACAAATAGTTCTCTTAAAGTCATCTAGCGGGACCCCAAGCATGAAAATAAAGGAAAACCCTGAGTTCCTTCATGCGAAATTCCAGGTATCTAGCCCTGCCTGAGAAGTAAGGAAGTAACTTGATAGGCAAGGCAGCCTGAAACAATAGTCAAGGAAGTAAGAGTCCAGAGAAGTTTGGTTTCCCAGAGAAACTGAAGATAACGTCTTAATATATGTCTCTGAGTTGTCTTTCACAAACCCAGATCCCCAGCGGGGACCCCCACCAAAGCGATCCGCTGGCGCACAGACCTCAGATAAGAGGGAACTGAAGACTGAACTCTGACCACTGCTCCTTGTTCTACATTTTGTCCTGAGGGACCTGGAAAAAGTTGCACCCATAGCCAAAGCTGAGATTCTTTCCTGAGTGACCCCAAATTTTTAAACAAAGCTTCCTTTTCTTAACTAATTGCAAATCAGAAAACATTTGGACCTACCCATGACCCGTAAGCCCCTACTTCAAGACATCTTGCCCTTTCCAAAGGCCAAAACCCATGTGTACCCTCCATGTAACAATTTACAATTTTGCCTGCAGCTTCTGCCTTCCTGAAATTTACCTGTGCCTTTAAAAGCCCTAACCTGCAAGTCACTGGGGAAGGTGGAGTTTGAGCATCAGCCACCTTGTCCTCCTTGTCTGATGCCTTGCAGATAAATGCTTTCCTTTCTGCCTCTGCAAAACCTCGGTGTGGCTCTCTGATTTTACTGCAGCAGGTGGAGAGATCCCAGTTTGGGTGTATAACAGTTTCATCTTCTGGGTTATCCATGAGTCCAGTTTTGTTGATTGCTTTTTTTTTAATCTCTTGCAAAATAGTTACAGGGTTTTCTTTCTAGCTTGCTCTATTTTGTATTTTATAATCTTCTTGCTGAAAATTTTCTTATGTCAAAATACTGGACAGTGTGTGAAAGAGACTGAGATCATTATTTAAACTTGGAAATGGAGAATACCTTAGTGGAGGGGTGAGTCAAATCAGTGTGGGTTTTATTGTTCATCACCAACCCAGACAGTCTCTCCCGCTCTAGAGGAATCCCCTCTACACCTCATAGCCCGGGCAGAAGAATCAAGGTCCTCTTCTACCCCTAATCCCCACAGGTCAGAGGTGAAGCCCAGCAAGTGGCAGCCAGGACTCAGGTTGGGGGGCAGAAATTGACGTGTATCTGTACCACCAGGGGGGCTCTTACTGGCCTCCTACTCCAACTTGTCTTCTGAGCACCCAGTGGGATTCATGCAAAGGAGCTCGCAAGGGAGTGCAAACTCCTTTTGTGCTAGGGACCCCCCAGCCATTCCAAATGGACCCACTAGCCCACGCTTTAACAATTTG
This sequence comes from Callithrix jacchus, assembly GCF_049354715.1. Classification (NCBI taxonomy): domain Eukaryota; kingdom Metazoa; phylum Chordata; class Mammalia; order Primates; family Cebidae; genus Callithrix; species Callithrix jacchus. Next base: position 172,653,273 of record NC_133505.1, read on the forward strand.
ATGAAATTTTGGTGATTCCTCCTTACACTTTTTGTACAACGACTCTTTCTCCTGTGCTTTGCTAAAGGGAAACACTCCACCTATCCTGGGAGCACTTTGTCAGTCTTTGGAATCCGGATTACTAAGAAACCTCGAAAAGGTAACCCTCAGCTTGACGATACGCTCAAGCGAAGTTATGATTCTGTAGATTATCCGGGTTCTTCTTATTATTAAGGTGAGAATGGCAATCTTTCTAACTTTCTACCTCCTGCGTGGAAGTGTATTTCTAAGACAGATATCTAAAAGTGCAAAAGCCTGGTCACAACCTCATAAAATAAATGTCTGTCTGTATTCTTTCCCCAGTAATGACACCTTTAACAGAAAACTTAGCAAAGTTATTTTTCTTGCTTCATCAATCACATGTTAAGGTACAGACAGAGGACACTGTCCTGGGTGAGCCTGGAGAACTGACTGTTCAGTCTGGAAACAAGCTTAGTATCTAAGGAAAAAGAGAGACTGAAAAAAGTGCTGACAATACAGGGTTTAGCAGAGAAATTCTTTTTTTTTTTCTGGTGAGCTGCATGGAAAACTTCCTTTATCTAGGTCCCCAGTAAGGACTTGTGTCCCATCTGCTGGATACCAGCCATATTTGAGGCAGTCCTTTTCTAATTCGTTTTTTTTTTTTTTTAATTTTTTATTGGATTTTAGGTTTTGGGGTACATGAGCAGAGCATGTAAGACAGTTGTGTAGGAACACACATGGCAGTGTGCTTTTCTTTCCTTCTCCCCTTCACCCACATTTGGCATTTCTCCCCAGGCTATCCCTCCCCACCTCCCCCTCCCACTGGCCCTCCCCTTTTCCCCCCAATAGACCCCAGTGTTTAGTACTCCCCTTTCTGTGTCCCTGTGTTCTCATTTTTCATCACCCACCTATGAGTGAGAATATGTGGTGTTTCATTGTCTGTTCTTGTGTCAGTTTGCTGAGGATGACGTTCTCCAGATTCATCCATGTCCCTACAAACGACACAAACTCATCATTTCTGATTGCTGCATAATATTCCTTTTTGATTAAATTACTTTAAGAAGGTTGATGGCTGTAGAAGCTGTTTTTCTAACACAGCTACAGACATGAGATCCCTCGCAGTGTTTTAGAAGTAAGGGCCAATTAAGCAACGGGCCTAATAGGTCGTTTTCCATCTCTAATGCTAGAGGTGTTCTACCCTCGTAAGTCAGCAGCAGAACTCAGAGTACAACGGGGACAGCCGGCGAGTCTCAGATCCATCATGTGTCCTGGTGCATGCATTTCCCACCAGCCGCCCCCCAAAAGACCAGGGAAGTGGATTCAATGTTTTCAAATGAGAAGGACTTGGGGCACTGTGGTAGCAATAGAAAGACTAGTGCTCACCTGTTATAAAAGGAATGGTGAGGGCCAGGCACGGGGGCTTATGTCTTTGATCCCAGCACTTTAGGGATCACCTAAAGTCAGGAGTTCGAGGCCAGCCTCACCAATATGGTGAAACCCTATCCCTACTAAAAATACAAAAATTAGCCAGGCGTGGTGGCATGTGCCTGTAGTCCTAGCTACTCAGGAGGCCAAGACAGGAGAATCACTTAAACCTGGGAGGCAGAGGTTGCAGTGAGCCGGTATCACACCACTGCACTCCAGCCTGAGCGACAGAGCGAGACCCCGTCTCAAAAATTAAATTAAATTAAAAAACAAAAGATAAAAGGAACAGGGAAGAAAGGAATGAACTGAACTGAACTCACGCGTGATAAACCCTAAAATCCTATGTGTTTTCCACAAGGCATTTTCAGTGGTGCAACTTGGTTCCACTGAGCAAGAAAGGAATCTAAGTAACAGGAGCAGAAGTCAGGGAGGTGAGCAGTGTGGAGAGGCCGGGGAGGGAGGGGACTGAAGCGGAGATGGGAGAGGAGGGTCTGCTGTGACTGGAACTGGGAGGAGCTGCTTGTTTTCTTTGGACTTTGGTTTCCTGATCTGTAAAATGAAGCAGCTGGACCCCGTTATGTTTAAGGTTCTTTCCTCCTTTACGATTGCATTTCCTGTTTGTTTTAGATGAAGCTAAAGTTAGCGCATCCTGTTGTGTCACAGCGAATTATCGTTTTGGTAACCAGGTCTAAGACACAGGGCATCGTCTAGTGCACCAAGAATCCGAAGTCCTGGGCAGTAACACTTGGAGAGCTACTGGGGGTTTTTTCATGGGGATTCAACAAGATGCTGAAATTCGAACTGGAGGCTATCTGTAAGGATCTGACTTTTGTTAGGGCCGAAAACAACTTAAACATATTCTCCTTCATCCTTGATTTTCCAAAAAGAAAAGGCTTTTAATAGAAATTCTTAAAACCCACCATAAAATGGCAAGGTATGATTTGTGTCCACTCAATTTTGTTCAGAAAGGAAAGAAACATTTTCTTCAGAAAAGTTCTTACTCAGAACGTTAGAACTATGCAATTTGAAGCTAAACAAAAACGTCAAATTTTTAAACATCAGAAGTGTGAATCACTAGTTATGATATTAGTGACAATGATAATCGCGGCTGACTTAACAGAATTCTCAATAACTTGAGCATTTTCAAGTAATTATCTATTATCTGAATTTTTTCTCATCAAATCCCTGTGGGGAAATGGGTTAGGTGGTTACATTCTACAGATGTGAGGGAAGGACGTGGGACCCAAGGTGGTGGTGATGCAGGACCAGACTCCAGACACTCTTCCCAGTCCCGAGCTTTGTTCCCCAGCCTGAACGTCCTACAGCAACGAGGCAGTTGCCACTGGGTGGGTGTGGGTAGAGCCCACTGTGGGAATACAGGGCCCTCCCCAGACAGGTAGGTTGTTGTTTCCTCGATCTTCCCTGAAACTTTTGTCTTACTTTTTTTCTTTGTATCCTTTTTTCTGGTCTTAATTTTCGATTTACTTCATAGGATGCTCAGTGCGAGTATTTCTAGTGTCTAGCACAGGGTGCCGTACATAGACAGTGTCCTATAAATACTTGTTGAATGACACATTAACTAAATGAACACACAGATAATTGAATGTTCATCATGGCTCTGAAGCTATACAGAGAACCTGTTGTGTCTCAGTCATATTATTTTATTTTATTTGTATAATTCAGCATTAGACAGTATGTACAATATTGTCCTCTTTATTTATTTATGTCCAGAAAGGGCAAATAGGCAGAAGCACAGGAGCACAGCACAAAAGCAAACACCCTTTGGGCATTTATCAAGCACCAAGTTCTAGTGCTCTTGCAATGCATTATTCCATTTAATCTTCATAAACATTTTATATAGTTGGGGTTACTAGTGGCTACTCACAGAAGCCAAGGGCTAATGCATAGAAACTGAATGCTTTGGATGCCTCTCATGTATGCTATAAAACTGGTGTTAGAGGACAAGCCTCAGGCAATGGGGAGATGGAGGTTAGGTAATAAGGCACAGCTCACAGTCATCTCCAAGAGCCATCCGAGTAGGACCCCCTGCTGCCTACCCTGCGCAACCTGAGCTGCCCCAGCCATGACCAACGACCTCCCAACTCTCCTCTCCTCTTTGTAACACTCCCTCGGGATCCGTGTCCCGGGAAGAGCATCCGACTAGTTGAGCATCAGTCACACTCTCATGTCTTAGCTGCTGGGGCTGCAGGGAGAAGGTGGATTTGTCACGTTGAGCTTCCTTCCAGTGGGAGGCGGGTCACCTTCCGCCAAGCCTCCCAGTAGGAGACATTGCTCTCCAACAGGATTCATATCCTGGGCAGCGGGGAGAAAGGATGAAGCTGATTACATGGAGGTACTATTTTTTATTTGCATCTTAGAGATGAGGACACCTAGGCTCAGAGAGGTCTGTCATGTATCCAAGGCCACACAGCCGTCAAGTTGGTACCGCAAGGCTAAGTGCTGAGCAAAGGCACGGGGTGAGTATGTTCTGCCTTTTCATTAACCAGTTATCTCGCTCAGCAAAATATAGGTTGGGCCATTATCTTGTGCCAAGAAGTGTTCTAGATGATGCAATATGATGGTGAGCTGTCTTCTTCTAGCGTGGTCCTTATCCTCTCGGTGCTTAGGCTCTAGCAGACATCAACAGAGAACCGTGAAATGAAGCATATCATTACCAATTTGTTAAGCAAGGTTAAGAAGAAAAATAGAGACTACAACAAGAGAACGGAAATTGACTGTGGGGTTGTTACGTTCTCTGAGAAAGGAGATTTTATCTGCATAGGAGTTAGCCAGATGAAAAACAGGAGAAATAGTGTCCCAGATAGTTCACCGTACTCAGAAACCTGCCGGAGGGAGGAGCTTGATGTGTTAAACGTGACTGCGTGCTCTTCTGTGTGCTTTATAAATGATTTTAACTAGAGCCAGTTTGCTGACTTGACAAGTTAAACTTGTCATTTGTACAAAGCCAGAGTAAACGTGTAATTAAATGAAGCCTGGGATCATAGATCATTGTTTATTTCATGGCATGATGCATTCCTAAATTCTGAATTTAGAAAAACGTAATAATTAAAAATCCCCTGAAATAAGTAACAAAATCTCTCTGAATGATGAGAAAAGCTGTGTCTGCAATGTCCGATGGAAGGCCTCTAACCTCCAGCTTCAGTGAAATCAATCACTCTCCTGAAGTTGTCTCAAATGTTCAGGATTTCTGATGCCGGTGTGCAGACCAGGAATGCGAAGACGAAAGAGGTAGACCTCTGAAAGTTTCGAATTTCATGTTATAAATAAAAAGATTCTCTCACACCACCCTCTGACGTGATGACACAGCGAGAAGCAACAGCCTTGGAGCTGGTCACTTGCTGTTCCCAGTGTCGACAGCTCCAACTTCTTTATGTCTTCAAGAAATGCAAACACTATGCAAATTCCAGGTCCAAAGAAAATCCACCTCCAGTGAGCCAAGTTGGAAGGGCAGGAAGCAAGTATGTGTCAGCTTTACAGAAATAGCAAGTTTATGTGAGTAAGTGACTTCTGCAGCCTAGCCCAAACACTGCTGCTCTGGAGATGAGCAATCCCTAGGAAATTTCACGTCCATTGTTAGTGCGTGACTCAGGTTAGCCTTGGTTATGCTAATGTGACAAGGAGCTCCCACAGCTAAGTGGCTGGAAACAGTATTAATCTTCTGCTCATGCTTCATGTTCATTGTGGGTAGAAAGTCTTTATTCACTGTGATCTTTTAAGATCCAAACTGAGGGCTGCCCTGAACATGTGCTTCCACCATAGCCACGGGAGGAGTTTCGCCCTGGTTATCAAGACTTCCTCCTTGAGGTGACTCTTAGCCAAGCAAGCCACCTTGTTATTCTTAACTTCAAAGTGGGGAGAAAGTGCAGCTCCACCTAATGTACCTGGCAAGAGACGAGAACTGGAATATTCATGAATCGACCTGATGAGAACCCCAGAGCCAAAGAAGATATTCGTCTCGGTCCGGATGGACATTATAGGACCTCAAGAGTATCACAGCAGTCACAGTGAAGCCTTTGCTCTGTCCCCCACTGTGGTCTATGTATCAGGATCCAGTCCAGAAAACAGAAACTAAGTATTTCAGCCCTAGAGGAAGCTGATTAGTGATACAGTGTTGGAAGAGCCGGAAGAGGAAAAGCGAGGAAAAGGTTGGAAGGTATAAATGAACAAGTGATTCCCAGAGGCCAGAGAGCGAATGCCCCTGGGCAAGAGTCCCTCAGCCCATGCCTGCCCTGCACGCTGGAGATGCTATCACAGTTGGTTCTGGATGTGCCACTGAGATGCCACCACACTGAAAGCTGAAACGGTCACCAACAATGTTGACACAGCTGCACAGCTTCCATTGGCGGAGCTTGAATGGGGTCTGCAGATTAGATAGCACTGTCATTTCATTTCTTAGTGTTAATGGCTGCTTTGTGGTCACATAGGAAAATTTCCTCATATTTAGCAAATACACACTGAAGTGTTAGTGGGCAATAGAACATCATTTTGGCAAATTACTCTCAAAAGATTCAACTGAAAAAAGAAATCCTTTGTATTTTCTTAGTTGCAACTTTTCTGTAAGTTTGAGATTCTTTTCTTTTTTTTTTTTTCCAATTTAAAAATTGAGCATAGGACCACTAGTGGGTCACCTGAACAACAAACATACTCTTTCTTCCCCTATGTGAAAGTCAGTCCATTGCCCAAGCCAACATTTTCCTTGCCTGCGGGTCTCTCGACCCAAGTATCCTGAGCTGACTGAGCAACAGCCATAGCTTGAAATCTAATGGGACTCTTCTTGTGTCTCCAGATGGAAATATGGAAACATTTGCCCTCTGAGAACCAGAACCTCTAGAATTGCAGAACCTAAAGTGGAAAGCACACATCTTCCTTGGGTGGCTGATTGGGACATTCATTGGGTTCACTGCCATGATGTGAGGCAAGACCTTGGTTTCTTCCATCTCCTTGTTTCTTAGACCCACACCACACTTGTAAACACAGCACCACATCATAGTTACTGATAAGGCAGAGACTCTCAATAATAATGGCGCTTCTCTTACCATTGCATTTTTTATTTTTTAAAATAAAAAAATTGCATTTATATGCGATGAAATTCAGCAGTTTAAGTGTAGAATTGAGTATTATCGTGATGTAGAATTGTATTACCTCAAAAGTTTCCCTCGTATCACTTCTCATTCTGTGCCACCCCCACAAACCTGGGCCAGGGCAACCAGTACTCTGATCTCTGTCTCTACAGTTTCGCTTCTCCTAGAATTTCACAAAAACAGAATCACACAGTATGCCACCTTTCATACTTGGCTTATTTGCCTTATATCACACAATAATATGTGATCTGTTCCTCCTTACTCCCTGGTAGTATTCTATGACATGCATTTGCCACAGTTTACTCATAATAACCCTGAAATTAAGTAGCATGATTCCTTCAGCTTTGTCATAAGTTTTCAAAACTGTCTTGGATGTTCTAGGTCCTTTGCATTTGCAAGTACAGTTGAAAATCAGCTTGTCAATTTCTATAAAAATGCCCACTGGGATTTTGATTGGGATTGCATTGAAGATACAGGTCAGCTTGGACCGAGGAAATATCACGATAGATTGATTTCTCTATCCCATGGGTATGGTATCTCTCTACGTTTATTTGGTCTTTGATCATTTTCCGTAATGTTGGTTTGGTTTTTTTTTAGTTACTGTATAGACTTCTTCAATATATTTTGTTAAATTTATCCCTGATATGTCATGTTTTTGATGATCTTGTAAATGATGTTATTTAAATTTTAATTTCCAATCAGGCATTGCTAGTACATAAACATATGTGATTTCTGTGTATTGATTATGGACCTGGCAGCTTGCTAAAATCATTTAACAGTTTTGGTAGCTTTGATATAGATTCTTAGGAATTTTCCTATGTAGACACATATAGTATATGGATAAAGTCAACTTTCATTTTGACTTTTCAATCTGTGTGCATTTTATTTCTTTACCTTGCCTTGCGGCATTGTGTAGGATCTCCAATATGACCTTGAATACAAGTGACAAAAGTGAATATTCTCGCCTTGTTTCAGATCTTAGGGGAAAGCATCCAGTCTTTTGACACTACATACAATGTTGGCTGTAGGCTTTTTAATGGTTTACTTTATCTTATTGATAACATTTACTTATATGCTTGTTTTCCAAGAACTTATCAAAAATAAATGCTGAATTTTGTCAAATGTCTTTTCTGTATCTATTGAGATGATCTTATGGTGATTCCCTTTTGGTCTGTTGATAGGGTAAATTACATTGGTTGGTTTTCAAATGTTCAATCTACCCTTATTGTTATTAAATTATACCCACATGTTCTTGATGTATTATTTTTATATTAAGCAGGATTTATTCTTTAAATATCTTGTTATAGATATTTGCATCTCCAATCATGAGATATATTGATCTACTTTTGATATTATGGTCACAGGACCTCATAAGTTGAGCTGGGAAGTATTCCATCTTTTTTTCACGAAAGGGTGTGTGTTCAGTTGGCACTATTTCTTCCCTAAGTGTATGACGGACTTAGAGATAGACCAATGAAGCCATCTGGGCCTGGAGGGTTTTATTTGTTTGTTTGTTGGAACATTTTTTATTGCATTTTAGGTTTTGGGGTACATGTGCAGAACATGCAAGATAGTTGCATAGGTACACTCATGGCAGTGGAACATTTTTAATTAGAATTCAAATACTTTATGGATACAGTGCTATTCGGGTTATTCGTTTCTTCTTAAGTTTGCTAGTTCATGTATTTAATGAATACGTCTATTCCATCTACACTAAAATATTCATTTCTGTGAAATAAAGTGGTCCATACTATTCACTTATTATCCTCTCAGTGTCGACAGAATCTGTAGTGATGGCCCTCTCTCATATTGGTCAATTTTGTCTTCCCAGTTTTACTCTGATCAATCTAATTAGAGTTTGTTAATTGTATTGATTTTTTTCAAATAACACATAACATTTTATTAATATGTCTTTACTGGCTTTCTGTTTTCTATTTCATTTATTTGTTATTTTATTCTTAATATTTTTTCCTTCATCTTGAAGAGGTTTACTTTATTCTTCTTTCTTAATTTCCTAGAGTAAAAGCTTAGATTGTTGGTTTGAGACGTTTTTATAGGCATTTGTTGATAGAAAACTACTCTCTAAACACTATTCATCTACACGCCACAAATGATGGCTGCACTTTTGTTTTGACAGCAGTAACATTTTCCAATTTTTTTTATGATATCTTTTTTTACTCACAGTTCTTTAAAAGAATTGGTCTATATCAAAATATTTGAGGATTTTCTCTATATATTTCCGTTACGGATTTTTAGTTTTTTTTTTTTTTTTACTCTGTCACCCAGGCTGGAATGCAGGAGGTTGTGGGGATCGCTCCTGTGAAGGGCCCTTGACAGGACTCCCGCCATCTTGAGCTTGAGCCCATACACGTTTCTCCTCTCCTGGGGGCTGCTGAGCTCAGGGGAAAAGAGGAAGTCTGGTTGCACTGATTTTATAAACATCTATCTTTGCCTCTGACATTTGCAACAGGATGGCTGAGCTCAGGCCTTGTGGTCTAATGAGACAGACATTGTGTGCCTCCTAGTTCCTTCTCTGCACAATAACTCTATGACTTTGTTTACCTCTGCTAACTCAACCATATTGTTTGCATATGATCCTATATGAATAGGCAAGGTTAGAATGAAATTTGGAAAGGGCCAGCTGTACCTTGTTAACGATCTTACTTGTTTGACTGATTTTAGATAAACATATGTTTAGATTTATGACCCCCTTTTGCAAACTTCATTGTCCCTTTGCTGTACACCCTATGATTAAGAGTCATATTTTCTGTACCCCTTTTCTTGTGATTTATGTTCTTGAAATTATTTCAAGATACAATAGAATGTATGTCACTCCTTAAACACTGAAAGGTATATAACCTGTAGTTTGCACAAATAAACTTGCTGTCTTGGCACTTGCTGCTCCAGCATTGCCTGGCAGTCCTCCAGACCCCACTCTCTATCTTTTCTTCCGCGCACTCCCTCTTCCAGGCTGAGAACATTTGAGTGGGGCTGAGGCTCTCCGCTGGTCGGAAGCCCCCCCGGCAAACGTGCCGGACCCCCACAGGTGGTGTGATCTCCACTCACTGCAACCTCTGCCTCTCGGGTTCAAGAGATTCTCCTGTCTCGGCCTCCCAAGTAGCTGGCATCACAGGCATGGGCCACCACACCTGGCTAATTTTTGTTTATTTAGAAGAGATGGGGTTTCAGCATGTTGGCCAGGCTGATCTCAAACTCCTGACCTCAGGTGATCCACCTGCCTCAGCCTCCCAAAGTGCCGGGATTATAGGCATGAGCCACCACACCCGGCCTATTTCTAGTATATTTTATTACATAATATGGAAGATATCAGACGGAATTTTTTTTGTGTTTATACACAGACATTTTCCCATAATTTTCATTTTCTGTTTTTTTTTTTTAGATGGAGTCACTCTGTTGCCCAGGTTGGAGTGCCCAGGTGGTGTGATCTCACCCCACTGTAGTCTCCACCTCCTGGGCTCAAGCGATTCTCATCTCAGCCTCCCAAGTAACTGGGATTACAAGCATGCACCACGACACCCTGCCAATTTTTGTATTTTTAGTAGAGACAGGGTTTCATCATGTTGGTCAGACTAGTCTCAAACTCTTGACCTCAGTTAATTTACCCGCCTTGGTCTCCCAAAGTGCTGAGATTACAGGCATAGGCATCTGGCCTGATTTCTAGATGTGAAAGAAGAAAATATGTTTATGCTTTCAAACCTCTTAAGTTTATTTAGAGGACTTCCTTCACAGCCCAGAATGTAATCTATCCTGACAAATATCTGTACTTGAAAACAATGTGTTGTCTGACGCATGGGATGCGTGTGTTATAAATGTCCATTGCAGCAAGTCGCGTGACAGTCGTAGCAGGCTGAATGACAGCCCGGAACCATATCCAGGTCCTAAGCCCTGGAACGTATGAGTGTTGCCTGACATAGTATCAGGAACTTTGAAGACTTGATTAAAGACTTTGAGATAGGCCGGGCGCGGTGGCTCACGCCTGTAATCCCAGCACTTTGGGAGGCCGAGGCGGGTGGATCACGAGGTCAACAGATCGAGACCATCTTGGTCAACATGGTGAAACCCCGTCTCTACTAAAATTACAAAAAATTAGCTGGGCACGGTGGTGCGTGCCTGTAATCCCAGCTACTCGGGAGGCTGAGGCAGGAGAATTGCCTGAACCCAGGAGGCGGAGGTTGCGGTGAGCCGAGATCGCGCCATTGCACTCCAGCCTGGGTAACAAGAGGGAAACTCCGTCTCAAAAAAAAAAAAAAAGACTTTGAGATAAGGAGATTATCCTGGATTATCTGGCCCTAAATATAATCATAGGCATCCTTGTAAGAGGCATCCAGAGAGAGATTTGCCAAGAGAAGGAAAAGGTATGTGAAGACAGCCGAGAGAGATGTGAAGACGATACCCTACTGGTCCTGAAGACGGAGAAAGGGATCCTGAGCCAAGAAGTGCAAAGAATGCAGCTTTAGAAAGTGGAACAGGGAAGGAAATGAATGCTCCCTAGAGCCTCCAAAGGAGGTGGTCCTGCTGACACCCTGGTCTCAGCCTAGTGAAACTCATTTCAGAATTCTGACCTCCAGAAATCCAAGAGAATAATTTTTAAAAACCATTTATTTGGAAATTGTTATAGATTCAAAGGAAATTGGAAAGATAGTACAAAGAGATCCCTGGTACATGTCACCAGCTTCCCCCAGGGGTTATGTCTTGTAAAATACCGCACAGTAGCAATTGTATAATACAATATAATACACAATATGTCATATAATACCGTACAATAGCAAAACCAGGAAACTGGCGTTGTTTCAATGTGTTCACTGTGTGTGTATAGTTTTATTTCTGTGTCATTTTACTGCATGTGTAGATTCACAAAATCACCACCACCACAACCAAGATACAGAACTATGAGACCAGTCTAAGCAACATAGCAAGACCTCATCTCTACAAAAATGAATAAAAATTTAAAAGTAGCTGAGCATGATGGCACGTGCCTGTGGAAGTCCCAGCTACCCTGGACACTGAAGCAGAAGGATGGTTTAAATCCAGGAATTTGAGGATGCACTGAAATATGCTCCTACCACTGCACTCTGGCCTGGATGAAAGGGCAAAACCCTGTCTTGAAAAAAAAAAAAGAAGATACACAATTATTCCATGAATCACCACAAAGATCTTTTTTATGCTACCCCTTATGGTCACATCCATCCCCTTCTTCCTACCCTCTCACATCCACCACCATCCCTAACACCCGGAAGTTACCAACCTGTTGATCATCTCTTAGAAAATTGATTTTTTAACACTTCATTTTTAAGGGCGGTTTTAATTTCACAGAAAAAATAGAAATGAAAGTACAGAGAGTTCCCATATATTCTCTGCCCCACACATGTGCAGCCTCCTCCACTATCTACATCCCCGCCAGAATGGCAAGCTTTGAAACTAATTTGCTTTGTTTCAAATGGCCAAGAATTTAGTGATTTGTTACAGCAGCCATGGGAAACTAGCACAATAATGTTCAAATCTTCTACATCCTGACTCATATTTATTTCATTACTCAGGGAGAAAGGTAGAAATTTCCAATTACAGATGTGGGTTCTCTTTTTTACTTCTGGTTCTGTCTGTTCTTGCTTTATGTATTTTGTACCTTTGTTATTTGTACCCCTGTTTACACATCTCAGATTACCATGTTCTCTTGATGAATTTCTCATTTCCTTATTGTACAATGTCGTTTTTGTAATGTGACTTATCCCGATAAGCCACTGTCATTACTCTGTCATTCAGATAGCCATTCCAACTTCCTTTTTACAGCCTATAGTTGTATCTTGCTTTTGTATCCGGTCTGACAGTCTCTGACATTCAAATATAGCATTTAGGCCATTTTTACTTCATGTAATTATCAACATGGAGAGATTGAAAGTGACCACTTAACAAAGTGCTATTTTCTATTTGCCCTGTCTCCTCTCAGTACATTTCAGATGAAATGAATTTTGTTAATAGTTTCATTTTATTTTCCCTATTGGCTTGTTAACTATACTTTCTCTCTCTCTCTCTCTCTCTCTCTCTCTCTCTCTCTCTCTCTCTCTGTGTGTGTGTTTATGGTTGCTCTAGGATTTACAGCATACCCATTGAACGTCTCACAATCTACATTCAAATTACATTATCTTCCCTTATTATGTCAGAACCCAACAACAGTCTACTTACATTAAATCCCTCTGTTCTTTGGGCCACGTGACTATCTATCTGGGTGTGAAATGGAGATATTTCAAAGCCTCCGGTGCCCCTTGTTGTGTGAAATAACCCTCACCTCACTCAGAACTCACCTACTACTCTGCACAGCACCACAGGGCAATGTGACCTGGGGAGACACATTTGAGCTAGCAGACCCTTCCCTGGTTTTCACAGGCCACAGGCCCGACCAAGACATTTTCTAGATCCTGTTGCTCCTCTTCATCAACGCATCGCCCCTACTGTCTTGGCAAGCTCGGCATGTCATCATGGTTTCACTAGGATTTGGCCCTTGATATTTGCCTCGTTTCTAGAAGAAGACAAAGCTTTTTCATTGCTGAGGCCTCAGCCCATCGTCTGGGGAGACCCGGAACTGGATTAATTCTTCTGATACTTACCAAACTGAACTCAAGAGGTTAGACCCCGTACCCACATCAGCCAGGCACTGTCTGGCTGCACTTCCCCTTCTCCAGACAGCGGGTTCACTGTGATCACAGACGGGAGCCAGTGAAATGCGCAGCCCTGAGCCAGCAGCAGCACTTCAGGTGTCTTGGTGCAGAACCAAAGTATCCACAACATTATTCCATTTGTTTTTTTAAAATTCTAGTCAAGAATCCCTAACTTGTAAAAATTAAATTGGTCCTGACCTGGAGATGAAAAAATACTGACCTGGCTCACACTTAGGGAGTTAGCCCCTGGCCCGGAGCTCAGCACACAGTAGGTGACAGCATTGTCCTTTAATCCCCATCTCTGCTGAAGGAAACATCTCTCTAGTAGCTTCGGCCAAAAACATCAGGTTGTGTTTACCTCATTCTTTTCTCTCACGTCTCCCATTCTTTCTTTCACCTTGTCCAGTTGCCACCTTTGAGATGCAATTTATTCAGAGTCTGGATCTTCTTTCTCTTCTCCGCTGCGCCAGTCTCCAGACCCTTCAAAACGTAAATCGGATCACCTCCCTTTGGCTCCTCTGCTTAAAACTCTCTGGTTGTTCTCCATTTTATTCTGAGTAAAGGCTAAGGCTTTACAATGGCCTCAGGTCCTGATGGGTTTTCCTCCCTCATCCTGTCTCCAGCTTTTCTGCCCTGGTTCCCTGCTACAGCAACTGGAGCTTCACTGCTGAACCCCCTGAGTGTGGTTCAGCCCGGGGGCATTTGCAGCAGCTGTCCCCTGCTGGAGAGCTCTTCCTTCAAATGTCTGCTCTTCTCAGTCCTTCACCTTCTTCAAGTGGTTGCCCAAATAACAATCTCCCAAAAAGACCAATACTCTGTATCATTCTGTTCAAATTGCCACCTGTCTCCCAGCCCCCAACATCTCTTCCAAATACTCTTGCTCTGCTTTTTAAAAACACTGTTCCCAGCACTTAGGGAGGCCCGAGGCGGGTGGATCACGAGGTCAAGAGATCGAGACCATCCTGGTCAACATGGTGAAACCCCGTCTCTACTAAAAAAATACAAAAAATTAGCTGGGCATGGTGGCACGTGCCTGTAATCCCAGCTACTCAGGAGGCTGAGGCAGGAGAATTGCCTGAACCCAGGAGGAGGAGGTTGCAGTGAGCCGAGATCGCGCCATTGCACTCCAGCCTGGGTAACAAGAGCGAAACTCCATCTCAAATAAATAAATAAATTAATTAATTAAAAATAAAAGATAAAAACACTGTTCCCATCTTAGACTAAATGATTTACTTATTTATGTCTATTTTCTTATTTTCTGTCTCCTCTTCTAGGCTGTCAGTCGCATGAGTGCAAAGAGTTCTATTTGTTTTCTTTTGTGGCACTGAGTTTGTTCTAGTGCCTAGGACATGTCCCGGCCCGCAGATAGTGCCCAATAACTACTGGCCAGATCCATCAATAACTGACTTTGAGTCTAGGTGGCCAGGCTGTGAGCTCCCCTGTCTCCAAATGTTATCCCCAGTTTTAAACTCTCCTGATTCTCCTTTATATACTGAGTGTCATATTCTTGAGACCTAAAATATGAACTTACAAAGTGATTCATTTTCAAAAGCTGTTAACTCATTTATCTAATTACTAAATTCAAATCTGATTTACAATTATAAATTCTTCTGGCTTATATAAATGAGAAAAATGAATTCAGGAGACCATCCTTTCTCATGGGAGTTTAGTCTCCAAGGCTTCTGCTAGCACAGCAAACAGTCTGCGATTCCGAGAGTCTATTCACTTCTCATGGCCATATCCAAATATTTTAACACCAGTTCCACAGCCTGCACAGTTGGCCGGCCCAGCTGGTCTGCAGAATCTGGGGGAGGCTCGTGGCAGGCTGACGTCAATTGGCAGAGCCCAGTCTGGAAGGATCTCACAGTCAGCCTACTCCCACACGCTCCCCTCTCTTCCATCCAATGTTATCAACTAACTTTGCTTCTTCTTATTCAAATTCATCTCCTACAATTTTTTCAACAAGGAAATATGTGGCCTTTACAGAGTCTTTGGTCCTGTTATTCTCAACCTACAACCATGCCAACAGAAAATATAGGAATTAAGTGTGAATTGTTCTAATTGATGGTACTTTCAGTTATATTTTTATTTTTCAAGATATTAACGTTAATTTTTGTAAATGTCTGAACCTACTCTGTTACGGTTTTACATTTCTTTATCCTAAAGGAAGATGAAGATTTTTGCACAGAAGAGCTGCCCAAGCAGTACAAAGCAATTGATTACTGGCATGATGACAATTGATTTACCAATTATCTTTACTTGCATGCCAAGGTCTTTTGTTTTGCAGTTTGAAGACCGATCATTACCTCGGTTAGGCTCATTAAACAGGACACCTCTTTGGAACTACAGTGTGCAAGTAAATCAAACAGAAAAATTCCATAAGAAAACTCGTGGTATTTTCGTATATGACTGGGTGGAAAAAGCAAAACAAGTACAATTTATGACGTAAATAAAAAATGTTTTCTGAAAATAAAAAATCTCATTTATGCTAGCATTTACTGTAATCTGATATTTCTCATGTTTTGTTGGCAATTTAACATAATTAGGATATGGGTGTCATATCCTACGTCTCCAAAAATAGAATCAGAAAAAGGAAGAGCGAAAAACCACATTGCTGACCAGGCCAAGCTGAGTCCTTATGTCCTCAGCCTTTCCAGATGGTTAAAGCATGGAATATTCCACCTGTGGAAATTATTTTGCCCATATTCTAAGTGACAGTTTAAAACCGTTCAATCTCTCCTTCAATTTCCTCATATTCCCTGATGCTCACTCTATTCTGGAATCTGACTGATATTTACTAATTTGTAACTTGGATATAAAATGATTATCTCCCCAGCTTCTCCCCTTGTCTTCTCTCCTGTAAACAAAGCAGGTGATTATGAGCTTACCCTGAACCTCACCTCCTCTCTGTACTTATTCAGCCCCGTTTCATTCTCAGCCCAAAAGGACACTCACCATCAAACCTTCATTTCTTTGAAGTCTCTGGTTTTAGTCAGCCTCTCTCTCTTTCCTCCCTTCCGCATTCCTTTAAATAAATACTGACCTCAATTCTCTCACATGTATCCATTCCCGAGTTATATCTGGCTGAAAAAGGAACTGGAGCACAAACGCTTCTTAGGGCATTAATTTGAATGATATTTATTAGGCTCACGGGGTGCAGAGTAGTCACCCAGGACCCCCTGTTATCATCGCAAAGCTGATGAATGCACCTTCTGTTTCTAATTCCTCCAGCTCCCTCTTGAGCTCTAGAAATTCTGACTCACTTAAACCTTTTCACAGAAACAACTCCACAGATTCCAGAAGCTCCTCCTCCAAATCGCGTCTGCACATGATCACTTAAGCTCTGTCAGAAAATGTCTGTCAGCAAAAGTGTATACACAGCAATATTTGCCATATTTCCCATTAATTTTCTTTCTTTTTTGAGATGGAGTTGCTCTATCGTCCAGGCTGGAGTGCAGTGCGTGATCTCGCCTCATAGCAGCCTCCGCCTTCTGGGCTCAAGTGATTCTCATCTCAGCCTCCTGAGTAACTGAGATTACAGGTGCCCGCCACCACACCTGGCTGATTTTTGTGTTTTTGTTAGAGTTGGGGTTTCACCGTGTTGGGCTGGCTGGTCTCAAATTCCTGACCTCAAAAAAATAATGGTCTGCTCATCACATTCATTCAAGACAGAAAACTCCGATAGTAAAAGTGTAGAATGAATTAAAAGAAAAACCAACAATAGCAACAAAAAGTAAAAGCTCAAGCGTTGGCAGTCTCATGGTCTAAGCAGAAATGATGGTGTAAAAGAATACAACTTAGTAAGTGTGGCATTGAGTTGAGCATTCCCATCAACATACCAGAATACCACTACTTAACAACACTTGTAACTGAAGGATTTTGTAATTTAGAGACTTTGAAATTTCTCAGGAATTTCTAGCATAATCCACCGAGCAAAAACCCAAGTAAGTCTGCTCTTGAACCATATTCAGAGAAGTCCAAGAAGCAAGGGAGATGTTAATCCCAACGTATTCACCCGGAACTGCAGTAGGGTCTGTTGGCTCACCGTGGGAGGGCACTGGCCATCTCATATAGGTCCAGGTGTGAGCAGACAGGATGAGGAAAGATGAAGAAAATGATGACATCCAGTTTAATGCTGTTTCAAATAAGAGTTTAAGGTAGTAAAAGGAATAGCTTTTAGCTTCAATGTCAGTGCAGCCTGGTGCTGGACTCGCCACACTGTCTTCCACGGTGGTTGAAATAATTTATATTCCTGCCAACAGTGTAAAAGTGTTCCTATTTCTCCACAGCCTCCCCAGCATCTGCTGTTTCTTGACTTTTTAATAATCACGATTCTGATTGGTGTGAGACGGTATTGCATTGTGGTTTTGATTTGCATTTCTCTAATGATCAGTGATGTTGAACTTTTTTTTATATATGTTTGTTGTCTTCTTTTGAGAAGTGTGTGTTCATGTACTTTGCCCAGTTTTTAATGGCGTTGTTTTTTTTTTTTTATAAATTTGTTTAAGCTTCCTGTAGATTCTGGATATTAGACTTTTGTCAGATGGATAGATTGCAAACATTTCTCCCATTCTGTAGGTTGTCTGTTCACTCTGATGATAGTTTCTTTTGTTGTGCAGAAGCTCTTTAGTTTAATTAGATGTTTTAATGCTTTTGATGTTTTCACCATTAGATCTTTGTCTGTCCCTATATCCTGAGAGGTATTACCTAGATTTTCTTATAGGGTTTGTATAGGTTTGGGTTTAACATTTAAGTCTTTAATCCATCTTGACTTAATTTTTGTGTAAAGCATAAGGAAGGGGTCTAGTTTCGATTTTCTGCATATGGCTAGCCAGTTCTCCCAGCACTATTTATTAAATAGAGAATCCTTTCCCTTTCCCATTGCTTGTTTTTGTCAGGCCTCTCAAAGTGTGCTAGCTGGTTCTTTTGCCCATTAGTTGACACAGTTTCTTCATTGTGTCTAGGCTCTTTACCATTTGGTACATTTTTGGAATGGCTGGTACTGATTGTTCCTTTCTATGTTTACTGCTTCTTTGAGGAGCTCTTGTAAGGCAGGCCTGGTAGTGATGAAATCTCTGAGCAATTGCTTGTTTGTAAAGGATTTTATTTCTCTTTCGCTTATGAAGCTTAGTTTGGCTGGATATGAAATTCTGGGTTGAAAGTTCTTTTCTTTAAGGATGTTGAATATTGGCCCCCACTCTCTTCTGGCTTGTAGGGTTTCTGCTGAGAGATCCACTGTGAGTCTGATGGGCTTCCCTTTGTGGGTAACCCGACCTTTCTCTCTGGCTGCCCTTAGCATTTTTTGCTTCATTTAAACCCTGGTGAATCTGATGATTATGTGCCTTGGGGTTGCTCTTCTTGAGGAATATCTTTGTGGTGTTCTCTGATTTCCTAGACTTGAATATTGTCCTGCCTTGCTAGGTTGGGGAAGTTCTCCTGGATAATATCCTGAAGAGTGTTTTCCAGCTTGTATTCATTTTCTCCATCACATTCAGGAACAGCTATCAAATGAAGATTAGGTCTTGTCACATAATCCCATATTTCTTGGAGGCTTTGTTGATTTCTTTGTACATGTTTTCTCTAATCTTGCCTTCTCATTTTATTTCACTGAGTTGATCTTCAATCTCTGATATCCTTTCTTCTGTTTGGTCGATTTGGCTATTGAAACTTGTGTATGCTTTGCGAAGTTCTTGTGTTGTGTTTTTCAGCTTCATCAATTCATTTATATTCTTCTCTAAGCTGTTTATTCTCATTAGCATTTCATCAAACCTTTTTTCAAGGTTCTTAGTTTCTTTGCATTGCATTAGAACATGTTCTTTTAGCTTGAGAAGTTTGTTATTACCCACATTCTGAGGCCTGTTTCTGTCAATTCATCAGACTCATTCTCCATACAGCCTTGTTCCCTTCCTGGTGAGGAGTTGTGATCCCTTGGAGAAGAAGAGGTTTTCTGGTTTGGGATGTTTTCATCTTTTTTGCACTGGTTTCTTCCCATCTTTGTGGATTTATCTACCGGTGGTCTTTGTAGTTGGTGACTTTCAAATGGGGTCTCTGAGTGGACATCCTTTTTGTTGATGATAAAGTCATTTCTTTCTGTTTTTTTAGTTTTCCTTCTAAAAGTCAGGCCCCTCTGCTGTAGGACTGCTGGAGGTCCACTCCAGATCCTGCTTGCCTGGGAATCACCTGTGGCAGCTGCAGAACAGTAAGGGTTGCTGCCAGTTTCTTCTTCTGTTATCTTTGTCCCAGAAGGATACCCACCAGATGTCAACCTGAGCTCTCCTTTATGAGGTGTCTCTTTGGATATATGGGGGTCAGGGAGCTGCTTGAGGAGACAGTCTGTCCCTTATAGGAGCTCAAGTGCTGAGCTGTGAGCTCCACTGTTCCATTCAGAGCTCCTGGGCAGTACATTTAAGTCTGCTGCAGTGGAACTCATAACTGCCTTTTTTAACCAGATGCCCTGCTGGGAAAGTGGGGCTTTATTTATAAGTTTCTGACATGCTGCTCCCTTTTTTCAGAGGTGCCCTGCCTAGCAAGGAGGTAGCCTAGTCACAGTCTGCCAGCAGAGGCATTGCCGAGCTGCCGTGGGCTCTGCCCAGCTGCTGTGCGAACCTCCTTGAGGTTTTGTTTATAGAGGTATAGATAGAACTACCTCAGTAGTGATGGTCTGCCTCAGTAATGGCAGACTGTCTCCGTAATGGTGGACTGTCTTGGTAATGGCGGATTGCCTTGGTAATGGCAAACTGCCTCAATAATGGCATACTGCCTTGGTAGTGGTGGACTGTCTTGGTAATGGCAGATGCCCTTCCCCCCCACAGAGCTGGAACATCCCAGGTCCAGCTGTGCTTGCTGTGAAACCCTCAATCCAGAGCATTTCAGATTGCTGGTCTTTGTGGGGGTGGGACCCGCCAAGCCAGATCTCCTAGCTCTCTGTTTCAGCACCCCTTTTTTCAGTTGAATGGGCCACTCTGTCTCCCAGGCATTCCAGGTACCAGTTGAAACAACCACCCAGATTTGTGTGAGTTTTTGTGCAGAGACCCGCTGCACTAGCTGAAACAGCTGTGCTGGAGACTCATGGTGTTTTCCACCTGGGAATCTCCTGGTCTGTGGGCAGTAAAAACTCGTTTGGAAATGCGGTGATCACTCACCCTCTGCATTCTCGCTGGGAACTGCACTCCAGAGCTATTCCTATTCGGCCATCTTGGATCTTCAATTCTTTTAAATCTTAACACTGTAATATGTCTTCATAAGCTGGTAGGGCAGGTCTCATCTATTTGTGCTCCTATTTCATATTTTACTTACTTTTATGTGAACCTTTAAACTTTCATGTAAATATTATGGTAACATATTTTCCTTTCTCAAAAAAAATTCAACTGGAATTTTTATTGAAACTATCTTGAATTCATACTTCGATTTGGGGAAAGCCAGCATGTTAATAATACAAACATGTCCCATCCAAGATCATGGGTTGTCTCTCCATTGAACTTTCTGTGTCACTCACTAACACTATTTTTTTCAGCTCTCAGCTCCTCCCATTTGACAGACAGCTGCATCTTCTCTCACATTGCCAGCCACATCCCTGAGATACCATGGTGAAGGTGAAGGTCGGAGCCTTGTATCCGGTGCCTGGTCAGCAGGGCTACTTTTAACTCTGGTAAATATTGTCACCATTATGACCCCTTTATTGACCTCAACTACATGGTCTACATGTTTCAGTATTATTTCACCCATGGCAAATTCCATGGCACCATCAAGGCTGAAAATGGAAAGCTTGTCATCAATGGAAAACCCATCACCATCTTCCAGGAGTGAGATCCCTTTAAAATCGAATGGGGTGATGCTGACACTGAGAACATCGTGGAGTCCACCAGTGTCTTCACCACCATGGAGAAGGCTGGGACTCACTTGCAGGGAAGAGCCAAAAAAACATCATCTCTGCCCCTATGCTGATGCCCCCATATTTGTGATGGGCATGAACCATGAGAAGTATGATAACAGCCTCAAGATGGTCCGCAATGCCTCCTGCACCCCCAACTGCCTGGTGTCCCTGGCCAAGGTCATCCGTGACAACTTTGGTATCATGGGAAGACTCATGGCCACAGTCTATGCACCCAGAAGACTGTGGATTACCCCTCTGGGAAACTGTGGTGTGACAGTGGCAGGGCTCTCCAGAACATCATCCCTGCCTCTGTTGGTGCTGCCAAGGCTGTGTGCAAGGTCACCCCTGAGCTGAACAGGAAGCTCACTGGCATGGCTGCTGTGTCCCCACTGCCAACGTGTCAGTCATGAACCTGACCTGCCGTCTGGAAAACCTGCCAAATATGATGACATCAAGAAGGTGGTGAAGCAGGCATCAGAGAGGTCCTTCAAGGGCATCCTGGGCTACATCGAGCACCAGATTGTCTTCACCAACTTCAACAGTGACACCCGCTCTTCCACCTTCAATGCTGGGGGCGGCATTGCCCTCAACAACCACTTTGTCAAGCTCATTTCCTGGTATGATAATGAATTTGGCTACAGCAACAGGCTGGTGGACCTCGTGGCCTACAAGGGCTCCAAGGAGTAAGACCCCCGGACCACCAGCCCCAGCGAAAGCACGAGAGGAAGAGAGATGCCTTCACTGCTGGAAAGTCCCTGCCACACTCAGTCCCCCTGCCACACTGAGAATCTCCCCTCCTCACAGTTTCCATGCAGACTCCCTGAAGAGGGAGGGGCCTAGGGAGCCCCACCTTGTCTTGTACCATCAATAAAGTCCTGTGTGCTCAGCTAAAAAAATAAATAAATAAAATTCTTTTCTACAAAGTTTCTATGAATTAATGAGCAATTCTTAAAAACTCTAGTTTTGACTGATATTTGGAATAATATTTTATTTTATTTCCTAGTCTATATTATCAGTGTAAAAGATATTCAGATTTCTTAAGTTGGTTTTTTTGTTTGTTTGTTTTTGTTTTTGAGAATGAGTTTCGCTCTTGTTACCCAGGCTGGAGTGCAATGGCGCGATCTCAGCTCACCACAACCTCCGCCTCCTGGGTTCAGGCAATTCTCCTGCCTCAGCCTCTTGAGTAGCTGGGATTACGGGCACGTGCCACCATACAATTTTTTGTATTTTTAGTAGAGACGGGGTTTCACCAGGTTGACCAAGATGGTCTCGATCTCTTGACCTCGTGATCCACCCTCTTCGGCCTCCCAAAGTGCTGGGATTACAGGCGTGAGCCACCGCACCCGGCCCTAAGTTGTTCTTATCTACAAATTTTGTTAAATTCTCTTACTATTTCTAATAGTTGGAAGTTTTTCTGGATGGATGATTATATTATCTGCGAATAATAACAGTTTTATCTCCTTTCAGGTCTTATATCTCTGGCTTATTCTTTTTCCTTATAGGATTGGTCACGAGCTTACATAAAAAATTAGTAGGAGTGATGATAGGCATCTTTACATCATTTACAATTTCAGAGAAAATATTAAAATGCCCCTAATCTGTATAATGTTTAATATAACTTTTAGAGTAGACAACTTTAACAAGATGAAGAAATTCCTTTATATTTCCACTTAACAAGTTTTTTATACATATGTGTTGAATTGATCAAGAACTTTTTCTACATCAATTCAGATAATCCTGCATTTTATACTTTACTCTTCGTTGACGTAATAAATTCTGCTGATATATTTATAATTGTGTATCATCTTGCATTCATAAGTCTTATTTAATTACTGTGTCTTTATCATACACAATGTTGGATTTTCTTAGCTATATCTTATTTAAGTATTTACATTTATGTTCGAAATGAACCGTGCCTATAAATGTTGGGGTGGATTGGCCTAATCTAATTATAGAATGAAAATTGGGACCGGGTGTGGTGGCTCATGCCTGTAATCTTAGTACTTTTGGAGCCAGAAGCAGGTGAATTGCTTGAGTCCAGGAGTTTGAGACCAGCCTGGGTAACACAGTGAAACCCTGCCTCTACAAAAAATAAAAAAATTAGCCAGGCATGGTGGTGTGTGCCTGTTGTCCCAGCTACTCAGGAGGCTGAGAGATCGGAGGATCACTTGAGCTTGGAAGGTAGAGGCTGCAGTGACCTCTGATTGTACCACTGCACTCCAGATCAGGTGACAGAGTGAGATCCTGTCTCATAAAAGAGTTCAGTTTTTGGTCTTTTTTAAATATTTGGAGGGAAATAACTTATATAAAACAGGAATTATTTCTTAAAAGTTTAGTAGAACTTATTGATAAAAGCCATCTGCACTTTAGAGCCTTAGTGAGGAGAAAGATACTTTTCGTGTTATATTTATATGTATGTACTGGGTGTCAATTAAAAACATGGTTAAAACCATTTGAAAGACCCTGGTTAAGGGAGTGAATAAAGCCCTTAGTTTTGGCATATCTTGTTTTTAGGGTGCGACTTCTCTTCCACTGCTCACTTCCCACCCTCTTCTTCATGTTTCCTGAGGGAATCACACTGCCTGGCACTTAGTAGATGCTTTTTGGTTGAACTGATCAAATGTGGGTACCTAGTATCATTCACCTCCTTCCTGGCCCAGAAGCCTAAGGGAGACCTACCTGCTTCCTCTCACTCTAAATAGGCACCAATTATTCTACCCAGTACAAATCGTCCTTAAGCACCTTAAACTT
Source organism: Callithrix jacchus (assembly GCF_049354715.1). Taxonomy (NCBI): domain Eukaryota; kingdom Metazoa; phylum Chordata; class Mammalia; order Primates; family Cebidae; genus Callithrix; species Callithrix jacchus. The sequence goes on from NC_133505.1 coordinate 172,677,098, forward strand.
CAAGTATTAGAAATAAACTATGGTAACGAAATTAGTGAGTCCACCGTGGCCACGGCCTATGGGAAATTTTTCAGCCAATTCTGTCTATCCCACCTTGGCCAGGGGATGGAACTTTGGGCCCCCACGTCTCACAAGCTGCCCAAGTGCCAGCTTCTGCCCAAGGGTCTTACTTCTAAGTGTTCCATCTATGGAGGGCAAGGACTCACAGGTGATGTAGGGTTGGGCCACCCACACCAAGGCCACTGAACCACTCTCTGGTTGTTGGGAACAGAAATCCTGTAGTCAAGAACACAGCTCCCTCTTTCTCTCGGCGGCTCATTTCTCAGCCCTGTGTCTGTTTGTTGTTGCTGCTGGCTTGTTTTCGTAGTTTGGGTTCCCCCCACCAACATATCAGAATGACTTAATCTTTTTTTTTTTTTTTTCTGTTGAAAATTTTTCTGAGCTTTCATTTATCTGAATGTTTTTTTTTTTTTTTTTTTTTTTTTAGGGAAAAAGAGAAAAAGAAGGGGAAAAAAAGAAAAAGAGGGAAAAAGGAATATTACTTCATTCCTAAAATGGGTTTCAATAATGGCCGATCAATATTTTGAGTGTTTAAAGTGGTTAATGCATATTTTATGTGTTTAAAATGGAGACCTCTATTGTGTTTATTTGTTCTGGCTCTGAGTTCAAATCCTGGATATCGTTATCAATTTGTTGTCTCCTTGAATCTAAATCTCACTATGTGTCTTATGTATCTGGGTGTTAAGATCTCTTATTGTTACATTAATCCTTTTACCCTTGTATCCTTATAGCTTTGAAATCTATTTTGTCAAATGTGAAAATTGCAACTCCTGCTTTTTATTTATTTATTTTTGCTCTCCATTTGGTTGGTACTTTTTTTTTTCCAACCCTTTATTTTGAGTCTATGTATATCTTTGGATATACCGTTGGATTTTGTCTGTATCTTTTGATTGGGAGATTTGGTTGATTTAACTTTAGGGTTGCTGCCATTTGATATTAACTGGCTATTTTGTCCTTTCGTTGATAAAAATTCTTCTTTATGTTAATGCTCTTTACTTTTTGGTATATTTTTAGAAAGGATCATACTGGTTATTCCTTTCTGTGTATATTGCTTCTTTTAGAAGTTCTTGTAAAGCAGGCCTGGTGGTAATAAAATCTCTGAGTACTTGCTTGTTCCTAAAAGATTTTATTTTTCCTTTAAATGTAAAGCTTAAATTGGCAGGATATGAAATTCTGGGCTGAAAGTTCTGTTGATTAAGTATATTGAATATTGGCCCCCACTCTCTTCTAGCTTGTAGGGTTTCCGTTGAGAGATCTGCTGTAAGCCTAATAGGCTTACCTTTATGGGTAACTTGATCTTTCTCTCTGGCTGCCCTTAATATTTTCTCCTTCGTTTCGATCTTGGTGAATCTAACGATTATGTGCCTTGGGGTTGGTCTTCTTGAGGAATATCTTTGTGGTGTTCTCTGTATTGCCTGGGGTTGAATAGTGTCCTGCTTTGCTAAATTAGGAAAATTTTCCTGGATAATGTCCTGGAGAGTATTTTCCAGCTTGACTTCATTCTCTCCGTCACATTCAGGTACACCAATCAAGCGTATATTAGGTCTTTTCACATAGTCCCATATTCCTTGGAGACTTTGCTCATTCCTTTTTATCCTTTTTTCTCTATTCTTGTCTTGTCGTTTTGTTTCATTAAGTTGGTCTTCGACCTCTAATACCCTTTCTTCTGCTTGATCCATTCGGCTGTTTAAGCTTGTACATATTTCACTCAGTTCTCGTGTTGTATTTTTCAACTCCATAAGTTCATTTGTATTCCTCTCTATATTGTCTGTTCTTTTCAATATTTCATCGAACCTTTTTTCCAAGTTCTTAGTTTCTTTACATTGGGTTAGAACAAGTTCCTTTAACTCCCAGAAGTTTCTTATCATCCACCTTTTAAAGCCTACTTCAGATAATGGAACACAGTCCTTTTCCATCAGGGCTTGTTCCGTTACTGATGAGTCCTTTTCCATCAGGGCTTGTTCGGTTGCTGATGAGTCCTTTTCCATCAGGGCTTGTTCGGTTGCTGATGAGTCCTTTTCCATCAGGGCTTGTTCCGTTGCTGATGGGTTCTGATTTTGAGTATACTCGGCCTTCTTAGGCTGTTTTTTTCCCTTCATTATAGATGAACCGCCTTTCTAATTAGTTTTCTGAGTTGACGTCCGACTTACTGATTCCCAGTGCTGGGATCCGAGCCACCCACTGTGGCAGCCTAAATAGCAGTGGTAAGACTGATGGTGCTCTTCTGCCCGGGAATCTCTGGTCTGGCTTCCCTCTTGAGTCCGCAACAAGCAGCTCTGACTTCCCGGAGCTCCAAACTCTGGTCAGTAGGGGAAGCGGTCCTGTTGGCTCTGCATGAAGAGCTGCTGCGCCGAGACGCCGGCAAAACCGCTGTGGCGGCCACAAGAGTCGCGCTGGCGACCCGTGGGGCTCCTCCACTGGGAATCGGCTAATCGGTGAGTGACGAAAATTCGTCTAAAGATGTGGCGTCGTCTCGTTCTCTGAGCTTTCACTGGGAGCTACAATCCTGAGCTGTTAGTGGTCGGCCATCTTGAATCGATCTCCCAGAATGACTTAATCTTTGAGGCAAAAATCAGCTCAGCAGCCAGTTCTGAGTCTTTGCGACTCACATTTGGGTTAAAGAGCCTTTGGAACTTCGGTTTCAGTTTGATGTCAGCTAGAGGTTCTTATCAGGTACCAACAAAAGATAAAAGAGGAAGAAGACTATAGAAACAGAGAAGCTAATACTCAAGAGATGTAGCCCTGCCACACATCCACACTCACGTGTACCCACATACTCTGGGGTTATCCTCCTGCTAAGTGAATGGACAACGAAATGCTCTGCCTTTGGGATAGCCTTACTGTCTGTGAAATAACCCTTCTCTGCCTATGGGGTAGCCCTGCTCTGTCTATGGGATAGCCCTGCTCTGTCTGTGAAATAACACTTCTCTGCCTATGGGGTAGCCCTGCTCTGTCTGTGAAATAACACTTCTCTGCCTATGGGGTAGCCCTGCTCTGTCTGTGAAATAACACTTCTCTGCCTATGGGGTAGCCCTGCTCTTCCTATGGGGCAGCACTGCTCTGTCTATGGGATAGCCCTGCTCTGTCTGTGAAATAACACTTCTCTGCCTATGGGGTAGCCCTGCTCTGCCTATGGGATAGCCCCACTCTGTCTGTGAAATAACCCTTCTCTGCCTATGGGGTAGCCCTGCTCTGTCTGTGAAATAACACTTCTCTGCCTATGGGGTAGCCCTGCTCTGCCTATGGGATAGCCCCACTCTGTCTGTGAAATAACCCTTCTCTGCCTATGGGGTAGCCCTGCTCTGTCTGTGAAATAACACTTCTCTTCCTATGGGGTAGCCCTGCTCTGTGGAACAGCCATTTTGCTGTACACCGTTGCTGTGATAAACTTTCTTTTACTGTCATCTTGCTCTTAAATTCTTTTCTGAGTGAAGCCAAGCACTGTCTCAGGCTAAGCCCCAGCTTCGGCATCCACCTGTCTTGCATCAGTGCTATTGGGCTTGCCACTTGTACCCATGGACGTGTAGCAGGACTCCCCTGAGACCACAAAATGCAATGTCTATCTGCTTTGGAGTCTGACAGCTAATGAATACATGTAGGGCAGAATTGAGTCTTAGCTTTTTAAGTTATAACAGTGTGCTTGGTGGCAGGTTGTAGAGGAAACTCATCTCTAGCTACTGGTGATTGACAGTGTCACTAACAGAACCTGAAGCTGTTTGCTAACCCATGCTTCCTACCACCCAATCCGGAACCCTCGCAAAACCAACCAAACCAAGGATTGGTGCTGGGAATCAAAGGCAGACCTCTACACAGGGGTCTAGGGCCGAATTACCCAAAGTGGCACCCACTGAAATCTTTCCCTGGGAATATAAGTAGGAGATGTACAACGGAGTGGCCAGGAGCAGACGTAATGCAGGGAGAGGGTACGTAGCAGAGCTCATGAGGTAGAGCAAAGAGAAAGTGTTAGGGGGGAGCAGGAGGCACAGGAGCAGAAACACGTCAAGGCACACTTTTGACAAAGCCAGTGGAGGAAGAAACCTGGGCCCTAGAGCCGCTGGGAAATAAGGCTACCACCAGACAACAGGGATCCCACTGAATCCCAAGGGCGTCTCAGGGCTGTGGTGTGAGCAGCCAGCGGAATAGAATGTCTGAGGTCCAGACGGTATGGTCATGGTGGCTGCCCCACTGCCTGACTTCTGCCCATAGGTCAAAAACATTAAGAAATTCTGGTGAAGACATGTTTCAAACCTACAAACACTGACATGCATTGTGAAGACAAGAAAGATACCAATTGGTTTGTTAGCTAATGCCATAATTTTAGCAGACCTCCCGTACTTATTAAATAGGAAAGCATTCTTTCCTGGAAGCTGTTACTGTGTTAAGCAGAACCCAACACGGTCTAATTAGAGCTCTTATCAGGATCTTCATATAGATGTTGTAGGAAATAAGAGTCAAATGGCAGAAAGTTTTAAATATCAAAGTTTTGGGGACAGGAGAGATTGGAGAACATCAAGATGAATTAATTCAATGGTTGCACAAACATGTGGCTGCCCCTATATGAAGGGCATTCTAGGTGATAAAAGCAGTGCACCATGGTGTCTTTTCTCAGACAGCTCGAAATGCAGTAGAGCTGAGAGTCTTCTACAAAATTTCCGTGATGAAAGGCAGTGTGGGTATAACAGAGGCATGAACGAAACATTTAAATGTAGATAATGTCATGTGAATATGCTTATATAACTCTGTCTTTACTCAGAAACGAGTCCTTTTCTAAGCTCCTTGTAATTCACCTTTCTGTCTTGCTTTAATAAGAATTGCTGCTATTGAAACTTTTGATTGACCAAGATTTCAAAGGGGTCGTTCACTTTTCCTTTGTCCCTATCATCCAGTAGATGTTTATTATGAACAATGAACAGGCTAAAGAAGGTTCAAACTAAAGTTTTGTTATTAACGTGAGAAACAACATTGATAAGGATGGTTTTCAGCATAAATACGTATCTTACTACTATGTATTAGGTAACTGACATACTCATGAAAAGTGCCTAATAAGGTCTGGCTCTGTGCCCCACCCACATATCATCTTGAATTGTAATGCCCACGTGTTGGGGGAGGAACCCTGTGGGAGGTGATCAGATAGATCAGGGGGTGGTTCCCCCATGCTGACCTCATGATAGTGACTGAGTTCTCACACATCTGATGGTTTTATAAGGGGCTTTTCTCCCCTTTGCTCTACACAGTTTTCTCTCCTGCCACCATGGAAACAAGGACATGTTTGCTTCCCCTTCCACCATGATTTTAAGCTTCCTGAAACCTCCCCAGCCATGCACAACTGTGAGTCCACTAAACCTCTTTCCTTTATAAATTACCCAGTCTTGGGCAGTTCTTTATACAGCATGATAACAGAGTAATACAGGGTCTTCCCTGGGATGAAGCCAGCAAAGAGGAAAATCAGACACAAATGACAGAACCAGAGAGTCTTTCTTATTTGAACAGTTGCTTCTGATGTCCAGTCATGCTACAAAAGCTAATAAACTTAGATTGATCTGTGCTCATTTTTATTGCGCAATCCTTGTACTGCAATATCCTCAGGACTATTCCCGTTATCAAGCAAACTACTGGAAAGCTTTTCATCATGCCTAGTACTCTCTAGAATAGTACAGAGGGCCTAATAATTTTCCTTACATTTTGGAAGCTATTTGCATAAAACTATCTAGTATTGATGCATTTTTAAAATTTCTCCTATGATTGATTATAAGTACAAAGACCAGGCAAGATTTTTTCTGAAGTGGAGCACTTTTGAGGGTAAAAATGAATGCTAACCAGGTAGATGCAAAGAAAACAGATATAAAACAATATGCTCCTAGACAAACCAAGGGATATTGGGGGTTTTGGAAAGAAAGGGGTTAGCTGCTGCTCTGTAATCTATTCTCTCTCTCAGAGACCCACGAAAGACAAAAAAAATTTTGAAGAAATCATCTGGTCAAATTTAGTAAATGTATGAATCAGATTTCTTCATGATATTTACTGGAGGAAAGAAAATGGAGCGTCTTCAACTATAAAATGCTATTAGCAGGCTGTCTCTGGTCTACCTAGGTTGCATACAATAAGCAAGCACAGGATTTATAGATTTATATTGCAGCAGGGCCCCTGAAAAATGTCAATGGGAAATTCTTGCTTCAACAGGGTCTTGTGATTACCTGTGCCTTTTGAATCACTAGTAAAACTTCACAAGGGTGCAATTTATGATTTTTTTTTTTTTTTTTTGAGACGGAGTTTCGCTCTTGTTACCCAGGCTGGAGGGCAATGGCGCGATCTCGGCTCACCACAACCTCCGCCTCCTAGGTTCAGGCAGTTCTCCTGCCTCAGCCTCCCGAGTAGCTGGGATTACAGGCATGTGCCACCGTGCCCAGCTAATTTTTTGTATCTTTAGTAGAGACGGGGTTTCACCATGTTGACCTGGATGGTCTCGATCTTTTGACCTCGTGATACACCCGCCTCGGCCTCCCAAAGTGTTGGGATTACAGGCTTGAGCCACCGCGCTCGGCCCCGCAATTTATGATTTTTTATAGCTCTGATTTGATAATTTGACCTAATTTTCTAATTTTTTAATTAGGGAATTGTGCAGAATATATGCTTTTTTTTTTTCAGTCTCTTCTCTCCCTTTGCTTAGATAGCCGTCCTTAATCCTAAGATAATGTGTTTGAGTCTTTCATTTCCTTGATTGCCTTTGTCTTTAGAATTCTGCCTGCCACAATTGCATACGTAATGCCACAGATGTAGTGCCATTTTCACCCATCAATACTTCAGTGTGCATTTTCTGAAAGCAAGTATATTATCTTATGTAACCACAGGGCAATGATTACAATCAAGAATTAACCTTGAGAGATACTGGAATCTAATTGACAAACCTCTTCCAAATGTGGCCAGGTGTTCCCACTAACTCTGTACAGAGAAACTGACAACAGGCAGGCTTCCGGTCCAGACTGAGCCCGGGATCTCACGCTGTGCTTGGCTGTCTCGTCTTTGCAGCCTCCTTTAACTGGAAACTCCGCCTTGGTGTTTCTTTGCCTTTCACAATCTTGATTATTTAAAGAGTGTATGGCCTACACAGCTCTTCCAAAGACACTTCTTAAACAATGTGCTGGACTCAAAGGAGAATTTACTTGGGATCCGTTTCATTAGAACCATTCGCTCTTATTGAAAGACAGAGAATGCCCTACAAACGACAGGCGTAAACAAAAAAGATAAAAGCAAAATATTAAAATTATACAGTTAAAAAATATATTCAGGGTTTTTATTTTTGTTTTCTTTGTTTACTGTTAAACATTAAGATCAAAGTAACTTCCTGAAATATCAACATAAAAATACGAGTAACCATGTCACTATGAAGAAAAAAGTGACACACTAAGAACCAGTTTGTCTTCTCAGCTCATTTTTATTTGATGTGAATCAAAACATACGGTTGACAACTTAGAAGATAAAGGAAAATGTTATATCTGAACACGTACACACCAGTTACTTGATGTTTAATAGAGTAATGGGATAGGTGTTGGGGGACAATCAAAGACTAGGAAAAAAGAGTCAGAAGATGAAGCAACCAACGGATGGTGTCCCAGCAGTGGATGTACCACTCTCCAGGCACACCCAGTTCTGAAAAAAAACAGCACGTTTTCCATTTGCATGTGTTGTGGTGCTTTGGGCTTTTACCAGACACCTTTGACTAGCGTGGAGTATAGTAATCTTATCTGCTTTCTCTGTTTCCACATGTGTCTCCTGGATTGGATGGTTTGATCCTACTGGAATTTGACCTAACTTCATTGATACTTCTTCAGACTGTCATTGGTTTCTTATGTGGCTCATTCTTTTCATAGTCAATCCCAGCATAAAACCGTCTTGCCCACCACCTTCAAGTCAACAGGATCGTGGTTTTCCATCCTGCCTCCCTCTTTGGCTTAGTGCCCACACCCCACATCGCAGGCATCTCCCAAGGAGCTCCTTCACTGTGAGACTCTCGACGCGCAGCAGCCCACAGGGTATCCACACCAGGGATGGCTCTTGCGCGCTTTCCAATGTGTTTGTGTATTTATTGCACTTTTCTTTCTAGTGTATGGGATGCTAAAAATCTCTGTTTCTTGAAGGCTGAAATCTTTCCATGCAGGGAGTCACTTTAGGGGTATATGTGTGTGCCTACATCATCATCCTTATTGGTTACATTATTTACACCCTAAATCAGTGAGTTTATCTCTGTCTCCCAGAGCGTGGGAGGAGCGCCAAATGCACCAGCACGCTACAGTTTGCTTCCGCTTTGCTCCATCTTCGTGAGGGAGCCCTTTCAATGCACATCCAACTTCTTCTCCATTCGGGAAGCTCTTCTTACGACTCCCTCAAATTCCTGTGATTTTGTTTTCTTTGCCAAGTTGGTTTTCCTCTCTCTGTGCCCACATCTTTCTTTCCACTTGCTCTGGATTCCCGCGGGCTTTCCAAGGGCGCCCTCTGCAGCCCGGACTCGCCGTCCCGCGGTGTCAGCCTCCTCCCTGCTCTAGCGCGCACTGCAAGTCTGTGATGCTGCTTTCAGCTGCTGTAACCCTTCCTCGGGAGCTCATCGCAGACTGTAAAATCTGGCATTATATTTTTACTCCATTGTCTCTTTAAGTTTGTTCTTTCCAAAAACTTTCTTGATCTTGACTCAAATGGCGTTTGTCTACAACACAAAACTTTAAAAATATTTTTGAAATATTTCTGTAGAATCTGGGAGTATGTCATTTGTAGATTTGTCTATACTTTATCTTTCACACACACACACACACACACACACACACACACCCCTGAATGCTGTTGCCTGTGAAATCACCTTTTCTGTGCATACCCAGCAGTCAGGTGGCTGTGCAGAGCCAATGCCTGGCTTCTTCCCACATCACCTGGTGCAGCCCTGCTGCTCCCACTCATGCAGTCCTGGGATGCGGCACCAGGGGCACCTCGAGAACACATGCCCCAAGAGGGGTTGTCAGGAGCAGAAATGGTGACAGAACTAGCATCTTTATTCCTTTTCAACTGGCCTCTTTCTTGCAGTAAGGCTTCTTAATCAGCTTCCATCTACTTAACAATTATCAAAGATTTCTCGCTGACCCTAAGCAGAGGTCATCTGCCATCTGTCACCTGGGCAGGGTGCCCTCACGCTTGTCACATGGTTTGTAAGAGTCTCTTGCATGCCTTTCTGGGACCCCCATCAAGGGATGTGAGCACACATTCATTCAATACTCACCTCTTTCCTGCTGCTTTCCGTCCTCCATTCAGGATTGATGCTTTTGGCTAACCAGGGACAGGTGGAGGAGCATATTCTCCCAGGTGCTCAGCTGATGCCCCTGGAGACCATCGGGTTCCAGAGGCAGGGGACAGCCCCCCGAGGAGATTTCCAGTCACGAGTCCTACTGCATCTGAGGTGCCAGGAGGCCTCTGCTGCCCTCCAGCAGAAACGCTGTGATGTCATGATGAGTTATTATCACGGAAGGCATAGTCAGATGTCTGGATATAGTTTTTAAATTCTATTTTATTTCTGAAGAAAGAAAAACAAAGCCATCAATGACAGGGTTCATAAACAAGTCCCCAGAAAGGAATCTGACCAAGAGTTTCCCAAATTGTTACTTTAAATTTTCATCTTTATCCATATCTTTTTCTAGAAATTGAGAACTCTCTGCTGTTAGCCTGGTGACATGTTCAACCCCCGAACAAGTGTGGATTCCTTTCATTCAGGAGCTACGTCATTTAGCAAACCGACACATAACATGAACAAAACTGCTGTCTGGGGCTAAAAGGTGTACCCCTTGGGTCCTGAAACTGCTCTGGACATGGGTCTAAGTGACCCAGAAATCACGGCCTGAGTGCTGGGGGTCACTGTCGTCAAGATGCCTGAAGACTTGTGGAGGGCCTCAGTCTCTTCTTGCACATTCCTTTGTTAAGCAAGAATCATTGGTATCAGTGCCAAGGCTGAGCAAATGTCTACTCAACTTTGAATTAAAAATGAACTCAGAAGCCGGGCGTGGTGGCTCAAGCCTGTAATCCCAGCACTTTGGGAGGCTGAGGCGGGTGGATCACCTGAGGTCAGGAGTTCGAGATCAGCCTGGCCAACAAGGTGAAACCCCGTCTCTACTAAAAATACAAAAATTAATGATGAGTTCATATGCTTTGTAGGGACATGGATGAACCTGGAAACCATCATTCTCAGCAAACTGACACAAGAACAGAAAATCAAACACCGCATGTTCTCACTCATAGGTGGGTGTTGAACGATGAGAACACATGGACACAGGGAGGGGAGCATCACACACTGGGGTCCGTTGGGGGGAAATAGTGGAGGGACAGCGGGGGGTGGGGAGTTGGGGAGAGATAGCATGGGGAGAAATGCCAGATATAGGTGAAGGGGAGGGAGGCAGCAAATCACACTGCCACGTGTGTACCTATGCAACTATCTTGCATGTTCTTCACATGTACCCAAAACCTAAAATACAATAAAAAAAAGAAAGAACAAATGAAAAAAAAAATTAACCGGGAATGGTGGCAGGTGCCTGTAGTCCCAGCTACTCTGGAGGCTGAGACGGGAGAATCTCTTGAACCAGGGAGTGGAGGTTGCAGTGAGCCAAAAACATACCACTGCTCTCCAGCAAGGGAGAGGTCTGGCAGGCCACTCTGTCCAGTCTCAAATAACGGGGATCAAGCTCAGGCTATCCTCATGTCCCCAAATCCTTTCCTGGTTCTCTTTCTGCCATGTCATAAAAAATAGAACTCTTCTGTAATTTTTCCACATTTTTCACTATAAAATAGTGGCTATCTACATGCCTGCTTCATTCAGTTTTCTAGAAGTGCCTGATATCTACAAAATTTTTAGGATTTTGACACAAACTAAAAATTTCAACAATGCCATTATTTTAAAAATAAGTCATTTCTTTGTTTTTTCCTCTTTACCTAGAAAGTGATCTCAGATATGCATTCTTTTTTTTTTTTTTGAGACGGAGTTTCGCTCTTGTTACCCAGGCTGGAGTGCAATGGCGCGATCTCGGCTCACCGCAATCTCCGCCTCCTGGGTTCAGGCAATTCTCCTGCCTCAGCTTCCTGAGTAGCTGGGATTACAGGCACGCGCCACCATGCCCAGCTAATTTTTTGTTTTTAGTAGAGACGGGGTTTCACCATGTTGACCAGGATGGTCTCGATCTCTTGACCTCGTGATCCACCTGCCTCGGCCTCCCAAAGTGCTGGGATTACAGGCTTGAGCCACCGCGCCCAGCCCAGATATGCATTCTTAAGCAATTTCTAAATGCATCTATGTAGTACTATGAAGTACTGTCAATCTGAGGATATTTATTAAAGTTATAAATGCATACGTTTGTAAAAGCTAAACATCTCAATCACCAAGCACTTTTTCTTGCAAATTTTTCTACGCAAAACATCTGGAGCTGAAATAACCAGAATCATATGTGCTTCCAAGTTTTGTAAACCTCTCCAATTTCCTGGATTTCTTCTCCTCTAATATTTGAAAACCAGCATTTTATGAGAACACAAGAAAATGCTGAATGTGGCAGGCATGCAAATGGTCTCAGCTTACAGATTTTAACCTGAGTATATTTCAGTACCGTATGGAAATAACTAGCTTAACAAATGTTACACAGTCTACAACCTCAGCATCTGCACCTGTAAAACCCCTGGGACACTCCTGGCTATTGAGTAATTTATTGCACCAAAAGCATCCACACAGCCAAGAGCAATTTATTGAACCAGAAATCCAGAGGCTGTTTATTAACATTTATTATGAATTCCTACTACGACAGACACATTTTAAAGGCTTTTTTGGTCATTTGGCTCACAATTTCAGTGGTATGCAGAAAATAACATACAACCACAGTTGGATTTTGGTTAGGTGGAAGGCCTGACTTTTTGTGTGTCAATATAGATACGGACGGAGTATGGAATTTCTCTGGGATAGTCTAGATGGAGCTGCTACAAGATGTGGCGGAATGACAGACGAGAAGCCAACAGCTGCCATTAGTAGTGGAAAAAGAACACTCACACCTCTCAGTTATGTGAGAAATACATCACGTGTAAACTATATTCAGCAAAAGCTGTGATCACTCAATGGGTCAGCCTACGGTTATGGAATGCCTAGGGTGTTGCTTTTCTGACCAGAAGCCTCTGTGGCTGGTGGCACCTTTGCCTGAGTTTTGCCAAGACCCACTGGGCTCGTCCCACCCACTTGGCCCGACAGGCTGTTCTCAGCTCACACTGCCCCTACCAAGAGAGCTGGCTCTCAGTGCTCCGTGAGCTGGACCCACGAGCAGCTGCAGCTGTGCCTCAGTGGGTGGGGTTCCTGCATGATTTGTGAAGCCAGAGGCTCAGGTCTGCAGCCAGCATGTGAACAGCTGCAGCTGTACCCAGGGAGTTCCTGCTCCACCAAGTTGGAAGGGGTGGGGCTCCCACTCGTCTCTGGCTCCTGCTGGCTCCACAGAGTGTGCAGCCCTGGCTGTGCCTCTCTGCTACAGCCAGCGTGATGGTAGCCACTGCTCAAGACAGACGGGCTGCTGCTGCTGTCACTGCACTATTTGTTATGCAATGATTATGAGTCAAGCATTTGGGCTGAGAGGTGAAGAACGAAAACAGGGACTGTGGGAGAAGGACGTGTCTGCCTTCCTTAGCGTTACAAAAGCTTCATGAAGGTTATCCATCATCTTTGAACCGAGACTTGACAAGCAGTTAAACATTTCTAGGTAGCCAAGCAAGAGGAGAACATCTCTGGCACAAAGTGACTTTTAAAGAACACCCTCGGCAAGCTGAAGACATGAAACATTTACTAGGCAATGAACATGTACAATAAATCATTTACCGTGTCTAAGAAATTGCACAAGAAATTATAAGAACAAAATGACAAAGACAGGATATGCATATCATTGGAAATGACAGGAATTTAAGGGTGTCAGACAACAGGAGAGAAAACATAAGATAGAGTGGGAGTGCAGTTAGTGCTCAAAATATGTATCACCCGTTCCCGAACACTTGGAAACTAGGCACTGAACTTGCAACCAGCCAATGAAAAGAGGAAAAACGATCCATTGCCCAATCGGCAATGCAAACAAACAAACAAAAAACATGTTTTTTAAAAAACCAGTTGTTCCAGAGAAGCACAGATGAATTTAACTGAGCCCTGACATACATTTCCCCAGAACGCAGAGATGGTTCTCATGGCATAATACACCATGTACTTCACAGCTTATGTATTGTAAGAAAAGCTTGCATGGAAAATGGTGCCCTTTACTGTCCATTTAAGGCGCAATAATGAAACCACGTTTCAGTAAATGAAATTCTATTTGGGGTCCAATTAATGTGACATTTCTCTTTCCCAGGAAGGCATTTCTCTTTCCCAGGAAGGAGTTCTGAGGCAGTATCTAAAGACAGATTCAAAGGTTTCCTCGGAAAGCAATTCTGGATTGGTTACAACACAGGGAAGGGCCAAGGCAATTTTGGCTTAGTAAACTAGACAATCTCACAAAACCCAGTTTGGGTTCCAAGACCAGCTAGAATGAAAATTGGGTTCGGGGTTGTTGCACCGGTTGCTTCCTACCAAAACAACAGTGAGCAGGGCGAAGGATGCTTGATGAGCGGAGAATACACAGTGTGGACCAGCGCACGCCTAAGCCCTCTTTAGCTGCTCACTAAGAAGCAACTGAAGTCTGACATCGTGTGAGAGGAATGGCTACCCTGCTGGAGAGACAGCGTGGAAAAAGAAAAATGTTTGGCCAGCCATCAGCAATTACAGCCGTTCAAGCAGCAGCGAATACGTGAGTGATCTTGCAGCCACGAGTAACAGCAGGTGAGGTGAACGGAACCGTCCGGCTGAGCCCCATTCACACCACAGAGCAGTACGCAGCCAACCTATTGCTTTCCGCACTGAGTTATGGGCTAGCTTGCCAAATAGCATTACGTTACTAAAACTAGCCCACACTTGGAAAAAGGTTAAAACTCATGCATTCAAACACCTCCTAAGACCCCCACTACTCCAAAGTCCATAAAAAGCAATAAAACGTCTCACATGGAGCATCTTTTTTTTCTGCTTGAATAAATAAATCAAAGGATTATATAGACCGTTCCCTCTCAGTTGGTTAAACGCTAAAGAACATCATGGCTATTTACGGTTAACAGGATCAAAAAGGGCTTCCAGCAACCGGACAAAACCTCCTCACAAAAGATATACTTCCGCCAAAAATGAGAGTCTTGACTTTTACAAAGCTGCTCCTAATTCCTTTTCCTGGGTTTTGTGTAGCACTCGGGAGTAAATCAAAAGCTAGAAGTGTGGGTGGAAGAGAGTATGGGAAGAGAAGTTCCATCCAGGGGTAAAAAGTGTCACAAAGAAGGCCTAGAGGTACCTGGAGCTGCCCCTGCTCCGGGACAATGTGTCCTTGTGGAGGACAGGGTAACAACGCTGCAGGCATGGCCAGGACTCTGGCAGAGAACGACACCTCTGTACCTGTTTCTAGGGCCACTGTAATAAAGTAACACAACCTGAATGGCTTGAACAAGAGAAATGCGTTGTCTCACTGCTCTAGAGGCCAGAAGTTCAAAATCAAGGTGTCTGCAGCATCATGCTCTCTCTGAAGGTTCCAGAGGAAGATACTTCCTGCCTCTTCCAGCTTCTGGTGTTTCAGGAAATCCTCGGCCATTCCTGGTGTGTGGCTGCGTCTCTCCGCCCTCTGCCTCCATTGCCAAATGCGCCCTCCCAGTCTGTTTCTGTGTCTTCACCCGGGGTGCTTCTCTGTGTCTGCGTCTCATCTCCCTCTTCTTACGAGGACACCAGTCACTGGATCAGGACCCAGCCTAACCCAATATGACCTCAGCGTGTCTTGACTGCTTATACCTCAAAAACCCTGTTTCAAATAAGGCCTTATTCTAAGGGTCATGGTGAACAGGAATTTTTGAGGGATACTTTTTAAAGCAGTACAGCCTTCAATTGCAGGTGAAGGTGCTTGGACTTTTTCAATGCACCCCCTGCCCCACTGGAGCCAGAGAGAATGCAATGGAGAGCACCATGTCGGGACCTTATATGAATCGAGCGATGACCCTGACCCTCCTTTGATGATCAGAAACATTTAAGGTTTGCTGTCTGACTCTCTTGTGTGTAATTTTCTCCCTAACTAGAAGGTTCCTGAAGGGCTGTGACCTACATTTTTTTTTGTCAATGTATCATACAATAAGTATTTTTTTGACATGAAACATTTCGAGAGGATTGAATGGAAACCAGGTATAGAACAACATGTATTAAATCCCCGCTGTTGAGCACGATTCATACATTAACTCATTAGGCATCATTAGGCTCCTCTCAAAGAGGAGAAAATGGATGAATCTGGAAGCTTCGAGGCTGCCCAGGCCAGGCAGAAATACATGGTTTGAATGTTTAACGTGACTTCAGGGGACCCAGCAAGTGCACAGTGACTGCATTTAGCAAGTAAGACTCCAAAGTGTTGTGGGAGGGATCAATCTGGCCACAGCCTATGAATTTGATCTCTTTTAGAGTATTTGGAGAAAAGCTATTAGACTCTGGATTTCCTTTCCTTTCAAGTTATATCTGGTTTCTAGGCTGTGCCTCTATAAATGCAAGTGGCCCACATGGGAACCTGAACTTAAAAGTTACGAACATAAGACATATACACATTAAAATTCTGTAAGAAAAGACTACTTAGTAGAAATTTATATGATTTTTTTTTCCTCATAATTTTCTGAATTTTTAAATGAACACTTTTACTTCCATAACAGGAAAAAATAAGCACTGATTAATCCCAGTCCTCCTCGTGGTCCTGTCTCCAGCTGTCCAGCAGGTCCTCTCATCTTCCGTGGAGATGAATGCCGACACCCAACAGGCCTTTCCATACTTGCTACTGTGTCTTGGCCCCCCCAGTTAACCTCGTTTTCTTTCCTGAAGACCAGTCAATGATTGCTCAAATTTCTTATCACGGCCTTTACAACCCTGCATGTCTTATAGGTTTTCCCTGCATGTCATGGGTTTTTCCTGCATGTCTTACGGGTTTTCCCTGCGTGTCTTACGGGTTTTCCCTGCGTGTCTTACGGGTTTTCCCTGCGTGTCTTACGGGTTTTCCCTGCGTGTCTTACAGGTTTTTACTTACCTCATCTCTCTAAACTCATCATAATCTACTCTTTCCCCCACTCACTCATATGGCATTTAGTTGGTTTCTAGAATATGCAGCATTGTTTTTTCTGTTTAACGGAAGAGTTCTTCATACATGCTGTTTCCTGTCTGGATTTCTCTCATCTAGACAGTTTGTATGACTGGCCTTTTTCAGGCTCTGTGTCTAAGAAAACATCACACTCTGACGTTAGCTCCATCTCCCACATTCTATAATGACAGCCTTGCGTTTGCTCTAAAGCAATTCTGTCCGTGCTGGGCTCAGACCGTCTTGTTTAACATTGGGCCCAGCACCTAGCACAGCGCTCGACACATGGGAGGTCCTTAACAAATGTTTGAAAAGTAAGTGAAAATTGTCATTTTAATAACAAAACTTCACTGTCTACTTCATAGGGTAGGAAAATCAAACAAAACAATGTTATTGGAAAATACTTCATAATTGTAACACAATTAAAGTAAAATATATTAACGTTTTACCTACTATGCATATGTATTGGTACATTTCAATATATGTGATATCTCATCCACAAAGGCTGTTGATATTTTTTAAAGGAACACATATGTATATTTTTTAAAATCCTCTTTGTCAAGTTAACTTTAAGTGCCAATACCATAAATATGGGAGCATGATTTTATTCATCTAAAATTGTATCTATTTACTTTCTGGCCAGCTGTGTTTTATCAGTTAGGAAGCTTTTGGCTTTAAGTAATGAAAAAAACTACAATCAAAGCAACAAAAATAACAACTTGACTCAAGATGACTTAAAGTATGAAATAGTCATTAAGTATGAAATAGACTTAAAGGGCATTTATAATCTCACATAACAAGAATGGCGGAGGCAGGTGCGCCCCAGGGTTGGTAAACACAGTCCCTCAGAGAGCTTGTCTGAGGCTCAGGGTCTCAGGCGGACACATCTCTACACTCTCCATCGTAGACAAAGATGCTCCTTGACTCGGGCTACTCTGAGCCTGCTTCTGGCTGATGGTATAGATGAAGGTGGCAGCGGAGGATCTGGGGAAAAGTGGGAGTTTTAAGATATATTTTGAAGCTTGAAACCACAAAACTGACTAAAGAATAGGATGAGGGGACAGGAAGTCAGGCTGTCTAGTTTGAGAAACTGGTGTATGGTTGGTGATGGGGGTTTTTTAAATATACAAACATGTCATCTGCAAACAGAGACAATTTGACTTTCTCTCTTCCTATTTGAATACTCTTTATTTCTTTCTCTCGCCTGATTGCCCCGGCCAGAACTTCCAATACTATGTTGAATAGGAGTGGTGAGAAAAGGCATCCTTGTCTTGTGCCAGTTTTCAAGGGGAGTGCTTCCAGCTTTTGCCCTTTCAGTATGATGTTGGTTGTGGGTTTGTTATAGATGGCGCTTATTATTTTGAAGTATGCTCCTTTAATACATAGTTTATTGAGAGTTTTTAACATGAAGTGGTGTTGAATTTTATTGTAAGCCTTTTCTGCATATATTGAGATAATCGTGTTTTTTGTCTTTGGTTCTGTTATGCGATGAATCACATTTCTTGATTTGCGTATGTTGAACATTGCTCTCTTGCACCCCGGGGATAAAGCCTACTTGATCATGGTGGACAAACTTTTTGATGTGCTACTGGGTTTGGTTTACCAGTATTTTGTTGAGGCGTTTTGCATTAATGTTCATCAAAAATGTTGGCCTAAAGTTTTCTTTTTTTGTTGTGTCTCTGCCAAGTTTTGGTATCAGGATAACGCTGGCCTCATAGACTGAGTTAGGGATGAGTCCCTCCTGCTCAGTTTTTTTAGACTAGTTCCTCAAGGAATGGCACCAGCTCTTTTTTGTACATCTGGTAGACTACAGCTGTGACTCTGTCTGGTGCTGTGCTTTTCTTGGTTGGCAGGCTCTCTAGGACCAATTAATTTCCGACCTTCTTATCGGTCTGTTCAGGAATTCAGTTTCTTCCTGGTTCAGTCTTGGGAGGGTGTGTATGTCCAGGAATTTATCTATTTCTTCTTCATCTTTTCATTTTATGACCATAGACGTGTTCATAACATTCTCTGACTGTTACTTGTTCCCTGTGAGGCCAGTGGTAACATACTTCTTGTTGTTTCTGGTGGTTTATTTAAATCTCTCTTTTCTTCTTTATTAACATAGCTAGTGATCTATCTGTTGTATTAACTTATTGTTCTTTTGAGTGGTTTTTTCACATCCCAATCTCCTTCAGTTCAGCTCTGATTTTGGTTATTTCTTGTCTTGAAGGCAGGTGATTTCTTATGGAGGCGAATATTTGCTTACTTAAAGCCCAACTTTTAGGGATCTCATTTCTACATATCTGCTCCAAAGAAATAAAAGACTTATCTTTAACTGAAAAACCTGGGCATGCATGTTTATGGCAACATTATTCATAATTACTCAAAACTGGAAGCAACACAAATAGGGCCAAGCCTGGAGGCTTTATCTGACCGTTACAATCCACCAACCTCCAGTCGTGCCGAAGACCGTGTGTTACTCTCACCTCTGCGTCAAGGACATTGCACTGTACAGTGGAGATCTCCAATTGCCCCGCAGAGGCAGAGATTCGGAAGACAGGCAGAACACGCATGTCACCCCCAGAAGGTCAGTTGTCTATAAATATGAAACCATATTTTATATTTATTAAATATAAAATAACAACAGCTGTGGGGCTGCTCTTAACCAATAACATAACAAAAAATATCCCCAGTTATTCTGACCAAGGTCTGCACCGAGTCAGCACTAGACCTGTGATGCAATCCCACTAGAAAACACTGGATAAACCTTCCTCCTGAAACTTTAGGGAATCTGAGAGACACAGTCACATCACACACTTCGACAGAGTACAATTCAGCAAACGCAGTCTACATCACACATTGAAAAACCAAATTTTGTATGCAACTCCTTTCTGTAAAACAAATATTTTTACTACAGTTAAAAAATAGAAGTTTCCAATTCAATTTTGCAACTAGAAAGTAATAATAATGTGGTGTCTTTATGTTAAACTTTGGAAAAAAACAGGGAATTTGCCTGCTCGGGTGAATGAATTCTGCAGGACCTTAAGGCTGCTCGCTGCATAAACCGAGACTTCTGAGGTAAGCAGGGCTCCCTCTGGCGACTGCTCCGGATAGCTGCTCCTGCGGAACTCCAAGCCACGCCGTCTCAAAGTAGCAGAAGCCAGCAGGGCTGCATTCGGTGTGGCAGATAATCCACCTAAGCACTGTGGACAGAGAGAGGTGCAAGAAAAATGGTGGCATAAAGTAACTGATCGCTGACATTTCACTTAGGAATTGACTCCTTGCAGGGACTGAGACAACACAGTATCTCCCATAGGTCTGGTAGATCCAGAATCCCTAGAGCCCTGTAAGAAGCCACCCGGCACATCCCTGTGTGGGAATCCGTGGCCTGGCAGCCTGCAGAACTCCTGGGCCGGAGACTTCCTCATCCTGTTGCAATGTCCAGGTATCTCCACCTCAGATGCCCTCATCTTCCCGGAACCCCTCTTTTTCTGCTAACATTCCTCTGAATAAAATTCCCTATTTGCTACAACATAGAAAGAGAGTGGGAACAAGAAAACTAGTTACCAACTAATAAGAAGGCCCTGGGGCCGCTCGATGTTTAATCTTCTCAAGGGATGAGAATGTGTCTCGTGCTTCTCAGCGTCTGAAATGGAGCCCTTGCTAATGGCTCAGTGTCACTGGACGTACTCCCTGGATCATAGATGGCAGCTGCGGAAGGCAGTGAGGGTGGAAATGTCTCACTAGGCTGAATTGAAGTGAGGTCTACCCATTGCCTTCTTTGCACATGTTTAAGTGTTAAAAGAATCTAATAATTTACCCATAAGAGATAATCAAACAAGAGAACAAAGTTGTATGCCCGAAGATCAGAATCTTAGCTTTATTTGAAATAATGGAAGGTTGGAAGTCAATTCATGTCCATCAGTGTGGGGCTAGCCACCTGCCAGCGGGTTACATCCCTGCAGGGAAACGACACACCCATGGAGAGAACGATGGTCATTGATGGCATTGGGATGGCAAGAACTCCATGCAGAAAGCTGCCCCACAAAATGAGATGCAGTTGACATTGATGTGTCTGTACTTGTGCAAAGAGAGATTTGGGAAAGACAGTTTACTAGAATGTTAACAATAAGTTACAAGTTTTGAAGTGATTTTAATTTCTTTTTTTTTTCAATTTTCCGTTAGGCTTGGATTTTCTCCAAGCATATCTCTGACGTAGATATGCATCATCTATGTCAGCAGTCCCCAACCTTTTTGGCACCAGGGACCAGTTTCATGAAAGACAATTTTACCACAGATCAGGAGTGTGAGGGACGGTTTAGGATGGTTCAAGCACATTGCGTTTATCTAGATTCTCACGAGGAACATGCTAGATCCCTTGCGTGCCCAGTTCACGGTAGGGTTTGTGTTCCTATGAGAATCTAATGCCACTACTGGCCTGACGGGAGGTGACGCTCAGCTTTGCTCACCTGCCCCACCACTCACCTCCTGCTGTGCAGCCCTGTTCCTGACAGGCCACAGACCCAAACCAGCCCATCCCCTGGGGGTTGGGATCTGTGATTTGTGTAATTAGAAATAAAGTTGCTTACATTACTCTAAAATAAAAGGACAGTAGCGTTGTTCTAAGGTATTCTAGAAGTGCAATAGTAGGGATAAGTGCTGCTGACAACTGTAGGGATATTTAGTCATTTTAGGGAAATAGAAGAAACTGGCTGAATCTGAGTTTTATTTATCTTCCTTCAAGACAGCTACTAGTAATCTGCAGAAAGATGATTAGGAAATAAATCAGGAAAACCGAGCCCAAAGTGAGGTGCAAAGGTTCTAAAAGGATCAGTGGTCAATGATGTCATGGCATGTATTAGCTGAATCCATGGCGTGAGTTCTAAAATTATACTGAGATATAGCGGAAAAACAAAGGCTCAGCTATGCTTTCATCAGATTTCAGTTCCTTTGACAGTTCCCTGAGTGGTCAACCACACTTACTGTGATGAGCTACCACTGACCTGGGCCCTCTGCTCTGTTCTTGTCACAGTTACAAGGTGAGCTTTCTTTAAAAGATTATCTGACTAGCAATTGGCCTTGCCCATTGGCTTGTGAGCTTCCTGAACAAATGCATCATTTCTTTTTCCGAGACACAGTCTCACTCTGTCAGCCAGGCTGCAGTGTGGTGGCGCAATCTTGGCTCACTGCAACCTCGGCCTCCCAGGTTCGAGTAATCCATCCACCTCAGCCTCCTGAGTATCTGGGACTGCAGGTGAGGGCCACCATGCCTGGCTGATTTTTGTATTTGTTGTAGAGGCAGCGTTTCATCAAATGAGCCACCTGTCTTGGCCTTTTATAATGCTGAGATTACAGGCATGGACTGCCATGCCCAGCTACTTTTATTTTTCTTTAATTTTTGTTGATAATTTAATCCTTGGTGACTGACACATATTGGGGGCTCAAAACAAGTTTGAGTGAATTTATAAAAGCAGTACAATGTGACTTTTAAAAATAGTTGTAATAGCTGGGTGCAGTGGCTCAGATCAGCACTTGAGGAGGCCAAGGCAGGCAGGAGATTGAGACCATTCTGCCCAACATGGTGAGACTTCATCTCTACTAAAAATAGAAAGATTGGCTGAGCATGGTGGTGGGTGCCTGTGGTCCTAGCTACTCAGGAAGCTGAGGCAAGAGAATCACTTGAACCCTGCAGGTGGAGGTTGCGGTAAGCCAAGATCATGCCACTGCACTCCAGTCTGGCAACAGAGCGAGACTTCATCTTAAAAAAAATAATAATTATTATAACACTTTGACAATGGAAACACAAATGACCTTAGTGATCTGAAAGTTGCGTTTTGTACTTTTTGCTTTGATTGCATATTTTGAAACAATAGATGCATCACATTTTTTCCTTGACTGTTACTTCATTTTCTATTCCTCAAAGAGGCTATAGATCCTGGAGGAAACACCAGAGCCCATACAGGGGTGGTTCATTGTGAGAAAAGGTAAGACAAGTAAGTCCCTCTATTTGAAAGCCTGAAATGTGGTTTTTCAGCAGGTGCATTGCATGCATAATCAAACAGATTAATGTGGTTCTAACTGGTAAACCATTAATTAGCCACAGAATATACTCAAGGTCATTCAGAAAGATACACAAGCAAATCCACAAAAGAGGATTAGAAACCCACTGTGTTCAGCTATTCTTGTATTGCTATAATGAAATACCTGAAGCTGGGTAATTTAGAAAGAAAAGAGGTTTAATTGGCTTATGCTTCTGCAGGCTTCAGAAAGTGTGGTGCCAGCATCTGCTGGGTTCTAGTGAGGGACTCAGAAACCTCACAATCATAGCAGAAGGCAAAGGGGGAGTAGACATCTCACATAATGAGAGCAGGAGCAAGAGAGAGAGCAGGTAGGGGGAGGTGTCACACACTTTTAAGCAACTAGATCTCATGATAACTCACTCACTCTCATGAGGACAGAGCCAAACCAGTCACGAGAAACATCAAACACCTTCCACCAGACTCCAGACTGGGGATTACATCTCAACATAAGACTTGGAGGGACCATCCACACTATATTTGTTCTGCCCTTGACCTCCCAAATCTCAGGTCCTTCTCATATTGTAAAATCATCTCATGTCCTTCTCACATTGCAAAGTAATCTCTTCTCAATAGTCCCCCAAAGTCTTAACTCATTCAAGCTTTAACACAAAAGTTCCAAGTCCAAATGAATTCCTTCCACCTGTGAGCCTATAAAATCACAAGAAGTTATTTACTTCTGAGATACAATGGGAATACCAGAATTGGGTAAATAGTCCTGTTCCAAAAGGTAGAAAGCAGCCAAAAGAGAAGGGCTACAGGCCCCACACAAGCCCAAAACCCAGCAGGACAGCAGTTATTAAATATTAAAGCTCCAAAATAATCTCATTCAACTCCATGTCCCACATCCAGTGCACACAGGTGCAAGAGATGGTCTCCTAAGGCTTTGAGTAGCTCCATCCCTGTGTCTTTGCAGGGCACAGCCCCTCAGTTGCTCTCACAAGCTGGAGTTGAGTACCTGCAGCTTTTCCAGGTCCAGGGTGCAAGCTGCTGATGGATCTCTCATACTGTGGTCTGGAGTACAGAGCCCCTTTCCCACAGCTCCATTAGACAATGCCCTAGTGGGGACTCTGTGTGTGGTCTCCAACCACACATTTCTCCTTGACCCTAGTAAAAGCTCTCTGTAAGGGCTCCACCCCTGCAGCAGACTTCTGCCAGGGCACCCAGACTTTGCCATACCTCCACTGAAATCTAAGGGGAGGCTACCAAGCCTTCTTCACTGTTGCATTCTATGTGCCTTCAGGCTTAACACCACATAGAAGCACCAAGGCTTAAGACTCGTGTCCTTTGTAACAGCAGCCAGAGCAGTCAGGATGTGGGGACCAGTGTCCCATGGCTGTGCAGAGCATTGGGGTCCTAGGCTTGGCCCACAGAACCATTCTTTTCTCCTAGGCCTCTGGGCCTATGATAGGTGGGGCTGTCTAGAAGAACTCTGAAATGTCCTTGAGGCCTTTTCTCCATTGTCTTGGCTGTCAGCACCTTGCTCCCTTTTAGACATGCAAATCTTTCTAGCAAGTAGTTGCTCCACAGCCTCTTCTGATAATGATTTTTATTCCTCTCCTGATAATGCTTTTTCTTTCTCTGTCATGTGGCCAGGCTGCAAATTTTCCAAACTTTTGCACTCTGTTTCCCCTTTAAATATAACTTGCAACTTTAAGTCATTTCTTTGCTCCCACATCTGAGCTAGGCCGTTAGAAGCAGCCAGGTTAGAAGCAGTCAGGTCACATGTTGAACACTTTATTGCTTAGAAATTTCTTCCTCCAGATACCCTAAGTCATTACTCTTAAGTTCAAACTTCCACAAATCCCTCGGGCATGAACACGATACAGCCAAGTCATTATCACTGTCAGCATTTTTCTCACAATCATTTAACCAGTTTCTAAGAAGTCCCAAACTTTACCTCATCTTTCTCTCTTCTCCTGAGCCCTCCGAACTCCTCCATCCTCTGTCCATTAACCAATTCCAAAGTTGCTTCCACATTTTCAGGTATCTTCATAGCAACATTCCACTCCTTGGTACCAATTTTCTGTGTTAGCCCATTCTTATATTGCTATAAAGAAGTGCCTGAAGTTGGTCACTTATAGAGAAAAGAGGTTTAATTGGCTCACAATTCTGTAGTCTGTATAGGAAGCATGGTGTTCATATCTGCTTGGCTTCTGGAGAAGCCCCGAGAAGCTTCTAATCATGTGGAAGGCAAAGTGTGAGCACAAGTCTCACAAGGCCGGAGGAGGAGCAAAAGAGAGGATGAGCGGGAGGTGCCACATGCTTCTAAACAACCAGCTCTCAGAAGAACTCACTCATGCTGGGAGGGTAGTACCAAGCCATTCATGAGGAATCCACTCCTGTGACCCAAACACCTCCCACCAGGCCCTACCTTCAACACTGAGGATTACATCTCAACATGAGATTTGGAGGGGACATCCAAAGTATATCACCCAGAATTGGGCCAACTTCAAGGTTTTGCAGTATCTGAGATAATGTATGCACTGCTCAGGATCAGAGAGGCTTCTAAAATGAAGGGTCAGTGAGAGAGAGAGAGAGTGATCCCAGCTTTGAGTATGAAAAGGAAAAAAAGAAGCAGCGTCTAAGTGCTGTCGGTTCTCAAACACGGGCATGAAGGCTCAGGGAATGATCTTAGAAGAAGGATATTGCATTGTCAGAAGACTGAAAGAAAACAAAACCGATTTGTGGAGGATGGGGTGAGGTTTCAGGTTAGCAGTAGTAAAATTCTCTCTTCTATTAAGGGCACTTTATTCATAGTCTGCTTATCATGTGAGAGGGCATCACACACATTAAAAAGGAATAATTCCATTTCCTTCCTTTTCTAAGTGATTTACAAGAAACTCGTTGCATAGATTTTTTAAAATCAACTAAATGCCCTCAAAGTTTAACAGTTGTTTACTATGAAGCATAATTATTGAAAATGCTGGGCTATATTAATAGAGGCATATTTGTCAGATTATGGAAGGCCCACTATAAGAATCACAACAACTTTGAATATTTGTTATTAATTTTTGCAACTGTGAGAGGCAAACAACTGAAGAGGCCCTGAATCCCACCTGGTGTTTAGAGGAACAGACATGCATCTATTCTGTGACCTTGGGAAATCCTTTTACCAGCTCCACAGAGTTGTTAATAAAATAATTCATGAGCTGATCCATGAAAAGCACTTACTTGGTGTAGGGCTGGGACTTAGCAAACAATCAGTGGCCGCAATCATCTGATTATCTGACAAACAAGAAACAGATTCCTTTCCTTATGTGACTTGTCCAAGACCTCACACTTGGAAGAAGTAGAGCCAGGGCTGCAATCCAGGCTCAGCTCTGTTTCAAAGTCCAAGTCCCTTCTTCACTCGCTTCTCAGCTGCCTATTCCCTTGATCTTGCCTGTGACGGTACCAGACAAGGCCTTTGCTTTGCCAAGATCTGATGTTGACATAATATCCCATGCTATCCCCAAGCTTCTTCCTTGAGAGATTGAGTCTTTCCATGTTGCTCACGTCTCCAGTGGGCACTTACATCTCCCTGACAAGCTACTTCGCTAAGTGCATTCCCTCTGCTTGCAAAATACTTAAATGAACAAACTAAGCAGATAAACTAACAAAATAAGCAGATAAACACACCTTCACACCTTGCTGCCAGCTCATTATCTGGGTTTATCTTGTTCCTTTGGCACATGCACAAGTTTTTGAAGAGCAGGCCCCTGTCTACCCCTGCACCATCCTCTCTCTCTTCAGCCCTTGCAGTCTGGCTCTAACTCTCCTTCGTGTGGAAACCCAGAGGTCCCATGACCACTGCTATAGCTGAGGCACTGCTCTGTCTTCTGTTTGTCAACCTTGACAGCACCAAGAACCTCTAAGCACCCCTCAAGCTTCCTGCCTTTGGCTTTCTGACTCCCTTTCATACTTTCTTGCCTCACTCCAACTTTGCCAGCTTGTCTGGTTTCTTTTCTTGACTCTTCTTCCTACCCTTTCCTGACTTGCTCAATTTCTTTTAATAATCAGAGAATTTCAGAATCATAAGAAATCTAAAACGTTATCTGGTTCAATAGTGATCTACTGTCCTCCCCACTGCCGCCAATATCCCCGGCTGGTGCCGCTCTAGGCCCTGCAGTGGTGGCGGTGGGCTCTCCCTGCCCCACGTGCAGGGCAGTGGACCTTTACCTGGCTGCCGATGTTGGGGAGCCAGGCTGCCTTCCCATGGTTCCTTTAACTCTGCCCTGTGAGATCTTCCCTGGCCCCTGCACCATCACCCCGGACACCAAGGCTCTCACCTCTCCCAGATCTCTCCCCACAACGCCGAAGTTTTCTCTCTCCAGATAACAGCCCAATTTCTTCAGCTGCAATTCATTACATATAGTTTCTTTTTCTCCACTTCCCTGTCACTGCACCTATTCCAATTTACCTATCCATAAACTCTGAATTTTGATTGCCTCAAAGAATCTGCACACAATATAGCAGGGTGCTCATCATCCAGTTCAGGAGTAAACACAGGTGGGGTTAGGTCCTCCGCTGGGATGAGGACCCAGAAGCTAAGTTACTGGGTAGCTAATGAGGAAAAGTGGTGTTCTACCTAATATAGAATAGATAAATGATAGCAAACTGGTAGCTGGCTGGTTAGGTGACTGGCTGGCTGGCTGGCTGGCTGGCTGGATATGGATGGATGGATGGATGGATGGATGGATGGATGATAGAGGTGGATGAATGGATGGATGGATAGATATGGATGGACATGGATGGATGGATGGATGGATATAGATGGAGATGGATGGATGTATATGGATGGATAGATAGATATGGCTGGATGGATAGATATGGATGGATGGATGGATGGATATGGATGGATGAATGGACATGGATGGAGATGGATGGATGGATGGATGGATGGATGGATGGATGCTATGGATGCATGGATGTATGGATGGAGATGCATGGATGGATGGATGGAGATGGATGGATGGATGGATGGATGGATATGGATTGATGGATGGATGGATGGACATGGATGGATATAGATGGAGATGGATGGATAAGTGGATGGATATCTAGATAGATAGGTAGATACATATATAGATAGACTGGATTCATACATAAGAAAGAATGTTAGAATCACAGATATGCAAAATAAAAGTTGTTTGCTGAAGTGTGCAGAAAGCTGACCAGAAACCATATATGTGGGTTTAAACCTAGGTGCTCCACATGTGCATGGAGTTTGTCCCACTGCACTTATGAGTGAGGTGTGGGGGCAGTCACTTCTTGTCCTGATCATGTGGTTGTGCCAAGTCCTGGTTCAGGTCTCTGCTTCTCCACCTGTTTTTCTCAAACACTTTACCACACTCTGAAATTATCCCTTCTGACTTGCTTTTCTTTTCTTTTTTTTTTTTTTTTCTATATCCCAACTGCAGTCCTGGGAAGGCAACTATCTTGTTCACAGCAGTAGCGCGGTCCCTAGCATGTAGCAGCTCAGTAAATATTGGTTGGACCAGAAAGCGGTTTTAATAAACGGATGCATTCTGTGCACTCACAGAGGAGGGTGCACTGACAGTGAAATTAAAAACGAAAAGGAATGAGCAGCTTTGCTGGTGCTGTTTTGCCATCGTGTGGCCTTTTTGATCATTGCAGCTAACAAGCTCGTGGCTGGGTTTATACCTGAGGATAAAACACCCCGTTTGCCTCCTTGGCTGGTGGCATGAAGTCAGAGGCTGATAGGACTTCCTGCGCTCACCTGCTCCTCCTGTACGGATCTTTCTATCTTTGCGCTCTCTTTAGAGCTAGTGTTTCTTGAGGTGCACGTTTGGCTTCTGCTTTTCTCATTGTGAAGTATTTGTCGATCCATGACACCGGCTGCAAATGACTACCAATTCCAAGTCTCAGATCTGAAGTTCACACTCCTCATATCAGCATTTAAAGTGACAAAGCTTCTGTGTAAACGCTGATTCAGCTGCATCCCACAAATTTTAATATGTTGTATTTTTGTTGTCATGCACATCAAAATGTCTACTAATTTCCCCCTTGATTTAATTGTTGGCCCAGGAACTATTTAGAAGTGTGTTCTTTAATTGCCAGATATTTAGAGGGTTTTTCTAAATATCTTGTTACTAATTTCTAAGTAAATCCCATCGTGCTCGGAAAATATACTTTGCAGGACTTCAGTGCTTTTGATAAGACTTGTCTTATGTTCAGCATCTTGTCTATCAGCAAATGTCTTATGTGCATTGGAAAATAATGTGCATTCTGCAGTCACTGGATGTAGTGTTTTGTAAATATCACCGAGATGAAAGTGGCTGGTCATGTCGTTGTGGTCATCCCTGTCTTTTTTTTTTTTTGAGATGGAGTTTCGCTCTTGTTACCCAGGCTGGAGTGCAATGGCGCGACCTCGGCTCACCACAACCTCCGCCTCCTGGGCTCAGGCAATTCTCCTACCTCAGCCTCCCGAGTAGCTGGGATTACAGGCACACGCCACCATGCCCAGCTAATTTTTTGTACTTTTAGTAGAGACGGGGTTTCACAATGGTGACCAGGATGGTCTCAATCTCTCGACCTCGTGATCCACCCGCCTCAGCCTCCCAAAGTGCTGGGATTACAGGCATAAGCCACCGCGCCCAGCCCCATCCCTGTCTTTAATGATATTTTGTCAGTTTGTTCTATCAATTACAGAAAGAGATACAAATATAAATTCTTAGCTATCACTGTGAGGTTGTCAGTATTTCCTAGTTCATTTTGCTGTATGTAGCTAGGCCTGTGTATTTTACAAAATTAATTGCTAAATCTTCTTGGTGAATTGTCAGTCTATGATTATAACAGTGAAATGTCTCTAATAATGCTCTGATATTACATTTGTTGCTCCAGGCTTTTTATCCATGGCATTTGCTCATGGCATGTCTTTTGTGTTCTGTTTCTTTTAACCTACCTTTGTCTTTATATTTAAAGCATGTCTCTTTCTCTTTTTTGTTGTTTTTGTTTTTGTTTTTGGAGACAAAGTCTCACCCTGTCACCCAGGCTGGAGTGCAATGGTGCTCACTGCAACCTCCACCTCTGGGGTTCAAGTGATTCTTTTGCCTCAACCTCCCAAGTAGCTGGGATTACAAGCACCTGCCACCATACCCAGCTAATTTTTCTATTTTTAGTAGAGATGGGTTTCACCATTTCGGTCAGGTTGGTCTCAATCTCCCGACTTCAATTGGTCCACCAGCCTTGGCCTCCCAAAGTGCTGTGATTACAGGCATGAGCCACTGCACCTGGCCTAGAGCATGTCTCCTGTAGTCAGCTTATAACATGCTATTATTTTTCATGCATTTCAACAATCTCTGGCTTTTGGTTATTTAGTCTATTAATGTTTACTGTAAGTGTGAATACGGTTGGTTCAAGACTTCCATTTTATTATCTGTTTTCCATTTGTTCCCCCTGCTTTGGTTTCTTGAGTCCCCCTTTTCTTACTTCTTTTGGATAATTTGCATTGTAGTATTTCATTTAAATTCATCTCTGGGCTTTTCAGCTACATCCTTATGCATGTTTTAGTGTTTGCTCTATGGGTTAAAATATATATACCTCGTTTTTCACATTTAACTTAGAGTTATTTGTCTCAATTTCTTTATTATATGTATATATATATATATATATATATATATATAAAGTAATATATATAATAAAGTGGCCGGGCACGGTGGCTCAAGCCTGTAATCCCAGCACTTTGGGAGGCTGAGGCGGGTGGATCACGAGGTCAACAGATCGAGACCATCCTTGTCAACATGGTGAAACGCCGTCTCTACTGAAAATACAAAAAATTAGCTGGGCATGGTGGCGCATGCCTGTAATCCCGGCTACTCGGGAGGCTGAGGCAGGAGAATTGCCTGAACCCAGGAGGCGGAGGTTGCCGTGAGCCGAGATTGCGCCATTGCACTCCAGCCTGGGTAACAAGAGCGAAACTCCGTCTCAAAACAAATAAATAAATAAATAAATAAAGTAATATAAAGTTTAGAAGTTTTATATATATGTATATACATATATATATATGCGTCTCTCTCTCCCCCTCTCTCTCTCTCTCTATATATATATATATATAGAGAGAGAGAGAGAGAGGGGGAGAGAGAGAATGAGAAAGAGTCTCATTCTGTTGCCCAGGCTGGAATTTAAACTTAAGTACAACAAAGAAAACTTGCTGACATATTGGACCCTCTATCGCTGCCACCCACATTGACCTGTATGCTATAGATGTCTTAGATTATGTCCACACACATTGAAAACTCCACCAGCCAATATTATAATTTTTGCTTTTAATAGTCATAAGTATTTGAGAGAAGTTCAGGGGAAAAAATTCATTATCCCAGCTATTTATCGTTGATATCTCTTTATTACTGAAAAGCCAAGTTTCTCTCAAGTGTCATTTTTCTGCAGCATGAAGAATTTCATTTTGCGTTTCTTGTAGAGGGGTCTGCAGGAGACGTTTTCTTGTGTTTCTTTCTTCTGAGAATATCTTGACATTGCCTTTATTCCTGAATTTATTTATTATGTGTGTGTGTATGTAATATATAATGAAGAAAGTAATATGACAAAGCTTAGAAGATATATATATATATACACACACACACATATGAATATAGACAGAGAGAGAATGAGAA
The DNA here is from genome assembly GCF_049354715.1 of Callithrix jacchus. Taxonomy (NCBI): domain Eukaryota; kingdom Metazoa; phylum Chordata; class Mammalia; order Primates; family Cebidae; genus Callithrix; species Callithrix jacchus. The sequence continues at coordinate 172,708,034 of NC_133505.1, forward strand.
AGAGTCTCATTCTGTTGCCCAGGCTGGAGTGAACTGGTGCAATCTCAGTTCACTGCAACCTCCATTTCCCAGGTTCAAGCAATTCTCTTTTTTTTTATTTTATTTTTTATTTTTGGACATTTCCTGCATATATTGGTCATTAAAACCTCCTGGGATCAATGTTGACTTAGCTAAACTTTGACTTTTTCTCATTATCTCAAGAAAACATTGCTTGGTGTCACATATAATATTTGTCACATCACATCACTGCAGACTTCGTGCCAGTGTTCTTTCGCAGAGGCTTAGGACTTAGAGCCTATATGATCTGCTTAGCTTCATTAAAAGTGTTTTCTTGAATCACATGTTTACAGTTTAATAGAAATGTCTTTTTTTTGAGAGAGAGAGAAGGAAAGAAAAAAAGGAGTGAAGGAGAGGAAGAAAGAGAAAGAAAAAGAGGGAGAGAGAACAGAAATGTTGCTTTATTCTAAAAAATGGGTATTAATAGTGGCCAATCAATAGTTCATTTAAACCTGTGAGTAGGTGTGATGTGGTATTGACAAGAATGTATATTTTGTGTATGTAAAGTGGAGAGCTCTATAAATATTTATTAAGTTTACTTGTTCCAGATCTGAGTTCAAGTCCTGGATATCCTTATTAATTTTCTGTCTCATGGAGTCTAAGTCTCTATGTATCTGGGTGTTAGGATCATTAGCTCTTATTGTTGCATTGATCCTTTTACCACTATATCTTTGTTGCTTTAAAATCTATTTTATCAGATGTGAGAACTGCAACTCCTGCTTTTTTTTTTTATTTATTTATTTTTGCTCTCTATTTGGTTGGTAAATCTTTCTCCATCCCTTTGTTTTGAGTCTTTGTGTATCCTTACATGTGAAATGGGTCTGGATGTAGCATACAGTTGGGTTTTGGCTGTTTCTTTTGATTGGGGAATTTAGTCAATTTAAATTTAGGATTACTGCCATTTGATGTTAACTGGCTATTTTATCCATTCATTGGTGTAAATTCTTCTTTATGTTGATGCTCTAATAAAGCAGGCCTGGTGGTAATAAAATCTCTGAATACTTGCTTGTTCATAAAAGATTTTATTTTTCCTTCAGTTGTGAAGCTTAGTTTGGCTGGATATGAAATTCTGGGCTGAAAGTTCTGTTCTTTAAGGATGTTGAATATTGGCCCCCACTCTCTTCTAGCTTGCAGAGTTTCTGCTGAGAGATCTGCTGTAAGTCTGATAGGCTTCCCTTTGTGGGTAACCTGACCTTTCTCTCTGGCTGCCCTTAGTATTTTCTCCTTCGTTTCAACCCTGGTGAATCTAACGATTATGTGCCTTGGGGTTGCTCTTCTTGAGGAATATCTTTGTGGTGTTCTCTGTATTACCTGGGGTTGAATATTGTCCTGCTTTGCTAGGTTAGGAAAATTTTCCTGAAGAATATCCTGAAGAATATTTTCCAGCTTGGATTCATTCTCTCTGTCACATTCAGGTACACCTATCAAACATAAATTAGGTCTTTTCACACAGTCCCACATTTCTTGGAGACTTTGCTCATTCCTTTTTATCCTTTTTTCTCTAATCTTGTCTTCTCATTTTATTTCATTAAGTTGGTCTTCAACCTCTGATATCCTTTCTTCTGCTTGATCAATTCGAGTGTTTAAACCTGTGCATACTTCTCAGAGTTCCCATATTGTATTCTTCAGTTCCATTAATTCACTTATATTCCTCTCTAAATTGTCTATTCTCATTAGGATTTCGTCAAACCTTTTTTCAAAGTTCTTAGTTTCTTTACATTGGGCTACAACATGTTCTTTTAACTCACAGAAGTTTCTTATTATCCATCTTCTGAAGCCTGATTCTGTTAATGGGATGCACTCGTTCTCCGTCAAGCCTTGTTCCCTTGTTAATGAGGAACTGTGATCCTCTGTAGAGGGAGAGGCATTCTGATTGTGAGTATTCTCAGCCTTTTTACACTGGTTTCTTCCCATCATTGTAAATTTATCCACCTGTCATCTTTGTAATTACCAACTTTCAAATTAGGTCTCTGAGTGGACGTCCAAGTTGTTAATTCCCGGGGCAGAAATATGAGCAACCCACTGCGCCGGCCAAAACAGCGGCGTTAAGACTGATGGTGCTTTTCTGCCTGGGAATCTCCAGTCTGGCTTCCTTCTTGAGCCGGTAATAGGCGACTCTGCCTTCCCGGAGCTCCAAACGTCGGTCAGAAGGGGAACCAATCCCGTTTTCTCTGTACCAAGAGCTGCCGCACCGAGGTGCTGGCAAAACCGCTGCGCCAACCACAAGAGTCACACTGGTGACCTGTGGGGCTCCTCCACTGGGAATCTTCTGGTCCGTGAGCGACAAAAATTTGTCTGAAAGTGTGGCGTCCTCTTGTTCTCTGCGCTTTCACTGGGAGCTGCAATCCCGAGATGTTAGCGAGCAGCCGTCTTGGATCGATCTGGCAATTCTCATGTCTCAGCCTCCCAAGTAGCTGGGATTACAAGTGTGCACCAACACACCTGGCTCATTTTTTATTTTTGTATTTTGCATTTTTAGTAGAAATGGAGTTTTGCTGTGTTAGCCAGACTGGTCTCCAACTCCTAGTCTCAAGTGATCCACCTTCCTCAGCCTCCCAAAGGGCTGGGATTACAAGCATGAGCCACCATGCCTGGCCCTGAGGGATATTTTTGCTCAATAGAGAAGTCTGGATTTACAGTTCTTTGCTTTCAGTAAATGTGTTGTTCTACTATCTTCTGGTCTCCACAGTTCCTAATGTGACATCTGTAATTGTAATAATTCCAATTATTATCTCCCTGGATGTGCCATTTTTCTCTAGCTGATTTAAGGAATTTTTCTTTCTATGCGGATTTCAACAATTTCATTATAGCTGTTTTATTTGAGTATATCTTTCACCAAATTGGGAAAAATTTTAGCCATTATTTCTTTAAATATATATGTATATATATTTTGTGAGACAAAATCTCACTCTTGTCACCTAGGCTGGAGTGCAGTGGCTAGGTCTTGGCTCACCACAACCACCACTTCCTGGGTTCAAGTGATTCTTATGCCTCAGCCTCCCAGGTAGCTGGGATTACAGGCTCCCACCACCAGGCCTGGCTATTTTTTTTTTTATTTTTAGTAGAGACAGGGTTTCACTATGTTGGTGAGGCTGGTCTTGAACTCATGTCCTCAGGTGATCCACCCACCTCAGCCTCCCAAAGTGCTAGGATTATAGACATGAGCCACCAAGCCCGGCCTCTTCAAATATTTTTTTTTTTTTGCACCAATCTGTTTTCCTGATCCTCTAGAATTTCAGTGACACATATTGTAGACCTTTTGACATTTGCTTACAGTTTCCTGCATTTTGTCATTTTATTCAATAATGTTTCTCTTTGTCCTTAAGATTGGATTATTTTTATTGATTTACCTGTAGGTTCTCTGACACTTTATTCTGTTCTCTCCATCCTGCTATTGAACTCATCCAGTATATTCCTAACTTTGGTTTATTTGTTTCTCAGATCTAAGTTTTTATCTTTTTAATAATTCATATTTCTCTGCAGTCATTACTATCATTCTGTTTATTGCAATCATATTTACCATTACTTCATTAAGCATAGTGACATAAACTATCATTCTGTTTATTGCAATCATATTTACCATTACTTCGTTAAGCATAGTGACAACAGTTGCTATAAAGTCCTGGTCTAATAATATCAACATCTGTACAACTTGGGGTTGACATTTGTTTATTGTTTTCTCACTTGAAGATTAGTCACATTTTTTCTAATTCTTTGTATAAACTTTTGGATTTTTTAATAGACATTGTATTGATTCTGAGTCCCATTATAATCCTCTGAAGGATACTGATGCTTTTGTTTTCATAGACAGCCCAGTTAGATTCTGACCACAAATTTAGTGTTTAGTCTTGTTTTCTTGCAGGCAGAGTTTCTAATCTCAGTTTCATTCTCAAAGCTTTTGTTATGCTTTTTTTGGATCTGTTCTGCCCATTCACAGCTGAGGCCTAATATCAAGACTGACAAAGTTCAAAAGCAAAGTTAGAAATCCCCATCTTGGGCTTTTTCGTCCAAATGGGGATTGCCATCTCAGACAACTCTGATGTTAAACTGTACTTATTGTTTCTGACAAACTCTCTGAAGATAGGCTATCACCACTGAGCACACTCTGTGTCACAGCAAACAAAGACAAGTCATCTGAATGGGTCTTTTCCAAGGAGCTGTCCAATGGGCCAGACATTGACAACTCTCTTGGCTGCTTCCAAACTTTAACAATTATTTTTAAAATGGGGCTCTAAGCATTTGTGGGAAGGTTATTGTGTGGACCTTCTGTGGAGCAGAGAGGGAAAACGTTCCTACCTATGACTGTGTAACTATTTTCCTGTCATGTTTAGAAGTTAAACCAGGCCGGGCGCAGGGGCTCACGCCTGTAATCCCAGCACTTTAGGAGGCCGAGGCAGGTGGATCATGAGGTCAAGAGATCAAGACCATCCTGGCCAACATAGTGAAACCCCATCTCTACTAAAATATAAAAAATTAGCTGGGCGTGGTGGTGTGCATCTGTAGTCCCAGCTGCTTGGGAGGCTGAGGCAGGAGAATTGCTTGAACCTGGGAGGCGGAGGTTGCAGTGAGCGGAGATTGCGCCACTGCACTCCAGCCTGGTGCCTGGCGACAGAACAAGACTCTGTCTCAAAAAAAAAAAAAAAAAAAAAAGAAGTTAAACCACTGGCCAAAGATAACTACCTATGGACTGAAAAGTCACAAAATCAGGTGAATTGTGAAGGGGAGTAAAAAGTCGAGGAAACTATGTGAAATTGAATACATTTCCTGATTAATTTTAACAAGGATGCCAAGGCAATAAAATAGGGAAAAAATAATCTTTTCCACAAATGATGCTGTCAAAATGAGTTATCAGCATCTAAAACACTGAAGTTGGAATCTTCCTCACCCAACACACAAAAATCAACCCAAACTGTATCTAACATCAACATAAAGAGGCAAAAGTATAAAACTCTCAGAAGAAAATATAGGAGTAAGTCTTCATGACCTTGAGTTGGACAATGTTTTCTTAGATATGACACTAAAAGCACACTAACAACAACAACAAAAAGTAAATTGTACCTCATTAAAATTTGAAACACTACGTATGAAAAGACATCACCAAAAAACATGGAAAGATAAACTACCAAATAAGGGAAACATTTGTAGTTCATGTACTTCATAAGAGATTTGTATCTAGAATATATGAAGAACTCTAATCACTCAACAATAAAAAACAGCCCATTTTTTTAAGTTGGCAAAGGATTTGAACAGGCATTTCTCCAAATAAAATATAGAAACAGCCAGTGAGCACGTGAAAACTTAATCGATAAGGAAATGTAAATCACAACCATAATGATATACCACTTCACATCCACTAGGATGGCTAAAAACATTTTTAAGACAGTGACAATTATTGGTGAGGCTATAGATAAATTAGAACTCTCATACATTGCTGAAGAAATTGTAAAATCATGCAGCAACTTTGGAGGCATTTTTGCTGTTCTTCAAAACATTAAATATGCAGTCACTATATGACCCAGTAATTCTTCTTTAAGAATATATTCAAGAGAAATGAAAATAAATATCCATGTAAAAACTTGTACACAAATGTTTATAACAGCATTATTCCAAAAAGCCAAAAAGTAGAAACGACCAAAATGTCCACTGGAGGATGAAGGGGAAAAGAAAACATGGAATCCATACAGTGAAATGAAACCCATACAGTGAAATGAAACCCATACAGTTAAATAAAATCCATAGAGTTAAATGAAATGAAAAATAAGGAATGAAATACTGATACATACTGCAACTGGATGAATTTGAAAACATTACATTAAGAGAAGCCAATGACAAAATACCACACACTGTATAATTCCATTTATTTAAAATGTCCAGAAGAGGCAAGTCTGTAAACATAGAAGACAGGTTTGTGGTTTCCAGGGGTTAAGGGAAGACGGAGTGTGTCGTGACTGCCAGTGCATATGAAGTGACGGAAATATCCTGGCATTAGATAGCAGTGCTGGTTGCATACCCTTGAACATACTGAAAACCATCAAATTGCACATGTAAAGGGGGTGAATGCGTTGTATGTGAATATTATCTCAATAAAGCGGTTATTTTTCACCTGTGGGAATGGGAATGTCTAGAGGTAGCGCTGACGGGAGTGTGGGTAGAAGGAATTCTGTATGCTGAAGTGGGTTGTGTAAATCGGCACAACCTCTTTCAGCGTCAGTGTTGTAGTTTTATTATATTTGATATGCGTATACCCTTTTGCCCAGAATTTCCAATTCTAGAAAAATATTCTGCTAGTAAAATTCATATATGTACACCAAAGATTTGGTAGATCTTTCTGTGTTAATATGAAATGATCTATAAGATATTTTGTCGGACTGAAAAAATTTGAATAAAGTCTGTATAATAGAACTTATTCTAATTTTTCAATAAGGTCCATGGTATTTTTCCAATGTTAATTTCCAGATTTTGATGGCTATTGCATGGTTATGTGAGTGGTTAATATCAGGGTAAGGGGCCGGGCGCGGTGACTGAAGCCTGTAATCCCAGCACTGTGGGAGGCCGAGGCGGGTGGATCACGAGGTCAAGAGATCGAGACCATCTGGTCAACATGGTGAAACCCCGTCTCTACTAAAAATACAAAAAATTAGCTGGGCATGGTGGCGCGTGCCTGTAATTCCATCTACTCGGGAGGCTGAGACAGGAGAATTGCCTGAACCCAGGAGGCGGAGGTTGTGGTGAGCTGAGATCGAGCCATTGCACTCCAGCCTGGGTAACAAGAGCGAAATTCCATCTCAAAAAAAAAAAAAAAAAAAAAGGAAAATACACACCAAAAGGGCAATAAAAATGGTTGGAACCAATTTCCTGAGTCTGCAAATCTCTGGAACCCAGCTGTGCTCCCAGGATCAGACCTACTGCTTTGAAAACCTTGGCAGTGTCAGTACCTACATTCGCTGCACACGGGTACTCTTTACTTCACTGCCGGATGCATGCAGAGGGGAACATTCCTGCGACGATGCCGTTCTGTCACTGGGATGGACGGCAAGCGAGGCAGAGAATGCAGAGAAACAAGTAAAATCCTCCAACACCTGTGTGTTCCGTGACTAGCTCCGTTCTCACTTTTACAGGGAGACGCCATCTGCCCATTCAGGGATGGCAGCGACGGTCTCCTTGGGCTCTGCACTCCACCGTGAACATTTTGTCAGCACTGGTGACTCACAGCTTACACTGAAAACAGTCGCCTGTCCCTAGCAACCGCGCATCGTCTTTCCCCCAGACATTTCCAGTTTCTCTGCATTCCTATGGAGCCCGTTATTTTCTTCTTGCTTCACTCTCTGTGTGACATAAGACAGAAGTCTACGCAGCTCTTCCACACCATGGGTGAATATGGACTGAACCAGAACAACAGCAGAGAAACGGTGGCGGACCCGGGCCCAGGAAATTGCCAGGCCTCTTACCTTTAGAGAAAATGGACCAGGAATAACCTCAGTGTCCGGCCGGCTGTTAGGAACTGCTTTTCGGTCTCCAAAGGACGGGCACTGGTGATGGGCCAGGCAGCCTCGGGTGCATGTGGCCTCCTGGTTCTCGATGTTGATAATGAACACGCAATAAAACGCCGTGAGGGAGGACCATGGCTAGGAACAGCCGATCTGCAGATGAATGAGAATAAACGGGAGGAAGTGGAGTCTTCTCCAGCCCAGTCTTCTTTCACACGGGTTCTCTCTGACTCGCGCCACACACGTCAGTCCTCACCCCGAGAACAGCATTTTGCTCCCAGTGGATCCCTCTCTCCTGCTGACATCCTCTCTCTTCTCTTGTCTCAGTGTATCAACTGTTTTTCCCCTTCCAATGGCCTTTCCCGCTCACTCCTGTGCTGGCTCCTTTCCTCTCTCTGATCTGCACAGGGGAGCCCTCTTTTCTGCACAGCCTTAGATTCTGCCTAAGAGATTCACCCATTCTTTGACGTTATGGCCCATTTATGTCCCACTGATTCCCTAGTGGGTATATCCAGCTCAGACCTCTTTGGTGATTACTTTACAAATCCATTTGAAAATTGCACAGCTACGTCCAGCTTCACACGTCTAAAATGGTCCGGTTCCAGCCCCAAATGTGTTCTCCTCTTGTGTTCTCTGTCCCGGTGACTGGTGCCTCCATCTCCCTTCTTTTTTTTTTTTTTTTTTTTTTTAGGCGGAGTTTCGCTCTTGTTACCCAGGCTGGAGTGCAATGGCGCGATCTCGGCTCACCGCAACCTCCGCCTCCTGGGTTCAGGCAATTCTCCTGCCTCAGCCTCCCGAGTAGCTGGGATTACAGGCACGCGCCACCATGCCCAGCTAATTTTTTGTATTTTTAGTAGAGACGGGGTTTCACCATGTTGACCAGGTTTGTCTCAATCTCTCGACCTCGTGATCCACCCACCTCGGCCTCCCAAAGTGCTGGGATTACAGGCGTGAGCCACCGCACCCGGCCTCCATCTCCCTTCTTGCTCCTGACAGACCTGGTGTCATTCTTCCCACCCCACACCACCCCACTCCTCATCTGCCTCATATCTTGCTCCTTGCTCACAGTGGCACACTTCTGACTGTGGAACGCCCAGCCCCACGGCAGGCAGAGGGAGCTTCACTTCCTGAGCATCCTGAACAAAGAGTTCCCATGGGGATGGGGCCGCCACTGTCACTTTACCCAGGAGAGCAGGGAGCTGCAGCTGCGTCCATGGCAGCCATACCTCTAGGTCACTGTGACAGCAGGAGTGACTGGGGCTGGAGAGAAATAACTGCCCACGGGCCGCGGGACATTTGCACATTTGCAGTAAGAAGTGCAGACGGCTTCATGCCGGAGAGCGTCTGGGGGAGCCAGGGGCGATTCCTGGGGCAAGTGGGGATTCCAAAAGCCACGGACCCCTATTGTCCCTGAGCTCAGCACCTCCAGTGCTTTGCTCAAGGTGCAGGCCTCGGGAACCCACGCTGCAGGCCTCGGGAACCCATGCTGCAGGTTTCGGGAACCCACGCTGCAGGTTTCAGGAATCCATGCTGCAGGCCTCGGGAACCCACGCTGCAGGCCTCGGGAACCCATGCTGCAGGTTTCGGGAACCCACGCTGCAGGCCTCGGGAACCCACGCTGCAGGTTTTGGGAACCCATGCTGCAGGCCTCGGGAACCCACGCTGCAGGTTTTGGGAACCCACGCTGCAGGTTTCAGGAATCCATGCTGCAGGCCTCGGGAACCCACGCTGCAGGCCTCGGGAATCCACGCTGTAGGCCTCCAGAACCCACACTGCAGTTGTTTCTCTAGCTCCTTGCATCCATTTTCCACCTCCTCCCCTTAGGGAAGAAGTCTTGCCAGAGTCACAGCTGTGTGAAAAGTGGCACCTTCCTAAAACAGCTGAATCAAGTCAGTCTTCTCATGACTTCATGTCTAGTGCAATTCTAATAGGAATGAAGGAGGGTAAACCATCTAGAAATAAGATATAAAGGTCTATTTGCATGATGTCCTCATGAAACAGCTCCTTGGACTGTCTGTGGGAGGAAGAATGTTGCAGGAAGAGGACATGGCATGAACTGGCAAGGTTTTCCAAAAAATTCCAAGGGATACTGTGGGGCACCAGAACTGGAAGTCGGGCAGCTGAGTCCTGGCTAGGAAGGCAGTGGGACGTGACACCGGCCAAGTCTGAAGGGAAAGGAGGCCGTGGGGCAGGGCAGCCAAGGAGCAGGCAGGACTCTCAGCCCCAGGAGCCCTGCAGGAGGGGGCGTTCATGGGTCTCTAGGGTCTGTCCGCCTGAGGAGGTGCACCAAGCTGGACTGCTGGAGGCTCAGGAGCTAAGCTCCTGTGTGGCCGGAACACTCAGACGCACATCTGCGTCCATGTCTTATGAAGGGAAGCTCTAGACTTACAGAAGTGGGAGATCAGGATGACGGATATTAACTATCTGTTCATATTAATATTAATTATACATCTCTAGTGAGTAAATTCTGTGAAACATGTTTTCCACATTGGCAAAATAGGTTAGGAAGCCCTTCACAAGGTTGTAATAAGAATTTTAAAAATATGTGAACATATGCATGTGAATATGTATAGTATGTGTGTGAATTGTGTGTATATGTATACGAATGTCAATGTATATCGTGCATGTATACATATATAAATGTGTCTATGTATACATGTGCATGTGTCTATTAGAACTCATGTATATTGCGTATGTATACTTGCATGTTTGTGTGTATATAAATGTGTATGTGTGTACATATATGTGTATTCTATGTGTATCATATATGAATATCTGTATATATATAAATGAACATAAATGTATGTGTACATGTATGGTGTATTTATATGTGTGTATATGTATGTATATGAGTAGATGTATTGTGCATGTATAAATATATAAATACACAAATGTGTGCATATATATGAATATGTATGTGTGTTTGTATCCATATATTGATATGTAAATGTGTGCATACATATATGACTATGTATACCTACGTATATGTATATAAATGTGTATCTGTTTGTATGTATGTGCACATAAACACATATATGTATGTTTGTATATGTGTATACATATATAAATATGTAAGTTTATATGTGTATTTGTGAATGTGCATATGGCATACATATATGGACATGTACGTGTGTGCATACATACAATAATGTGTGTGCATATGCAAAGTGACCATCACATGACCACATCCTCATCCCCTGCTCCAGGTAGCCAAACCCATCACCCACAACCCCGCAGGTACAGATGACTCTCCCAGAGCCCCTGCCCCTACCTGAGACATCATGCCCTGAGGAGGCTTCAGCGCCCAGTGATGAGCATGCCAACCTCTGTAGAGAAGGAGAGCTGCCAAGGTGCCCAAATGGCCCAGCGTGAACTGACTACCCGTCCTGCAGATGATCACAGCTCCTCCTCCCCTCCACACACCACAGTCCACTTGGCCATCCCAGTCATCACCACCCAGACCCTCATCTCTGATTGTTCCATGCATTTCCTGATCTGACCCTATTTACCACTCTCTCAAACTCTTCCACTGCATGTCTGAAAACTCCTTTTATATATATTTTAAATGTTTAATAAAAGTTTTATTGTTGTGTAATGTAGAAGAAAGTGAACATATTTAAATTGCACAATTTGTGTGCTCCTGTGAAGTTGTCACAATCTGTAAAATGAACACATGCATTAAACCCAGCATTTTCTTGTGCCCCCAATGCATCTCCCCCTCCCAACACCCCATCCTGCAAGTGACTGCAAATGTGGTTTTTTTAAACTGAATTTAGTTTGTTTTTTATATCATTTTATATAATTATAATACACTACTTTTATTGTCTGGCTTCTTATACTTAGCATAATTATTGTGAGAGTCTTCAATGTAGTGGCATGTATCAATCATTTGCTTCTTTTTATTACTGATCAGTATTCTATTGTGTGGATATACCAAAGGATACTTACCCATTCATCTGCTGAGAAACATTTGGGCTATTTTCAGTTGTGGCTATAACAAAGCCTCTTTTAACATTTGCGTGGCAATATTTCTGTGTAACAAAATTTCTCTTGAGTAAATATCTAGGTATGGAAAGCCTGAGCCATTTGGTAGATATCTCTTTAATGTTTTTAGAAAAATACCAAACCTCTTCCAAAGTAGAAGGACAATTTTACATTGCTACTGCCAGTATGTGAGACTGGTGCTACACACTTTGCCAACACTTAGGATGATTAGTCTTTTTAATTTTCACTATTATGGTAAGTGTTTAGTGGTTTCTCATTATAGTTTCAGTTTGCATTTTCATATTAATTATGTTGAGCATATTTTCATTTTCGTGTTATCTAGTACATCTTATCTTGTGAAATACTTTAAAAACTTTTACCATATCTTGATTGTCTTCTTAAAATTTAGTACTGAGAATTCTCTACATATTGTGTGTAGGTACAAGTCCTTTGTTGTATATATATTTTACAAATATTTTCTCCTAGTCTGTGGCTTGCCTTTTTATGTTCATAACTGTGTGTTTTAAAGAGCAAAAGTTTTCATTTTAAGGAAGTCAGGTTTATCGATTTTTTTTTTTTTTGGTCTTTTTACCTTGTGACTTGGAGGTCCTTTAAAAAATACATTTGCCAAATCTAAATTCACTGAGATTTTCTTCTAGAAGTTTTATAGCTTTTCTTTAACATTTTGGCCTTACCTCTCACCAGTTAAACCAGCTGATGTTTTAAATGGTGAGAGATAAGGGTCTATGTCTTGGGTCATTCTGTTTGTTTTTCATTTGGCTATCCAATTGTCCCACATCCATTTGCTGGGGAGATTATTCTTGAGTTGCTTTGGCCACTTTGTCAAAAATCAGTAGATCACAGGCATGTGGGCCTATTTCTGCACTTTCTAGTTAGTTGATCTCTTTTTCTATCTTTATGCCAACACCACACAGTTTTGATTAATGTAGTTTTAAAATACCATTGCTGGTCATGGTGGTACATGCCTGTAGTTTCAGCTACAGGAAGGAGAATCACCTGAGCCCCAGAGTTTGAGACTGTAGTGGGCCATGACAGCACTCCAGCCTGGGCAACACATCAAGAATCCATCCCCAAACAAAATAATAATAACAAGAATAAAATATGTCTTGAAATCATAGATATCCAACTTTATTCTTTTTCAGTGTCATTTTGGCTATATAGGTCATTTGCATTTCTAGTTGGGTTTTAGAATTAGCTTCTTAACATGTGTCCAAAAAGGTCTGCTGGGATTTGATTGGAGTAGACTTGAATCTCTAGATCAATTTAAAGGGAAATGACATCGTAATAATATTGTCTTCTAATTAATAAACAATATATCTCTTCATGTATCTAAATCTTCTTTTACTTTTCTTAGGAATGTTTTGCAGCAAGATATTACAAATAAGATAAATGCCCACAGATAAGGAACATAAATTATAATGCATGATGCTATATCAGGTAAAAACATATATATATTACTAGATAAAATGGAAAACCCAAAGTACAGCAGATTAAACAGATTGAAGTTTGATTTTCTCTGATGTACAAGTCTTGAAGGAGACAGATCAAGGCTTGTATGAAAGATCCATGATGGTGTCAGAGGCCCAGGTCTTTCTGTATTTCTCACCCATCAACCTGACCACATGGCTTCCATTCGTGGTCAAAGAGACTGCTCAAACTATTATCATTCATCCACAATACAGACAGAAATTCAGAAGAGGGTGGTGTGTGGGAGGAAAACTGCTAAAAACACAGTAGGAGAAGTTTAGAACTCAATTAAGAAAAGCAAGCAAAGTGAGAAAGAATAATCATTTAAAGAATTAAGGGTAAAAAGGATGAAGTCAACTGACACGCCAAGAAGATCCAACAGATGTAGAATGGATATTCCCAAAGGGAGAACGAAGATCACAGAACAGAACACCAGGCTGTAAATTGTAAAGAAATAAGCTACAAGTTATAAATAAGCTAAAGAAATAAAGGCTTGCTCTTCAGATGGAAAAGTCCAGTGTGGCCATTAAAAAATTGACAGAGAACAATCCACACATTACTGAGAAGTTACTGAGAAGCAATGGCAAAGAAAAAAACTTTTTGACACCCAGACAAAACAGGCTAAGTCACCTGTAAGAGAAAGATACCAGCGGCCCTGGAATGATTTCTAGCAGCATTCCTTCCCATGCATCAGCTGAGCAATGTCTACAGATTCTCAAGGAGAAAAGAAAATTCAGCACACAACCAATAAATAGTTCTGTTGGGCCAAATTGTTGTTTAAGTGTAAAGAGATAAAATATAAAGTATAAAAGGATAGGAATAAAAGTAACTGCCTAAATAAAATACAAATGTCCAGTCTACTAAGCCTATATGCATAAAACAATAAAAACAGAGATTGGTTTAGTGGAAAACAAGTTTTAAATAAGCAATAAAAATAGTAATTGTAAGTAAAAGTCACGATAAAATGAATACTAAAACTATCTTTCACACCAATAAATGCAGTTGAACTAATCTCATATTTCAAAGAAAGTCTCTCAGACTGGATGAAAAGGCAAAACCATATATATGCAATTTTAAAAAAACACTTAAAACGGAACATACCTGAGAAACTGGTAACAGAACTTTCAACTGAGGAGAATGATCACAGTTTGAAGTGAGACAAGAATTTTTTTCCCCCAGAAATTACACTGTATATAAAAAGGTCTTAATTTCTGTGTTTTCATGACCAGGAAGATACTCCTAGGCATTGGTGGGACCTATCTGGGAAAGGGGTTTAAATTCAAATTATTTTGAAAACACTGTGTGATGAAATCAAATCTTTTTGCAGGTCAGAAACACAGGTCAACAGTCTAATCCTGGTGTTACTTTAAAAAAAAAGTTTTCATACAGGAGGAAAAGGAAATCAAGTGCTGTTGTAGTAGTGGGGGCTGTAACTTCCCAAGGTCATGCAGAGGTTTTTGGAGGAACCAGCACCAGAAGGGTCTGTGAGGAGTGGGTAGAGGTGGGCCGCCAAGGATGGCGGGGCGCAGAGAGAGCAGCAGGGCCTTGCGTCTGGTCATTGAAGTCCAGTGTGCGTCCATCCGACTACACTGAGAGCGTCCTGTCATTAAGTCTGCAGCCGCCACTGCTCTTTATTCTTAGAAAACATGTCATCGGAAATCATCCTGTCACAGGAAACTATCAACTCTGAGTTCAGGTGAGTGCAAGTTCAACCCCAACCAATGCCTGCAACCCACATTCATAAAAATTAAGCTGTCTGACTTCTCCCAAATACATCAAGATATGAGAACTACTGAAGGCAGTGCATCTCTACTGTGGTGTGCATTTTTAGGGCTTACTATCATCGTTTTCACAGAATTCAGGCCGGAGGAAAAGCTTCGGCCGGGTGCCGGTCCGGCAGCCACTCTCCATGCCCTCCCTGCCCCTACCGCATCTGCCCTCGCTACATCTTTACATTCACTTTGCATCAATTCAGTTTTTTGGAAGGTTTTTCTTTAATCTGATAAAGCATCCAAAATAAGCATCTCCTGGCAGAACAGGAGAACCGCTATCTGCTTGTGGATAGCTACCCTGGCAAACCATGGAGCCATCTATTTGCCTTAGGAGCCTTCAGGTCACACCCATGAACTTCATGAATAGCCAGGCCTGCGAGAAAATACAGTGCCTGCTTGCCTCATCAGCAGGGAATGTGCTCAGCGTCGGGGCCACAATAAGCAGGATGCATATTTCACCCTCCGCGCCTTGACATGCTGGATCTAAGGCCACCCCACTACCCCGGAGCAATAAGTAAAACTGCCACGTGCATCTGACTAAAAGTTACGGGACCTAAAAGGTGCTCTGGAAACATATGGAAAACCCATCTTAACGACCACTAACCAGCTGCACTTTCTTTCTGAAAGTTCCATCCAAACTGTTTACGAAACGTCACCATGACATGGGGCAAAATATTCACGCCACCGCCACAGATTTGTTCTGATGGGAGAATTTTATATCCACCCAATTTTCAATTAGCCAGACAGAAAGCACTGTGTGAGCGGCTGGGGACCCTGGCCTCACATCTCATAAACAGAACACAGCTCAACCTCCAGCGCTGGGCAGCAGAGCCACCCCTTTGGTGCTGGCCCCCTGGGCTGGACACTCACAGAGAAACCCGTGGTCAAAATCCTGTGGCTACACTTACAAGAAGTTGGAAAGGTGTCCAGGAAATATTATTCTATCACATCTTCAGAATACTTAAAATCTTTTCAGTCAGGTTCAATGTCATCCACTGGAAATTGTTTTCAAATATGCTATCCATGACATTTAATTTATGATGATGAAGAAATGACATCTTTTCAGAACAGCATTTTAAACCTAGATGTGTGATAAGTTTTGAGCAGTTGAGTCAGGTGTCATGTTGTCTGAAACATATGTTGTCACATTTTAAAGAGTAGTATTGTTTAAGAATAGTCTAGAAATGATGTTAAAATAATACAAATGAACCCAACAATGTAACTTTGATTTGGTTACACTAGTGGTGAGAAGCCACGTTAGACAGTGACTAACAGTGAACATCCTGGGGGTGACATACAGGAACAACCATGGACTTTTGAAACAGACTCGCCTGGGTTTTACCTTCCACATTCCGCTAGTTATGTAAGCATCTGAAACCTTCAAGCTCCAGGCTGACTACGAACGTAGAGCTTCCAACGCTTATCCCATCAAGGCTGTTGTGAAAAACAGCTATGGGAAGACATTTCATGGCTTAAAATCGACCTGTTGATTTTCCTCTTCCTGCCCTAGTCTTCTGAAGTTCTCATCTGGAATTCTGGAATATCCTGTCTCCTAGAGGCCCCACTGTTTCTGCTCTGTAAAAATGCACATAGTAACAGCACCTGTCTCGATGGGTTACTGCAGAGAAAAAGGAGGAGCACATTCCTAGGGACAGCCCCTGGCACAGAGTGAGTGAGCCTTTAGATGCTAGCTCTGATCATCATGCTTTCTCAAGGTCCTAGAAGATTTTTCTTAAGACCCTATAACTATAATATAAATAGAAAATGAAGGTGAATTGAATGGAAACAGAAAAATTTGGAAAGATACAAGAGATAAATTAGTAAGGAGAAATAGGAGGGGAGAATATTCATTTTATGAGAAGAAACTAAACTAAATAGGAGCAAGGCATAGATATGAGGGCAGGAACTTGGCCAGGGACAGTGGCTCACACCTGAATCCCAGCACTTTGGGAGGCCAAGGAAGGTGGATCACTTGCGCTCAGGAGTTTGAGACTAGCTTGGGCAACATGATGAAACCCTGTTGCTACAAAATGAAAATTTAAAAATTAGCTGGACATTGTGATGCACGCCTGTAGCCCCAGCTACTCAGGAGGGTGAGGAAGGAGGGCTGCTTGAGTCCAGGAGATCGAGGCTGCAGTGAGCCATGATCTCACCACGGCACTCCAGCTTAGTGGACAGAAGGAGATCCTATCTCAAAATTTAAAAAATTGAAAAAGCAGAACTTATGTGAGCACATTTAAGGTACTTATCCATTACAGTGCTGATGCGGAAATGAAACTTGGTATATGAAACAGCTCATTAAGACTTAGGCCACCATGCTAATAAATTTCTTGCAAAACTTACATACACACAGTGTTTCAAAACCAAAAACGGAAGCACACAATTAAGCATACAAACTGACTTGTGGTGGGACAGTAAACTAAAGATGGTGATAAATGTTCGGAATGTCATGAGTGCTTACAGTGCTTTTAATGCAAGATTTTTTAATGCAACTTCTTGCTTTTTAATACTTTCAACATAGTTGTGCTCTTTTGAAAAAGACAAAATCAGGTTATTTCTAACTAAAATAATCTGCTTGTCCTTTCTTTAATCTCAGTATATTGAATAACAATATTTATATCCTATGCATTTTAGTTCACAAAATATTGTTGTGTGCATATGGCTTTGAGGATGTGCCAAGTTCTCGAACTGTTTTCCACCAGCGTGAAATTAAAGTTAGGGCCAGTCGTATGAACAGCAGCAGAGTTAGTCTAGGAGATGATCTACAGAGGAATCGCACATAAGCTGGCTCAAACTGTAGGTAATTATCCATGTCAAAAATAAATCCTCAAGAGGCTATTAAGATGTGCCACTTTCTTTAAAAACATGGACCTTTTAATTAGAATACACACTACCTCCTGTTTCTCATTCCATCTTCCATCAATCACTCAGACCCGAGGAATTTTCCTCCGTGCTGTCTGAACACTGTGTTGTCCTGGTGAGCACTTTCTCCCACATAGGTGAGGAATGGCGTGCATTTCCAGCACTTGGCCTCCAAGAGCAGAGCACACAGCAATCCCCGTGGATGGAGACTGCCTGCAGTCAGGGAGCAAAGCAAAAGCACCCCCCAGAGAAGCCAGAGCCACCAACTGAGGCCCAGCATGTGCTCACTCCAGGGCAACTCCCTGGATTCATACCGGAGGGAGGCCTTCACTGTGTGTCTGGGGCAGTGCATTCCTATCTCTGTAGTACAAACCCACAAAAACAATGTTAGCAAAACCTTTAACAGGAAAGTAGCATGACCGAATATTTCCAGAGAAATCTCATGTGCTTGTTGTCAGAGAAATTGCCTAAAAGAATGTCATATAGTCAGGAACACTCTAGAACAGCAGTCTTCAACCAATTTTGGCATCAGAAACTGGTTTCATGGAGACAAATTTTCCACAGACCAGGGAGGAGAGGATGGTTTCACGATGATTCGAGTGAATTACATTTATTGTGCACTGTATTTATTTATTTGTTTTTATTTGTTTTAAGATTGCATTTTCCTCTGTTGCCCAGGCTGGAGCACAGTGGTGCAATCTCTGTTCTCTGCAACTTCCACCTCTCAGGTTCAAGAGATTCTCCTGCCTCAGCCTCCTGAGTAGCTGGGATTACAGGTGTGCACCACCATTCCTGGCTAATTTTTGTATTTTCAGTAGAGATGAGGTTTCATCATGTTGGCCAGGCTGGTCTTGAACTCCTGACCGCAAGTGATCTGCCCGTCTCGGCCTCCCAAAGTGTTGGGAGTACAGAAATGTGTGCTTTATTTCTATCATTACTGCATCATAATATATAATGAAATAATGATACAATGGTGATGTATACCAGTGATGTAGAATCAGTGGAAGCCCTAAGCTTGTTTTCCTGCACCTAGACGGTCCCATCTGAGGGTGATGGGAGACAGTGATGCCTGAAGTGTGGCACTTATGTCCAGGCTGCTCTGTAATCTCGTTTTGGTCACTGTCACTGCAGAAAACCCTGCTTCACAAAGACAGGTTGTTGGACATGGAAGCAGGCTTTATGGTGTTTTGTGGCGATCTCAGGATCTTCTACTCTGACTTTAATCCGGAACACATGGAGATTTGAAGTTGTCTCAAACATATTTTTAAAGACACTGTCATTTACCATCTCAAGTGATTCCCATCTCAAGCTCCCCAGCCGATTCACCGGGCTTACTTACAGAAGGGTCACAGATCCATTCCTTCCCAGTTCAGGGCTCTTCGGTGGCTGGGAAGTATTGCTCAAGCTCCTCTGAAAGCTGAGGTAGGTGATAGTGTGTCAGCTGGGAGAAAGAAGGCCCTGGATCAGTCTCTTTCACAACCTCTGCTGATGTTTGACACTTCTTGGAAATCCCAGTGTTCTCTTGTCACCCTGTAATTCCAGTGTGACTTTGAATGCAGCCGCTTTATCTGCCGACTTGAACGGAGCTGCCGTTCTCCCAGAGTGGCAGATTGAGTTTGTTGAGCAAGTTGAATAGGTCGCACAAGTAAGCAAGTTTAGCAACCCATTCTGTGTCACTGAAATGTGCTGCTGGTGATGACTGTTTTTCTAAAAAGAATCTCTGGATTCTCAAAGAGTCTAATTCAACAGCCCTGGCCAGTAATCTGCCTTTAGGAAGCATCTCACTTCTGTGCATGAGAAGATGTGCGTGCCCTGTGTCCATCTACTCAGAGCTGCATGAACAGATGTGAGTTAAGAGCATGTACTTTAATGTGCTCGATAGATGTAATCACATCATGCAAGGTGTTATTAATTCCAGGTGACGTTTTTGGGCCAGCCAACATTTCCCTGTGGCTGACACAGTGTGTAGACTCACATTCAGAAGCAACCTCTTTGACCCCGCGTAGTGAAACCAGAAAGCCGTCCAATCAAGGCAGCCACTCCATCCATGCCTATACTGACACAAAATGACCAATTTGGCTTTCCCAATACGTAATCATTCAAAGACTTGAGTAGTTCTACAGCTGTGGTGTTGACTGGCAACAGAAGAGCATATAACATATCCTCATGCACATCCTGTTGAAAAATATATCACATATAAACAAGGATTGTTGCCTTGCTGTTAACATCGGTAGACTCGTCAACCTGGATTGTGTGCCACAGTGACTCATTAATTCTGTCTAACAATTGCGCCTCAATATCCTCTGCTATTTCATCAATTCGTCGAGTTACGGTGCTAGCCGAAAGACGACCACCTCCCATCTTTTGAACTGCAGCCTCTCCTAAAAGTTCACCACAAATGTCCTTAGCAGCAGGCAGGGTCAGCTCTTCACCAACACTAAAGGGCTTCTGAGCCTCAGCAATGAGGTTAGTCGCTAAGAATGATGCACTCAGAACAGACACATCTGCTGAAGTGCCAGCCTTCAATAATTGCTTCTGTTCTTCGCGTTCACATTTTCTTCTTTTGAAAACTCGGAAGATTTGTCTTTTAATGCAGGGTGCTTTGTCTCCATGTGGTGAAGCAGTTTTGAAGGTTTCATGGCTTTGCTGGACAGCCGGTTGCCACATAGCACACAAAGTAGGCTTGGAGACCATGAATCACCTGTTGCAGTGAACCTGTAATGTAAGTAGGACTCTTGGCATTTGCTTTCAAGTGCGACTTTCTTTTGATGGCAGTCTTAGAGTCTTCTGCTGTCTCATCATTGGGTCTTTCTTCCTTTTCAAAGACGCTCCCTAGCGACATTTATTTTTTAGTCATTTTGGCTAGGGTTAGCTTGTGGGCTTGCCAAAACTGTGACTGAGACAAGTGTGCAGTGTGGGAAAGAGGCAGGAACAGAAGCAGTAAATAAAGCAACAGGCAAGCAATGCGTGGACTAAAATAGGTGTCAGATTCCGACTTAAAGCCTGCCACCAGATGCAGCTGTGCCACTGAAGCGCACCAGCTCACTTGCCATTGTAAAGCCTGCACCACATGCAGCTGTGCCACTGAAGCGCACCAGCTCACTTGCCATTGTAAAGCCTGTCACCAGATGCAGCTGTGCCACTGAAGCGCACCAGCTCACTTGCCATTGTAAAGCCTGCACCACATGCAGCTGTGCCACTGAAGCGCACCAGCTCACTTGCCATTGTAAAGCCTGCACCACATGCAGCTGTGCCACTGAAGCGCACCAGCTCACTTGCCATTGTAAAGCCTGCACCACATGCAGCTGTGCCACTGAAGCGCACCAGCTCACTTGCCATTGTAAAGCCTGCACCAGAGGCAGCTTAATTGTCACTCGCCACTCATCAGTAGGGTTTTGATATGAGTCTTGCAGTTGATTCATTATGGTCTCTGTGCAGGGAAACCTCTCTGCCACTGCTAATCTGTATTCGCAGCCACTCCGCAGCACTAGACTCACCTCCTCAGCTCCACCTCAGATCATCAGGCGTTAGTTAAATTCCCATAAGAAGTGCACAGCCTAGCTCCCAGCAAGGGCAGTTCACAATAGGGTTTGTGCTCCTTGAGAATCTAATGCCTCTGTTAATCTGACAGGAGGCAGAGCTCAGGCGGTAATGTGAGTGTTGGATAATGTGAATAGCTGGAAATACGGATGAAGTTTCACTCACTCACCCCCACTCACCTTCTGCTGTGAACCCTGAATCATAACAGGCATGGACCAGTCCCTGTCTGCGGCCCAGATCCCTTCTTTGAAAGCCCTATATGGCCTGCCAGAAATTATTTTGTGAGTAGGGTCATTAGAGAAATCTCTCTCTACACTTCATGTCACTATCTTTCAAGCCGTTTTTGTCTATTTTTCTATTTTTCCTTTCAGTTCTTTCCAGCTTTACTTCGTGTTCATTGAAGCTGTTTTTCTGGTGCATACACATTTAGGATTGCTCTATCCTTTTAGTGGACTGATCCTTCATTGTCAGTGGTGATGAATCTGTACGGGTCTGCAGCAACCTCGATTTTTGCCTCCTTGGAAGAAATAATTCAATCGAGGAGCACAGGGCAGAGGGAGAGACCACTGAGGCAAGTTTTAGAGCAGAAGTGAAAATTTATTACAATAATTTAGAGCAAGAACGAAAGTAAAGTACACGTGAAAGAGGACCAAGTGGGCGACTTGAGAGATCAAGTGCCCTATTTGACCTTTGACATGGGATTTTATAGGCTGGCATGCTTCGGGGTCTTGCATACCTTCTTTCCAGATTCTTCCCTTGGGGTGGGCTGTCCGCAGGAGCCGTGGACTGCCAGCTCCTGGGAAGGCCGGGTACACAGTGTGCGCGCGCTGGAGCTGTGCGCATGCGCACTGGAGGCATTTCCCCCCCCCCTTATGAATCGAGTGTTCCTAGAGGAAGGTCATATACCTGCTAAACTCCATGTTGCCTCTTACTGCGCATGCTTGAGCCCACTCGCCCAACTCCTGAGATATCGGAAGCTGCTGATCGCCGGCTTCAGGTATTTTCTATCTACTGGGAAACGGCCTTTCCCTGGTGCCGGTATGACCAATTATTATTTTAAAGAGACAGTTAACAATGACTTGACCATCCCCTGACATCCCTGGTGTGTGTGTGGGGGGCGGGGGAGGAGCTCTCCTGCCCTGCTCATGCCTGACTGTCTACCTACTATAGCATAACCGACGATCCCATACAAGCTGACTTCTCCAAGGACTGAAGGGCCAGGTAGGGTGGGCTTGACCAGGGACAAGGTGCTAATTGTCAGAGGGATGGGTAATTTTTTATATGCTGTAGCAGACGCCTCTCCCCATACCCACATCATCCAGGGTCTGCATCTGAAGGAGAGAACAGTTGTAACGGCTTTTCAATTTAGAAAAAGACATATCACTAAAAATGCTATTAATCGAGTGGGACCCACAGAAACACTTGGGAGCCCTCTTACAGAGAGTGAGACACGCATGACAGAGGAAGCTTTCCCCAGACGTGCTGACCACTTTCCCTTTAGCACAGTGGTGGCCCCAGGCCAGGGCAGCTCCTGTGAGCAGCTCCTATGCAGCCAGAAGACACCATGGATGTCACACTCTGCAGAAATGGCAGCTCCCTCAGGTTTTTGTGACTGAAAAATCCCAGAGGTCTTTAGGTGCTCATGTTCTGTGTATCATCACAGACTGTGCCTGCCCGCATGTACCCAGAGGGAACAGATGAGGCCCAAAGACACCAGCGTGCATCTAACCGCCCACCCTACCTGATACGTCTGTCCAGAGCACATCCTCATTCTATGACAGCAAGGTTTCCCTCCCGGCTAAAGACAGGCCCGGAGACACCTGTCCATGGTGAAAGGACACTGTCCAGACAACTTGCAAAAACCCGATAGTGAAACTGTGAGCCTGGAATTCGACGTTAACCCTGAGAATAAGCATTGGTGGCCTCTGGGCGATGGCTCTGAGGAACTCTGGAAACTCAGGCTGCACAGGCGGCAAAGCACAGGAAAGCCAGGCTGGCGTGTGAGCCACTGTGTGCTTAGTCACATGCTACATTAAATGTTTTAGGAAGATGTGCTACCAAGTTTCAGGGGAAAAAAGTGATTATCAGAACTTTAAAAATCAAGACGTGCTATTTAAAATGAGGACATACACAAAAGAACCATCTTGGAAAGAACAAGGGTGCATAGAGACAGACGTGGGGGTGACACAGCACCATGAGCCACTGTCCATCTCCCCATGTCAAGAGGAGATGCACAGGCACAAATACATGTGCACAGACAGCTGGAGAACAAGGGAGATTCCTGCCAGTGTAAAGCATGGCCTTGTCTTCTTCTTACAATCACAAGTCAGGAAAAAAACAAAAACTGACTTCATTTAAAGACAAGCAGTGAAAAAGAAACCAGCTCAGGATAGAATTTCATAGAGGAATAACACATAGGATTTTTTCTTCTGGTTTTAATAAAAAATCAAGTTGCTCAAAACTACTGATTTTAAACTACCAAGAAAAGATATAAGCTACAAGATGACAATGCTTTTAGCAGCCATCAGATTTCTGAGGATAAAGATAGATCAATGAACCCAACCCTAGAAAGTGACAAGCCCTTCACAGCAGCGAAGATCAAAGGCACACTCTTATCCACAGCAGAATGACAAAAATGAAACGGTTGGAGGCCAGGGAAAACCAGACACGTTTGCATCTGCAGGGAGGTGGGTGACCAGCTGGCGTCCTGTGGCTGGAGTCACCGGCAATGCTGCACCCAGCCTCCCCGTGTTTCCCACAGGCCTCTGTGGAGCCCTTCACTGAACTCTGAGGGATAAAGCTGGGAGCAGGGGCTCACGCCTGTAATCCCAGCACTTTGGGAGGAGGGTGGATCACGAGGTCAGGAAACGGAGACCATCCTGGCCAACATGGTGAAACCCTGTCTCTACTAAAATACAAGTAATTAGCCAGGCATGGGCCACTGTGTGCTTAGTCACATGCCATGCATGCGCCTGTAGTCCCAGCTACTCTGGAAGCTGAGGCAGGGGAATCTCTTGAACCCGGGAGGCAGAGGTTGCAATGGTTGCAATGAGCCAAGACCGTGCCACTGCACTCCAGCCTGGGCAACAGAGTAAGACACTGTCTCAAAAAAGAAAAAGAAAAAAAAAGCTGGGAGTAGGGAATGAAAGACAGGATGCATTCCCGGGAGCGCTGCCGAGTCTCACCCAGGTGCAGAGAACCAGTCTCAGAAAACAGGAGACAGAGTAGAAGCCTGAGTGGAACCCCTCCCAGGCCTCCAGACGATGCCAGGCAACGGTCAGAAATGAAACGCAGACAGAGCCTGGAATTGTGCCCGTGTTCACATCCTCAGCTCTGCTAATCATCCCTCAAAGTATTTCAGCATAGGGTGAACTGAGCCAAGCAAACCCAGACCCCACTCACCTGTGGATCAGGGCGATGGACCCACCCTGCTGTAGCCCGGCAGAATCCAGCTCACCCCTCTCTGCAGGAAAGTATCATCTACTTTACTCTTACTATTCCTTTCTACAAAATGACTTAACATAAATTAAACATGATAAAACATGACAAAGCAAGGAAACATGACTCGTGTAAAATAGGAAACAGGCAAAAGAAGGGGACTCAGAAATTGTAAGGTCTCAGAGACTTGAAAACAGGAATGATAAAAATGCGAAGGTATCTAGTGGAAAAAAGTAGATAGTGTGTAAAGAAACAGCAACATTCAGCACACACACACGAACACCAGAAGTTGGAGCTACTAGAAATGCCAGAGACAGAAACGAGGTTGCCAGTAATAATTCATGATGCACTTAAGAGCAACTCGGACGCTGCCAAGAAAATAATTGATATAGACAGGCAAAGAAAAGTATTAAAATGCAGTAAAACGAGCAGAGGAGAATGATAAAGAGCATCCAGAATTTGTGGGAAAATATACGGAATACTCTAACTTGAATTGGGAGAGTCCCAGAAGAAGAGGAGAGATGTAATGCAGCAGGGGAGACATATCAAGGGGTAGTGACTGACTGAGAGCTTTCCAAAATTGGTGAAAAATGCTAATCCTCGATATAAAATCCTCAGCAAACACTGAGTAGAATAACTAGAAGAAAAATAAATCAAGCAACATCTTGTAAATCTGCTAAAAACCAAAAGATAAATAACAGACCTTAAAAGCCATCATAGAAAAAGATAGCTACGATCTATGTACTTCCCTGTATCTATTGTATCTGGGGCAGCAGTGATATGAATGATGCCTGACTTCTCACCAGCAGCATTGGATGGCAGAAGACAAGAGAATGACCAAAACACAGAGTTCTACACTCAAAGGGAATATTATTCAAAATTGAAAGAGAAATAAAGATAATCACCGGACAATGGCTAAGAGAATTTATCTCTGACAAATCCATCCTACAAGAAATACTAAAAGAAAGTTCTCAAACGGAATCCCAGATCTGATGGTAAAGAAAATTACCATAAAGGGTAGATATAATATTATATCATGCATTTATTGTTTAAACCAAAAATAATTACAATTTTGTAGGATATATATACACACACATGCATATATGTGTGTGTGTTTATATTATATGTAAATATAAACTGTAAGACAGAAAGACACAAGAAACCATGTTAAGAATAAATAGAACTATACTGCTGTAGGATCCACAGGCCATTTATGAAGTAGTATAGTTCTATTTGAAAGTAGACTATAATGACTTAAAAACAAATATTAGAAACACAGAGCAGCCAATAAATAAAAACCCAAAGAGGTATGACCAGAAAGTACGTGTAACAGCTAAAAAATGACGTACTTAAATGTATTTGACTTGTTCGATTTTTTAAAAAGACAGAAAAGGAAAGACACTGGGAGAAAGAACAAGTGAGATAAATAAAATTATATCCCAGCAAAGAAGACGTAAAATGTGCCATGTCAATAACAACATGGACTATATAAATGGACTGGACACTCCAGGTAAATGACAGTGATTCTCAACCAGGTAGAATAGAAAGGCTCAACTTCAAGCTGTTTACAAAAAAATGTACTTAGTTATTAAGACACTCGTCTGAAAGTAAAAGGTCTTTAAAAAGATGTATCTTACAAATTATGCATAAGAAAGTTGTGTGGTTATTTTGCTATCAGAAAAAAAGTAAACTTCAGGACAAGGAGTACTACTAGAGATTCAGCAACACAGTTTATAAAGTTAAAAGAATCAATTTATCAAAACGACAAAAACATGCAGAATACATATGTACCTAAACAACTTCAAAAGTCATAGGACGAAATATAAATAGAACTAAAAGGAGAAATAAGCAAACTAATTATAAGAGTTATAAATTTTAATACTGATGTAACAAACTTACATAAAATCATTATTGCTTTGGAAGATTTCAACACCACAGTCCAACTTGAAGTAATTGGCACGTATAGAGCCCTCCTCTCAATAGCTGTAGAAGACAAGTCCTTTTCAAGTGTACATAAAACTTTCATGAAGATCAATCATATGACGGGTCATAAAAAGTCTCAGTATGCATCAAATATTTGAAGTAATTCTGAGCATATTCTCTGATCACAACTGCAGTCAAGCCTATGCTGAGGGCATAAATACTGCTCCTATGTTTTCTTCTAAGAGTTTCATGGTTTTAGCTCCCACATTTGGGTCTAAAATCTATTTTTAGTTAATTTTTGAGTGTGCTATAAGGAAGGGGTCCAGCACCATAATTTTGCATGTGGATATTGTGTACCATTTGTTGAAAAAATGATTTCTCTCCATTCATATGCTTTGGCACCATTTTTATACATCAATTGGTCATAAAAGTATGTGTTTCACCTCCAGACTTTCAAATGTGTTCCATAGATTTATAGTTATAGCCTTACTTCAATAAGATACCATCTTGATTACTGTAGCTTTGTTCTAAGGTGTGGAATTGAGAAGTGTGAGTCCTTCAACTTTGTACTTTTTCAAGAATACTTTGGTTATTCTGGCCCCCTTGCATATTCCTACGAATTTTACAATCAGCTTATGCCTTTTTTTTGAAGGAGCCAGCTGGGATTTTTGTGGGGATTGAATTGAATCTTTAGATCACTTTAGGGAGTATTGCCCTGTTAACAATATTATTTTCTAATCCATGAACATTAAATGTCTTCCCATTTTTTTAGGCCTTTTTTAATTTCCTTCACAGATGTTTTATAGCCTCGGAGGACAAGTTTTACACTTGTTTTTAAAACCGTATTCCTTGATCTTTATTGTTTTTAATGCTATTGCAAATGGAATTGTTTCCTTGATTTCATTTTCAAATTGTGCATTGCTGGTGCCTAGGAAAAGAAAGATTTCTATAGTTTGATCTCATAATGCACTACTTGCTGAATACATTAGTTCTAACAGTTTTTAATGTGTATGGATTCCTTATGATTTTCTATATATTAGGCCATGTTATCCATGAATAGAGTTTTACTCCTTCCCTTTTATTCTGGATGTGTTTTATTTCTTCTCCTCACTTGAATGCGCTAGCTAGATTTTCGGTGTAATGATTAATAGAAGTGGAAGTGGTGAGAACAGACATCCTGGTCTTTTTACTGACCACAGGGGCAAAGCATTTAGTGTTTCAGAGTTAAATATAATGTTAGATGTAGGTTTTTAAATAAATGTCCTTTATTAGATTTTTTTAAATCGACAAAATAAATATGTAAAATGTTTACAAATATTTAGAAACTAGCAACAGTCTTCTAAACAGTGCATGTGTAAAAGGAGAAATCACAGAAAAATTGTGAAATATTTTAGGCTGAATGATAAAAACACACATGCCAAAATTTGTGGTATGCAGCTAACACTGAGGTAAGAGGAAAACGTATAATATTAAATATTTCTGTTAGGAAAAAAGAATTTTGAAGTCAATGACTTGAGCTTCCTTCTAAATGATCTAGAAAAAGAATACTACATTCAACCCAAAGCAGAGGAAAGAAACAATAAAGATAAAAGGGGAAATCAATGAAATAGAAAACATAAAAGGGAGAAAATAAAAGCAAATTATCGTTCCTTGAAAATCCGTTAAAATTGATAAACCTCTAACTGGATGGATAAAACAATGAGAGGGAAGCTCAAATTTGTAAGAGTAGAAATCAAGAAGCAACATCATCAGAGTCCCTGTAGACATGAAAAATAATGAGACTTTATAGATCTAATATTCCTAAATATAATAGCTTAGATTAATGAACAAATTCTTTAAAAGACATGAGTTACCAAAAGTGACTGCAGGAGAAACAGAAAATCCAGATAGTTTCGTATCTATTTAGAAAATCAAAATATTAATTTAAAAATTTCACACACACACACAAAACCCTCCAAAGAAAACCCTCCAAGGCCGATGGCTTTACTGGTAAATTTTATAAAACATGTTTGTGAGAGAAGCACACCTTAAAAACAAAAATTGACAATGATGCTACCAAAAAAAGGCATATCTACATCCCTCAGGAATTTAGGAAGCAAAATCCTCATGAAAACATCAGCAAACAAAGTGCAGTAGTACGTAAGAAGTGCACCACGTGATGACCAAGTGGGGTTTATCCAAGCTGCGCGAGGTTGGGTTAGCATTTGAAACCAGTTCACATGATGCACCACGTTAACAGAATAAAAGAGAACAGACGATATCATCTTAGTGGTTGTGGAAACAGCATTTGATAAACTTCAACATGCCTTTGTAATAATAATTCTCAGAAAAAGTAGGAACCGAAAGGAATGCCCTCAGCCTAGATCTAACCGCAGATGTCCTATGAAATTATGACATATTATATTCTGTTTTCCTAAGATTGGGAAAAGGCACTGACCAGTATCTACTGTCACCACTTCTCCTTGAGACCTTAGCAGAGGTCTTAACACCTAACAGAACCAGAACATTACGTAAAAGGAAAACAGATTGGCAAATACGCAGAACTCTCAGAATTCACAAGTGGTCTATGTGTTTCTACAGAAAACCCGAAAACTACTAGAATAAGTGTTTTTCAGGGTCACAGCACACAAGGTCAATATACGAAAATAAACAGTATTTCTGCAGTCAAAATGCTCTACTCCTGAGCTGTACCCCCAATAAACTGTATTTCTACCTATTCACAACTGAAAAGTGAAATTGCCACAGTAGATTTTTAATAATAACACCAAGAGAAAACCAAGTTTCAAGAAACATGTCTCAGAAGACATGTAAGGCCCCTGTGCTGGTAACCACAAAACCCCACTGAGGGAAACTAAATAAGGTTTAAATAAACGGAGATGTGCATGTTTATGGGCTGTAAGACACAATACTGTCACCATGGCATGAACCTAAAACTGTCTATAAATTTCGTACAGACCCCAGCAAAACGGCAGTAGGATACCAGGGCTTTGGCTGTTTTGTTTTTTAAATAATCAAACTGATTATAAAATGTATATGGAAATGCAGCAACAAATCTAAAAGAGTCATGTAATATTTGACCAAAAAAAAAAAAAAGAAAGTTTAGAGAACTTACGCTCCTTGGATTTAAGAATGATTATAAAGTTACAATAATTAAGACAGTAAAATATTACCCATATTCCTATCCGGGAATATATTCATCTAAATTCATCTTTAAATACATGATTCAAAATTCATTTTTCTTGGCTGGGTGAGGTGGCTTGCACCTGTAACCCCAGCTTTGGGAAGTGGAGGCAGGTGCATCGCTTGAACTCATAAGATTAAGACAAGCCGGGGCAATATGGTGAAACCCTGTCTCTACAAAAAACATAAAAATTAGCTGGGCTTGGTGGTGTGCACCTGTAGTCTCAGCTACTCTGGAGGCTGAGATGGAAGGATTGCTTAAGCCTGGGAAGTGGAGGCTGCAATGAGCCAAGATCATGCCACTGCACTACAGAGTAGGTGACTGGAGTGAGACCCTGTTTCAAAAAAAGAATATGTGTGTATATATATATATATATATATATATATATATATATATATGAAGCATCATTCCTATGTACCACTACTGTTTCTTCCCAGAGGAAAACATATATAATAAAAGGATCAGAGGCCAGGAGCAGTGGCTCACACATACAATCCCAAGCACTTTGGAAGGCCAAGATGGTAGGGTAACTTGAGCCTATGAGTTCGAGACCAGCCTGAGCAACATGGCATGGCCCCATCTCTATCAAAAATACTTTAAAAAATTAACCAGACATGGTGGTATGCACCTGTAGTCCCAGCTACTTGGAAAGCTGAGGCGAGAAATCGCTTGAACCCAGGAGCTCCAATATGCAGTGAACAAGGATCAGGCTACTGCCCACCAGCCTGAGCAACAGAGCGAGACCTGGTCACAAAAATGATTAAAACATAGAAAGCAGGATCAGGTCACAGATACCAAAACAGTTGCAGGTTTCAAGCTCACTCCCAGCTTACATATTGGTCAATTCCACTGAAACCCCAAAGGCATGGTGCTTAGATTGTATAATTCCATGTTAAAGAGTATTTTTGGTCATGGGTAGTTCAGCACCCATCTGAATATTAGGATAATTCATAGGAATTTCCCAGCAGGCATGAGGGGTGTGCATTCCAGCGGGGCAGGTGGCCTGAGAGCTTGGCATGAGTTTCTCACGTGCGGTAGCATCTTATTATAAGGGCTTCATAAACAGAGGTAGGCTTACAATGAGCCTTACAGGCTCAGAATCTTAACTGTGATGCCTAACTCGACCTACTTTCCAAGAGGGATGTCTATTTTATTTATTATAACCAGCCTAATGGTTAAGCATTTTCTTCGTCCATTTTTACAGTTCAGAAAATTGAAGTTCTGGACTAGAGAACTTCCTAGGGTCTCACAGCAAGTAAGGCAAATGAACACCAAAATGCAGGCCTTTTATACCAAATTCTGGGCTCCTTCCAGTACACAGCTTCCACTGCCCACAGTGCATAACCAGAAACACCCTGTTTGAATTATCAAAATATTAATTCCTAGAATTCGAACTCTGGGACACCGTTAGAAACTCAAACTCTCAAGATGTCGTCTATCTTCCATGTGTGAAAATGGTCTTTCCCAACCCCAGAGCTTAAGGTCCCAGGGAAGGGGCATGTGACTCAGTCTCCCTGCAGCCCCCACAGCGGGGCTGCGTTCCTGGGGGTGGTACAATTCAGCTTCCCAAGCTTGGTTAACCACCTTTTCCTCTTATTTCCATACTGTTAACACCACTGACTGTAGGAGGCCAGAAACCTCAGCCTATTTCCATGGAAATAATGAAGAAAATAACTAGAGATATACCCATAGCAGTTATTCATATGTGATCTTATTCATAGGTGATCATTGTTCTTTCACTAATGCCTTTCAGAACTCAAAGTGTGAGCCTGGGGTGACATTGTGAAAGGAATGACCCTAAGGCAAGATGCTTTAAGCCCTCTGTCACGCCCATGTAAGGGCTGCTGGAGGGCACCTCGGCTGGGCGGCAGCGCCAGGGCTGGGAAAGCGACCCAGTTTAGCCAGCTAGGGAAGGAGGCATCCAAGATGGCCGAGATGTCTCCTTCCCCGGAGGAGTTAGGAGAAAACTCTGCTCCTCCAAGCTCTTTTGGTAGGCCTGATGCCTGTCAGGGAGGCCAGCAGACATCCCAGGGCTGAACTGTCTCTCTGTGATACTGTGCTTCAGTGGTCACATCCCATGTCCACTCTCGTGTTCCATTTCTGCACCTGGTTCCTTTTTTCTTAGAAGAGACCATCAGTAAAAATAATATAAATTTTAATGTCTTTGGTCTTTCTTGACAAGTATGGAAAAGCGCTGACGCATTATGCTCCTTACCTCATGTCAGCTACTAGAAAGCCTTGGGCCCCTGCCTATGTGACACGTGATGTACTTGACCTTATAACCGACCGCCAGTGCCACGCCCTATCTACCCTCTCCCCAGCTTTGTACTCAGTAAAAGTCAGAGTGTGCGGACACGGGGCCACTGCTGGACTCCAAGCTTTGGTCAGCAGTGGACCCCTGGGCCCAGACTCTCTTTTCTCTATCTCTGGGTCTTATGTCTTTTATTTCTACAATTTCTTATCTCCACGCTAGCAGAGAGGGGCTCACAGGACCCTGTAGGGCTGGATCCTGCAACTGACGTCCACAAAGGGGCCAGCACTGGAAAAGACCCTGAGAATACAAAACCTAGGCAGTCAGGGTCGTGGAGATGGACAAGTGTTGAGTGAGGTGACTGTGCAGAGGGGATCACAGGTGGCACTGCCTGCCCTTCCCCCTTCCCAAATGTCCCCCAGCCCTCCTCCAGCAGAACCAGCATCTTTGCAATTAGAAACCACAGTCCAGATGGCTCCAACTAGTTCTATTTCCCAACACTACCTGGACACTGGGGTTTATTCAAAATACAATTTCCCAAAATGCATCAATAAATCCGATTTAGGGGTATTTCTACATGAGTTGTAGTAAAACCAAGAAAAGCTTTTAATGATAACTTACAACAAGCACATCCCACTTGGAAAGCAGCCACAAATGACGCTAAAAAGCCAGCTAGTTACACTTCAGTTCTGGGTTTATACTCAATAAAGCAAAAACAAAGATAAAAACAAACAGCACTTTGTCCTACAACTGTTAGGTGGAGCCTGAAAGAGTCAGAGTAGGACAAGCAGTAAAGTTGGCAACACTGACTTGGGAAAAACTTTGGCTACGCCTGTGGGCGGTTTCCAACCCGAGCCTTTTAACTTCACCATTAATGTCCATGTTGCTGGTATACTCATAATGCAGCTGTCACGCTCCTGCGTAACTAACTGGCCACCTATAACTTGCAATGCCAAGGTATACTTGGAACACTAAGGAATACAAGGTTTGGAATGCTAAGCTGGAAGTAGGGGCAACATTAAGGATTCGGCCACTAGATGGAGAAATTGTCCCAATCTGGCACCACTGCAGTTCTAAACAGAACTAAAGCAAAACGCTTTTCAGAAAACGCAGCCAGAAAGATATTTACCAAAGTTCTTTTCAAAGTACTATGGTAACTGCACTTTACATTGATAACTTTGTATCAGTTTAGTTCATGTAGGTACTTGAGCTTGAATCGGGTGGACATCCCACATTCATGCTGATGACGTCAGTAAGTTCTAGGTTCCGTCTTTATCCACGTCACCCAAGATTCAGTGTTGAGCAAATCTCTTCGAAAGTATTTACCATCTTTTAAATTGTTGTGGCAATTAGCACTAAGTCTATAAAATTTCACTTCCAGTTTTGCAACCAACTAGATACAGTATTAAAGTCTGTATTAGAGTAAAGTGCGTTTTGGGGATAAGGTCTTTACCACCAGCTGTAATAAACAGTGAATACCCACAAACGGAGCGGGTTGACTAATAACCGGACCAATCACGTTTTGCATATTGCCTTTATTTTGCAGAAAATGCTTTCTGCTGATTGTCTTTGGCTATTTTGTCAAAAGAAAAATATGAAACAGTTACAGTTTAACAACACAAGAAGTTGTCTACATATGCTCAAAATACACACATTCTAGCGGGCAGAGCAGTCAAATTTCCAATTCAGCTAAAACCTGCTGCCCTCAACTATGATTTTATTCTGTCCTTAACAGGTCAACTCTAACTACTTGAAAGCAACAAGGAAAAAGATTAAAAGTGTGCTTTTTATCTCACTAAAGAAGGGCCGGTGGAGTTTACAAATTCTGGTGCGCCAGAGTTGCCAATACATCGTATGAGAACAAATCAAAAAGAGTTTCTGGACCCTGGCAAAGGTTTTTGCCTGTGAATCAGGTTGGCCGTCGGTGGATTCACCTGTACACCACTGGGGACCGCACCGCTGCTGCCGGTGTGAGCGGGTGCTGGGGCTCTGGGAACAGCGCGGCTGTGCTCCTCCTCCGCTTTGAAAAGAAAGTTAGTGAGGCTGCATTTCCTTCCTTAATCCGCGAGACTGCCACTGTGCACCTAGTAGGTCACTCCAGTCACCACTGGCTGCCACGACAAAGTCCCTGCATCCTCCAGGACCTGGGCCTGGCTGCCTCACATGGAAGGCGGCGACACAGGTGTCCATGAGGCTATGAGGCGGCCTTGGGCGGCGTCGTACTGGCTGTCCGCGATGTCTGTGGCCGCCGCCGCCCCTTCGTACAGTGGGGATCCAGAGGAAGAGGGCACCGGGACCGGATGGGTGAGGGGTGCGTAGTGCGCGGGGGAGCCCCGGAAGAACTGGGTCCCCAGCCCGTTGGACACGGCTGCTGCCTGGGAGCCCGGGGTGACGGCGCCGTTGCTCACGGACCACAGGCTGGGGTACTGACTGCAAGAGAAAGACCCCAGTGAGCAGGGCCTGGGCAGAGGCTGCGGCCGGGCAAGGAGGGGCACCACACCAGGAATCCCATTCGTTCTGAGCGAATGCCTGGTATGACAGTGTTTTTCTTTCTAACAGGTCATTTTCTCCAAATTACTAAGTGACTCACAAGCACATTCAGTGATGTATAGAAGTTATTGTCATATCTCTTAGTAAGAAACAAAATCACTGGGAAGCTGACCAAAAAGATTATCCACATATTCAGAGCTCACGGAACAGCGCTGTTAAGTTTCACTGAGAAAGACTCAGACAGGCCTGGCACAGTCGCTCACGCCTGTAATCCCAGTACTGGGGAGGCCCAGGCAGGTGGATCACCTGAGGTCAGAGGTTTGAGACCACCAACGTGGTGAAACCCCGTCTCTACTAAATACGAAAAATAAGCTGCCTCTCCCTGTCTCTACTAAATATTAGCTGGATGTGGTAGCACATGCCTCTAATCCCAGCTACTTGGGAGACTGAGGCAGGAGAATCGCTTGAACCCAGGAGGCAGAGAGCCAAGATTGCACCATTGCACTCCAATCTGGGCAACAAGAGTGAAACTCAATCTCAAAAAAAAGACTCAGGCCAGTACTTTTGCACTCTCATTCAGAATAAAACTTTTCGGATATTCTCAATCAAAAGTTATCGCCAATGGGCTTAAGTACCCATGTTTTTATCCGGCGCACCCCCCCCCACTGCAGTAATTCTCACGATGAAGACCAGCCCCCCTGAAACACTAAGCAGTGGCAGGTATTCCTTAGGGTAACGCCAGCACAGACACAACTCCCTGCACTTCACCTGTTCTGTACACAGGTGAGTTAGCATGGTCCAGGGCAGCAAGAACAGCACCTGGCAGTCACATGAGGAAGCAAGTCCCAGGTCTGCCTTGAATTGGATGTGTCAAATTCGACTTCGCCCGAGACTGCTTTAGAGACGGTGTTTCTCGGGAAATGAGTATTGACCCTCCACTCTAAGTACATGAAGGGGATAGTATTAAATTATGGTAAGATTTTATTTTGGGGAATATTCTTGTCTTTCTATAAAGGAAGAATGAGACCTTATGTTGTATGGCCATACTGTTAACTAGCCTGAGTTCACAAGGCAGATTATTGTGCCCTTTTACAGATGAAAGCTTCAGGCTCCAAGATGCCCAATAAGAGCTGCATTGAGACCCTTGGGTGGGGCTGCTGTCAGCAGCTTGCAGAGTGTGGGTCATCTGATCAGGTGCAGGCTTCTGGGGCGATGCTCTTGGAGCTCCTGAGAGCTTTGTTTGCTTATGCATTGTTGCTCTGTTTCGAACTGCAGGCAACTGAACTCATATTATTAAGGAACTGTTTTCTAGACAAGAATGAAGATCACAGGCATATTTTAGTATTCTAGAAAATGAAGTGCATTGCCTTCGGTCAAGATCACTTAAGTCCAGGCTTGCAATGCTGGGAGCCAACAGCTGGTCCAATCATTTAATCACTTGGGTCCTCCTTCCTCACTGGAAAATGAGAGTTGACTTCTAGCTTTGATATTTTAGGTTTTTATATACATCCTCTGAAGAAATTAATATATTTACTAGCCTGGTTGATTTTATAAGCCATTATTCCTCTGCATAATTTGCAAATTACTAACAAAATCGTCATCACTCTTTACCAGTTACCTAGCATATACATTAAAGACTTCGATCCTGTATCCATAAAAAAGCCAACAAATTTATTTCCTCAATTTAATAGCTCCTGTTGGAAAACGTTCTGAAAATATCTCTTTAAGCTCTGCCAACTGACCTCAGCAACCCTGTGGGAGACAGGCAGAGGCTGGGTTATTTTTTTACCACCTTCCTTTTAGATGTGAGGAAACGAAGGCTCAGAGAAGCTAAGAGACTTGTCCGTCACATGAACCTGTAAGTGGCAGAACCAGGATGGAGACCTTGGTTTCATTCAGGGATGGGATAGCACAGCTCCCATTCCACACCTCGCTTGTAAAGGAGCCCAGGCCTCTCAGGGAACAGACCGCACACAGGAACTCAGCAGTCATGTCACCTGTGATCCCTGGGCATAGTTACTAATAAAGAATTCTAAATAAAGACCCAACCACCCACAGGGACAGAAGCGAGTAAGGGCTAAGGGCCCATAGGAATGGAAACAGTGTGAGGTCACAGGCAGAGCTCCCAGGATGCTTTGCACCAGGTTGTGAACATACATTACCTGGAGCTGGTAGGGGGGCTGGCATTGTGGCTCATGGGGAGCATGCTGGGATGGGCAGGCATTCCGAGGCTGGACCAGTTGTCATGGGATTGCAGCATGGATAAACATGCAGGTGAATTGTCAGAATAGGCTAAGAGGGAAGGTAAGAAAGGGCAGTTATAGATGATGTCTTCCAAGAACAACAAAGTACAGTGAAATACCACAAAAATAACGGAAGCTACTGCCACTGAAACAAGATGTAATGGGATATCAACCACAGAAAACAATCCATGAGTCTGCATGAGTGGTTATCAGGGGCGAAGACTTACTGCCAAATGTATACATTTGAGAACATACCCTGGGAAAGCCAAGCTTTTCCCCTTGTCATGAGATCAGTAGATGTCCTGTAGTCGATGATTCTTACTTGACTTGTGATTGCTTATCTTTAAAAACAAATATAACTTTAACCTGCCTTTTTTCCAGTGATTGCTTCTTAAGAATGGGCGATAGAAACCATTTCTCCTCAGGCAAAATTAGAAGTAAGATCTTCCTGCCTCAGAGTCTAGCCTCTGGTTGAAGAAGTCCCAGTGACTTCCTAACCCAGTAAGGTCCTTTCATTTCAAATCAGCTTTAATTGCTTAATTGTTTTATGGTGTTCTTTGGCGATTTTCCTTCTTTTGGAGCCAGACAAAATTAAGTCTAGACATATACAGTGTTACAGAGAGAATGAGGCCCAGGGATCTTTACGGTCTATCCCAGGGTTGGGAACATTGGAGCAGCATCAGCACTGCCCGGAGGGCTTTTTAAAAGACATGTTGCTGGGCCCCACAGAGAAGTGCTGCCTGTCAGTCTGGGGTGGGGCCTGGAAATGCGCCCTCTCTCGTGGTGCTGAGGCTCTGGCCTGGGCACCCTACTTGGAGAATCACTGGTCTAGTCAGGAATTCTTGTGCCTGGCTGCTTCACTGTCACTTCAGAGACGGCCACAGAAGACGCAAACCTGGTCTCTGCTCCTAAGGATCAACTGTGGTTCTATGGAGGGGCCCAGGAATTCATCATTTTCAAAACCTGGAGCACCAACTCTAAGGCCCGTGCGAGAATGCAGGCCTCTGCTCTGGGTCTCTGTGGCTGACCCAGCAGTGGCAGCCACAGAGACATACACTGAAGGTCTTCTCTTGAACCACTAAAAAACTGGGCTTGGGTGTGGGTGCCAGGGAACCATCTTTTTTTTAGATTCTGAACCCTGCAAAATGCCTTTCCCCAAGTGTCCTTGCAGCCACCCACCAACCTCTGGCAGATTGACGCTTCAGACTCACTTGGAGAATTGTTCCGATGAGTGTAGGGGCTGGGGTAGGGCGAGGACCGGTGGCTCCTCAGGGCCGGGTACCTGTCACAGCCGTGCGTGGAGGGGAGGGAGAGGGCACCTCCAAACTGAGGATGAGGATTTGCAGGTGGACACAGGGTGCTGGTTCCAGGAAGAAGCCACCCCCCTGCTGTGAGAAAAGAGTGCTGAGTAATCCCTCCATCACCACGGAGAGCAGAGCAGAGGCCAGGGATCTCCCACCTTCCCCTCGGGAGTCCCTAACACAGTCCACCTCACAAGGCATCTGAGGCCATCAGTTCCTCCTCTCTTACCACATTTAACCCAAGGCTTTCAATCCTGAGTAAACCCAGGAACCTGGCCTCAGGCAACCCAAGCTGCTTCCTCCTGAGAATCCTCTAGATCACTCTCGAGATTAATATTCACCAAGGCAAGTCACCTTTCCTCTGCCGAGCATGAATACAATGTGACCAGAGGCAGAAAGAGAGGTGGGGTGGTGCTTAGACAGGGTGCCCTCCCCTTCTCCTCCTCTAAGACTCAGGAGCTGCCACCCACAGAGACTCAGGAGCTACGTTCCTAGCTGGGGGTGAAGGAGGTGGAGTCGTTTACTGCTCTTCAGGTTTAGGCTCCCCCCACTCTCCCCAGGAGAATCAGAAGATGCTTCCAAGACTGCCCTTCCTTCCTCTAAAACTACAATTTCTTCTCCATTCCTTTTTTTTCCTTGGAGAGTCTTGCTCTACTGCCTAGCCTTGAGTGCAGTTGTGCAATCTCAGCTCATTGCGATCTCCACTTACCAGGTTCAAGTGATTTTTACGCCTCAGCCTCCTGTGCAGCAGGGATTACAGGTGCCCACCATCAAACCTGGCTAATTTTTGTATTTTTAGTAGAGATGGGCTTTCACCGTGTTGGTCAGGCTGGTCTTGAACTCCCTGACCTCAGATGATTCATCCAACTGGGCCTCCCAAAGTGCTGGGATTACAGGCATGAGCCACTGTGCCAACCGCTTCTATACTGTTTAAGGTTTCTTGATGTGATTCAGCAACCCCAAGTGTAATGACTACTCTGGCTTTAATTTCCAAACTACCAACAATTCTCCAGGCGGCACTGAAAGGAAGGCAGCGGACTTGCCCTCACCGCCCAGCCGGTCCTGGCCAGAGTACTGGCTCAGTCTACTCAGGTCATTACCCTCCTGCTTGTTCCATCAGCCTAGGAAATGATGAAAAACATAAACACCTGTGAGAGGAGGCGTGTGCCCTGCTCGTTCACCAGCCTCATGACCAGCCAGCAGCACCATGCCCATTGTTTAACATCTCCAAGTCCCTTTCCCAGAAGGAGAGGACCCATTAGGGGTCAGACAGAGCCCTTTCTCCCAACAGATGCTGCTATGTAATCCTCTATCCTGACTCCTGAACTCCTACAGGGAGCTAGACTTAAAGGCAGCTCTCCCATCCTCAGAGCCACTGTTGCCACCAAAACCAGCAGGAACCAGTGAGTCATCCCTAGAAGCAAAGGGCTAAGGAAAAATTTCGTTCCTATGCATCACTGGAAAGATGGCTCTTCAACCATTTACGAAAGCCTCACAGAGGATGTAATGAGCTAGATTCTCCTATTGCCTGATACAGGAGAGAGTCTGAACACTCAGCTAGGTCTCAGTGATCCACCCCAGGCATGGTGGCAGCTGCCTCAGCGCAAAACAAAAGCACCCAGGAGAGTATCCACAGCCCCGATTAGAGCAGAGGTTAGATGGGCAACACAGCTTCAACATCACAAGGCCAAGACCTTGCACTGGGATGTAAGAAAGGCAACCTTACATCCCAGATGCACCCAGAAGCCCCCTTGTCTCCTCCACCTCCACCTCCCAGCTTGCGGTAAGTCTAGTCCCAGTGACGCGGAATGACATGACGGAGTGCAACAAACCGTACATTGGGAGTACCCAGGCTGCTGGCCGTCTCCGGGTTCCTCCATCATCTCTTTGTGATCACTTCTATCAAAAAAAAAAAAAAAAAAAAGTGCATCGAATTGTCAGAAAGGAGGAAATTCAGAAAAGTGTTCAGCAATATTTCATCTTTCTGCATACTTCTTTGCCCAAGGGCATTTATAGTTAGAATTGTCTCACCTTTCCTTTGCATCAAGGAAAGCTTTTGCAAATGGATTGTACTTAATTTTAAGAGCTGTGATCTGAAAAACAAGAAATTGCATTTACTAGTGTATTGCCTATTAGTCAGTGGATTTAATTTGGCACCAAGAAAGTGAGAAGCACCAGTACCACTTTTAAATATTCAAATATAGTCAGACTTCCTTCCACACACAGCTTTCTATTTGGAACTGAAATAGCCGAGCAACTGTAAACAGTAGTGCGTTTATGAAAAATGTTCAATGCCAATGTTCTGAGCGGGATTCACAACAAATTTAACCTGCCACTATGTTCCACGTATATAAATCAGAAATGGCTGAAAATGCAAGCCAGGGCTTCGTAGGAAGGCGTGATCTGATAGTCCTGGTTTGTGGTCC
Source organism: Callithrix jacchus (assembly GCF_049354715.1). NCBI lineage: Eukaryota > Metazoa > Chordata > Mammalia > Primates > Cebidae > Callithrix > Callithrix jacchus. The sequence goes on from NC_133505.1 coordinate 172,748,477, forward strand.
ACACTAACAATGCATCCACCTCATCCTGAATTTTCAGTGCTTTGGGGTTGGGCTTACGCATGGACTGACAGGCACTTTTGCAGTAGCTGGTACCTAGCTGAGTCTTCACACTGTAGAGATTTCAGGGGTTGCCCCCCACCCTTAGAGGAAGATTTCCAAGTAAGGACAAGCTGCTGTCTCACTCAAGTATTGTTCTCAAGAAATTCTCACACCATTTAACCTGAATGCTATCTTTTCATTTTGAGCAGATATTTCCAGTTTTAGACACTTTTATGGAGAATTCAAGGGGAGAATGTTTCAGTGGGGACTTATTTTATACAGCCCTCCCCTGTGCCTCCATTTCAAACCCCAGAAAATTATTTGAAAGGGCAGGAAGCCTTCCTCTCAGTGCGGTTGGCACCTCTCCCCACTCCCGGAGGAGCCGCACACCGGGAAAGCACCCGCCTCTGTCCTTCTCACCTCCTCGTTCTGATAAGCAGTCACCGCTATGAACTGGGTCTCGGGGAAGCAATGGCTGGTGATCATGCGCTGTGGACCCCCAACTCTCACTATGTGAATTCGAGGCTCGTACTTATGCAAGGAGTTCAGCATGATCTGAGGGAGACAGATACAGGATTGGTGGCACTGAAAGTCCTGTGTTAAAACAGCAAAACATCCATTTCTCCAGAAGGCAGAAAGTCCTCTGGCTCCCAAGAAAGTGCCTCTACTGTTGAGGGAAATGGGGCTCCGCCAGAGGCTTCTCCGTGGTTTATAGGTGCTTCTCCCACAGCCTGTATGGAAAAGGGATGTGAGATACTACACAGCATTAAAAGCAATGAATGCTCATCACAAATCCTTTCACCTAGTGAAATAAAGTACTAAGGCTTCCAAGAAGGCTATAGACATTTTTTAAAGCCTGGGCTTGTTTGCAACTTGCCTAACCTGGAGTCTTCCAGGAACAATCCCCTACTAAAGAATGTCTTTTAGAAAAGCACGACTTTACAAGTTTGTTGAGACTTCACGCAGTAAGTACTGTGGAGCATGTGTAACTTTAGATGCGACTTTGTCATCAAGGCTGATAACTTTCTTCACCCCTAGGAGAGTTTAGGGCTAGACACAGAAGTTCCCCGAAGTTCTAGACCTTCAAAGGGGAGTGCTCCCGCTCGTGGATGTTATCAGCTTAGTATAAACAGCCCTAAAGGCGTAATTAGAGAAGGCTGTGGCAGCTTCTCCTGGGCAGACGTCACCTCCAGTCCAAGCAGGGTCTCTTCCCACAGCTCCCGGGCAGAAGGCGCAGCGCGGCCCCTCCCCGCTTGTCCCAGGCCTGGCGGGCTCCGCACACCTACCTGGCCCCCTCCGTTGAGCTTGTTGGTGAGCTTGACTTTGCTGAAGGAGACCGGAGCCTTCATCCAGTGGGCCCCAAAGTTGGGCGAGTCGGGGTGGATGTAGACGCAGCTGGGCGCCTGCGGCTCGGGCTTGCCCCCGGGCACCCACTCCCCGTTCACGTACTTCCAGCGGTGGTTGTCGGCCGCCACAAAGTCCAGCAGGAAGGAGTACATGGCGTTGGGGTCCAGCCCAGACACGTTCACCTTCAACACCGGGAACATCCTCCTGGAAAACACGGGGCGGGCGCAGGAGGACCCCGACTCTGACCGGGTAGGCCGGAGGTCAAGCTGGGCACAGAGGCCTCTGTTATTTCGGGGAACAGAGAAGCCCCCTGGGGAATGTCCAAGGGTGACTCCCAGGCTCCCCCTTCCTCGAGCCCTACCAGGTCCGGGTGGCCGCCGCACCATCTCCACGGTCTCGGGAGGCAGGGGCGGAGAGGACCTGACGAAGGGATTCAGTGCCGGAGGCCACATCCCGCGGGGACAGGCAGGGGCCGGGGCGCGCCTCGTGGGTCCCGGGATGCCTCCAAGGTCGAAACCCTGGGGTGCGCGTTCCTCCTCCCCAAGCTTCCGCGGAGAAAGCCTCAGAAGAGAGGCTTGTAGAAATCCACTCGAGGGCGTTGACCAGAGCGGGAACAAACACAAAGCCCTCCTCCAGAAGAAAAAGGGTTCTATCTGCAGGACCTTGCCAGGTCCCCAGGCTGCCCGGGCGCTGGAGAGCGCGGCGCACGCGGGCTCCGGGCGCGCACCCACCTGCCGTTCTTGGTCACGATCATCTCGTTGGTGAGCTCCTTGAAGCGCAGCCACAGCTCGCTCTCCTCCAGGCCTACGCGCAGCTCGCGCTCCGTGGGGTCGCCCTTCTCGCTGCCCGCCTGCAGCTCGCTCTCCACCGCGCTCAGCAGGTGGTCCACTCGGTACTGTAGGCTCTTCCCCGCGCTCTCGGTGCCGGGGGAGCTCATCCTCCCGTCCGCCCCTGGTCCCCGCCGTCCCCGAAGCCCAGATTCGCTACCTGAGAGCCACCTTCCCCCGTTTCGGCCGCCGCCCTTCCGAGAAAAGGGGCCCCTCGGACAGAGACCTGCGACGGCTCCGGGGTCCGGCACAGACCCAGGAGGAGGGCGCGGACCGAGACTCGGTGGGGAGGGGACCGGGGAGAGGGGTGGGAAGAGGTTATTCCACTTGAACTCCCCAAGGCGCTACTAGAGTAGGTCTCTGGGGACCGAAATTCGGTGCCCTCCCCATAAATACAGCCTTGGCGGCGCCGCTGGGGGACCCGGCGGATTGGGCCGCGCTCGCTTTGAAGTGCTGGGCAGCCGCCCATTGGCCAAGAGCGGCCATATCAGACCGGGCCGGGCGGGTCTGGGAGGCCCCGGGCCAACAATGGGCTCCCGCGCTCCTGTTTCCTGTAAATCCTGGGCCCCAGCCCGCCCAGCCCCGGCCCAGCCCCTACACCCCCGCCCTCCCCCAAATGTTTGCACCTCCATCAAAGCGGCAGGACTGGCCCCGGAGGAAGGAGGAGCTGGACGCCCCGGCCCACCCCAACGCGCACCTCCGCGAGGGGGCTGCCCGGCCGCGGGAGATGCTCCCCGACTCCCGCGCACTGGGTCCTCCTCGCTGTTCAGCGCGCGGGGATCCCGCAGCCGCGCCAGTCTGGAACGTCCGCGCGGCCTCATCTGTCCCAGCTCGAGGCGCGCGCGCCTCCCTCCCCTCCCAGGGACCATCGCACTCTGCTGGACTTTGGGACGCGCGGCGCTCGACTCGCCTCAGTCGTGCGGGTCTCGTGCCTCCGACGCCTCAACGCTTCATTCTGGCAGTTTCCAGTGCACCAGTCGCCACACGTCCCTCGCCACGGAGCTCCAGGCGGCGTCGCGGACACCTAGGATCGTGGATCAGGCCGCCCCGGCGTCGGGTGTCCCCTCGGCTCTCACCATCTGGAAAAGGAAGCTCCGCGTGCAGAGAGGGAAATGGACGGAAATAAGCAATAGCAAAAAGACCCCTTCTAGGAAGCGTCGGACTTGATGCCGAAGTCTGCGCGTGCACCGAGGGTGCCAGGCGTGTGCATGGCTTCTGCTGTGTCGTTGCTTCCGCAGAAGGTGGGAGTGGGACCGGGCTGGCGGGGCTCAGGGCGCTTTCCCCGCCCGGCAGCAGCGCCAAGCGGTGTCGGCAGCGGTGGTTTTATTACCTTTCGGTGAGAACTTCCGCGAGGAGAGCGAAGGAGAGGTGACAATGAGCAGGAAATAGTTCAGTGGGGTCTCTTTAAACAGTAACAATCCTCCTAAAACGGGAGCCCAGGAAGGGGGAAGGAGGCCGAAGCTCCCCAGTCTAGGGCCTGGCTTTGCGCTTCTGCACACCTCGCCCATTCGCTGGACGAGGGCCTGGGGTTGCAGCCTCAGTTTCCCGGTCTCCTTGGAGCGCACTACACCCCCACACCTCTGGAGAAAGCCAGTGCATAGGGTGGGGCAGCGGGTTAAGGGCAGCCTTGCGCCGTAGCACGCGAGTGTGCCCGCGGACCTGGTATCTTCGACCCGCGCTGAGTTTCCCTGCCCCCTGCTTGCTCCGGGGTCCGGAATTGCTTGTGAAGCCGCCGGAGGGATCCCCGCTCGGGGATCGAGGGGTCCATCCGCCTTGCGGTGTGGGGAGGGCTCCCAGCAGCCAGTCCTGGGGGAGGGTGCCTGCCGCCCGGGGCACAGAGCTCCTTCACACGTCTCTCTGGCTGCCACCGACGACTCCGGAAGCCGGGGCGTCTGGTCCCGGTCCGCGTTTCTTAGAGTCTTTTGTTTGGGCTGCAAGGTAATTCCCAGGTGGCTGACTCAAAGGGGGACGTTTCCTTCTGGAAAGAGGCACAAAAGGACCTCATTTGCTCCTGACGCCGGACCCTCCTGACGCGCCTTCACCGGCCAGTCGGGCCCTGAGCTTTCGGGGAGAGCTTGGTGCACGTCACTCTCCTTACTCCGGGAATCAAACTCTAAGAGGTAGTCACCGTGACCCGAGGCCTCCTGAGGATAGGGAAAAGTGGAGGGGAGGTGGAGGAGGAACGGGGGTGGGTCCCAGGCAGTTGAGGGCCTCGGAACCCCAGGCACTAGAGCGAAACCTCTCCTGCGGCTTCGGGGCGAAGGAATCCCGGATCCCTCACGTGAGCTCCGACTGCCTTGTGGCCGCGTTCCCACAGTCGGAAAGCGCCAAGGAAGACCGGAGGGTTTAACGGATCGCTCTAAAACTGTTCCGAACAGGAGCGGCACGGCCAAATAAGAGTAAGACTCCCTCGGGAAATAATATTCCATTTCTAACATGCACAATAAAATTTCTGCTCTCCAGAGAGAATGTCCGCAGCATCGACGAGGAAATTGGCCCAGGAACTGAGCCACACACGTTGGGGGAGGCAGAGGTTGGAAGTCGCCGACTTTAGCCACAAGTTGTGTAGTGTTACCTGCCTTCACTTTCTAACGATTACTTTTCCTCCGCTTTCTGTGGCTGATTTTCTGATCTTCGTTCCTCGGTTCTCAGGACCAGGCCCACTCCCTCCGCCTTTTCAGCGAAGGCTGCAGTGCATGACAGTTTACAGCCAAAAACTTCCTCCAGCCTGGCTATAAAGAATTCCCACTTAATAACAACGCGCTTCCTTGGGAGGAAAGAGGGGCTAAGGCACCGCCAGCTGCTTGGCTCCAAGGTCTAGCTCTCCTTGGGAAGACCAGCCTTCAAGAGAAAGCCTTAAGGCTGGGCCTCAGGATGCAACTGTCCCCCCCCAAAACATGCTTGAAACATTTATAAGAAAAAACACGCGTAGGCCCCACTCAACTCCCAGAGGCAGTTTTCCCCGGCTCAATCCCTTCCAAAAAAGCAAAGCCTTTTATCTTTAAGAGCAGGCAACAATGAAGCTGTAACAGGCTTCAGGAGGAGGGGCCAAGGGCAGCCTCGTGTGACTCTTGCCCCACACTCTAGTCCCTTCTTCTGCAAGAAAAAATGGATTTCTTTTCTGATTATGTGTGTGCTCCTTGTAGAAATATTATATATGTGTCTGTCTTCATGCATATGTAATACTGTCACCCTCAGTTTCCATGGGGGATTGGCAAAGATGTCAAAATCCAGGGGTGCCCTGGTCCCTTGGAGTGATATTTGCATATAACCTATGGACTTTCTCCATGAACTTGAAATCACTTCTAGATTACTTATAATACCTAATACAATGTAAATGCTATGCAAATAGTAGTTATACTCTGTTGTTTTTTATTTGCATGATTTTTATGGTTTTATTATTTGGAGGAGGCGATTTGGAATGTTTTCTATCAATTCAGCCAACCACAGATATGGAAGCTGTGGCTGTGGAGGGCTGGCTGCAGATGTGTCTTTCTATATGTACACAAATGCTAACCTCAAGCACTAAGCAATGTGCATGTTTGGGGTGTTTTCCTCAACTTTCTTTCATTTCGTTCTTCCCATGAGCTCCTTCTCCCACACTGAATAAGCAGGCTTGATGCAAACATTCACAGCGTCTGCATTAGCGATAACAGCGGTGTCTCATGGCCAATAATTCTGCCACCAGTTGGTTTATTTGTCTCTCCTATTAAAAGAAACCCCCAGTGTCTTTTGTTTTTGCTTTGAAAGGTGGATAACATTAATTCTTTAGACCCTTTACCACTGAAAATTTTTTAAAGGCCATCGGGTTGTTTGGGTGGCTGTGGTTTTGTGGGAAAGAACAGAGACTTGGTGTTTTAAAGTCTTCCTCTCAGGACAGTGGGCCCACCCTGTGCACAGCCGGCCCCTCCCTGCTACTTGGAGAAGGCGCCCTGATGTGCTCCCTGAACTGCAGGGAGGCTGCGGGGTTGACGCAGAGTTGATAGCCCAGTCTGCATCTCAAAATCAGATCCCATCCATGCAATTTTGTCAAAGTCAGTGGGCTTTGTCACATATGACAATGTGTGGTTGTTTCAGTGACAGGAGTTCACACATTAAAAACAAACCAACCTGGCCGGTTGAATGTTTGCGAATGTGACAGTCCCAAACATTTCTCCTTAAAACTCTAGCGCTTCAGCTCTGTGTCTTTGGAATTCAAGGTTCCAGAGAAGTCAGTGGGCTGCTGCATTTTGACCTCTTCCTCGGTAGGGAAGGGTAGCTTGAGTTTTTCTGCCTGGATACTTAATTTTTTCAATCCCTGGTGGTTGATAAGTTTCTTGTCGATATGTTTCAGTGGGAATCTTTTACCGATTTTGCTTGGCCTATAGGGAAAGCCCTTTCCAACTAAAGTCTCTTCAGTTCTGATTGGTATGAGGGCATGTACTGTTTCCACCTCAGGGCTTATCCGTACTTCAAAATCTGAGGACCCTTGTCTATTCTCCCGCCTCCTCCCCTCCCCCACCGAGTTGTTTCAGCTCTTAGATCTTTCTGCATATATTAAACGGCTTGTGAAATGTTTTTTCCACACCACTCTGTCAATTTGCCTCCATGTCACTTTTGGTTTTTACTGCCTCCAATGCAGCTTTTACTTCTCTGTTGTGGCCTCAGTTTTCTGGTTGTCCCTTGTCATCTCCGTGTCCCTTCCATTGCCTTCTGGAGCAGGCTTTTTGCTCCTTCAAGTCCTGTTTCTGTTTCTCAGAGGCCACAGTTTTCTGCAACTTCTGGTGCCCGTGGCTAATTTTTTCCCAAGGCTGTTTCTCCTCTGTGTCTTATGAATATTCCCTCTCCCCCGCTTCTCTTTTGGCTCTTTCTGGGAGTCTCCCCCATATTTTCTTCTCCTTCTTCCTTCTCTGATATGGGGGTGACTGCCCAGCATGTCTCCTGCTGGGCTGCACTCTCAGGGGCCCTGGAAGGACGCCCCTTTCACAGATACGTTGGGAAGACAGACGTGTGGGGCCTGCCCAATTCACTGTGAAACCAGCCCTCGACGCATGGCAGGGACTCAGCAGGTCTTCACTGGGTGGTTGCATTGGCAACATCGAAATGCAGTAACACGTCTATCTAAGAAGCATTAGCACTGTACTCAAAGCCACTGGGCATTGCCACTGAGCATTTTAATCAGGAGCAAAACAGCCATCCTTCACATTGACTAAAATGCAGGATGCCTCCAAAACTCCACAGGCCTTTCTGTAATAACTCGCTTATTGATCCAAGTAGGTGTTTTTGGAGGAAGCAAAGGAAGGGTTTCCTGTGAAAACTGTGTGTTAAATGAGATCTTAAGAATTACTACAAGTGAGCTATTCCAAGGGAAGCTCGAAGACGAGGGGGTAGGAACGTGCTTGCAGGCGGACAGTGACTCCGGTAATCAGGACTGGGCCCCCATGCAATTATGTCATTCATATAGACACCTATGTATGTCATACTACTGGAAATTTTCTTTCTTCCTCCGCTACAACTAATTTTGAAAATCCCATTTTGGCCCAGCAAATTCTCTGGCAGAAAAGAATGTTGGAGATAAGTGCAGGTAGACGTACACACACATACTCTGCTGGACCAGCTCCAACTTCATCATCACCATTTAGCAGGAAAGGTTGACACGATGTCCCTGATAAGAACGTGCTGCGACGGCTACTTCGAAGGGATCCGCAGGGCAGGCAGGCTCTGAGCTCTGCACTAGGGCTTGACACTTGCCCAAGGAAGCAGGAGTGGGAGAAACCAGCAGGAGCTCCCTAGAAACCGCTGCGGAGAGGAGAGGGGCGGGGCTCGCCCCAGAGACAGAGGGAGGCCGCTTTCCCTGTTGAAAAACAAGGGACGCTCAGGAAGGTGGAGTGCAGCTGCAGGACCCGCAGAGCCCCTGGGCACCTGAGGAAGGACAGCCTGTGGGGCTTATAAAGTGTCCGAATTTGGAGCAAATTTGAGATCAACAAACTGAGCAAAAGGCAGTCTAATGTGAATGATAGTAGAGACTCGAAAGACACAGTTGCCTGTTTAGTAAGAGCAAGTGGGATGTGACGGCAGGCGGCAGGCGGGGTGAAGCCTGGCAGGAAATGTTAGGTGAGCCCAAGCGCTGAGTCTGTGGTGTGGGAACACAGACGAGGAGAGATCAAACGGGGCAGAAATGGACGGGACTGCAATCCCTCCAAGGGAACAGGCAGGAAGAACTCTAGGGAACACTTGCAATCATTCTAGAAATGGAGCACTTTTAGACGGTTCCTGCAGAAATCCCCATCCATACGGTAGGCAACGGCAACGAATATAATACGAATAAAGCAGTGATCGAATTATAAGAATACTTTGAAAGGGCTGATGAAGGGTAGTGGAAAAAACGGAAGACAAGGGCAGAAAAGAGCTGAAATCTGCCGAAGGACTTGTCAGTGGCGGGAGAGAGGGGAGGACCAGGGTGAGAGACCCAGAGCCCGAGGGAAGCCTGGGTTGAGGCTGCCCAAGGGGGCGGGAGTTATGGGCTGCCCTCCCTACAGATCGTACCAGACTGATAGTAAAAATGGGACAAAGGAGAAGGACTTAGCACACCTGTGAGAACAGATTCAGAATCAGCGGTTCCCACCGCGGGACTTCACCTCGGAGGAGAAAGGCCCATTTGGAATTTAGAATTAGCACATTCTACGACCACATTCACAGCTCCAAGGTGACAACCTGTCTCAGCCCCGGAACCCTGGAAGGAGCTGACGTCACTGACGCCTACTATGTGCAAGGAGTTGTGCACACATTTTAGGTATGGAGGGAGGTAGTATCCCCTCTTGTACAGACAAGGCAACTCAGAGGAAGGAAAAAAGTGGAGTGGCATTTGCATTTCTGATTTGTCTTATTAAACACAGGTTATTTCCACTAGCCTAGGTGAAATAAAAGTAGAAACAAGTTTTTTTCTCTTTCACCCACCATATTCATACAAGTGCTTCTGAAAGAAATCTGGTGTGCTTGCACTAGAGTGTGTGGATGCGTATGTGAGAGTGTGAGTGGGTGTGAGTGTGCTTGCACTCGAGTGTGTGCGTGTGACTGAGTGTGTGGGTGTGTGCTTGCACTCTACTGTATATGTGGGGGGGTGTGTGCTTGCACGTGAATGTGTGTATGTGGGCGTGAGTGTGCTTGCACTCGAGTGTATATGAGTACGTGTGAGTGGGTGTAAGTGTGCTTGCATTCGAGTGTGTATGTGTGTGCGTGTGCATGTGTGGAGGGTGTGTGTGCTTGCACTCGAGTGTATGTGCAGGGGGCTGTGTGCTTACACTCTAGTGTGTGTGCTTCCACTCGAATGTGTGGGGGTGTGTGTGTGCTTGCACTCAAGTGTGAGTGCGTAGGGGGGTGAGTGCTTGCACTCGAGTGTATGTGTGGGTGTGGCTGTGCATGTGGGGGGTGAGTGCTTGCACTCGAGTGTGACTGGGGTGTGCTTGCACTCTAGTGTGTGAATATGTGAGTGTGTGGGGGTGTGAGTGTGCTTGCACTCTAGTGTGTATATGTGAGTGCGTGTGTTGGGGTGTGTGCTTGCACTCGAGTGTATGTGTGGGGGTGTGGGGTGTGATTGCACTCGAGTGTGTGTGCTTACACTCGAGTGTGTGTGGATGAGTGCATGTGAGTGTGTGGGGTGTGTGTGCTTGCATTGAAGCGTGTGTATGGGTATGTGTGTGTTTGCACTCGAGTGTATGAGTGAGAGTGCGTGCTTTCACTTGAGTGTGTGTGAGTGTGCGTGCTTTCACTTGAGTGTGTGAGTGTGCGTGCTTTCACTTGAGTGTGTGTGAGTGTGTGTGAGTGTGCGTGCTTTCACTTGAGTGTGAGTGTGCGTGCTTTCACTTGAGTGTGTGTGAGTGTGCGTGCTTTCACTTGAGTGTGTGTGAGTGTGCATGCTTTCACTTGAGTGTGTGAGTGAGTGTGCGTGCTTTCACTTGAGTGTGTGTGAGTGTGCGTGCTTTCACTTGAGTGTGTGTGAGAGTGTGCATGCTTTCACTTGAGTGTGTGTGTGAGTGTGCGTGCTTTCACTTGAGTGTGTGAGTGTGCGTGCTTTCACTTGAGTGTGTGTGAGTGTGCATGCTTTCACTTGAGTGTGTGTGTGCGTGCTTTCACTTGAGTGTGTGTGAGTGTGCATGCTTTTACTTGAGTGTGTGTGAGTGTGCGTGCTTTCACTTGAGTGTGTGTGAGTGTGCGTGCTTTCACTTGAGTGTGTGAGTGTGCATGCTTTCACTTGAGTGTGTGTGAGTGTGCGTGCTTTCACTTGAGTGTGTGTGTTTGTGTGAATGTGCTTGCACTCCAGTGTGTGTATGTTTGGAAAAGGGAAGTGGTGGGGAGACTGGTTGACTTTAAATACTTTTGAAATCTAAAAAAAAAATCAGAAAGACAGTCATAGGAGCTGGGGGAAGAAAATCCCAGAAATCCCAGAAAATAACTTCCAGTCCAGGCTGAGATGCTGAACTAGAACAAGTTTGGAAACTAGAGAGAGAAACAAGCCAAACCACGCTTCAGCGTAAACACGTGATCCTGAGTTTCCAGAGAACTCTGAAGTCAGCACTGTGATCCCCCTCCTTAAAAAAAATTATGATGAAAGGAAATGTACATCAGTGGGGTGAAGAAGTTTGCCCAAGGTTGCAGTTAGTGTGAAACTAGAATTCCAGGTTATGCTGGTGGACTATGGTAATTCCAAAATAAGAGTCGGAAGACACGGATTAACTCATTGTATGATTATCAGCTCAGTGGATAACATTCAAACACGGCTGACTTCAGGAGCTGGCTTTAAATAGAAATCTGTATCACGGCTGTGGCTACAGTCCTTCGCTGAGTGTTAGAGGGATTAAGAGGAGGGGCAGTGAAAGGAAAGCAGGGGGTGCGTAGGAACTTTGTGCGGTGCTGCCTGGAGAGGTTTGAATGCACAGCACCATGTTTTCATGTATTTCTCATGTTTGTGGGAAAGCAAAACCGTGCTAAGATGATCAAACCTAACTGATCTCTTGAAACCTAAAAATGTGAGAATGTTGTTATTACAACAGGAAATACACACAGTGAAACCTAACTTGGCTGGTTGGCTAGAGTGTAGGACTAAAGATTGGGTAAATCGTGGCCTTAAAATGTGAAAATCGTCGTATCTTTAGCTCAAGTTTCTTTCACAGTTCATGACCTAGGAATGTTGTCTCCATACAAAGGTTTGTGAAAGTTAAAAAATCAGTTCTGGGTGTTGTTTTCGGCTATACCCTGAAGTGAGGAACGGTCCCCCTAAAATACATTCGTTCACTGCCCGCCTAGCACAGGAACACAGACATATTTTTCTGAGTCCTTTAGAAGAAGGTACTTCAGTTAACAGACTTGCAGAGGAGGGAGGTTACTAGTATCTTCTTCACTCTCAACGTGGGCTTCCGGGAACACCTTCCTGAGAAAGGCAGAGCAGGTGCACTGAATGATGAGCACTCAGCCATTTCCATCATCCTTAGCCTCAAAAGCTATGTCCAATCTAGAAAACCTTTGTTTGTTTGTTTCTTTCTTTCTTTCTTTTTGAGATCACATCTCACTCTGCTACTGAGGCTGGAGTGCAGTAGCTCACTGCAGCCTCAGCCTCCAGGACTCAAGAGATCCTCCTGCCTCAGCCTCCCAAGTTGCTGGGACCACAGGTACATGCCAACATATCTGGCTAATTTTTTATTTTTTGTAGAGACAGGGTCTAACTATGTTGCCCAGGCTCATCTTGAACTACTGGGCTCAAGTGATCCTCCTCCCTCGACCTCACAAAGTGCTGGGATTACAGGCATGAACCACCACACCCAGGCAAGAAAATTTTTCTTTCTTTCTTTCTTTCTTTCTTTCTTTCTTTCTTTCTTTCTTTCTTTCTTTCTTTCTTTCTTTCTTTCTTTCTCTCTCTCTCTCTCATTCTCTCTTTCTTTCTTTCTTTCTTTCTTTGAGACAGAGTTTTGCTCTTGTGTCCCGGGCTGGAGTGCAATGGCACAATTTTGGCTCACCACAACCTCCACCTCCCAGGTTCAAGCGATTCTCCTGTTTCAGCCTCCCAAGTAGATGAAATTACAAGCATGCAACACCACACCTGGCTAATTGTTTTGTATTTTTAGTAGAGATAGGGTCTCTCCACGTTGGCCAGGATGGTCTTGAACTCCCAACCTCAGGTGATCCGCCCTCTTCGGCCTCCCAAAGTGCTGGGATTGCAGGCATGACCCATCACGCCTGGCCAAGAAAATGATTTATATGTATTTTGGCTTCCCTCTCCATTTGTTCTTTCACTATAAATAGGTTTGACAAATTTTTTTGTGTTCTTTTGGAAACAGTGATGTATGTATATATCTCTCTGGGAGTTCAACATATTGATAAAGGATTATATTCTACTTAGGCTATTTCTTTTCTTAAGTCTTTTTCTTGTCTTCTGGTCAGATGGGGAGGAGGAAAAGTGGCAACCTTTTCTTTTTTAAAAAATACCTGCCTACGATACCAATAACCCAGCAGGTGTCACAGTAGGCATTTAGTCATGCCAATGGAATGGAAGAATAAATGACTGAATTTTTAGTGACTCCTAGCTCCGCCCCCATAGCTGATTAACTTTTTAATTTTTCCAAGTGCCCTTACAGTTCAGCCCACAGGAGTATGTAATATTGAAGATTCCCATGTGATTTGACATTTCAGTTTCTTCCTTATGTATGTACATCACTGCTCCATCAGCTTCATCATCGTCCTTCCTCACAATGACGGCTTTTCCTAAAGTCTCCTAAGGTCAGCCCGGTTTCTCCTCCCAAGTCCCCATAAAGTAGAGGATGTTTGAGACTGCATTTCCACTCCTCAGTCCTAGCGGGGTGCTCCCAGGTAGCTACAGAGAGATCAAGTAACCTCTCAACAAATGTCACAAGAGAACAAAGGAGGGCAGAACTTCAGCCTCTCTCCCGTGGAAACCTGGAGGTGCCAGGACTGAAGCCTGTGGGCACAGTTTCCTCCCAGAGTTTCTGCCATGGTCCAAGGCACCCCTCTGGGAAGCACAGTCCTTTAGGTCCAGCTCCCGGTCACCGGAGCAGATTAGCCCAGGTGGGAGCCACGGAGTCAGGAAGGTCACACCCGCAACCCTTCCTCCTTGGTCCCCTGGTTTCTACAGTTCAGTTCATCTTCTGCAGCTGTTCTGTGAATTTCTTCTCCTTCAGGTAACAGATTTGCTCGTTCACGCAACATCCATTGAGCACCTTGTGCGTGCAGGAAGGGCTCTGTGAGGAAACTGCAGTGAGCAAAGAGAACTCCCTGGCCTGAGGGAGCTTCCCTTCTAGTGGGAGGCCCCAGGCAATGCACAAGGGAAGAGGTGGAATATTCAGTTAGGGGTGAGCTTGCTACAAAAGGGTCCAGTGAGCCCAGACAGCCGTTCTGAGGAAGACCAGGCAATGGTTCCCTGAATGGGAGGCATTTGAATGAGGCAAGGGGGAGGACAGCGCTTGGTGGGGGTGCCCAGGTCTAGGGAAGCAAGGAGGCTGAAGCCAAAGTTGAGTTAGTGTGTTCCAGAAACAGCAAGGCAGGGCTGGAAGGAGAGGACCGAGTGGAGGTGAGTGTGTCTGTGCACACATCCGTGCCACACATGGGAGCAGCTGGGGCTAATGGTGGGAGGCACCAGGGGACTTATTCTGGCTGCTGTGTTGAGAATGACAGGGATGAGACTGGAGGTAGGAAACGCAGCTGGGCCACTGCAGCGCTCAGAGTGAGACACGGCAGCTCATTGGCCCAGTGAGGTCGGCAGGGAGAAGGGGTTGAACTCTAGGTAAACTTCGAAGGTAGGGCCCACAAGATTTGCTGGACAGGTTTGATGTGGAAGGTTGAGAGACACGTCCACGTTGGGGGGATTTCCTTGGGATTTCCTGGTGCTCAGAGTTGAGGTCCGAGCTGCTGATACATCCCGGAGTTGGCAGGAGATGGGGGGGTATGGAGTCACGGAGCTGGATGAGCTCGCCAACAGAGGACTCACACCTGCATTTCCAGTCACAGGTCTAATGTGAGCCTACAGAGCTTTTAAGGTTGTCCAAAAAGCGCACGCTGGCCTACTTTAGAAATAAGGATCATAAACCCAGGAGCCAGAATTTCCTTTCATGGGAATCTAGAGCCTTGACTGGTCATTGCCAGGTAATAGCACTGGAGGTAAACCCAGGGGATGTAACTCTCAGATCCTGAAGGAAGGCACAGGAGGAGGAGGGAAAACAGGAAGGGGCTGGGCTCCAAGTGCATTAGGAAAAGTATCCCAGTCATCACGGACTTCGCAGCCTGCTCACAGGTGATCTGGTGGCTCGCTTAGAGATGAAGAGACCAAGGCATGGGCGGCTTGACTTCTTCCCATGTTACCAGGGAACGAAATACCCCCACAACCCGTCTGGACAGCTGGAAACTTGGGGCCTTCTCTTTTTTTTTGAGACGGAGTTTTGCTCTTGTTACCCAGGCTGGAGTGCAATGGCGCGATCTCGGCTCACCGCAGCCTCCGCCTCCTGGGTTCAGGCAATTCTCCTGCCTCAGCCTCCCGAGTAGCTGGGATTACAGGCACGCACCACCATGCCCAGCTAATTTTTTTTTTTTTGGTAGAGACGGGGTTTCACTATGTTGACTGGGATGGTCTCTATCTCTTGACCTCGTGATCCACCCGCCTCGGCCTCCCAAAGTGCTGGGATTACAGGCTTGAGCCACCGCACCCAGCCCACCCAAGTCTTTATCTGAGATCAACAGTGTGCAGGGAAGCCCAAGTCCTAATAAAATTAAAGTAATCTTTCATTAAGCGACTACTCACTAGTGCCTACTCATCCAATCTCCCTTATACAAAACTAATGTCCATCCTCCCCCATCCCACCCCACGGCACCTCTTTCCACACTGAGTGATGGCTTCATTATATGGGTCCCCCCTCAACTGACTGCCATATATGTAACGTATGAGGCATGTTATTTGAAAATTTAAAACATTTATATGCCATTAGAGGAGTTTGAGAGATAAGGCAGATGAGTAACTGACCTCACCGTTCTCTTCCCATGCTAGAAGGGAGTGTGCAGGGCACTGTGACTGAGGACGCAGTCACTGAAAGCGGGGCTGTGACAGGCCCCTGGGAAGTGAACTTGATGCAAAGGTAGGCTTCCAGTTCACCCCAGGAAAGCTGTCACAGGGCTCACGAAACAGAATAGCTCACCAGCCAAATTAAAAAGCTCAAATCACACGGTTTAATGGATCCGTTTAAACCAAACAGTGAGAAGCAAAGGAACAGAGGCAGGACCGGTCAGCACACCTGCGTGGAAGGTCCTCACCTCCTCATTTCTGCCCCGTCTGGACTTCCTGGCTGTCTGCTGCACTGGCCTTCCCTGCTAATGGCATGGGGATGCAGACCGGACCCGAGGGTGAGTGAACGGGCTCAACAGACAGGTAGAGAATAGTGTAATGAGGGCCGGGCGCAGTGGCTCAAGCCTGTAATCCCAGCACTTTGGGAGGCCGAGACGGGTGGATCACGAGGTCAAGAGATCGAGACCATCCTAGTCAACACGGTGAAACCCCGTCTCTACTAAAATAAATACAAAGAATTAGCTGGGCACGATGGTGCGTGCCTGTAATCCCAGCTACTCAGGGGGACTGAGGCGGGAGAATTGCCTGAACCCAGGAGGCGGAGGTTGCGGTGAGCCGAGATCACGCCATTGCACTCCAGCCTGGGTAACGAGAGCAAAACTCCGTCTCAAAAAAAAAAAAAAAGAATAGTGTGATGAACACATGGACAGTATTGCTTCATCTGTCTCCTCACTTGGATCATCCCCACCCCCAGATGATTTTCGAGGGGCTCCTTCCATAAAGGAAGCAATACAGTATGCATCCCTAAAACCCAGGATTATTTTTGGTTAAACATAACCATAATACCATTATCACAGCTAAAAAAAACAAACGAGGCCTCCTTAATGTCATTAAAAACTAGCCAGTGTCCAAATTTTCCTTTGTCTTATAGATTCATGAGAAAATTCTTAAATCTTTTGATGTTCATGTGCAAAATTCCTGTAGGTGAGTATAAGCCTACATGGGAAATTTCTAGGTAGTGTCTGCCTTCAGTATTTTTAGAATATGCTGACTTGTTTTCCAAAGAGGTTGCACTAATTTTGTATTTTACTAACGTTGAGGAAGGGTTCTCCTGGCTTTGCATCCTAGACAATACTCGATATGATCAGATTTTAAGAGATTTTCCAGTGTAAAGCGTATAAAAAAGGATGTAATGATTTTAAATAGCATTTTTCCAATTTTCCAAAAAAATGTTGAAAAAGTTACCATTTTCCAGAAAATTATGATAGTTACTTCCTTGCTTTTCTGTATTACTTTACAAGCTAACACATCCATAAGACAATTGTTTGATTTTGCCTTTTTTTTTTTTTTGAGACAGAGTTTCACTCCTGTTACCCAGACTGGAGTGCAGTGGCGCAATCTCGGCTCACCGCAACCTCCGCCTCCTGGGTTCAAGCAATTCTCCTGCCTCAGCCTCCCGATTAGCTGGGACTACAGGCGTGCACCACCATGCCCAGCTAATTTCTGTATTTTTAGTAGAGATGGGGTTTCACCTTGTTGACCAGGATGGTCTCGAGCTCTTGACCTCGTGATCCACCTGTCTCGGCCTCCCAAAGTGCTGGGATTATAGGCGTGAGCCACCGCGCCCGGCCCTTGATTTTGCTTCTATTTGAACTTTCATTAAGATCACAGGTTGCATTCTTTTGGGTCCCTGTCATTCTATTCATCATTATGATTGCGAGGTCTGTGAGAGTCATCGGTTGAGTACGGCCATTCCTTCACTTTCATTGCTGTATAGAGTTTTATTATCTGAAATTTCCATAACTTATCCATTCTGTTGATGGGCACGGGATTGGTTCCAGTGTGCGGCTGTAATAAATAGTGCTGCTCTGAATGTTATCTGTCTCTTTGCGCAGGAAGCCTGTAAGCGATGTGCCTAGGGTGGAATTGCAGCGTTCCTGGGCATTTTTGTGCCCCACCTTAGAAGATAATGCCAATGGCTTTCCAAAGCAGTGATGCTAATTTACACCGCGGTGTTCAAGGATTCTGGTTGCTCACATCTCTTGAAGCACCAGGTATTGTCCGTCTTCTTTCATCTTAGTCATTCCGATCAGTATGATAATATGATTGCGGTTCGCGTTCCCGGTAACTGAAGCAGCCGAGCGTGTCTGCAGGTTCATTGGCCATTTGGTCGCCTCCCTTTCCGCACTTCCTGTTCAAATCTCCTTTGCTTTTCTCTATGAAGTTGTTTCTTCACATTATTTCTTTGCAGGAGTTCTTTCATATTTTGGATACAAGCCAGTTGTCAGTTATAAATGCTGTATTTATTTTATCCTACTCTTGCTTTCTAATTAATTCAGGGATATCTCTTGACAAAAAGTAGTTTTAATTTAATGTAATCTAATGTATTAGTATTTTTATTAATGCTAAATAATTGTGGTTCCCTGCTTATAAACTCTATCTCAGCAGAGTAAAGTTATTTCCTATATTATATTTTAAAAGCTCTACCCTTTGGGAAGCCAAGGTGGGCAGATCACCTGATCAGGAGGAGTTCCAGACCAGCCTGGCCAACACGATGAAACCCCATCTCTACAGAAACACAAAATTTAGCTGGGCGTGGTGGCAGGTGCCTGTAATCCCAGCTACTGGGAAGGCTGAGGCAGGAGAATCACTTGAACCAGGAGGTGGAGGTTGCAGTGAGCTGAGATTGCACCACTGCACTAGCCTGGGTGACAGAGTAAGACTCCATCTCAAAAAAAGAAATAAGAGAGAGAAAGAGAGAGAGAGCTCTACCAGTTTACTTTTAGCATTTAGATCTATACTCCATATAGAATTGATTCGTGTTATTTTTTTCCACCCAATTGTATCTAGTTCTCCCAGAATCAGGTATTGAAGAGATTGTTTTTTATTGTAAATTTTGTTTATATATGTGGGGATCTTTTCATGTGCTTGATGTATTCATTTTGCCTTTTCTGGGCCTATTGCTATAACAGTCTCATAACTGATAGAGCGTTCGGCTTCCGTACTCTGCCTCTCTCTCTCTAAACCCCTCTCGTGTGTTTTACCACCTTGTTTGACAGTGCTGTATTTCAGATCGTTTCTTTTGCTCTATCTAGTTCACCAATTCGATCTTCCGATTTGCCTAATCCATTGTTCAACCCACTCACTGAATATTTACTTTCATTTATTTTTTCTTTCTAAAAGCTCCATTTCATTCTTTTTCAAGCATCCTTAATTCGTTTTCATCGTTTCCTAATATTTACAATTTAGAACTTCATTTTAAAATTTATTTAACCATATTAATATACTTACTGCATTTTCTGTGTGTGATAACTTCTGTTATCAAATTCATTGTGAGTCTGATTTTACTGACTCATTTCTATTGGTTCTTAATTTCTACATGAAGAAAAGTCACATTTATAATGAAAATATCAATGATGTACTGTGTTAATATACACTTATTTATACACTTATTAATGATGGATGCCATCATTGCTTATCGTAACTTTGAATTCAAGAGAAAGAAATCTGCCATTTCATTATTTTGGGAGAACTTCAACATTTCCCTTTCAGCTAGTGACGATACTGTAGTTGAATTCTTAATCCACACAGTTGATCCATATTGATTTGCTGTCTTAACCTACTAAAATAAATAAAAGGAATATATATGTATGTACATATGTGTGTGTGTGTATGCACATATATATTCCTTATATATATATATTCCTTTTACATATACACACATACATATTCCATATACATAAACTAATTCCCTGGTAAAAGGTAGTGGCTGTGGCACTTCGCCTTCAAAGTTTATAAGGCAAGTGCCAGGGGATGTACCCCCCACTACGTCTTACCAGGGAATTAGGAAACAATTCATGCCCCTTCAAGTCCTGCCCTTAGCCCTGGATTTCCGTATTTCCGTGTCTGGGCTGCCGGCCCGTCTACTTCTGAAGCCCTGGAAACCCAGTGGCCTCCCTCACTCGCTGCTCCAAGTCAGAAATCCCGTCCTCTTGTCCCACTCTGGCCAAGCCTCCTGTCCTGCCAACACCCAGCCCCACTGCTCCCACTCTAATCTGTTCTTTGATCTCAGGGAAACCCACATCCTCCATCCCTCTGAGCAGAGAAAAGGCAGGAGCCATCCACAAGACAGTGTCAGAACTGCTTGTTCCAGGGACAGGGGAGCTGTGGTCCTCCCTGGAGAAGCAGGTTCTTGTTCCAGGGACAGGGGAGCTGCGGTCATCCTGGAGAAGCAGGTTCTTGTTCCAGGGACAGGGGAGCTGCGGTCATCCTGGAGAAGCAGGTTCTTGTTCCAGGGACAGGGGAGCTGCGGTCATCCTGGAGAAGCAGGTTCTTGTTCCAGGGACAGGGGAGCTGCGGTCATCCTGGAGAAGCAGGTTCTTGTTCCAGGGACAGGGGAGCTGCGGTCATCCTGGAGAAGCAGGTTCTTGTTCCAGGGACAGGGGAGCTGCGGTCATCCTGGAGAAGCAGGTTCTTGTTCCAGGGACAGGGGAGCTGCGGTCATCCTGGAGAAGCAGGTTCTTGTTCCAGGGACAGGGGAGCTGCGGTCATCCTGGAGAAGCAGGTTCTTGTTCCAGGGACAGGGGAGCTGCGGTCATCCTGGAGAAGCAGGTTCTTGTTCCAGGGACAGGGGAGCTGCGGTCATCCTGGAGAAGCAGGTTCTTGTTCCAGGGACAGGGGAGCTGCAGTTATCCTGGAGAAGCAGGTTCTTGTTCCAGGGACAGGGGAGCTGCGGTCATCCTGGAGAAGCAGGTTGTTCCAGGGACAGGGGAGCTGCGGTCATCCTGGAGAAGCAGGTTCTTGTTCCAGTGACAGGGGAGCTGCGGTCATCCTGGAGAAGCAGGTTCTTGTTCCAGGGACAGGGGAGCTGCGGTCATCCTGGAGAAGCAGGTTCTTGTTCCAGTGACAGGGGAGCTGCGGTCATCCTGGAGAAGCAGGTTCTTGTTCCAGGGACAGGGGAGCTGCGGTCATCCTGGAGAAGCAGGTTCTTGTTCCAGGGACAGGGGAGCTGCGGTCATCCTGGAGAAGCAGGTTCTTGTTCCAGGGACAGGGGAGCTGCAGTTATCCTGGAGAAGCAGGTTCTTGTTCCAGGGACAGGGGAGCTGCGGTCATCCTGGAGAAGCAGGTTCTTGTTCCAGGGACAGGGGAGCTGCGGTCATCCTGGAGAAGCAGGTTCTTGTTCCAGGGACAGGGGAGCTGCGGTCATCCTGGAGAAGCAGGTTCTTGTTCCAGGGACAGGGGAGCTGCAGTTATCCTGGAGAAGCAGGTTCTTGTTCCAGGGACAGGGGAGCTGCGGTCATCCTGGAGAAGCAGGTTGTTCCAGGGACAGGGGAGCTGCGGTCATCCTGGAGAAGCAGGTTCTTGTTCCAGGGACAGGGGAGCTGCAGTTATCCTGGAGAAGCAGGTTCTTGTTCCAGGGACAGGGGAGCTGCGGTTATCCTGGAGAAGCTGGTTCATCCCTCCTGCAGTTCCCAAAAAGAGAGAGACTTCTCTTCAAGATTGTCTTTCTTTTTTTCTGTGTGTAAACGCTCACAAGGATGTTAATAGTGATTCATTTGTTCTGCATAGTTTGTCCACTTCATTCAACGTTGTGACATCAACCTTTGCTGGACTACAGATCTCCTGAAGAATCTAATTTTTAAAAACACACCAGGGATCCTCTCTCCAAGAAAATCACATACACATAATTGTAGACAACATATCTTAAGGGGTTTACTCCCAACTTTATGAGTCTTAACTTAAGCACCCCGATCTACTGTAACTCAGCCAGCAGATTCCGTATTCGGTGGCTCTCTGAAGACTTGTACATTTTTCACTGAGCTTCATTTGCATTAACCAATATTCCTACCTCCTTTCCTGATTACGTGACTCCACAAGGCTGTTTTTTTTTTTTGAGACGGAGTTTTAGTCTTGTTGCCCAGGCTGGAGTGCAATGGTGTGATCTTGGCTCATTGCAGCCTCCGCCTCCCAGATTTAAGGGATTCTCCTGCCTCAGCCTCCCGAGTAGATGGGATTGTGGGCATGTGCCACCACATCTGGCTAATTTTGCATTTTTAGTAGACACAGGGTTTCTCCATGTTGATCAGGCTGGTCTCATACTCCTGACCTCAGATAATCCACCTGCCTTAGTCTCCCAAAGTGCTGAGATTATAGGCATGAGCCACCACACCCAGCCCACAAGGCCATTTTTATCTCAAACTGGAACTTGTGACCACTGGGGAAATCATGGAAACATTCTTTGAGATTTTGGAAATAGAGCATATACAATTTTGGTTAGCATTTTATGCTCAACAATTCTATTCTGAAGGATGTATTTTTTCTTTTTGAGACAGAGTTTCACTCTTGTTGGCCAGACTGGAGTGCATTGGCGCAATCTTGGCTCACTGCAACCTCTGCCTTCTGAGTTCAAGGGATTCTTCTGCCTCAGCCTCCCTAGTAGCTGGGATTACAGGCATGCACCACCACGCCCGGCTAATTGTTTGTACTTTAAGTAGAGAGGGAGGTTTCTCATGTTGGTCTGGCTGGTCTCAAACTCCCAACCTCAGGTGATCCTCCTGCCTTGGCCTTCCAAAGTGCTGGGATTACAGGTGTGAGCCACTGCGCCCAGTCAGAGGGTGTCTTGAGACCACAGATACTGGTTAAAGAAAAAAACCTCTGCCTCTAGCAAGAAACACTAATCTACACCAAGACCAATTATTAGATAAATGAAAACAAATCACTGTTAACAAAGGTGTGTGTGCGTGTGCGTGCGTGTGTGTGCGCGCGTGTGTGTGCATGTGCGCGTGCGTGTGCGCGTGTGTGTGCGTGTGTGTGCGCGCGCGCGTGCTGGTAGGATAAAAACCATCTCTCGCACAGCTTGCATGACAATCTACACTAGTGCCTGATGCATTTACATGTGCTGTATGGGTTGGCTTAACGTTAATGTCTATTGAAACATCATAAATTGGTAGAATTGGGGGCTATCCCGGAAACAGGAACTATGCCGCAATTTCTGGGACAAAATTCAGGCAGAGTTCTGCCTTCAGCTTTGGAGCTGCACCAGCGTGCCCAGAGGAACAGCATCCATCCCATTTGCAGAAGGCAGAGAAGTCAGCGTTGCCTGGGATGGAGAGGAGCTTCCAACCCCTCACCGGTCATGGCCAGCAGTGAACATGAGGGCTCTGCAGGCCTCTCCAAAACCCAGTTTTCCTGGGCTTTGTAAAAATCACCTGCCATGCGCTGCATCTTCATGAGAAGAGACTATCAGAGGTACATTTTAGGATGCAAGATACTTTAATTAAATATTAACTTGGCCGGCTCAGGCCTGTTAATATCCCAGCACTTTGGGAGGCTGAAGTGGACGGATCACTTGAGGTCAGGAGGTCAAGACCAGCCTAGCTAACATGGTGAAACCCCATCTCTACTAAAAATACAAAAATTAGCCAGGTATGGTGGCGGGCACCTGTCATCCCAGCTACTCAGGAGGCTGAGGCAGGAGAATCACTTGGACCTGGGAGGCAGCGGTTGCTGTGAGCTGAGATCACACTGCACTCCATTCTGGGCGACAGAGTGAGACTCTGTCTAAAAAATAAATAAACATTAACTGTTCATTTCACTTAACCTGGAAAGAACTCCAGAAAGAAAAGCAGGTGTTAACAGGACTGAGCCCCATTGTCAAAGTGAGCTTATGCTAAACGTGGCTGTCCCACACGCTCGCTCTGCCTGTGCGCAGAGGGCAGGCTCAGCTGGGTCTCCCCCTAGCTGGAGGCAGGCGCACCGAGTTACGCAGGTTTGGGTCCATTTCAGCACTAGATGA
The DNA here is from genome assembly GCF_049354715.1 of Callithrix jacchus. Taxonomy (NCBI): domain Eukaryota; kingdom Metazoa; phylum Chordata; class Mammalia; order Primates; family Cebidae; genus Callithrix; species Callithrix jacchus. Next base: position 172,771,524 of record NC_133505.1, read on the forward strand.
CAAATGACATCTACTTCTTGAATACAAGTTTGCAAACCTCAAACTGGATGCTCCATGTGATTTTCTGTCTAACGTAAGCGTCCGGAACACAGGGAAGCCATGGTGGTAACAGAGGGAGCGTGGGCTTCAGTACCAAGCCTGTGTGATGCCCAACTCAGCCGAGGACCTGCTGGGGCCTGGGCCTCCATCTCCCCTTCTCTAGGGGTTATCGGTCACGAATGTGAGGTGCCTGGCACAGGTGCTCTGTCATAAGTACACTACGTACAGCTGCTACCTGAGTGGATGTAACTTCCCTTATGCAAAGAACTCAACATTCCAAAAGCCCGTACCAGGCCAGGCGTTCTGTCAAGCACCTTCCTCACACTACTGAATGTAATCCAGCAAGCCCAGAAGCAGGTATCACTGTATCCACTGCACAAAGGAAAAGACCCAGGCCGGGTGTGCCGAGGCGCGCAGGCTGTCAGGGAAGTGGGTGCGGCAGGCCGGGTGTGCTGACCGCAGATGCTAGCATGCGGCTCCGCCTCGCTGTGAGAAGAGGAGGAGCGGGATTTATCTCAGGAAGAAAACCCGAGCCAGAAGCAGGTGATACCGCGGTGAGCAGCACAGCCCTTGGTCCTCCCAGGGCAGAGGGCGGTGGAGACAGAGTAGGTGAGCAGCCGTGGTCGGTGCCACCAGGGAAGGAAAATGCGATGGGGACCTGAAAGGCCTGGGGGAGCCCAGAGCTGGCATCCGCTCCCCTAGGGGCACCCAGAAAGGGTTGCAGAAGGTGGTACCCAGCTGGCTGAGGCCTGCAGATGGAAACTGCCGGACCAAATCTGGAGTTCACGTTTCTTAGCCCCAGTTCTTTCCACCTTTCCCCTGTTAAACTCTTCTCAAAACTGTAGCGTGTGAGGGTTTTCTTTCCCAAGTAGCCTCATTTCTGTCTTTCGTTTTTGTTTTGTGGTACTCACATGCCACATAGGGCCACTTGGCGTCTTCTTGTTTTCCACGGAGAATCTCTGTTTTCCTGGCCAGGCTCTTGAGTTGTAAGAAGTCGAGGGGGCGGGGCATGGTGGCTCATGCCTGTAATCCTAGCACTTTGGGAGGCCGAGGTGGGCAGATTACTTGAGGTCAGGAGTCTGAGACCAGCCTGGCCAACATGGTGAAATCCCGTCCCTACTAAAAATACAAAAATTGACTGGGCATGGCAGTGCCTGCCTGTGATCCCAGCTACTCAGGAGGCTGAGGGAGAAGAATCACTACAACCCAGGAGGTGGAGGTTGCCATGAGCCACGATCATGCCACTGCACTCCAGCCTGGGTGACAGAGCAAGATTCCATCTCAAAAAAAAAAGTTGAGGGGAGGTGGTGCTGGAGGCTTCTGTCCCAGTCTCCTGGGCTGGCCGCACCCGCCTGTGTGTTTGGCATGTGCACTCCAGCTCTGGGAAGCAAAGGTCACTTTCACATTTGTTGTTTTCACTACAGTCAGAATATGAAAATTAATTTTTTTTTTTTTTTTTTTTTTTGAGACGGAGTTTCACTCTCGTTACCCAGGCTGGAGTGCAATGGCACGATCTCGGCTCACCACAACCTCCGCCTCCTGGGTTCAGGCAATTCTCCTGCCTCAGCCTCCTGAGTACCTGGGATTACAGGCACGCGCCACCGTGCCCAGCTAATTTTTTGTATTTTTAGTAGAGACGGGGTTTCACCATGTTGACCAGGATGGTCTCGATCTCTTGACCTTGTGATCCACCCGCCTCGGCCTCCCAAAGTGCTGGGATTACAGGCTTGAGCCACCGCGCCCGGCCGAAAATTAATTTTTAAAACAAAATGTGTTAAAGTTGGACTAGTGATGATTATTAAAATGTGTATTTCTATAGAACATTCTTTGCTATTTTGGAAAATACTACCTTACTGCCAAGAAATACCAGTTAGACCCCCGGTGATCTTCTGTGAGTTCGTCCCCCTTGGATGCAGATCGTGGGGCATCCAGGTCCATCCAAATGGACTGGACCTTTCTGAATCCTACGTGGTAGCCACTGTCTACTGAGGCCTTTTCTGTATCCGCAGAAACTCGGATTATGAAGTCCAATGCTACGTGATCGGGAAACCCCAGACTCACAATTCCATCTCCCTGACCCCATGTCCCCGCTGCCCCAAATCCAGATCTAAGGAAGGACAAGGCCTCGCTTGTGCTGCTCCTGACCCACAGGACTCTGGCCGGACCCTGGGCTCTGCCCTCTTCAGCCACATGTGCAAACCAGCCACTGCCCCTCAGTCAGCTCGGCTCGGGGTAGCACCAAACAGAGAAAAGCAAACACGGGAGGAAGCTGTCGGACTCGGCACTCCTTGAATACACAGTGCCTGTTGTTCTAATGTCCTCAGTGCTTTTTCTTGCTGGAATCCTCGGGCAGGGATTCATCTCGGGGGAAGGAGGGTGAGCAAAGGCCCCCTGGCATCACTGGCACTGTGCCTTGTATAGATTGTGGATGAAGCACCCTAAAACCCACCCATTACTACAGCCACAGAGACTGTATTTTCCCTCTACTCTGGAAGAGAATTAAAAATAAAGCCTGGCATCTTACGGGTCTAAACCCAAGAAGCTGGGAACGGAAGGAGCACCCACGGTGGCAGCGGATGCCTCCCAGAACAGGTTAGGGTTTCGGTACCCTCTCTGCCGCTTGTGGGCTGTGAGTGTGAGCATGCCTCCTCAGCCTCTCTGAGCCTCAGTTTTCTGGTCTGCAATATGTGACAACACTTAATTACTCACAGGGCTAAAGGTGAAGTGACATCACTTTGAGGAAGAAGTTCGCAGCTTGCCTGGAACACAGAGGTGCTCAATAGTGCCTAGTTCTCTTAAGGCTAATAAAAGATTCAACTTTGGTGCACAGCGTCCCCTCCCCTCCCCCATCTACATCGTGGGGACAGAGGCCAGGAGGCTGTGTGCCCCACGGGCAACTCCCTTCAGGCCTTGTCCAGCCCGGGGGGCCAGGGGAGTGCAGGTTACTGGTGGGGCCTGTCCCAGGGGGAATTATTGCCCTCTGGTGACAGCCACAAGGAGGTCTCTCTACTAACACTGCAGTGACAGCTTCCCTGCACACTCTCACTTGGTTCTCAAGACAGCTTTGTACAGACATGCAGTAATTCTTGTCCTTGCTGGTTCACTTTTGAGGCTACAGGTTCGAGAGCCAGTAAATGAATGTCTGGTGCTCCCCAGCTGAGCTGACAGCAGAGCTCTTGGGGGCTTTGAGAAGAGCTGTGAGGTCCCCAAAAGGCCTCAGAGCAGCAGTTCGGGGCTGATTCTCCCTCATGCCGTGACATGACAGGTGCCCCACAGCCCTGCAGGCCATTTGTCTCTGTACACACCGCACAGCAAGCACCAAGGCAGAAACAAACACACAGTCTCTTATCAGCTCCTGGGAACAGCTGCTGACAAATTGCTTTCCTTGGGAAAGTACTCAGGCCTATGGAGGAGACACAGTAATCAGAGGAAATGGTACCTGCCTCGGAGGCACTTCTAGTTCTCAAGCAGCTAAAGAATGTAATTTATGGAAGGCAATTTCAGCCCCAGTTTCTGCAGGAGTTGGTGAATGAAGGTGAGAGATCCAGAAAGGCTTCCTGGAGGAAGTGATGGAGAAGCAGAAAAGAGGAGGAGGAAGTAAAGGGAGTGGGTCAGACCTGGTTAAGGGAAGTTGCCTGTCTTGTTTGAGGGGAAGTGGAGTGGGGAAAGGAAGCAAGCACAGATTTTAGCTGGAATAGTGGGGGAAATGCGGTCTGCTGTGCTTGGAGGCTTTCTGAAATAGGCCTTCATGCCGGGAGTGCTTTGGTGGGTAGCCAGCCTGGTCGGCCCAACAGTAACGAGGACCTTCCCAGTTTGCTATCTCTGAACCTCTCAGAGTGACTGCCGTCTCACGTCCTCCCTAGCAGGGGGCCCCCAAGGCCAGGCTCTTCCAAAGGCAAGGGGCCCTGGCACCTCTTCACTGGGCAGGCCTGGCAGGCTTGCAGTGACCTCCGGGAGCTTTGCAGGCCCCTGTCTTCGGCTGCTCAGTGAGGAGGTTCAGGGTCAGCCCAGCCACTGTCCATTTGGCCCAGGAGCTGAAGCCCCTCACTGTGCTGAGAGGGGCATCCACGGGCTTCAAGCCTTCTGCTCAGCCCTCAGTGTGCAAAATAAACAGACTGGGGTAAGCTCTGGACTTGGCTGCAGACATGTCAACTGTTCCAAAGACAATTCATTTTCCAAAAGGGTTTTTCTAAGTCATCTGCATGTCTGAGAAGCCTAGATCTTCATTTCTCTATATACATGCTGTAAGAAAATGCAAGACATGAAGGGACCATGCTGAGTCGTAAAGATTATCTCACACATCTGTCACTTCCTTGTGTTGGACACATTCAGTATCCTCTGTTGAGCTGTTTGTCGTTAGCATTAATGACAGTCATGGTACACAGCATAGAGCACTGATGACTACACATTGTATGTATCAAAACACTGCTGCGGACCCCATGAATACGCACGATTGTAATTTGTCAATTACAAAATATAATTTATAAAGAAGAAAATGCAGTGCGCATCCATCGTCTCAAACGTGTGTCATTTCTTTGCGTCAGGACACTCAGTAGCCTCTGTTTAGCTGTTTGAAACTATACAATGTATTACCGTCAACTAAACCCGTCTTACGGCAGCGGAGAGCACTGATCGTTATGTACGTATGGAAACATGCCCGTGTACCCCATGAATACGTGTAATTATTATTTGTCAAATTTCAATAAAAAGTACAATTAAAAAAAGAAAATGCAACGCAACCTAAAGGTAAAAAAGCGAACAGGATTTTTGGTAAAATGTGTTTTTCCATATTTTTAAACTCAAAATTCGTCATTTTTGTTAGCTACAAAAGTAAATAGGATGTTTCCTAATCATGTAAATTAAATGCCGTAAACTACTTCAGATAACTCCGTGCCACCTGGAAGGTACCCTGCGGTCACAGTGGTGAAGCACTAAGTGATGTGGATGCTATGCTGGGACCCACCGTACACCTTGCACCTGTCGGCTCCTTTGCTGTGTGAGAAATAGATACGGATTGGCTGAAGGAAAAGAAGACTTAGACCCCCAGCATGTGGGGCCAGCCCTGCCGCGTTTCTGTAATTGCTTGGATTGGTTTAATCCAAACAAACTGACAATGTTGCAGGTATTCAATGAAATGCTGATGGAAAGGATGGCAGGCCAAGAGAGACCACCTGATCCCCGGGAGCTGCCACACGCAGGATCCAGGCTCCCATGGGAAAGCCTCAGGACCAGGGGTGGCATTTGCATTTCTGTGGCCAGAACACACTTTTCCTATATGTTGCCATTTCCCCAACTATTGAAGCTGATTAAAGGATGCTAGAAAATGACTTCAGCCCTTGAATTGCACCAACAAAGGCTTGGTCTCTCTTTTCAATCAAAACAGCACGGCTGCCCGATTCAAATGCTAATAGCCGGAGGCTGAACTGGTCACTAAATGAGAGAGACACCTCTGCCTGCAAATGACCACAAAGCCAGTCCTCTGCTGCGAGAATCTGCAGGATGCTCCCAGTTGGGCATTCTGTTAAGTTGCTCCACGGGAAGCATCCTCGCGGTTGACTGGGTGGTTTCTAGAGAGGAAGGCTTGTACCTGACCAGGGCTGACTCGGAGGAACTAGGAGCCACTCGTCTACCTCCCTTGCTGCAGAGGCAAGAGGACATTCCAGCAGATCCGGCACAGCTTTCAAATTCTTCGTAGAGAAAAAAGCCTTCGGTTTTGAGGGAGCTGGTTGCTGCCATCTCAACTCATCCTAATTTCAAATGGCTCTAAAGACAGAATGTGGTTTCTCAGCTCCTGGCCACTGCTTCCCCATACCTCCCTTTGTACCCCACAGTCCTTCAACCTGGTGGGTGGGCACTACCCACCACTGACCTCTGACCTGATGCCCACTACTGACTTGCTTTGCCAACTCCCAGCTCAGGAAAGTGGGCTTGGGGCCAGATGATGGAGGTTGGAGTCCAAACTCTCCCACTTAGGGAGTGACCTCGGGTCAGGTACTGGGCTCTGTCCACCTGGGTACACTGTGGACCTACCTGTTCAGTATTGGGGGAATAGGAAGGCTGGTCTTCGACCAGGCTACATCCATGCTGAGCCTCAACTCCCCTCTCTGTGACATTGCAGTGGTAACAGTACATACCTATCTTGTGAGGCTTTGCCGAGCGTTAGATGGTAAACTGAGCATACTTTGTATGAGACCACAGGGACTGTGCCTGGTGTGCTCAAGGTTAGAGGATGGAGCCCCCCATAGGCACACAGTTAGGGTAGACGATGTGAGGTTTTGAAATGTCTCTCCTCACTCTTGAGCCCTCTCCTTTGCCGTTATTACAGCGTGTCTTTCTAATGTTAAAGTTTGGATTTGCCTCATCCACCAATTATGCAACTGTGCTCATCGTTGACCTGTGCCTACAGTCGAGCCCAGAGAGCTTTTGTAAACATGGTGCCAGTGCTCAGGCAGTGACACAGCCCATGTCCCGCCGGCAGGTGCGATCCGGAGAGTTATCTCTGTTCTGTCAGTACATGCCTATTTGGTAGGGGCAATGCTAATTTTCAGTTGACATGAGTAATATAATTTGTCAGTTTCTAGTCCTGAGGGAATTGTTCTCGATCCTCAAAGATGACGTCCCCTTTTCTCTCACCTCTACCCTCTGCTTCCTTGACACTCTCAAAGGGCAGGGATGACTGCTGTTTACTCTTTACATTTACACTATGCCTGGTTCTTTCCTATTGATTAGACGTGTGTCTTTCTTTTACTGGGAAATAGTTTTAATACTATTTTGTAGAATAGCAATTTCTTAATATATCTAGTATGAAAAGACTGTGAGTATGACTTTGCACAGTTGTATTTAAAATAGATTAAGAGCCAGGCATGGTGGCTCACACCTATAATCCCAGCACTCTGGGAGGCCAGGGCAAGCAGATCATCTGGGGTCAGGAGTTTGAGACCAGCCTGGTCAACATGGCGAAAGCCCCTCTCTACTGAAAATACAAAACTTAGCCGGGCGTGGTGGTGGGCACCTGTAATCCCAGCTACTCAGGAGGCTGAGGCAGGAAATCACTTGAACTGGAGAAGTGGAGGTTGCAGTGAGCTGAGATCATACCATTGCACTACAGCCTGGGCATCAAGAGTGAAACTCTGTCTCAAAAAAAAATCATAGGCCGGGCGCAGTGGCTCACGCCTGTAATCCCGGCACTTTGGGAGGCCGAGGCGGGTGGATCACGAGGTCAAGAGATCGAGACCATCCTGGTCAACATGGTGAAACCCCGTCTATACTAAAAATACAAAAAATTAGCTGGGCATGGTGGCGCGTGCCTGTAATCCCAGCTACTCGGGAGGCTGAGGCAGGAGAATTGCCTGAACCCAGGAAGTGGAGGTTGCAGTGAGCCGAGATCGCGCCATTGCACTCCAGCCTGGGTAACAAGAGCGAAACTCCATCTCAAAAAAAAAAAATCATATAATAGATTAAAATATGTTTTAGTATAGAATTTACCTTCTGGAGAATTCCATGTTACCAGGGAGATGGAGCACATCTGACACAAGGAGGAAAGACCCTCTTTGCTTTAGGAATCTTTCTCATCTGATTTATAAATAATCTTGTTCTGCAAGAAATACTTAATTTTAAAAAATGTTTTACGTTCATATCTTTAGGTCTGCAGCTAAACTTTCAGATTGTCAAGGATGAGGACTTAAACCTCTGTATATTGCCGATGTGCACCTCAGTGTATTGCAGTTAGATGGTGGGTGCATAGTATACAACTTTCCATGATTGTTACATTGAGTACTTCTTCTCCCCAGCTCACATTTATGGTGCATTGACTTGATCTCTGCCAAAACCTTCCACTGGAGATCAATGGTGTCAGATAGAGACTAGCTACCGAAGCTGAGACTGGTAAAAAACAGATGGATCTTCCCTTAGCATAACATGATGAAAGAGGGTCTTACGTAAGGTATTTAAAATAATATTTTAAAGATCCAAAAATAGTGCAATAAATTTTTCCATTCTAAATTTTAAAAATGTGGAGAAAGTAATTTTAAAATATACCAAAGTAGCTTAAAAAGCTAAAGGAAAACCCAATTACATTCCAAGTAATAGAGTGTTAGGTTAGAGAAAATTTCAAACAGATGAAAGTGAACCAAGAAACATCTCGGAATATAAAACTCCATCAGTGAAAGGGCAAGCCAGAGTGGCGCCTCCCGCCCGTGATCCTTTCACAGCTGGAGTGGCGCCTCCCGCCCGTGATCCTTTCACAGCCGGAGTGGCGCCTCCTGCCCGTGATCCTTTCACAGCCGGAGTGGCGCCTCCCGCCCGTGATCCCAGCACTTTGGGAGTCTGAGGCAGGAGTTTGAGACCAGCCTGGTCAACATGGCGAAAGCATGAGGCAGAAGGATCGCTTGAGCCCAGGAGTTCAAGACAAGCCTGGGCAACATGGCAAAACCCTGCCTCTACAGACAATACAAAACACTAGCCAGGCATTGTGGTACACACCTGTAGTCCCAGCTACTGGGGAGGCTGAGGTGGGAGGATCACTTGAGCCTGGGAGGCAAAGGTTGCAGTGAGCCAATATCACAACACTGCACTCTGGCCTTGGTGAGTGAGGCCCCCATCTCAATAAAAAAGAAAAAAAAACAAAAGGGCTAACAAAATGATTGTGTAGCAGGAAAATTCTGAGACACTCCCACCCGCCGGGCCAAGGTCTGTGATGAGGAAACCATTATAGATAAATCCAAATGCATTCTCATTCAGTGCTCCAAAGGATCAGTGCTGTGATCAGGAACCATCATTCCATTTAAACCAAATGTAATTTCACTTAAACGAGATGTAACTGGGCTACCAATAGTCGTGAGCAGGTTACTTAAGTCAGTATTTTCCAGACTTACTAATCATCGGAATCAAAGGAATGACCCAAGAAATGTGATAAAAATACCGGCTCTGTGTCTCGACACAGGCTCCTAAATCATATTCTTAGAGGAAAGCTCTGGGGAGCTGCGTATTTTTATCAAGTGTGCAGGTGATTGCTGTGGTATGACTCATTTGGGGAACACTCCAAAGTGTTGGAACAGCAACTGGAAATAAACCGAGACTGGGATATCTTTCAGACAGCTCCAGAACATGCACCCGATTTACCATCGGATTCTTCACTTGATGAATAGGATTTCAAGCTAGACTGTATTAGTTACATGACAGGATTTGTTTCATCAGTGAAATGCTTCTGTGTGTGTGTGTGTTTGTGTGTGTATCCAGTCAATCCAGTTAGAGTGGTGGTTGTAACCTGGTCCCTAGATTTCTAAACATTTATGTTTATAGAATTTTATGGGCAAAATGAGTTCCTACAAGGAGCGTCTTGTCAAACTCCCTCCTTGTCCAGTGAAGAGCTGTGCACTGTGTAAATTTGTATATCTCTCTATTTATAAGTACACATTGAATGGTGGGAGAAGTCTGCAGTCTCCATGGGTGACCTAGAGCCCGATGGATAAATTAGGCAGAGTCCAGTTGCAGCTTTCATAATCCAGGACAGTAAGTCTGTGGAGGAAGGTCTGTCCATCAAACTCCACGAGTTTCGGGAAATCACAGGGATCCTAAAATGCTCCAGTATTGGGAAGGTGAGACACTGATCCCTGACAAGCTTTTGGAAGATGAAGACAGGCACAGCTGGCTTTGTGACTTGTTTTCAGGTTAGTTAAGGTCACTCCTGGCCTTAGGCACCTGGGAACATTCACCCGGCGCCTTAGCCGGGGCCCACTACTATTGTCACAATGAAAAAAGCAGGATCTACTTCCTTTCTTTCCTCTCTACTATTGATGTTTCTGAATTTCACTCTGAAATTCCAACACCTTGGGTCTTCTCTCAGGCTCACCCCTGCTCCGTCAACCAGGGTGTCTAAAGACCCTGTGGGAGGGGGTGGGAGGAATGGAGCTGAAAAGACCCCGCAGAAATGATTCGGGAGCCCCAAGCAGCTCATCCTCCGTTGTCTGTGGGTAGTTTTTCTACAGTTTCTCGCTGTTGACACTGTTTTTCCTCTGTGAGTCAAGAAAGAAGGCCCTTAGAGGAAAATGAGACAGATCTTTTTCCAAATATTCTACAATAGCACGCTTTAATCATTCTATCAGCCATGTTGTGTTCCTCCAATTTTTCACTACAATTTTAAAAGTAGAAAATGGACCCTATTGTTTTGCACTGTTAGGGCCTCTCCAGAGAGAAGGCTCAAGGTACCCACTGGACTTCAAGGCTAAGATTCCGAGTGCAGCTGGGGTTGGCTCAGGACTGAATGTCAGGGGGCGCTCCCATTCCCCCTGTGAGGCGTGGGCCCGTTGCTTCTCTAGCGGCTTCTGCTCTGATGGCTCCAGAGGCCGCTCTTCTGAATCAGGACAGTGATTCGTCTTACACAGACGCCAGCGACTGCACTCGCTCCTTCATTTGCCGGTTAAGTTTATACAAATGCATCAGATGTACTGCAATATTAACAGCTCTCTTCTCATTCGTTTCTGTTATTCTGGGGCTGCTTTCACAAGTTTTGTGTTTTTGTTTTGTTTTGTTTTTTGGATACAGAGTCCTGCTCTGTCACCCAGGCTGGAGTACAATGGCACGATGTCTGCTCACTGCAACCTCCGCCTCCTGGGTCAAGCGGTTCCGAACCTGCCTCAGCCTCCCAAGTAGCTGAGATTACAGGCACATGCCACCAGGCCTGGCTAATTTTTTTGTATTTTTAGTAGATATGGGGTTTCACCATATTGGCCAGGCTGGTCTTGAACTCCTAACCTCAAGTAATCCACCCGCCTCGGCCTCCGAAAGTGTTGGGATTACAGGCATGAGCCACCATGCCTGGCCTGGGGATTTCAGTCAAATCTCCCTTCAGATTTGCCCATACTCTTTTCCTTCATCATCTCTGAGAGAAAACCCAGACACCCTTCATGGCCCACTCAACTCGCCATCACTCAGGACAGCAGGGCCCTGCCATCTGCTGCACCGTGGAGATGTGGGGGTGCCTGTCTGGGGCAGTGGAGTTGTTCACAGTGGCAATCCCAGCCAGCTCTTCTCCTGTGACTGTGATAAGTGACTCAGCTCAGAGCCTCCTATGCCTCATCAGAAAGAGCACAACACCGAATCCATTGCAAGGGTGAAGATAACAGTCTGCAGAAAACTTGGCAGACGGTGGGAATTTCATACACGTTAGCTAGTTAAAGAGAATTGACCATTTCTGGCTTTCAGTTTCTCACTAGTCCCTTTTCAGGGAGGCTGGCTTCCTTCTACCTCCACGCCCCCTCCTGCAGCCATGCCCTCAGTGCCAGTGAGCCCAGAACAGCCTGAGTTCTGTTCTCTGCAAGCGGCAGGCTTACTCCCACCTGGGGCATTTGCCCAGGCTCTCCCTAGCCTGGGCCACTCTTCCCTCTGATGTCACCACCGTTGGTCACTCTGATCTCTCCCTAAAGCCCCTTTTGCAAATCTAAGCCACCCAGGAACAACAGTTAAGGAAAGCGGAGTGGAAGCCCCAGCACAGATGATGGTGCAGTGCTGAGAAGCATCAGATTAGAGACAGATCTAGAGACCTGGACATGCCAACTGGGAAAAAGGAACAGAGGAAACCAGAACATGCAGACGAAACAGCATGGGCATTGCACAGGCACACGACAGACAAAATGCACAGCGAAGAGGGCTCGCGACTGCTGGGGGCAGGGCTGGTGCAGAAACAAGAGGGTGTGTGCATCCGACAGTGCAGAAAAGGGCAGCCCCTGGCCGCAGGGCACCTCTGCGTCCTGCTGATGTTCCCCAAATAGCTCATGTCACCGTCAAATACCAGCATCGGTATTTTATCCGAACAGGCACAGTTTCTGTTCTTTTCGTCCCAAGTGTATGGAGCACACTTTTCCTTAGGTTACTATGATGGGCTCTGTGTAAAAATGAGAAGTGACCCTCTCAATATGTACTTAGTGCAATTAGAGGTACATTGAGTCTACTAAAGAAAAAAACCACTTAAGCCTGGGAAATTATCTTTTGTGGTTTTTTTCTAAGTGATTACTATTAGATACTAGAATAGCACCATAGATAATGGTGCAGTGCTAAAAAAAATCTTACCACTGAAATATCTCAAAAATCACATTTCTATATATAAAAGAAGCATCAATTTTAAGTAATAAGTAAGGAGAAATTTGGAAAGAGAACATCCAATTGAACTAAGATTAAGTCTTTCAAAACAATAACCAGCACTCTAAAACCGAAATCAAGAATGATTTTCATGACTATTTGAGTTTTTAAAAATTAATTTTGGTGGTTTTTTTGAGACAGGACCTCGCTCCGTTGCCCAGGCTGCAGTGAAGTGGCATTCTCATAGCTCACTGCAGCCTCATACTTCCGGGCTCAAGTGATTCTCCACCTCAGCCTCCCACATTCCTGGGACTGCAGTGTGCACCGTGACATCTGGCTAACTTTTTGTTTTTTGTAGAGACGGAGTCTCGATACGTGGCCCAGGCTGGCCTCAAGTCATCCTCCCGCCTCAGCTCCCAAAGTGCTGGGATGATGGGCATGTGCCGTGACACCTGGCCTAAATATTTCTCAAAAACAAACCCAGAATGACTGTCAAGGCCTGAGGAAAAGACATGGCACTTGTGAGGTTTTGAAGACTTTTATTAAAAATAATAAGCATAATTCATTCACCCAAAACTGACAGTGGAAAATCTGAATGTTTCAAATACGTAGAGGAAATTCCCCCAAATGAAGAGAGGATGGCAGGATCCTGCTACTGGATACCTTCAACCCAGGCACTGGAGAATTGTTTACGAGAGGGCTCAACAGGTCTGCGGGTAAAACAAACAAAGCAAAACAAACAGAAACAAGAGAATAAACGTCAACACGGGCATTCGGGAAAGCAGCAGCTCTCTCCCCCGCCCAGCAGGAGCTCCAGCCGTAGCTGTCATTCCTAGGACTCGTAGTAGCTTTACGATGACCAACACTTACAGGGTCTTTAAAATTGTCCTCCTGGCAACCGATGTGAAGTCACCACCGGGCCCAGCAAGTGGCTGTGACTCTCCCCTGGTGGCCAACACTGCTAGCCGCTGACCTAGCTGCCATTACCCATCCTCCTCCTCACTACCAGGACCCCAGTGCTGCTGTGGGGTGTAAGGTGCACAGCTGAAGGAAATACATTTTTCCAGCCCCCTTCTGAGATGGGGTGGCCATGTGACCATGCTCCGGTCAGCAGAGTGTGAGTAAAGTTTTTGGGTGGAGATTCCAGAAGCTTCCTGAGAAGAGGGCTGGTGGGATGGGCAGGGATCCCCTTGGTCCCAGGCCCTCTGAGGTAGTATGAGGTCAGGAGTGGGACGCCCCCACCAGTACCAGACAAGAGCAAGCAGCACCGTGGGGTCCCCACGCCACCCGGAGACCCTCAGTGACAGGAGAGAAGGGCAGGACTCTGCATTCTCGCAGAAGACTTTTCTGGAGGCGGTGTAAGTTTCGTGGAGCTGCTCCAGTTCTGTAAGGAAAGAACAACTTATTTCCTCACCCACTGCTAGGTTTGTGGCTGAGGCACCTATCATAAAAAAAGATAAACAAGAGGAAAGCATGCGAATTTATTTTATTTTATGTAATTTTTACATGACACAGGCACCTTTAGACACAAAGACCAAAAGGCACAGGGAGGCCTGTGTGTCTTCAGGCTGAGCTCCATGGAGAGCAGACCGTGTTGGAACAGGGTGATTGCACAGAGCGGGTGTGACCTGGTGGCAGCTAGCGACGGGAATATGAAAGGTGCCATATTTCATGCCTCGTGTCCTGAACCCCATTCATGTCTAACTCAATGTGGATGTAACCTCTGGGTCGCTAGGGTCTCTTTGGAAATTGCCAGAGCACGCCACGGCGGCTGCTGAGTCGCTGGGCTTCTGTGTTATGATGGACGCCATATGCATCATCATTTGTACTCGTCCATCATTTGTGGTGTGTTGTAAAGCGCCGCAAACTGGGTGCCTTTAAACAACAGAAATTCGTTTCCTTACCATTGTGGATCCCAGAAGTCTGACATCACGGTGTCTGCAGGGCCGTGCTCCTCTGAGGGCTCCTGGGAAGCTTCCCTCCCCCTCTTCCCTCTTCTGGCATTGCTGGTGCTCCTTGGCCTTCCTGCCTGAGTCAGGCCAGTGTCTGCCCCTGTCTTCACACAGCCATGACCCTGTGTGTCTCTCCTCCTCTTCAGGTGTCCTTCAGTAAGGACATCAGTCATACAGGATTAGGACCCACCCTCATGACCTCATCTTAGCTCGCATCTCAAAGTCATCTGCAAAAATCCTGTCTTTAACGAAGGTCACCTCACAGGCCCCAGGGCTTAGGATTTTAATGTATCTTTTGCAACAAACACACTAGGGAAATTTCTTGAAACAAACACCTTAGTTTAATGTTCTTGAAAACTCATCCACTGCCCTCGGGGACTCAGACATAGTTCTTTGGGCTTCTCAAGCTGCCTGATGCCCTGGGACCAAATCTGCACCGTGCCTGGACCTTGGGCTGAGGATTTTTGCCAGAAAGCTCTGGTCTCTCATGCCCCTGGCAGGCCCATCCTTCCAGTCCTGCAGGCAAAGCAAATCTGAACTCCATTAGTTCTAGGCTGTGCCAAGCCCGGGCTCCCTGAGGTTTCTATGCTGCGTTTACATTTATAGATTTTTTTTAAAAAAAGATAAGGTTTTTTGTATGGTTTGGCTGTCCCTACCCAAATCTCATCTTGAACCATAATTCCCATAACTCCCACGTGTTGTGGGAGTGAACTGGTGAGAGATAATTGGGGGCGGTTCCCCCATACTGTTCTCGTGGTAGTGAGTAAGTCTCACGAGATCTGATGGTTTTATGATAGGAAAACCCTTTTGCTTGGTCCTCGTTCTCTCTTGTCTGCCACTGTGTAAGGCTTGGCTTTTGCTTTCCACTGCGATTGTGAGGCCTCCCCAGCCACGTGGAACTGTGAGCCCATTAAACTTCTTTTTCTTTATTAATTACCCAGTCTCGGGTATCTTTTACCCACAGTGTGAAAAAGCACTAATAGAGTTTCTCCCCGGCTTCCCTAAAGACCACCAGGGACACTGGAAGGTGAGCTCACAGCCCAGCGCCCCTGGGACTCAGCTCACTTCAAGGGTCAAACCTCTTTGAAGTCACATGTCTTACTGAAAAATCGTGTTACCTTTCCTTTTACTGCTTAAAGTACTTGTGTCTACTTCCTTGTTGGAATGACGGTTTTTTTGACCACCTTCAGGTGTAGTCAATGCCCAGGAATTGTGCATTCCCCCTCCTGAGGGCCCCTTTCTCCTCAGCCCCTGGGGCTCATCCCCTGCTAGGCAAGCACAGATCTTTTCTGTTAGGGGTTAAGCCCTCAGGCGCCATCCTGGATTTGATCTCTACCTACCACCCTGTGGAATGATAAGAAATATATTTCATTTTAAAAAAGTTTTCATTTGTTTGCTTGTTTGTTTTTGAGACGGAGTTTCGCTCTTGTTACCCAGGCTGGAGTGCAATGGTGCGATCTCGGCTCACCGCAACCTCCGCCTCCTGGGTTCAGGCAATTCTCCTGCCCCAGCCTCCCAAGTAGCTGGGATTACAGGCACGCGCCACCATGCCCAGCTAATTTTCTGTATTTTTAGTAGAGACGGGGTTTCACCATGTTGACCAAGATGGTCTCGATCTCTTCACCTCCTGATCCACCCGTCTTGGCCTCCCAAAGTGCTGGGATTACAGGCGTGAGCCACCGCGTCCGGCCTGTTTGTTTGTTTTTTGAGACGGAGTCTCACTCTGATGCCAGGCTAGAGTGCAGTGGTGCAATCTCAGCTCATTGCAGCCTCAGCCTCCCGAGTTCAAGCGATTCTCCTGCCTCAGCCTTCTGAGTAGCTGGGACTACAGGCACATGCCACCAAGCTAATTTTTGTATTTTTGGTAGAGATGAGGTTTCACCATGTTGGTCGGGATGGTCTCGATCTCCTGACCTCGTGATCCACCTGCTCGGCCTCCCAAAGTGCTGGGATTACAGGCGTGAGCCACCGCACCCAGCCAACAATTTTTAAAAGCAGAAAAAAAATTGCACTTCTAAAACAATTTTTAAATTTAAACTATTTATTTTAAATAAATTGGGTCTTTTCCCCCATTCCCGGCACAGAGCCCCCTAAACGCCTCTCCTGAGTGTCAGGGCTGCCTTTGTTGTTTGCCAGGAGTCCCTGCCCATCACACCTGAGTGCCGGCTAACGGAGAGCCTCAGGATGGGGTGGGCACCAGAAAGACCACACCAGCGAGCGGAAGGAGGGAACTTTCAGTCTCACCCGCCTGCCTCTGGGAAAGAAGGTGGGGCCGCTGATGATCAAAGCAGTATAAAATCTCTTAATAATTGTATTTGATGAGCTTCCAGCTCAGAGAACGTATTCAGGTGCCAGGAGTGTGGCACACCCAAGGGCTGCACTCAGGACCCTGCAGCCCTCACCCTGCTTACTCTCCACCCGACTGTTCATCTGTGCCCTTTATAACAGAGGCCCCTGAGCCCTCTGCCCTCAGACCTGTACCAGCCTGTGGCCTGTTGGAAACCCGTCTGAACAGCAGGAGGTGAGCTGCTGGCAAACTTCCTGCTTCCTCTGTACCAATAGCCCGCTCCCTGTCACTCACGTTTCCACCTGAGCTCCACCTACTGTCAGCCCAGTGGCAGCATTAGATTCTCGGAGCGTGACCCTATTGTGAACTGTGCATGTGAGGAACCCAGGTTGAGTGCTCCTCGTGAGAACCTAAAGCCTGATGACCCATCGCTGTCTCCCATCACCCCCAGATGGGACCGTTTAGTTGCAGGAAAACAAGCTCAGGGCTCACTGATTCTACACGATGGTGGGTTATAGAATGATTTCCTTATATAGTACAATGTAATCATAGAAATAAAGTGCACAATACATGTAATCTGCTTGAATCATCCCAAAGCCGCCCCCCCCGCCACCCCAGTCTGTGGGAAAAACTGTTTCCCACGAAACTGGTTCCTAGTGGCCAAAAAGCTCGGGGACCGCGGCTTTATGATATTCTTTATGGTAAACCTATAAACGTAAGAAGAGTGTTTCCCTGAGTTCTTCAGACATTCTGGCAAATTATGGAGCCCTAATAGGTCACGGGAACCCCCAGTTCTGTTGGTCAGAAGTGCGGTGGATGACTGGCATACATAAAGGGGGCAGTCCTGGGGCCTAAACCTTCAGCTTATAGGTCTGCTGCTAACTTCAGGTAGAGAGTGTCAGAATCAAATAGAATTGTGGCAGCCACCTGGCTTCGGAGAATTCATCAGTGTGGAAAGAACCCTGGCATGTGCTGTTAGGGGTGTTGTGTGTGAGAAGGTAGAGAGGTGTGATTTCCCATACCTCAGGGTGTAGACGCTGCTGTTCTCATCCTGCAGATGCTAAACAATGTAGAGGGGCTACCGAGGGGAGGTACGGAAGACGTCTGGAGCTGGGACTGAAGGCGGAGTTACCCTCGTCCTGATCTCCTTGCCGAGGGCCCTGCTGACATCTACTCACCTGTGAAGAAGATGCCCCTGATCCTTGGACCCGGGGACCGCAGACATCTGGTTCTGTTGCTGCTGGCAGAAGCAAGCTCAATCGGGGGTAAGTCTTTGGTTCAGGGAATAAGAGGATGTGTCATCACAGGGCTGCAGAACACCCTCCAAACTGAAGCAATTTTAATAGTCAAATTGGTTCGTGGCTACATACACTGAGGATGGGATTAGCCGTCTTAGCTAAGAACCACAGTGCCCAATCAGAACTTACAACGCTGTATTCCGGGCCTGGCGCGGTGGCTCGCACCTGTACTCCCAGCACTTTGGGAGGCCCAGGCAGCTGAATCACTTGAGCTCAGGAGTTTGAGACCAACCTGGGCAACATAGCAAACCCCTGTCTTTACCAAAAAATTGGTACGCCATGGTGGTGTGTGCCTGTAGCCCCAGCTTCTTGGAGAGCTGAAGCAGGAGAATCACTTGAGCCCTGGAGGTCGAGGATGCAGTGAGACAAGATCTCATCATTGCACTCCAGCCTTGGTGACAGAGTGAGACCCTGTGGGATGATGCTGGCTTCATAACATGAGTTAGGGAGGAGTCCCTCCTTTTCAGTTGTTTGGAATGGTTTCAGAAGGAGTGGTACCAGCTCCTCTTTGTGTTTTTGGTAGAATTCAGGTGTGAATCTGCCTGATCCTGGGCTTGTTTTGGTTGGTAGGCTATTAATTACTGCCTCCATTTAAGAACTTGTCATTGGTCTATTCGGGGATTCAGCTTCTCCCTGGTTTAATCTTGGTAGGGTGTATGCGTCCAAGAATTTATTCATTTCCTTTAGATTTTCTAGTTTATTTGCATAGAGGTGTTTATAGTATTCTCTGATGGTAGTTTGTATTTCTGTGAGGTCAGTGGTGATATCTCCTTTATCATTTTTTATTGTGTTTATTTTATTCTTCTTTCTCTTCTAGACTAATAAAGTCTAGCGAGCAGTTTATCTATTTTGTTAAGCTTTTCAAAGAACCAGTTCCTGGATTTGTTGATTTTTTTTTTGGAGGGTGTTTTGTGTCTCTGTTCTTCTCTGATCTTAGTTATTTCTTGTCTTCTGCGAGCTTTTGGATTAGTTTGCTCTTACCTCTGTAGCTCTCTTCATTGTCATGTTAGGGTGTTAATTTGAGATCTTTCTAACTTTCTGAATGACTCCTGAGCAGTTAGTGCTGTAAATTTCCCTCTCAACGCTGCTTCAGCTGTGTCCCAGAGATTCTGGTGCATCGTCTCTTTATTCTCAGTGGTTTCAAAGAACTTCTTAATTTCTTTTTTTGTTTGTTTGGTTTTTTTGTTTTAACTATTTTTATTTACAGAAAACCATGTACATTTAACCCAGTTTTGTGGCAAGTTCTTTAGCCTTTGCCTTTTTGAGCTTGGCGATGCGAGCCACAGACTTGGGACCCAGGACACTGCCTCCCCAGTGACGGCGGATCTCATCCTATCTGTCATTGTAATTGGTGAGGATAGCTTCCACCAGCTTAGCCAAAGCACCTTTGTCTTCCAAACTAATGTGTGTGAAGGCGACCGTGGTGCAGGTCTTCCTGTGGACTAGATGTCCCAGTCTTGCCTTCCCCTTGATAATGCAGTAAGTGACTCCCGTTTTATGACACAGGGCAGGCAAGAAGACAACCGGCTCAGTGGGATCCACATCATGAGCAATCAGCGCCAGCTGAGCTTTCTTGTTCTCCACCAAGGTGGTGCTCCAAGGACAGGTGTTCTCTTAGTGAGGACATCCCCTTTGCCAGCCGCTTTCCTCTTGGCTCAGGCCAACAGCCTCTGCTTCTTCTCTTGCTTCATCTCCAGTCTGTACTTGTGGGCCAGCTTAAGCAGCTGAGTAGCTGTTTGGTGGTCCAGGGCCTGGGTGAACTGGCTAATTGCAGGAGGCACTTTCAGCCGCTTACAGAGGATGGCTCTCTGCCGCTGCAACCTGGTATAGCGGGGCCATTTCACAAAGCGGGTGAGGTTTCTTTTGGGCTGGATGTCCTGTCCAATGCCAAAATTTTTAGGCCTTTTCTCACATAGTGGATTCACCACTTTCTTGGCCTCCTGCTTCTTCACGACAGCAGGGGCTGGAGCCACCTTCTTCCTCTTGGCCTTCTTTCCTTTCGCCATCTTGGATGGCAGGAAGAGAGCTCTGCCTTAATTTCATTATTTACCTAGGAGTCATTCAGGAGGAGATTGTTCAATTTCCATGAAATTGTATGGTTTTGAATGAGCTTCTTTTTTTTCCCCCTGAGATAAAGTCTTGCTCTGTCACCCAGGCTGGAGTGCAATGGCATGATCTCAGCTCACTACAACTTCCGGCTCCCAGGTTCAAGTAATTCTCCTGCCTCAGCCTCCTGAGTAGCTGGGATTATAGGCACCCACCACTACGCCTGGCCAATTTTTGTATTTTTAGTAGAGATGGGGTTTCACCATGTTGACCAGGATGGTCTCAAACTCCTGACCTTGTGATCCGCCTTCCTTGACCTCCCAAAGTGTTGGGACTACAGGCCTGAGCCGCCACGCCTGGCACTGAGTGAGTTTCTTAATCCTGAGTTCTAATCTGATTGCACTGTGGTCGGAGAGACTGCTATTGTTTCAGTTCTTTAGCATTTGAGCATTTGCTGAGGAGTGTTGTACTTCCAATTACGTGGTCGATTTTTTAATACACGCCATGTGGCACTGAGAAGAATGTATATTCTGGTGTGTTTTGCAGTGGCTGGTACTGGTTTTTCCTTTCCACATTTAGTGCTTCTCTGAGGAGCTCTTGCAGGGTAGGCCTGGTGGTAATGAAATCCCTCAGCATTTGCTTCTCTGGAAAGGATGTTATTTCTCCTTTGTTTAGGAAGCTTAGTTTGGCTGGATATCAAATTCCTTGTTGGAAATTATTTTCTTTAAGAATGTTGACTGTTGGCCCCTAATGTCTTCCGGCTTGTAGAGTTTCTGCTGAGAGGTCCACTGTTAGTCTGATGGGCTTCCCTTTGTAGGTGACCTGGCCTTTCTCTCTGGCTGCACTGAACAGTTTTTCCTTCATTTGGACCTTGGAGAATCTGATTATGTGTCTTGGGCTTGATCTTCTCATGGAGTATCTTAATGGTGTTCTCTGTGTTTCCTGCATTTGCATGTTGGCCCGTCTTGCTAGGTTGAGGAAGTTCTCCTGGATGACATTTAGAAGTGTGTTTCCCAGCTCGTTTTCATTCTCCCATCTCCTTCTGGTACTCCAATCAATCATAGATTCGGTCTTTTTATGAAATCCCATATTTCTTGGAGGCTTTGTTCATTCCTTTTCATTCTTTCTTCTCTATTCTTGTCTGCATGTCTTATTTTAATAAGATAGTTTTCAAACTCTCATATCTTCCTCTGCTTGGTCAATTTGGCTGTTGATTCTAGTGTATGCTTCAGGAAATTTTTGTGCTGGGTTTTTCAGCTCCGTGAGGTCATTTATGTTCCTCTCTAAACCGATTATTCTAGTTGGCAATTCCTGTAACCTTTTATCAGTGTTCTTAGCTTGTTTGCATTGGGTTAGAACAGGCTCCTGTAGCTCATAGTAGTGTTCTGCTACCCGTCTTTTGAAGCCTGCTCCTGTCAGTTTGTCCATCTAATCCTCTGTACAGTCTGTGTCCTTGATGGACAGACGCTGCGATCACTTGGAGAAGAAGAGCACTCTGGGCTTCTGAGTTCTCAGCATTTTTTCATTTGTTATCACAGAAAGGGTCAGCGCATTTGAAGCAGCTCTCATGAAAGAGTGTGTAATTCGTGTGTAATGTGAAATCTGAGCGGTCTGTGTAGAGGTAACCAGTCACCTCTGCATGGTACGAGACTGTCATGGCCACAGCCCACTTCATGAAGCACACCATTATGACAATGCTGCTATATTTAAAAGGGCTTCTCTTTGTTCAGTTACCCATATTAACTGCATTGACAGCATTCGCCCACTTTCTGTTCAGCTGACTTTGCCAAGTTTACCTGTGAACGATGAAGCGCCTTAATGCCACATGTGATGTCGTGTCTGGAACCTTACCCCACCATCAGTTTTTCATTTTTACCAAAGCCGTTGCTACATTAGTGATTACGTTTTTATGGATTTTCCGTAAATTGCTTTTAAATCAAAAAACGTTATTTACTTTTGAGAATATATGTTTGTTAAATACACATGTGGGGTGATATTCAAAATACCTGCAACCTGGCATTGCACAGGCAGCTGAGCTCTCAGAAGCTGGCAGCCCTGAGGGGCAGGAGCCGCCCTTCACAGGTGGGTCTGGAGGGTGTTGGTGGTGAAGGTGGAAGAGGCTCTCTGCTCACTGACCTGCACAGAAGTGTGTCAAAGTGTTGAGCACAGCTATAGCGGCACCCACACATACAGACTTACGGTCACTCTTGAGTAGGTACAGATGTCAGCACTGAAACCGATTCTGGTGAATGCATGCACCAAGACCTATTCGAATATCGGAACTTCTGTGTACTATAAAACAACCTTCTCCCATTGTAAAGTTATCGAAATACTCACTTCTTCACATCTTCGGCAAAGTTTCCTAAATGTCAGCTAACAACCTACGCTTTTCGAATACATTTAAGTTTATTGCTTTGTTATTTTCTGTGTATTATTATGGTCATTTTTATCTCAGCAGAAAGACAATGTTTTTTAATTGTTATATGATTTTCAACCTTTTTAAGACACAAACTTCACAAAAGAGGCCTCCTCATGATCCTTATTAAGTTTAGCAAACTTTTGTAAAGTATCCATTGCAGCAACACATGATCTTAAATCTCACTGAGAAGTGTAGGAGTTAGTTTGAAAGTTTCCAAAGCTTCACTTTTCTTTTATTTTTGTTTTAGATTCAGGGGGCCCAAGTGCAGATTAGTTACAAGGGTATTCGGTGTGATGTTGAGGTCTGGGCTCCTGTCCAGCCCATCGCCTGGAGAGTGGACACAGGGCCCGATGGGAAGGTGTTCAGCCCTTCTCCCTCTTGGGGACCCCAGTGTCTGTGTTCCCAGGTTCTCGCTTATACGTGGGAGCTAGACACTGGGCACAGGGAGCGCCAGTGCTTTGTCTGTGAATGCCTTGCCCGGTCACACACTCAGAGCTAGTTTCTCAAGGCTCTGGGACACTTACAGAGGTTTGTCCAATTTGGAGAACAGGATAGAAATTCGTTTCTGGCCTCGGCAGTCTTGCCGTTTCCTTTTTTCTCCTGGCAGCAGTGACTAGATGGTGTTTCAGGCCAGCTTTCATGAGGCTGGGCGAGACTCTTTCAGCGCCCCCAGGATCCGCGTCTGCCATTTCTCCGAGGTCACCCGCTGGTTTTGCATCGCCAGCAGTCCATGGGCAGCCATCATCTGCAGTAAGCCACGGTTTGGCTCAGGAAGCTAAAGTGAGAGATGGGTACCCTCAGGGTACCCCCTTTACCGTGACTTGCCCATGAAGCCTGGGCTCCAGGCAGCCTTAAGGTGGCGCTGCCAACATGCACAGTGTCACAGCAGGGTGTGCACTATCCACTCTTAAAAAATTACAATAGAGAATTTTCTCATACTTAGTACATATTCACGTTTGTAACTTATTTGGAATTATTTTTGTTAATGAGAATCTCCAGAACTGTATAAGCTCCAGGCCCCACAGAGCCCAGCTTTGGCTGATGCATGGACTCTGAGTTGCCGGGTTGGCCTGCATATAAAATGTTGGTTACGCTTAACTTCTTTTTCATTCTTAGAAAACAAAATGAAGAGAAGTTTTCTCCCTCCTCTATATGGGTGATTTTGTACACCCTGTTTTGGAGGACACTGACTTGATTTCAGGATTTTATTGCCCTTGGTAGGGGAAGAAGTTCTACGTAAACCTCGGTCACCACAGGCGGCCAGCCAGCTCCAACCCGGGAGCAGGATAGCAACCCCTGCTACAATAAACACCTGCAGATGCGATGCCGTGGACGGGGGTCTCGGCGCACCTGCTGGTTTTGAGGGGGACACAAAAGGACACAAATGTTCTGTCCTGTAGAGGTTTGCAGCTGACTAGGAAGACGAAGCACCAGGTGGAGACACCAGGAGGCCATCGCAGCAAAGGCCAACTCGACTGCTGTGGCGTTGAAAGCAGGGGCCTCTGGGGCTTTAGGGAAGGCAGAACACGGTGTAGACACTTTGGGTGGTCTTTTAAGAAATGCTTTGAATAGTTTAGGAAACAAAAAAAAGAAGGGATACAGGATGGGAGAAGAAATCATGAAGGCCTGGAATACAAGTGCCCTGGTCCAAGATGGGAAGAGACCGCCCGCTGGAGAGGCTGAGCAGAGAGGGCGAATGTGAAGGTCCCATCCCAGGAGTTGGTCTTCCCACAAGGAAGCTGGGTGTCCTTTGAGTGGGTGTAGACTGTCAGGTAATGTTTCAGGAAGATCTGTCTCCTGGAGGTGTGCAGAGTGCTGCAGGGGAAAGTGACAAGTTAGGAGCGGTTCTAGTGACATCTACGAGGGTGGGAGTGAGGGTCAGGGAGACCACAAAGAAGCAGCAAGATGTGTCCCTACCCCCCAACCCCAGCCAAGCCTGAACTGTGGACGGTCCGGCCCCAAGACGTGTCCCTACCCCCCAACCCCAGCCAAGCCTGAGCTGTACACAGTCCAGCCCCAAGATGTGTTCCTACCCCCCAACCCCAGCCAAGCCTGAGCCGTGTACAGTCCGGCCCCAAGGTGTGTCCCTACCCCCCAACCCCAGCCAAACCTGAACTGTGTACAGTCCGGCCCCCTTTTCAGAAAATGCTTGCAAAGCCCTTGAAAACACCGGTAAAAAGTCCCCGATCTTATAGTAACTGCTGATTCAAATTAATCAATGAGTCCCTTAAGCACTGTGTTTCTTTAAAGTATGTTTTTCCTCCTAGTGGACACAGCTGACTTGGTGACTGAGCCTGGGCCCTTTCAAGTTTCCTTAATCAAACCAAACAGATAAGTGGGGGGAGTGGGGGTGAAGGGAGCAGCCCCAGACCAGGGCCTCCTGCTGTTCCAGCTCGGACACCCCTGCCTCCCCCCACAAGGAGAGATCAAAGAGAGCCTTGCTCTCCTGCACGCTCTCCACAGGGGAGGAAAAACGCCTAATGTAATTAAAAATACCCTGCAATTTGGTGTGATCTGAAGCTGTGACATTTTGTTACCAAGGATTAGGCTTATGGAGAGCAGTTGACTCAGCACCAGTTTAGAAGACTCCTGAATGTTGAACCTTCTCTGCAGAGAGCTCGCTCTCTGCTGTCTGCTGGAGTATTTTCTCAGATCTACTCACTTCCGTGTGTAGAAACCATTTCAAAGGTGGAAGACCTGGCATTTCCTTTCCACATCAAATGCCATTGGCCCAGCGCTGAAATATTTCACTCAACAAACAGTGTGATCGCATTTGATCAATGAAAAGGATAGGAAAAGGGAAATAAATATGAAAAATGCATGTTTATTGCCAGTCTTATGTGTCAGATTGTGTGTTAGATGGCTCGATCACACTCACTCATTCCATAAAGTATTTCTTGAGCCTTGGCTCAGACTGTGCCAGCCATGGTGGGCCTTCGGGGAGCTGGGCTGGGCAGGATTCCCGCCTTGGCAGAGCCCACAATTCACCACCCGGGAGACAGATGTTGATCCAGGGACCACAGAAATATGTCAGCAGCTACAAGCGGGCGAGTGCTGCCAGGAAAGGGACTTACCTCATCCCTGAGAGCCTGTAACAGGAGGAGGGTTCAAGATTTATCAGGAGGTAGGAAAAAATGCTTCTGGGTAGAAGACAGAGGAGGGAGCTGGGGAAGAGTCCAGGTGGGGACGAGGCGCAGGGGGCCCTTTATGAGAGGGGGCAGGGCCCGTGAGATGGGAGCTGAGACACAGGAGAGGCAGACCACAGGGTTGGATTGCATCCGTCACACTAAGGTTTGGGTCTTCATCTTAGGAGCACTGGGAAGGCACTAAATTATCTTGAGAAGGATGCTGACGTGAGTGAGATGTGCTTTGAAACTATTACCCTAACAAAACCAATGTAAGAAGACCAGGAGTGGAGGCAGTGAGGCCAGGGGAGGGCCGCGTGATGGAGGATGAGGCCTGCCCCACACCTAGTGAGGGCGGGGAGGGACAGAAGCCCATTACCCAGAGCTACTGGCTGTTGGGGAGATTAGCAGCAAGCGTGGGAGTGGATCAGATGTGGGAATGAGGGGAGGGTAAAGGAAGGGATCGTTCCCAGGTGACAGCTTGCACGACGCTCCCTTTACAGCACCGTGTTTAATACTCCCCTCAACCTGTTCTCTGAGCTTTGCTGAGCACGTGATGAAACAGTGAGGGGGCCTATGCTCCCCACCCACCTCCCAGCTCCCCAGGGGCTCCTCTGTGTTTCTCCCCTAAGCCACACTGGCCCTCAGGACCCTCAGGGCCCCCTTGAAATACACAGACGAGTGCTCAGGGAGGCTAAGCTGCAGGACCTGTGCCTTGCATGTGGCTCCGTGGCTCAGTGTCCTCCAAACTGATACTCATCCTGGATCATCTATGCTGATCCCAGCTAGAGTCAAGTATATTTATAATTATAATTTCAGAGTGTAATACAATATTTATATAATCTGGTAAAATGTAACTGTGGAAGGGAGTTATTTCTTTTCTTTTTTTTTTTTGAGAGAGTTTCACTCCATCGCCAGGTACCAGACTAGAGTGCAGTGGTGCAATCTGGGCTCACTGCAACCTCTGCCTCCCAGGTTTAAGCAATTTTCCTGCCTCAGCCTCCTGAGTAGCTGGGATTACAGGCGCTCGCCACCACATCCAGCTAATTTTTGTATTTTTTTTTAGCAGAGACAGGGTTTTACCATGTTGGCCAGGATGGTCTCGATCTCTTGACCTTGCGATCCACCCACCTCAGTCTTCCAAAGGGCTGAGATTACAGGCATGAGCCACTGCACCCAGCCTATTTCTTAAAAATAAACCAAAAAAACATGCTGTTTTGGGAAGAAGTGATAAAGGTAAGTTACCTAACAAACCAGTAACAAATCGAGTGGAGGTGAGAGTACTGGAAAAGCTGGAGGAGGACTCTCTGCTCAGCCCAGGCTGTGGAGAGTGGAAATAATCATGTGATAGAATCCACTGCACACAGTCCACGCGGGGTCTGCTTTTTCCCGGCTCCTCTGGATCACACCGTAGTTTCCCAGGTCCATCTGGGTCTTGCTTTGTGCCTTCTGTTTGGTTCACACGATCCCCACGGAAGTACCACAGAATCTGAGTGCAGACCCGTCCTTGTTATTCTTCTAGATGTGGAATTCACATCTGAAATAGCACCCTTTGATTTTGGTTGATTGAGTAGAGGGAACCTATAGATTCATGGCCCAAATTATAACAGGGCAATTTAGGAAGCCATCTGTCTTGGTCAGTAAGCAGTTATATTAGAAATTGATTGATCCTGGAAGCCTTTCATGTAAACATGTTTAAAGTTAAATCTATGATTATGCATTCATCCAACAAGCTTTTCATGAGGGCCAAGGTTTTCCATTGGGTCTGGGTCTGCTGATTAGTTTTGTGGGTTTTCTTGCATCCTTAAAACCTTTAGAAGATATCCTACTCTTCAACTCGGCAGCTCTAGTTCTAAATTTTCATCTCATTGTGCTCTTACCTAATAATTTCCATAAGGTTTTATGCAGTGCAAGAATCAGTGTTCCACTGGGAGGCCATCCCTGCACCCCACCTCATCCTAGGACCCTGAGCATCCCCTGTGTGGCTCTCTCCTTCTCTGGTCCTGCGTTGTGAGCTTGCTAGTCTCCTCCTCAGTCAGCCAGGGAGCGCCTGGCCCACAGGCACGATGTTTCGTGCTATTCCCAGCCTATCATACAACTGCTTTCGCCCTGCAAGTGCCCATTACATGTTTAAGTAGTGAATGGCCCCTGCCATTCATAGCTGTTACTATGAATAACTATTGTTATGAATATCACAATAATGACTTGGGACTAGAATCCAGCAGCCTGGAGTTCCCTGCGTGTTCTGTTCTACAGTCAGAAGGATAATCCATGTTTTACCTGCCAGTGCCGTCCCGTGGAAATTCCTGCAGCAATGCAGGCTTTCTCTTCCCACTCTCTCCAATGCAGTAGCCGACAGCTGCACTCGGCGATGGAGCATTGAGACGTGGCTAGTGCCACAGAGGAATTCGATGTAATTTTACCTAACAGTATTGAATTGAAACTTAAAGAGTCACACGTGACTAGTGGCCACGGTCTTGGGCAGAAGGACCTAGACTAATTGCCTTGTTTTACAAATGGGAAAACTGGATCCCAGGCAGTTAGATGATTCGTTTAGTTTTATAGCTGGGTAGTCAGAGATCATCAGACCCTCCAGTAAAGACGTCATGAGGATCCTGAGTTGGTTACTTGGGTTAATTTGGACCCTACAAGGAAAGATACAAAGTATTTATGCTACTTTTAATACTTTTGAAGAAAAGAATGAGGGAATTGTAAGATTCTTTGCTCTTTCTAAACTTTATTCTGGCTTAGAAAAGGCCTTTCATAATGCTCTGAGTTCCCGTTTTAGAACTGGATATCAGAGATTTTAAATGGGATCCACATTGTGTATATTTCACTAGATAGAAAGTCAAGACCTTGTTAAAATAAGTTGGGGAATCATAAGGCTGTCAAATCTGAGGAGCGCTGTGTAGTTTGAAGGAAATCTTTCATGCTTTGATCATGTGTGTAGTTCAAACTGGAGATTCAAACCCCATAATCCAGCAAGATCTCCTGAAGAATGAACAATGTCAGATGCACACACAGTCCTCCAGGACATTCCAGGCTACGCTATAAAGCGGCAGAAGAACTAAAAATCTTGGAGTCCCCTTTTAAACGAAGAGAAAAACCCTGAAAGCAAAGTGGAAAGAGAAAGCATTCATTGGAGATTAAAATTCGGATGTGAAATTGAGAGGAAAATGTTCACGCCACAGTTTTTCCCTTCACGTCCTTATCCTATCTTTTTTTAACAGCAAAAGCAAGAAGGACAAATGCGGACAAAATGTGTGAGGAGATGCAGCAAGGACGCGCAGGGGCGGCTTTGCAGTTTCGCCTTCAACTTGAGTGGAGAGCGCTGTGTGCGCGCGTGTGTGTACAGATACACATCCGCACTGGCCTTCAGGGTGGCACCCTCAGTTAAAGGAGCCCGTTCTCATCACAGTTACACTGACGCCAGGAGAGCCTTGAAGACATAGACGGTATTAAAAGGCTGAGAACCCGGCAGACCCCAGCGCTCCGAGGAAGTGCGTCTTTCCTTGTAAAGTCGGCCCATAGCTCCTGTCAACGTACCTGGGACACCAATTTAAAAAGGAAAAAGGAAGTGGTCAAAGTCATGCTTTTTGCAGACTTCAAAGGTGATCCCTCCCTCCCCCTCTTTACATTTTACTGTCTGGGAGCTGACGGGTCTGCAGCTGTTGGCAGAGGCTGTTCTGAGCGTCGAACCTGCCCCCTCACGGCCCATAAAACTGCAGCGGGAACCGGGGCAGGTGTGGGCGGGGCGGGCAGGACGCCCTTCAGGGTCTCCCTGACACCCCATGCTGTGCGGGTGGGGGGAGGGGGGCCTGCGGGGCTTCCCTGTGGGGTCCTCCCTTTCCACCTCCAGGGCGTTGGGGCAGCTGCCCACCCAGTGTGGAGGGAGCTGAGGCCTCTGCAGCGGAAACCCAAGACTGGGGCCGCCAAAGGAGGACCGCGGAGAAGCCAAATCAACTGACACTTGGTCATCCATGTTTCTGGTGTTTTGTTGTTTGTTTTATAAGCCAGGAACAGCAGCAAGTACTAGAACGAAACACTTCTACAATCCACAAGTCCGAGTCCTTTTCCTCCTCAAACTGGGAGAAAGAACTACAAATCAGACGTGTTTGCAGTGATGTCAGATATCGATTGGAATTTAATAGTAAGAGCGCGATACATTTGCCCTTTTTCTTTTCTTCTCGCGATAGAACAAACCAATAACTACAGAATGCCTGTTAGTTGGTTGTAATGAAAAGTTGCAAGTCACAGCTCATTATGGCTTCTTGTTTTGTGCCAATATTTTAGAAGGGAGAAAAACCGAAAATCAATTTACTTAAAGCAGTCTTAAAAATTTTTGTTGTTGTTCTTTTATTACACTCATTGAGAAATACACACACTTCTTTAAAGAACTGGAAAAACAAGCTGAAGTGACCTTTTTTTTGCAACAGACAGAAAACGGGGAGAGAGAAAGGGCCGTGCTGGTCTGGAGAGCAAGTAGATCAGGCCTGCAGCATTTATGAAGCCCCACTGTGTGCCCAGGACTGGGTGCTTCACCGCATTGGGGGCGGGAGGGCAGGTAGGAGTGAGAGCAGTGAAGGAGAAACACAAGAAGGAAAATTAAAAGTCCTGTTTTGTTTTGTTTTGTTTTCCCTCAAGGTTATTACTTTATAATGAAGATGCCCAACAAATAAACACAAAACAGACTTAAATGCATTTTAAAAATCAGCAGCCAATAATGTGCTGTGTACCCTTCAGTTATCGTCACGCTTCACTATTGTGTTTGCAGGATACATAATGCTCTTTATCAAGATCATCGTTTCCATAATTGTTTATATTGGGTTCCATACTGTAAAATGTGCAGAAGACTGATGAGACTTGGGGTGTAGTGACCCATTAGAACATTTCTATTAAGACTGATAAATAAGAAAAAAGAGACAGAGACAGAGAGAGAGAGAGAGAAGCAAAACAACTCATCGTTAGAATTGAAGTAACCCTTTCAATACTGTAGAATCAGATGAAATTTTAAAATGTTTTCATTTGGTAAACATTTTCTGAGAATCTACCATATGTCAGGTTTCAGTCTCTAAGACTGTGACATGTAAAAATTAAACATAAAATAGAATGTGGTTTAAACAGAAGGATGTACAGTTATAAAGAAGATGGCTTTGGTATTTCAGATTCCAAAAGACACCTGACATATTTCAATCTATTTTCCTATAATTTAAGCCCAGAAAAGAGAATCACAAAGCTAATACCCAAGATTAGAGGTCTGAAAACTATAGTCTAGTGGCCGAATCTCTGGCTTTTTATATTTTTAGGTTGTTTAAAATAAAAAAGAAAAAAGGAAAGAAAGAAGAGAATCACCAACAGAGACTGAATGTGACCTACAAAGTCTATCATGGTGGCTCTCTCGCCCTTTCCAGGAAATGTTTGCCTAGATTATAAGAGCAGCTAGAACAAAGCCACACTCCAGCACAGTCTTCTCTTCTTACTCTCCAGGTTTTCAGAGTGTCGGATATTTTGAGGTTCTCTGTTTAAATTAGTTTTAAACTTATTTTAGAATTCCTGGCTTGGTATTTATTATGAAATGTTTTTCTTAATGAACAAATCAATATATTAAACACATCAATGGTATTCAAACTCTATGGATTTCTGAAAGCTCTCTGTGACCACTTCATAATGCTAAACTCTTACAACCCAAACATTTTTACATGGTTAAAATGATATATACTGGATAATCCTTAAGGATCATGGTTCCTAACTGAAGTCAGGTCATTATCATTGTTTAATGTGGGGACGAGACTACTTTTCTGGTGTAATTGAACACAGGGCTTTAATCAGCAAAATTGTAATCCTAGCCTGTAAAATTATGCCTGTACACTCTAATAAAATATATAGTTAAGCAAAATTTCATATTATGTCAATTTTTACGAGGAATAAACAATGCAGCCACTTTGATGTCCACAGATGAATCTACGTGATTGCCTTCTGAGCACTTATTTGGATACAGTAAACAACTAATATGCTGAAGTTGGAATTTTTAGAATTTTTACTTCATGCATTCTACGTTACTTTTAAGCATGTTTAGAAGGAATGGAAATGCACATGTCATGAGAAATTCAGACAAAGCAAATCAGCCTGGATTTACTTAATGCATATGAGAGAATCTAAAAAAAGAAAATCACACAAGATAATTTACTCGGTATTTTCCCCATTTTATTGATTGTTTATATGTTTGCTCAATATAAACGTAACAAAAGCATGTTTTCTTGGAACTAGGCAAAATAAAAGTTTGATCCTTGATCTAAGTAGAGGATATGGTTGGTTCCTACAGCCAATGACTCCATTTGGCTGGTGCCCATTTGAGGTCATTCATGCCATTTGTACTACACAGGGTCGCGGCCCCATCTCCCAGCTGGCTGGATCCAACAGAGACAGGCAGGAGATGTATATTACAACTTCCACAGGACCCGTAGGACCTGACTAAGTGCATTTTTCCTGCTATAATTAGGCACTGCACGTAAAACCCTGAACTGCAGTAACACAACAGCAACAACCCTTCTTCTATGTCTGCATAACTGCAGGCAATTCTGTCAGCTACAACTATACGTTTCCCAAAGTATATGTTTTCTAATCCCTCGGCGTAGAACTCGGTAAGACAAAGCCCAGTGGATTCCGCCCAGTTGCAAAGTTCCAGGG
This sequence comes from Callithrix jacchus, assembly GCF_049354715.1. NCBI lineage: Eukaryota > Metazoa > Chordata > Mammalia > Primates > Cebidae > Callithrix > Callithrix jacchus. The sequence continues at coordinate 172,803,452 of NC_133505.1, forward strand.
CAGATGTGCTTCAAAATAAATACAGGTCACGGTTCACAGAAGATCGGTGGAATATTTGAGGACAAAGGAAGTTTACAGGTTTCCTTCAGTATTCCAAGCCATTAGGGACAAAGAAATACTGAGGCGCGTGAATGTAAATTTCCTTCATTAAAAATAAAAGAGCTTAAGTGAGAATGGTGCCTTCTGCCTTGATGGGCCAAGCAGCTGACCTCCCTCTCACAAGAGCTTTCTGTCTGTGGAGCCTGGGCTGGGAGCCGCTCCAGGAAGGAGACGCTGAGGTGCTGAAGCCCTGTGTGAGGTCTGGCTCGACAGCATCCCTCCATGGCTCACCAACCAAGCAGTCACCCCTCTCCCAAAGCAAAGAATGAAACTGTGCCGGGATCCAGGGGATGTAAAGCCATTTTTCAAATTATGAAACACTCATGGAAAGTAACTTAGTCATCTGAATGTTGCATTTATTCTGAAGAATGACGGAATTGTAAGCAGAGAAGCGCATCATGCTCTCTTTTATTTTCATTTCTTTACTTCATATTCCTGCCAGAAATTCCAAATTTAACTTCGCTACCATTTTTTAAATTGAAATAACTTGGAGATATAAGAGAGGAAGAGATCCTATTTAATGAGTGGTAAGTTTGCGAGAGGAGCTTTATGTGACTTAATTTGATTAACTGACTCTTCAGCAGCCCGTAGGGGAGGAATCAGGCCTCCCGTTTTAAGGATGAGAAGACTGAGACGTGGAGACCTAGACTTACCCGAGGTGTGCAACAAATAATCGAGAGAGCCGGGATCCAAACTCACATCTGGCTGACTCAGGGTCCTTGACAATATTGCACGACACAGTTTTAATATTTTCCAACAAAGCCAAGAAGGCAACGTGCTTTGGGGCCTAATTGTGACTATCCTGTAAGCAGTCAATAAGCTTTAAATAGTATATTTTTTCCTTCTTCTCTATTCACGTCTTAATTGAATCGAATCGATATTTTGACCATTCAGGATCGGGGAGACTGTGTCTGATCAGTCACTAACCTGTCTGAGAAATGCGGTCATAAACCTGCACTTCCCACAGAGAGGGCCCACAGCGTCACTAATAATAGTAACAGCTTCGCATCTATAAGCCGATGCCCCACGTCTCATCACATGCCACCCTCCTAGCCCAGCTTGGCGGTTAGGACTTCGTTCATTCACCCATCGCACCTCAGGTATTTACTCCATTTCTGCAAACTCACCCTAGGACTGTGCAGGGCTAGAGAGGGAGACAGAGAGAAAAAGACCTACTCCTAGCCTGACTCTAGGCCGAAAGGTGCCCGCTGTCCTGCACAAGGGCCCCCGGTCAAATTAAAACGCAAGGCAAGTAAAAACTCTCCAGGTGGAATCTCACAGCCCAATCCGTATTCTCAAAGAAAAGCGAGGTATTTGTCACGCGGAGCCCACCGGTTTTGAGACACGGTGACAGGTACCGGTTTTTTCTTCATTACATAGTCTTTATTCCTTCCATTTTAATACCCATTAATTGGTTCTAATATTGCTCATGAAAAGTGTGTTACCTAGAGAGGTCAATTATTTCTCTCAAGTCACCAAAATGTTCTTCATGGCAAAGGAGAAGGTTTTCTGAAATGGACCTTTTAACCCGACCTGCCAAAAAAAATTTAAAAAGGAAGAGAACCTCCAGTGATGATCTTTGGAAGTCACACACTCTCACACACACGCCTGTCGACGGCACTGTGCTGAGCACCGTCTTAGGATGCAATGACCGCCGTCAGAGAACGCGCCCTGTTCAGCACAGCAGGGTGACGGCATTCTCCTACTTCGATCATGAGGTCTGCTCAGCAAACGTGTCATGTGAATAAAAGCATCGGGCTGGAGTTGGGGAGGCAGACGTCCCCCTCCTTGGAGCTGATCAGTGCATGCGTCGGAACCAGTGGTGAGGGTCCCAGTAACCCCCTTTCCATCCAGGTGATCACCATGTCTTGGGAGTGGGATCCAGTATAAAGAATCCTGGTCTCTGAGAAGTTTTAAATCTAGAAACTGATGATCAGGGCTAATGATGAAGAGCGTATTGGAGTAGAAAGAGGGAGGACGCTGCTTTAGTGTAAAATAATGTTGATTGACGAGGCGAGAGGGGCCTTCGCCAGGCCAGCCATAAGAAGCACGGGTGCTCCAGAGCAGAGGAGCCCCAGCTGTCAGGCTGAGCCCAGGGGCACGTGCCTGGCTGTGGACGACCAGCTTGGGTGGCTGTGGAAGGAGATCGGTGAAGTCCACTGGGCCAGTGCTCATGTCCTGTTCAAAGACTCAGCTGTGTCTCAGAGAACTTCAGAGAAGACCAAGGAGCTCACCACTGGATCCACCCGGAGAGTGTGTGGGAGACATGGGGAAAGAGCCCGGATGAAGGGGAGACCTGGGCAGGTGGAGATGGGAATGGGGGCAGTAGAGGCAGAGACCGCATGGGAAATGCAGGAACTCCTCTGGGTGTTAGAGGAGCCCCCACCCACATCGGGGCTGGGAGAGCAGTTCGATGGCCACAGGACAGAAGGCCTTGAACACTAGGTTCAACTATGTCCTGAAACAGCCCTAATTATCTCATGCTCACGATTCTGAAGATGACAACAGGGTCACTGGTCACCGCCATTCAGAAACTGCACTGCTGAGGAAATAAGATTCCTCAGAAAACTCCAGAATCTTTTCACTACTTCGTCAGATGTTTCTTGAATGCCAGGCCCTAGTCTAGACTGGGGATATATTTGTAGGAAAAAAAAAACACTAAAGAAGATAAATAAAATGTAAATTACATTAGATCGTGGTAAGCGCTAAGGAAGAAAAGTGAGGCAGCAGGGGGCATGCAGCCTGGGAGAGCGTGGAGATGGCGTGGGTGAGCTGCCGATGCCAGTCGGAGCCTTTTCTGCAAAGACCACAGGAACTGAGAGCTTAGCTGGGGCATCTAGGGAGGGCTCCAGCTGGGTAAGGGGTGCAGATGCAAAGGCTCCGGGCTGGAAGCACGCCCAGGGCTCTGAGGTGCGAGGAGGCCACTGTGGCAGGGCAGAGAGAACAAGGGGGACAGCAAGGGGGAGGAGGCTGTGCAGCCTGGAAATGAGGGGCCGGGGCCACCACAGAGACAGCTGCCAGGTCTCCTGAGGAGGGGTGAACCTGGATTTCTAACTGCAGCTCACCACCACTGTAGAGGTACTTCCGCTTACCTCGCACAATAAGGAAAGCAAGTTCCTTCCTAGTCACAAAGGGACTTAGCAGGTTTGTTTTTGGAAGCCCCAGATGTGGTAAAACCCTCTTGAGGGCCCCCATCCCCGGGGGAAGACTCCAGGAGGAAATGCATGGGCAGGGATGCCACAGGAACAGTGAGACCCCAAAGTCCCCATCACTGAGAGGAGCACATGGGGGTCCTCCCAAGCAGCCCCAGCAGGCCTGGGTTGGGGGGGATTTCTCCAAAGACAGACCCTGAAACAGTGAATTTTCTCAGGTACCTGCAGCACCCAGGGTGGCCAGCCCTGAAAATGCTGGGTAGGGAGCAAAGATGCCCCTCCCAGTTCCCGCGCCTTGGCTGGGCCCCAAGGAGGTGAAGGGGGAAAACAGAGAGCCCTTCTCTCAGCGAGGGGAGGCCTGATGTGGCTCTCCTGGGCTCTCTGAGATTTGAGAGTCAGAGCTAAGAGCTTCTTGGCTTGGAGGAGATTATAAAAGAAGCCGGAAAAGGTGACCACTGCCATTGTCATCAGAACCACCAGGTCTTGGGGGTGACCTTAAGCTCCCTGAAATCTGCATTTTGGTCTTTCACCTAGAAAAGCCAAGTCTGGGTAACAGAAATGAAAATGTCTTAGGAATTGCCTAACCAACCGCAAGTGCCTTTGGTAAAACGGAATCAACTTGAAACCTGAAGTGGAATAACTCGAAGCATTTACAAGCCAAGGCAAATGTTCAAAGGGAAGCTCAGACACAAAGAACAGATGGCGGATGAGAAGCCAGAGAAGAGTGCATTTTGCCAACACCCACAAAATGCAGATTTTTTTAAGTGCCTTGAAGGCACTGTTTATGGTCTGAGCACCCAGGAATCTACGCCCTCAAGCTCTAGGGACAGAAGAAACTTCTTTAAGTCTGGTCACTGCATACTGGAAGGGACGATCTTATGTCCTCTCCCCAGGGAACCCTATTTTTCGTGAAAACCTCACCTCTATCTTTTACGCCAGTCAGACCCTTCTTACCTTTTAAAATAGAATGAAAAAGAGAGGAAGCTATAAACAACTGATGATCCGTCTGCTGAAATCACAAGGAAAATGTGAAGAGGGCCACTCCTCTCCTCTCTCTTCCCAGGGGTTTGCCCGAACCCTTAGGGACCTTGTGACTACACAAATTTCTTTAAAAGTCCAGTTGCAGGAGCTCCAGAGAGAGTGTGGCATTGTTTACCCTGCAGGACGTCTTGCAGAAATACCTCTCACCTCTCGTACATTTAGTGAAGAGTGTCAGTACAGGTTGAAGGACACCTACAGTGACAAGAAGGAAAACAGAGACAAGGAGTTGCCGGTAATCAACCAGAGAGGAAATAAACAGAGAGAATGTATTTGCATGGAAATGTTTTTATTCGCTCTTATTTCTGATCCCTTTAGATACTTTCTCACATTATCACAAAACAGATCTGCTGCTCCTTCTGAAACTCAAATCAAGTTTTAGTATAATAGATGCTTACAAATTACCAGAATGTTAGTCACTCAAGAAGCTGGTTTATCTTTTTATCTCTCACAGAATCTCTTTAGATGTCTGTTGTAAAAAACACAAATGAATGTTTTTTAATGGGTGGATGGATGGTTGGATGGAGGATGGGTGGATGGATGGATGGAAGGATGGATGGATGGGTGGATGGATGGATGGATGGATGGATGTGAGGATGGGTGAATGGGTGGGCGGATGGATGGATGGATGGATGGATGGATGGATGAATGGATGGATGGAAGAATGGGTGGATGGATGAATGTATGGATGGATAGATGGTTGGATGGATGGATGGGAGGATGGAAGGTTGGATGGATGGATGGATGGATGGATGGATGGATGGGAGGATGGGAGGATGGGTGTGTGGGTGATGTGTGGATACGTTTAGAAGCAACCATCTGGGTTTTAGAGACACACACCCTCACATATAGAACAATATCCTCTCCTAACGGGAAAGGCAGCAGTGATACAGAAGCAGTTTCATCTTCACAGAGAAAGGCATTCCCGTACGCAACCTCAGTATCACAGACGTTAATGTACGTTGTGTAAGTTAATTGTACACAAATGTACAAATAACGTCTTAGGAAAGAAAGAAAGAAAACTATTTTTTTACCATATTCAGTCCCAGTGTCATCATCAAGTTGATAAATACCCTTAGGAATTCAAGGCCACGGTGTAGAGTGTATGTCCCTGCCCCTGAGAGGTGGCTGCAGAGTTCTTCTTGTTTGAAGCAGACAGAAGACTGGTTCTGGGCAGGACCCCTGGGCCTGTAACAACAAGATCGAATCTTCTGTTCTCAGGAGAGGTGAGCTTCCAGATCCTGGCTGGGATGTATCATCTCACTGCAACTCACAAAAATGCAACACCTCTTATTTGGAGGTATCATTACGTATTTCAGCATGTCTAGAATTAAAAATGTATTTTTACATGTATATTTGGTAACTGACTCAACTTTTTGCCAACTGAATAAATTAGCCTGTCTGTCTGTCTAGATTCTCAGCATATAACAAATGCCTACAAATAATAGATACCCAAAATATACTGCATTTTGTACCAATTTTAGGGAAACGTTACCTTAGGTTCTTGAAGATTTCCTTCTGCACGGATTTTACAAATCTTGTGATTGACGGTATTTGTAAACAGCACTAAGTAAACAAAAGCCACATTATTTTTTGCTTCTGAATATGTAGATAGGCTTTCAGAACAGCTGACTTGTCAAAATAGGGAGGGACAGGCTGTCAATAAATTAGAAACTTATTAGAAAAGTTGAGCTAATATGTTGTCCAATTTCAGTTTCATTCAAAACGAGGCAAAGTCAAGTTCGTCTACATTTCATATAACTGTAAGTGGCTTTTCATTTTTGAAGTTAAGAGGTTCTGGTTCCCATTATTTTCACTTACATTTAAGGAAAATGAAGATCTCAGCATCAACTATCCACCAAAAACAAATGCGTGGTGTAACTGAGTTGAATAACCAAAACTTCCCTGCGAACCTCTAGAGGCTTCAGAAATGTGACAAATAAATAAAAATGAAAATTTAGAAGAAGTGAAAAATAAAAAGAAGTGAAGAACGGCCAGACAAAAGAATCTTCCTCACATTTCTTTTTTTTTTAGACTAAGTTTTATCATATGCTGCTGCCACTTTCTATAAAGCAATTACCCATGAGAAACAGAAAGTCATGAAAATTCAGAGAGGTAGATGTTAAGGACTCACAAAAGTTTGTGTATTACCGCACGTGTGTTACAGGGAGCAGCTTTTGTACAGACTTCAACTTTAGCTCTTTTGAATATTCACTGGGTCAAAAGAAGTGGTTTGGGAAACCTTCAAAAGATTCATTTTACTACAAAAAGGGATGGAATTCTGGGATCTGAAGGGGCTCATATTTGAAGATACTCCAGTCAGCAGAGGGTCATGTTGAGCATTCTGCAGACAGAATTGTTTAAAGTCTGCAGCTGCCTGGGAAACTTCTCCGCGGTTGAGCCCGGCCTCCAGCCAGAGCTGACAAACGCCTTTCTCCGTAGCTGCGAAGCTAGAGGAACCAGACTTGGTGCACGTGAGGGCTGGGCCGATGCGTGGGTTGCTGGGTCATGGGGCACAGGGGCCGGACAACTGAGAGTACTCTCACGTTTCTGAAACAGGCAGAAATTCTTAATCCTACCAGCCCAGACCCCGTGTTACCATAGCTTGCTTTTTCCTTCCATCCTTACTGAAAACACTCGTGGATATCCCTTCCAGAGGAAAAATGAAGGGCTCCTCCCTCCAAATGAAGGGCCTAGTTACTGAACAAAGTCAGAGAGCAATGGGGAGGGACAGGCTGACGGATGGTCAGACACAGGGAGACACAGACAAAGAGAGAGAGATGCACAGACTGAAAGGGACGGAGTGAGGAGGTGGAGAAAGAGAGCGAGAAAGAAGGGGAGGAAGGTGAAAGAGAGGGGGAGGAAGGGAGGGAGGGACGCGGCCGGAGGCCCTCTGAAGCCATCTTGACATAGTGCAGTCTGCCCAGCTCACAGCTGAGTGTGGCGGCGATTGAGCCCTGGCAGGAAAGACCCTCCCCTTGAGCCCCAGCCACCCCTTCAATACACAGCACTGTTACCTCTGCCACCAGGCTTCCGGGCCTGCTGTTTCACAGCAGGAGAAGCTGAAGCCGCAATTGCTCCAGCCCTCGTCCTAGGACAAGACTACTGGTGTGTGTTGGGGAGAAGGCGCAGCAGAGACAATGAATTCCACAAAAGGCGAGCCTGGCCTGGGTCTTGGTAGGCACAGACTTGGCGGGAAGTGGAAGGAGAGTGGGAGAGGGCTGCGCACAGGCATGGCACTGTGGTTCATGTACATAAAGGAACGTGCAGAGCCGATCGATGGCTCTCCCTCCGTGTGTGTGCAAGGAAGGCCCACGGGAGTTGCTGACAGATGGCGTGACACAGGAAGACGAGTCACAAACAAAGCCAGCCTACAACTCAACAGCTCAACTTGATGTCCTCAAAGGAAGCAGCGTAAACATGGCTCAGACGCCACTGTCAGCAGGTGCGCAGCCCTCGGTCAGGAGGCGACTTGTTCTCTTGAGAGCTGTGAGGTGTCACCTGTCACCTGAGAGCTCATAGGTAATTAGGAATTCCTTACAGAACCTAGGGCAGGCAGGAAGGGAGCTCCCCGTGGTAGAAAGGAAAGGCCCCTCTTCGCGGTGCTTCCAGAGTCACATAGCAGTCTCTTGGAAACGAACGCTGGTCTCAGTTTCTTTTTACAAAGCTGGCAGTGGGTTCGGTTCCTTCCTCCTGTGCTCAAGAGACAAGTTCTAAGGTCTTGCCCCTTCTGCCCACAGAGAAGGCTCAGCACGAAAACGGAGGGGCCGTTAGGGGGTGTGTTGGGAACTTCAATCTGTGAAGAGCTGCCACATCCCAGACCCACTTCTTCCCTGGACTGTCCTGGGCTCTCCTGCTGGGGCAACCCTGTGCCTGGTCGGGCAGGTGGCCAGGTTTGCAGACATCAGAGGGAGCTGTCAGAGGACGAGAGACTTTTCCCAGCAAGTCCCTGCTGCCTCCTCCTCACATCTCTTGGTCAAGCTCTGGGGTCCCAGAACCACAGTGCACACTTCCAGGAAACTCCACTTGCCTCTCTCTGGAGCATCATTCATCCTGAGTCCTTCATTCATTAAAGGAATTTTTTTTTAAGGGAGTCCCACTCTGTCGCCCAGGCTGGAGTGCAGTGGCATGGTCTCCGCTCACTGCAACCTCTGCCTCCCGGATTCAAGTGATTCTCCTGCCTCAGCCTCCTGAGTTTCTGGAATTATAGGCTCCTACCACCACGCCCAGCTAATTTTTTTTGTCTTTTTAGTAGAGACGGGGTTTCACCTCGCTGGCCTGGCTGGTCTTGAACTCCCAACCTTGTGATCTGCCCGCCGCAGCCTACCCAAAGTGCTGGGATTACAGGTGTGAGCCACAGCTCCTAGCCCATTCAAGAAATCTTTATTGAGCGCCTCTTCTGTGCTCAGCAAGGTTCTGCTCACTCGATAATCTGAAAAGAGTTCTTCTGTATGAAGAGTTGGGGAACTGCAGTCAAACCCTGGCTTTCACATGAGCAAGTCTGTAAAACTATCCAGCATGCTGTGTTCATCCCAAAACCACCCTGGGAGGTCCCTGAGCCTCTAGCAACCGCCCTTTAAAGAAATCTCTTCTCTTCTATGATTTATAAAATAATTTTTAGCTGGGCGCCGTGGCTCATGCCTGTAACCCCAGCACTTTGGAAGGCTGAGGCAGGTAGATCACTTGAGGCCCAAAGTTCGAGACCAGACTGGCCAACATGGCGAAACCCCGTGTCTACTAAAAATACAAAAATTAACTGGGCATGGTGGCCGGCACCTGTAATCCCAGCTACTCAGGAGGCTGAGGCAGGAGAATGGCTTGAGCCTGGGAGGTGGAGGTTGTCAAGATCGTGCCACTGCACTCCAGCCTGGGCAACGGAATGAGACTCTATCTCACAAATGAAAAAAAAAAGAGAGAGAGAGAAAAGATTTTAAAAGTGCTTTATTTTTCTTTCCCGTCGTTTTTCCCGTCCTCCTGTGGCCTTCCCCTTTCTCGCCTCCTCACTGTCCTTCCCTCTCCTGCAGCAGTGCCCATGCAGCGCCTGTCTGTGCTGGTTCTGAGGCACGTGTCGCAAAGCGTGAGAAGCCGGGTCTCACTGATGGGAAGTAGAGCACATCTGCAGAGGAGGCCACGGGAGTCCTCTGCCAGGTGTTCAAGTGTCCTGCAGACATTAGCCACTGTCGTTATTAATAATGACATTTAAGACTGAAAAGACTGATGGAGGATTCAGGAGTCCAGGGGCCCGGATGACACAGAAGAGCTGAGAGGGTGATTCACACACCCATAGAGATGAGTCTCCTCCCTCATCCCCCCACACTGGGTCCATAAGAGGTGCTTCTGAGCAGTTTCACCCCGTAGCCCACAGGTTTAGATTTGGTGCTGAGGTAGCCAGGGTCAGCCCTGGTGCATAGTAGAGCAGCTTAATTTCAGATGAATTTCTCAGTGGCCATTGGCCACTAGGTGCCTGGACAGGTCAAATCTTTTTCCACTGGTGAACAAGCATTTCAAAGCCGGTCCCCCACAGCCGACTGGCAGGGGAGCTCTCCTGCCCACAGCATCGAGGGCACGGCAAGGGGTGGGCAACCGGAGGCTCCGGGGGGGGCAGGGGGGAAGCCCTTGTGTGAATTATTTAAAGTCAGGCACCCTACGATGAGCAGATCCAAAGAGGGAGCGCCTGGCGATTGATTAAATCCTGACATTTAACCTCCTGAGCTGGGCTAGTGCCTAGGGCAACGGCCCTTGAACTTCAGGCTGCATGAGAATCACCCTGAGAGCTTGTTAAGAAGCAGGCTGCTGGGCCCCAGCCCCGGTTCCTGGTTCAGTAGGTCACGGATGGGCCTGGAAATGTGCACTTCTAGCAAGTTCCAGGGGCTTCTGCTGGTCCCTGATCAGCGCATCACACAGGACCAATAGATTACTGCCCCTGATAATGGTGAAGAATCTGGCCCAAAACACTTAAGAAACCTCAAAGTTTCTCATGCTGGTACATCTGTGTACACAACTATCCATGTGCCATCTCTCTGAGTGTGAGGCCACCTGCTCTCCAGGACAGGCGAGTGGAGACCAAGACACAGAGGAGCAACTGCACCTACCTCGCAGAAAGCGCAAAGCTGCACTTCACTGTACAGCACAGAGGCCAGCAATCTCCTCTCACTCAGAGCAGTTCCCAAACAGGTGAGAGCAGGACTCTTCTGTCTGTGAAAGGCAGATCTATGCCTATACCTTATCTGGCCATGCAGAAGCGTCAGTGAGATAATCCTAAGTATTTAGAGAACCGGCAAAAGTGTTCCCAATACAGTTCAACAAAGAGCCCGAGGTTTCACTTTGAAGGACGCATTTCCCCCAGTGGACAGGTGTTTGCTTTTGTGCCCAACCAAATCTCGTGTTCTCCACTGGCAGTGCCACTGAAATGCACGAGTTTCTGGAAGGTGGAACGTGGCCACTCCAGTGGTACCCACGCTGTCCTGGCCAAGTTGCTTACAGTCCACGGAATCTGGCTTCTGCATCTCACGGGCATTCTCTCCAGGATCTTTTGAAGTTCAAGTAATTCCGCAGAATCAAGGCTTTTTGGTTAAATTTCATCCAGCACCTCATATCAGTGGCTGAAGTCACACATTAACTTCAATCACATCAGTGACAGAGGTTACAGCCTTGTGCTGCTGCATGGTTTTAGACAGAAACCGTGAAACTGCACCAGCAAAAAGTGTAAAACTCTACGTGCACTGGGTCTGCGGACAGGTGCACGAACCGAAGAGGGGCTGGCCCCGTTCCACCCTTACTTTCTATTTTTCTTTCATTTTCTGCATTTTAACTTCTCCAAAGCAGGGCTGTCTATGCTTAATCGTCCTGCCTATTGACAAATTGTAAAGCAATTGCCTTACATTCATTTTAGATTTAATTTCCAGTGGCACTTTAACTTTCCCTGTTAAAGTCTTGCCTCATTTGGGTTTTATTTTTTTCTCGCCTTTTTGTGAACAATCTCCTCCTTCAGTCGGCTCTAGACTAACAAGGTTGGACCAAACGTCTGTTTGCTTGGTGCAGGGAAACCAAACAGGAGCCCCGCGGCCTGCCCCGAGGCCGTCCACATGAAAGTCTGAGCTTCCTCACAGTTTGCTGTGAGCTGCACCAGCTCTCCTGGAGTGTAAAACCAATTTCCAAATTCACCTGAGGGCCCTTCTACAGAAAGGTTTTTGGGGAAAATCTTTAGAATGTAGCAAAAAGCAATGATCAGAAGCAATGATCTGAAGGGTCTTTCGGAGTTGAAAGTCACCTCGTCTTCATTTTTTTGATAAGTATTGATACTGGAATGGGTGGGCTCACAGTTACTGGTCTCAGACAAGGACTTCCACCTGCCCCTGTGTGATTTCATGTTCTTCCCTGTGTGGGTGGTGCTGCACATAGCCGGCCTCAGCACTTTGGTGCTCACTGGATTCCCCTGGGCCAGTGTGTTACTGACTGGATGGTCCTGTGACCATTTCATCTGTGAAATGAGTTTGCTAAAAAACGGTAGTTATTTCACAGGCTTTGTGTGAGAATTGAGATAATCCCTGAACAATTCTTGAAACAACACGGTAAATGCTTAGTGTTCTGATTTTCGTCATCTGCCTCTAGCCGGGCTCAGCGTATCACACAGGACCTACAGATTCTTGTCCTAGCCCCTCGCTCACTGCCTTAACTCGAGGTAAGAACTACATTCCTCCTTATGACACCAGGTTACGTAGGACACTTTGTCCTTTTTGTTTGTTCCCTGGGGCTCTTTTCATAGCACTATTACAAACTGATCCTGTAAAACAAGTCGTCTTTAAATTTGGCTGCGGGCTTTTTAAGTATAAAATCATGTGACCGTCCCACAGAAGCCATCACATTGAACGCTCTGTAGCATTACACTGTAACAAGCACTCACACTCATAGCGGCTTCTGGTTTATGGACTCGTGCAAACATTCAGCCGTCTTCTGACTGGGGGTTTCTATACAGTGTGCTTCTTTCTCACATTGTGTGGTTTTATTTTTCTAGCTGTTTTTCTCTCTATTTAGATTGTTACACATTTTGAATTGGAAGAAACACTACAGTCCACCTAGGTGAACCGTCATCTCAAGACCAAAATTCTTTCGCGGGGCGAGACAAGGGGACCTCCAGTTTAGGGTTACACCGGTCCAAGTTACCAGGGCTCAGCGTGGACCCAGGATACAGCTTTAGTCCTTTTAAAAAAAAAAATCTCCCTTGTGCCAGGACCGGTGGCTCACAACTGTAATCCCAGCACTTCGGGAAGCCAAGGCGGGCGGATCACTTGAGGTCAGGTGTTCAAGACCAGCCTGGTCACCATGGTGAGCCCTCATCTCTACTAGAAATACAAAAATTAGCTGGGCATGGTGGCGGGATCCTGTAATCCCAACTACTAGGGAGGCTGAGGTGAGAGAATCGCTGGAACCTGGAAGCGGGTGGCTGCAGTGTGCCAAGATCGTGCCATTGCACTCCAGCCTCGGCAACAGAGTGAGACTCTGTCTCAAAAAAAAAACAAAAAAATTTCCCTTGTATCAAACTGATCTTTAACTTCTTTGTAGCTTGTTCCCACTGGCCCCTATTCATGGTCTCTGATGCTACTTAGAATAAACATTAAGTAAATATGAAATATATTTATTGGACTATTGCCTTAGCTCAGACTGCTGCAACACAATTTCACATGCTGGGTGCTGGCTTAAACAACAGAAATGTATTTTCTCACAGCTCTGGGGGCTGGAAGTCCAAGATCAGGTGCCATCAGGGTTGAGTTCCGGTGAGGGCCTCTTCCCGGCTGGCAGACAGCAGAGAACATCAATCCCCCATGAGGGCCACCTTCATGACTTCATTGAACCTAGTCACCTCCCAAAGGTGACCTCCGAATACCACCACATTGAAGATTAGGGCTTCGACGTATGAATTTTGGGGATGAGAAGGACACAGTGCTGTCCACAGTAGAACAGCCAGTTAAACAGGAAATAAATAGAAAATCCGCATGCAAACCCCAGGTATTTCAGGCCACTTACACTTCCCCTTAGACCTTGCTTTCCAGGCTCAGACACACCTGCTTTGGTCTTTACTATGCAGCAGGTCTACAGCTTTACCATCCAGCCGAGCTTTCTTTCTTAAAAAGGACTACATTTTTCATCCTAATTTTGAAACCTTCATGAAATCCCACAAGTTGTAAGGGAGACCTGTGGGGATCGCTCCTGTGTGAGGCCCCTAGGAAATGGGCCTCGCCATACGATGAGCTTGAGCCCAGACACAGATTCCCGGTTGGGGGAGTCGAGCTGAGGGAAAGCAGGAACCAAGAGAGGGACTATGTTATTCTAAATAATTAACAGACATTACTTTATGGATATGAGGACTTGGGAGGCAATGTGTCCACTTTTGGCTCCTTATGGTTTATTGCTTGATTGTGTTCATTTTGGACCCTTGTTACCTTCATTGTAAAATATTAACTTAAATATTTACACTTGGTAACTTACTTACCATAGCTTACAGGGCGTGACTGTAACTTACTTACCCTGACCTATTGGGTGTAACCTACTTACTGGACTTAACTTACTTACTAGGCGTAACTTAGTGGGCGAAACTTGCTTACTGTAACTTAAGTACGTTGACCTGGCGTAAACAACTTTAACTTCAGAAAAGTATATAATGAAACATATTGCAAAAATAAAATTGCTGCATGGGCATAGCGCATGTAGCCCTCCAGACCTCGCTCTTTTCTATCTCCTTTTTTTCTGGCACACGCTCTCTTCCAGGTTTGGGACCCTCTCGCTGGATGAGATTGCCTGGCTCGGATTCAGTTCACAACAAAGTTGTCCACCAAATCTACCCCATTCTTGCTAGCTCTAAATGCTTTTATAGCTATGTACATACCATGGACAAATAAACTGATTTCAGTTCTTTGAATACAGAGGGGTAACCAAAAATAACGACCATCAAAAAGGCTTTAAAGTCTTTGATTTTTACAGAGATAATGAAGAGAATGATTTCTTTCAAAAGCCCTGTATTTCTAACACTATAGGAGAAAACCACCTTTCCTAGCTTAATATGTAAGATTTATTTTGATTGAAAAGTTTGATTAAATGGAACTTCTGCACCTACAATCGTGACAGCATTTTGTCTTTAGAGAACGCTGCACATCTGTAAATGAAACTTTCAGTCATGTTAACAGTCGGACAGACTGGTGCCCCAAAGACTGCCCTGTCTAGCAAATTGAGAATGACATGCTCCTTACACCCAAGTGCGGAGGCCCAGCCTCCACAGCCCATTCAGGAGGGCGCAGCAGGTGAGATGCGCCAGGGCTGCCCAGAGAAGAAACTGCACAGCAATCGACGGAGCCCGCAATCGACGCAGCCTGCAATCGACGGAGCCGGCAATCGACACAGCCTGCAATCCACTGAGCCTGCAATCGACGGAGCCGGCAATCGACACAGCCTGCAATCCACTGAGCCGGCAATCGACGGAGCCGGCAATCGACGCAGCCTGCAATCCACTGAGCCTGCAATCCACGGAGCCGGCAATCGACGGAGCCGGCAATCGACGGAGCCGGCAATCCACGGAGCCTGCAATCCACGGAGCCGGCAATCGACGGAGCCGGCAATCGACGGAGCCGGCAATCCACGGAGCCTGCAATCGACGGAGCCGGCAATCGACACAGCTTGCCCACCGCCCCCGCAACCCAAGTAGTATTGGCTACTATGCTCATAACCTGGGTGACAAAATAATCTGTACAGCAAGCCCCTGAGACACGCAATTTATCCGTGTAACAAACCTGCACATGCACTCCCTGAACCTAAAATAAAAGTTGGAAAGAAAAAAAGAAGTTCAGGACACAACATGTACACACACACACACACACACACAGTTGATAGAACCATACATTAAAATACAACAAAAGACACATTCTAAACGGCACACATTCTTCACTTTTAACTTTAAAATGAATTTGTAGGGGCCGGGCGTGGTGGCTCAAGCCTGTAATCCCAGCACTTTGGGAGGCCGAGGCGGGTGGATCATGAGGTCAAGAGATCGAGACCATCGTGGTCAACACGGTGAAACCCCGTCTCTACTAAAAATACAAAAAATTAGCTGGGCACGGTGGCGCGTGCCTGTAATCCCAGCTACGCAGGAGGCTGAGGCAGGAGAATTGCCTGAACCCAGGAGGAGGAGGTTGCGGTGAGCCGAGATCGCACCATTGCACTCCAGCCTGGGTAACGAGCGAAACTCTGTCTCAAAAAAAAAAAAAAAGAAGAAGAAGAATTTGTAACAGGTAAACCTGTCTGAGTCTTTCCTCTCATAATAACCTTGTAACAAACGTATTATCTTCATGACTTTCTAGATGAAGAAAGCCTCAGCGAGGTTGAGGACCTGCTCAAGTCACCTACTGACGCGTCAAGGCAGAAGTAAAACCCAGAAGTTCTTACTCCACGGCTCAGCTTCCCCCCGACCACGGCTGCTGTGGATGGGAAGGCAAAATTCAATACTATGAAGCAAGGCAAGGAAGACAGTCTTAATTTTGAAATCCAGCTGTCAAAGTGCAGTACTGAAGTACATTTATAATATTCTACACCGCATCCTAGCTCTTTCTGTCTTTAGTTTCCAAACTGAGGCTCTCTAGCTTGGTGAGGATGATTCCTTTGCTTTGGAGCAATTTAACTTTGGAAGAAATGGAGATGTGCAGAAGAGCAAAAAGGAAGAAAGATGGAAACCCCACATCGCATAGGAAGTCACCACCCTTAGATGCTGCAGTAAAGCTGAGCAACTTGCTGAGGTCCAGGACTAATGCCAGCTCTGGAGAAGAGACACGGGCTGCACACCTCTCCAGGGCAGAAGCCCTCCCGTTTCTATAAAGCAAGCCCTATAGAAACCTACTTTGTACAGGAAGCCCTCCGAAATTATTTACGCCCTAATATTATATAATAAAGAGCAAGCATAATGTATTTTCTTTCTCTCCAAACCACTGCTTTCGCTGGAAATTTTATTCTTCTTAAATCATGTTCGTGGTGTGTTTTATCTCCACAGACACACCACATTCTCTTCTGAGGCAGGAATCATGACTGCCTCCTTTTACATCTTTCAAATTAAACTATGTGGATGATGCAAAATATTACTATGCATGCAATTAGTATTTTTAAATGCCGGTTACACCCATCACTTTACTGGATGAATGTTTTAATGCTAAGTAAGGAAAAGGATGGGAACGTAGTAGACATACAAAAAATCTTCCCTACTAGAAATGAAAATGTGATGTTAGATAACGAAGTTTTCATCCATGAGAAATCTCATCTGCTTTTCCTGGGAGAGCCCACTGTCCTTATCAGCGTGGACCACAGGTCTGGTTTCCCTTCTCCTAGGAGCAGCCAAGAGCCAGGGTCCAGGATTAGACACTGCAAAGGGATATTTTAGCGTCACCAAGAAGGCCAATTTGCTCATGTGGCAGTAGCATATTGCACTTGATATTACAAATTTTCACTAGCCTGTAAGTAAAAAAGAATATAAATTCACAGTGAGATATACTGCTTAATATTAGAGATAAAGCTTTAATCTTCCTTTGGCATAAAACTGAAAACATACCATCCTTTTAACTATGCAAGATTTATTTCGGTATTTCAATATTCAAAAACACTTTTATATGCACATATATATAAATATGTATATATCTCAAAAACTTTTAATTTATCATCATGTAAAAAACTTTATTGATGTTATTAATTCTTAAAATTCTAGAGAAAATTAACTTGTTTATGTTGATAAAGATAGAAAGACACTTTTTAATAAACAACTTAAATCTTCCAAAATTACAGTAAATAGCATTTGACACCTATTTAGATGAAAGTCCTGTATTTTTTAGAAAACGGTACCATTTTTCTTCTGTGAATATTTATGGACACGCTGCTCTCTCAATGCTAAGATTCCTTCATCTTAGGCACCTAAGTGTAGCCCCATGACTACAGCCGACCTTCAATTGCCAAATGACCACTGAGAGGTCCTGTTGCAATCTGGAGGATGCCTTTTTCACACCGGTCTTCAGTAAAACATAAGACCGTTACTAATGGCTGAGAGCAATATGTTAAAGACAAACACGCTTCTAAACTCACAACAGAACTTTCTTTTCTACCTTCACAGATACAGGATTTCAACAGTGAGAAAAGTATTTTGTTCACTGCCTTCTGTTCCAGCTTTCTGTGTCCATTCAAAAAGATTCACAGCCTGGAGCTGGGATCTCTGAATAAAGGTCAATCCTGCTCACACACGTAAACAGGCAGCTCACACTGGAAATGCATAAAGTCATTGTAACTAACAATGGTGTTTTTGGTTTTTGTTGTTGTTTTTTTAAGACGGAGTTTCACTCTTGTTACCCAAGCTGGAGTGCAATGGCCCGATCTCCACTCACTGCAACCTCCGACTCCTGGGTTCAAACAATTCTCCTGCCTCAGCCTCCTGAGTAGCTGGATTACAGGCACGCGCCACCACACCTGGCTAATTTTTTGTATTTTTAGTAGAACCTGGCTAATTTTTTGTATTTTTAGTAGATACGAGGTTTCACCATGTTGGCCAGGCTGGTCTCAAACTCCTGACCTCAAGTGATCCACCTTCCTTGGCCTCCCCAAGTTCTGGGATTACAGGCATGAGCCACCTCACTCACCTTGCCCCAGTGCCTACTAAACAATGTTTAAATATTTACATCTTCTGGCCGGGCATGGTGGTTCAAGCCTGTAATCCCAGCACTTTGCGAGGCTGAGGCGGGTGGATCACAAGGTCAAGAGATTGAGACCATCCTGGTCAACATGGTGAAACCCCGTCTCTACTAAAAATACAAAAAAATTAGCTGGGCACAGTGGCGCGTGCCTGTAATCCCAGCTACTCAGGAGGCTGAGGCAGGAGAATTGCCTGAACCCAGGAGGCGGAGGTTGTGGTGAGCTGAGATCGCGCCATTGCACTCCAGACTGGGTAACAAGAGCGAAACTCTGTCTCAAAAAAAAAAAAAAAATTTACATCTTCTCAGGAATTTAGCAGTTCATGTCATAAATTATTTAAGAAATCTGCAAGTGTGAACAAAATTTCTTTAGGAATTTTATGACAGTAGCACTTTGCAAATATGCAGCATAGCATGAAAGATAATATGGCCTGGAAAGGCCAGAGCCTAAGTAAGAGCAGTGAATCTCAGAGAACTGAACCCGAAATGTGTGTTTAGGAAGTTAACATGAAAGCACAAGGAGTGCAGATGATGCTGCCTCAGCATTTTGCAGAGACAGAGGTGTGCAGTCAGCTTACTGCTTCCACCTCCGCACCGACGGCTCAGCTTGGTGCCTGGCCAGAGTCAACAATTCATGAACCGTTATACAGGAATCTAAGACCATTTTATCACAGAATAGTACAAACCTCAGAGGAGGGAGCACTTATTTCTCAAACTCCACAAAATTCCCACGTGTGTCACTTGAAATATCCATTTATTTAAAACTCCACAAGCCACTCAGTGAGAGAACGATTCATTCACTCTATTAAAGGATGTTGGTCTGAGTTCCTTTGACCGTCAAACTATAGGTATCTCATACTTTAAAAATAATTTAATAATAATAACTTTAAGACTAGACTCCCCTAAGAGTAAATGGTTCTGGTGAGATGAAACCACTGTGTGACTTTATTCATTGTTATATGACTTGACAGTTTAACTGCCAAAATTCCCTGCAGCCTTACTTTAAAATCTCATGTTCCCAAATACTAGAAGGCTTTTGGAAAATACTGGTTTTTTTTCATCCTTTTCGCCATCTATCATATGTTTTGGGCACAGTTCTTAGCAAAAGTAAATAGTCAACATTTATTGAAATGAATTTCTTCACTTTGGTGAGAAAGACAGCCTTGTAACTTCCTGAGGGCGAAAAAAACGGTAGTTCTTAATGCTCATGGTTATCACTGATTTGGGAACACTAAGGGAAAATATCTGACATATAAGCACTGTTTTTCAGTGTTTATGTTATTAAGAAACCAAAATAGTAAAAATCAACACATATTTATAATATTTATAAGAGACATTCTGTAATCTTAACCCAAATGTAACACAGATAATATCACTTCCCAGAAATAATTGCTAAAAAGTTAAAACATTTATAAAAACCCACAATTAAAAAGACGGGAAATCTACAGACTTTTAATTTTTGTGTTCTGGAGCTTTCTTTGATTTCTGTTTCACAAGCTTCCTTCTGAATCAGCTTCCGTAAATCTTCATTGTCACTCATATTTTTCAAGATCCCACATTTTGTCAATTCATTTTGCAATCCTAAACTCTTATTTTCAAAGAGAATGAGCCTCTCTCTCTCTCCTCTCTCTCTCTCTCCTCTCTCTCTCTCTCCTCTCTCTCTGTGCGTGTGTGTGTATGTGTGTAATATTTAAAATTTTAAATCTTTCAAACCATCAGAGTGTAATATCTTCGTAACTTGCAGCTAGCCAGTCAGGAAATGGTTATTTTCAACAGTAATTGACACCAAAAAAGTAACACCACACCTTTGAAAATCTCTAAGGGTTCATATACGTTTTTAAAATTAGGGCCCGGGGCGTGGTGGCTCACGCCTGCAATCCCAGCACTTTGGGAGGCCGAGGCGGCTGATCACAAGATCAGGAGATCGAGACTATCCTGGCTAACATGGTGAAACCCGGTCTCTATTAAAAATACAAAAAATTAGCTGGGCACGGTGGAGCGTGCCTGTAATCCCAGCTACTCCGGAGGCTGAGGCAGGAGAATTGCCTGAACCCAGGAGGTGGAGATTGTGGTGAGCCGAGATCGCGCCATTGCACTTCAGCCTGGGTAACAAGAGCAAAACTCCGTCTCAAAAAGATAAATAAATAAATAAATAAAATAAAATATAAAATTAAAGGGAACGATTAAGTCAAACAGACTGTTTTTCTTCTTTTTAAGCTAAGTAGTCATAGCTGGGAGTTAATATAAGGGGAATTCTTTGTGGGAGGGAGGATGATAAAAGACAGAAGGGGCCTTTATCGAGGGGAAAGAAAAGGTTTGAGACGTTGAGAGGAAGTAGATAAAGACATATTTCCCCCAAAAGTCGATTTCTAATCTTATCTTCCTTTGGCTTGGAGACTCTAGAACATTTTTACTGTATATAAACCAATTGTCACATGGGAATATGCTGCTTATGATAATAAACCATGTATTTGCCAGTTTAGTGGAAATAGACATGAACTCTTTTTTTTTTTTTTTTTTTTTTGAGACGGAGTTTCGCTCTTGTTACCCAGGCTGGAGTGCAATGGCGCGATCTCGGCTCACCGCAACCTCCGCCTCCTGGGTTCAGGCAATTCTCCTGCCTCAGCCTCCCGAGTAGCTGGGAGACATGAACTCTTTTAAACATACTTTCATCTCCTAGGCAATGGAGCACACGTGGCTGGCGAGGATACAAGACAGCGAAGAGCGTCCTCAGAACAGTGAGCGCCGGGAGGCCTCTACTTTACTCGAGGATTACAAGGTGACTGAGGGTCACACTCTCCAGTTTCCTTTGGGGAAGAATAGAATCAGGGTGCACAGGATTCTGTAAAGATTGAGGGACATTTTCTGGATGATGAAAATGTCAGACTCTTTCAGTCTCATTTCTCCAGCAGCTCCTCATCACTGTGACCTGGGGAGGCGGCGCCTCGGAGGTGGGTCCTTGGTGCCTCCCTCTGCAGGAAGAGCCTTCAGCACCCCAGAGCCATTCGTTCTCAGGGCTCTTCTCAAAACAAAATAAAGTGAAACGAGGTTTTCCTAAGCTTCATCGTCAATCCGAGCGGACCACCGGGAGGCGCAGCCGGCTCGGGGCCACGGTGTTTGGGGTGGCAGAGTTTCCAAAATCCTGCGAGGCTGACGGGGCAGGTATTGCTCCCGCCGACCCTTGAGCAAGGGACCCCAGCAAAGGCTGGGGAGGGGGGAGCGGGCTCTCAGTTCTGAGGTCGTCCTGATGGCAATGTGACCCTAGACCACCAGAATGGCCTAACATTAAGGAAGGAGAGCCGGACGCCTTTGCTCTTGCCTGGAACCTCAGCGCGTTGGGAGGCTGAGGCGGGAGGATCGCTCGAGGCCAGGAGTTCGAAACCAGGCTGGGCAACATGATGAAATCCCGTTTCTACTACTACTACTACTAATAATAATAATTTGCCTGGCGCAGTGGCTCACATGTGTAGTCCCAACTACTGGGGAAGCTGAAGCGAGCGGATGGCTTGAGCTCGGGAAGTCGAGTCTGCAGTGAGCAAGGAGGGCGGCAGAGTGAGAACCTGTCTCAGGAAAAAAAAAAAAAAAAAAAAAAAATGAGAGAGGAAAGGAAAAGAAATAGAAAACCAGAGCGAGAAAGCGCGGCCAGCCGGGCTCAGGAGCTGGTTGGGAAGCAAGCGGCAAATGACAAGTAAACACGCGGCCGCGGGAAGCCGCTGGGCGGAGCGGGCGCTAATGAGAGCGCAGCGGGGCCGCCACGCCCGCGCCGAATGCCAGCAGCGGCGCCTTCCCCTGCGCCCAGCCGGTCGCCCAGAGCCCCGCGGCCGCCACCCCAGGGAGAGAGCTCCGGTGAGGGGGAGGCGCTGGGACCCGCGGTCTCGCCCTCTCGCCCTCTGCTTTCTCCAGGCCGGGGACGGGGCAGCTCCCAGGCGAAGGCCCTCGGGGGTCCCCACCTGCCCCATGACAGTTGAGAGGTGCGCGTCCCACCCACTTTCCAAGGCGTGTCGTTTTGCGAAAAAAAAAAAAAAAAAAAAAACCAAAACAAAACAAAAAACAACCTTTTTTGATACCCAAATGTTCCTTTGGCGCCCTCCGACTTTATTCTTTTTAATCGATTATTGAATTGTGTTTGTTTTTCTGAATCTGCTTGCTAGGGAAGCGCCGAGTCCCAATGTAAACCGTTCTCAGGTGGTTTTTCTGGAAGCAGCAGTGGTTTGTCCAGCAAGGATTAACGTCCTTGCCTTTTCCCGTCTAAACTTCTGAAGACACCTGACAGCTCGTTTTAATTCTGCAAACGACGGTTCTTACTCTAAGGTGTGGATTCGGGCTCCCACAGCTGCGGCCTGGGGCAAGTGCGTTCCCCCGCGCGCTCCAGACAACGACGGCCCCAGCCAGCCCCACATGCCAGACCCGTCCCGGGTCCCCAGGGCCTCCGGAGCCCAGCTAGCTCCTTCCTCCCGGGGTTTCCCAGTAGACCACACACAGAGATGCGCTCCGGAACTTAGGGACACGTGAAAGAACTTCCAGCAGGACTGTGCCTTTTACGCCTGTTTATCTTGAACATTCTAGGAAACAGGTGGCAAAGTGCTTTTAAAGAAAAACTTAGAGCGTCTACACTAGCTGTTTGTGCAAACGAGTATTTGCTAAGCATTACCCGAGACTTGAGAATTGTTTCTTTATGATTGGTAAGTTCCCTTTGTAGAAAGAGAGTATATTTAATCATAAATTTGTCATCATAGGTACAGTGATAAAACTAAGGAAGAGAGGACCACAGATCACTTTAGTGCTAAACGGAATTGTAGTGAAGCATGGGCATTTTCCCATTGAGGTGACTCGTGTGTGTGTGTGTGTGTGTGTGTGTGTGTGTGTGTGGCTTTTTGTGCCTTTATGTTTCTATACGTTTGTCTTTCCCAGTGAAAATTAATTCAAATGTATCTTCACTGGTAAATTTCATGTGTTGTGGGCTGAACATTGAGTCATAATAATTTGATTGAGGTTCTATGATGAAACCACTCCGTCTCACTGATTTGAATTAAACTGGAATCTGAAAAACACATGCATTCAATATAGTGGCCGTTATGTTTAGTTCTACACCAACATTTTTGGTTTTAAACCAAGATTTTTAGGTCTAAACCAACATTTTGAAACCCTGAGAGGTTTTCCCATTTTCTGGAGTAAGAAGTGCTTGCATCAACTTCCCAGAATGTGAGCACCAGACCCTCAACCTTTAAGGAAGTTCCATTCTTCTCCGTTTCTCTCTTCTCCCCAGGACCCATGACTACACACTTTACTATTTCTGCAGAGCTCACAATTCACTGAGAGGTAAGTCAAAGTCAAGAACTACTGGAAGACAATGACAATTTCATTCTCTTGGGCAATTTTAACTCTTAACTGTTACAAACGATGGCAGTGTCTGCGTGCAAGGTCTTCTGTATGCCAGGTCCAGTCATCTGCATGCAAGGTCTTCTGTATGCCAGGTCCAGTCATCTGCGTGCAAGGTCTTCTGTATGCCAGGTCCAGTCATCTGCCTGCAAGGTCTTCTGTATGCCAGGTCCAGTCATCTGAGTGCAAGGTCTTCTGTATGCCAGGTCCAGTCATCTGCGTGCAAGGTCTTCTGCATGCCAGGTCCAGTCATCTGCGTGCAAGGTCTTCTGCATGCCAGGTCCAGTCATCTGCGTGCAAGGTCTTCTGTATGCCAGGTCCAGTCATCTGCCTGCAAGGTCTTCTGTATGCCAGGTCCAGTCATCTGAGTGCAAGGTTTTCTGTATGCCAGGTCCAGTCATCTGCGTGCAAGGTCTTCTGCATGCCAGGTCCAGTCATCTGCGTGCAAGGTCTTCTGCATGCCAGGTCCAGTCATCTGCGTGCAAGGTCTTCTGCATGCCAGGTCCAGTCATCTGCGTGCAAGGTCTTCTGTATGCCAGGTCCAGTCATCTGCGTGCAAGGTCTTCTGTATGCCAGGTCCAGTCATCTGCGTGCAAGGTCTTCTGTATGCCAGGTCCAGTCATCTGCGTGCAAGGTCTTCTGTATGCCAGGTCATCATCATGTTTTGACTCTTTCACATCAACGTATTTCCCAAGTGAACTTAGAAAGAAATGTGTAAATATAAAATTGTTCTAAAGATATTTCTTAGACTATGAAAAATTATCCAAAACTTGAAAAAAGTTAAGAAGATAGATGGCAATTCTCGTTAATGTCAGATAGGGACATTTTTTAGCAGGCACCTGTGGGTTATCTAGATAGGTGAATGTATTTGGTAGGGCTCATTGCTTACTAACGATTAAAGATTAAAGACTCACAGGAAGTTACATGTTGAACATTTATCCATTAGAGATGCAGATTTCTGTCCAGGAGAAAAGACAACCCTAAAGGTTATGGCTTCTCGTCTTGTAGGACTAACTTGTTTTGTGATGAACAAATTCATTTCAGTGTTTCTCTGAGCATCCGCTATGTAAATGTCCACACCTCCCATTCTCATTTGAGCCAGTCTTCACATCTAGCTCATCCCCTTATTAACTTATTAAAGCTGAATTTAACTTATTAAAGTTTTAACTTATTTAACTGAATTTAACTTACTAAAGCTGCATTAAATCTTTAAAACGTGTTCATTTTTGTTTGTAACATCTTTATCCATGCAAGGGCTCAGTAAACATTAATTGAATTGAAGCTCATTCTTCTCTTGCATAAATATAGAATGCAATGTTCTTTGTGACACAAACATTTATAGAAACAAGCAGCATTTTGGGAGGCCAAGGTGGGTGGATCATGAGGTCAAGAGATGGAGACCAACCTGGCCAACATGGTGAAACCCCGTCTCTACTAAAAATACAAACATTAGCTGGGCATGGTGGCAGGTGCCTGCAGTCCCAGCTACTCAGGAGGCTGAGGCAGGAGAATCACTTAAACCCAAGAGGTGGAGGTTGCAGTGAGCCAAAATCATGCCACTGCAGTCCATCCTGGTGACAGAGAGAGGCACCTGGGAGTCTGCCACATGCCCCCTGCCTCTCTCCCATGGGCAAAATTCACCCACTCCAGGTAACTAAGATTTTCAGAACTTCGTAGCATCAGCAGAAAGAAAGAAAGAAGGAAAGAAAGAAATAAAGAAGAAACAAAGAGCAAGCTGGCTGGCTAACACCTGTAATCCCAACACTTTGAGAGGCTGAGGCAGGAGGATCATTTGAGCCCAGGAGGTCCAGACCAGCCTTGGCAACATAGTGACACTCCATCTCTACCAAAAAATAAATTTTTTTTTTAATTTAAAAAATTAGTCAGATGTGGTGGCATGCACCTGTGGTCCCAGCTACTTGGGAGACTGAGGGAGAAAAGTTTTTAAGTCTAGGAGGTTGAGGCTGCATAAGCTATGATCGTGCCACTGAACTGAAGCCTGGGCAGCAGAGTGAGACCCTGCATCAACCAAAAGGAATAAGAGAGAGAGAGAGAGAGGGAGAGGAGAGGAGAGGAGGGGAGGGGAGGGGAGGGGAGGGGAGGGGAGGGGAGGGGAGGGGAGAGGAGAAGAGAGGAGAAGAGAAGAAAAAAAGAAAGAGGGAAGGAAGGAAGGAAGGCAGGGAGAGAAAGATAAGCAAACAACTGGCAATATTAAAATGATTTGTATTTGTATGACATTTAACTAAAAAAACTCAAAACCATTAGCTGAAAGAACAAAAGAAAATGCTTGCCTTTATATTATCTCCTGTGTCCAACATAATTATGATAATTTTAAGGACGTAAAGATCTTCATTTTAAAAATGTATTGATGAAAGTAAACAAATGAATAATCTTTTTAGGGGAAATAATCTTTTCCTCTAAAGCTTAAAAACGTAATAAATAAATAGCATAATGTGTGGAAAGAGCACAGGCTTTCTGGATGTGAATCCCGTAGATTCATGGGTGAATCTAACTTGGGCTCAAGTCAAGCTCTATTCTTTGGGCAAGTCACCTGCGTCCTCCAAGCCTCAGCCGTTTCACCTGCAGGCTAGACTTGGTCACAACACCTTCCCCCCAGGATTGTGCTGAGGATAAGGTTAAGTCTGCAGAGTGCCTGGAGCTGTCTGGCAAACTGTAAAAAATGAAAGCTGGGCCGGGCGCGGTGGCTCACGCCTGTAATCCCAGCACTTTGGGAGGCCGAGATGGGTGGATCACAAGGTCAAGAGATCGAGACCATCCAGGTCAACATGGTGAAACCCCGTCTCTACTAAAAATACAAAAAATTAGCTGGGCACGGTGGCGCATGCCTGTAATCCCAGCTACTTGGAAGGCTGAGGCAGGAGAATTGCCTGAGCCCAGGAGGCAGAGGTTGCGGTGAGCCGAGATCGCGCCATTGCACTCCAGCCTGGGTAACAAGAGCGAAACTCCGCTCAAAAAAAAAAAAAAAAAATGAAAGCTTAACAAAGAATACTTTTGCATCCCACAAGTCTTCCTTATTTTTTTAAATAAAGCAAAATTTTTTATAGACAGGATCTCTCTCAGTCATCCAGGCAGTGGCACGATCAGAGCTCACTGCAGCCATGACCGCCTGGGCTCCTGGACTTAGCTGTCCTCCCGCCTCAGCCTCCTAAGTAGCTGGAGCTACAACTGTGAGTCTTTATGTTAAGCTTCATCCACTAAATTGTAACAACTAAAACCTGAGGACTAAGATATATGGAAAAATGACTACTACATAAGAATTGTTTGACAGTCTTACCATTTATGTGTTTCATAAGTAAACGGGGCTACAAGTGTTCTAAAGATCTGCTCAGGCTAGCTGTGGTGGCTCACCTGTAATCCCAACGGTTTGGGAGGCCAAGACAGGCGGATCACTTGAGCCCCCGAATTTGAGACCAGCCTGGGCAACATAGCAAGACACCATCTCTATGATAACAACAACGATATGAATATGGCTGGGCTTTGTAGCCCTACCTAGTCCTCATCTTGAATTGTAATCACCAGAATCCTCACATGTCAAGGGAGAGACCAGGTGAAGGTAACTGAATCACGGCGGGAGATTCCCCCCTGCTGTTCTCATGGTACTGAGTGAGTTCTCACGAGTTCAGATGGTTTCATGAGGGGCTCTTCCCCCTCACTTCTCCTTCCTGCCACCTTGTGAAGAAGGTGCCTTGCTTCCCCTTCGCCTTTCACCATGACTAAGTTTCCTGAGGCCTCCCCAGCCTCAGAGATGGGGTTTCGCCATGTTGGCCAGAATGGTCTCAAACTCCTGACCTCAGGTGATCCACCCACCTGAGCCTCCCAAAGTGCTGGGATTACAGGTATGAGCCACTGCTCCTGGCCAGATTTTCTTAAAAAAATAAAAGCTGTAATTGTGTATGTGCATGTTTACTGTAAGCCACATCAAATTTCTTCAAGCAATAGGTGTAAATAAAATAAGCAGCAATGTACAAGGTCCCTTTCCACTCTAGAAATCTAAAAGTAAAACTTCAGCAACGCTTAAGTTAGCGCAAGGAGACAGGCTGGTTGGTCAGGTGCCTGGCACTAAGGTCTAATGTGTCCCTCAGAATTCATGAATTAGAATCTTGTTTTTTGAGACGGAGTCTCGCACTGTCGCCCAGGCTGGGGTGCAGTCGCGTGATCTCGGCTCACTGCAACCTCCACATCTTCAGTTCACACGATTCCATGAGTTAGAAGCTTAAAGGCATGAGCCACCGCGCCTGACCTGAAACCTTGTTCTCCATTAACTTAGGGTCCGGGAGAGCAAAGTACCTGGCCTCCCATCAGCCCAGCGTCTGGCAGCATCGTCTTCCTTTCCACTGAAAGGTCACTGACACGGCTCTGATTTAGCGCCTCGCGTGTGTGGAGACAGTGTGCTTGCTCAGGTGTCTCTCTCCCTGACTCGGCTGAACTTCCTGACAAAGTCCCTGCAGCATTTTAGAACTTGCAATGTTTTAGAACGTGACGGCTAACCAGACGGTAGGACTCAGCTTACAGCCCTGCCGCCTTCCAGCTGGGTGTCTTAGAGTCCACGTGAGCTTCCTGTGCTTCCTTTTCCTCATCGGTACACTGGGAATGACAACAGCAGAACCCATCCCACCAGGGTGAGGGCCAGTTGAACTGATCCCCCCAAAGTGCTTGCAACAGTGCCTGCTCCATAGGAAGTGCCGTGTGCACGCTGGCTATTGTGAGGTTTATATCCTAACACAAATGAAGACTGCTCACACTAAGGATGCAAACGTTTGTTGAATGAGCCGTGATTTGATATTATGTCCTAAACATTACATCATATTTCTTTTCCTTTTTTTTTTTTTTTTGAGACAAGTTCTCACTCTGTCACCCAGGCTGGAGTACAGTGCTGTGATCTCCGCTCATTGCAACCTCCACCTCCCATGCACAAGAGATTCTCCCACCTCAGCCTCCCAAGTAACTGGGACTACAGGCACCCACCCCTACACCTGGTGAATTTTTGTATTTTTTGGGAGAGACGAGGTTTCACCAAGTTGGCCAGGCTGGTCTCAAACTCCTGACCTCAGGTGATCCACCGCCTCAGCCTCCCAAAGTGCTGGGATTACAGGTATGAGCCACTGTGCCCGGCCAGATTTTCTTTAAAAAAAAAAAAAAAAAAAAAGCTGTGCTTGTGTATGTGCATGTTTACCATAAGCCACATCAAATTTCTTCAAGCAATAGGTGTAAATAAAATAAGCAGCAATGTACAAGGTCCCTTTCCACTCTAGAAATCTAAAAGTAAAACTTCAGCAATGCTTAAGTTAGCGCAAGGAGACAGGCTGGTTGGTCAGGTGCCTGGCACTAAGGTCTAATGTGTCCCTCAGAATTCATGAGTTAGAATCTTTTTTTTTTTTTTTTGAGACAGAGTGTCGCACTGTCGCCCAGGCTGGAGTGCAATGGCGTGATCTTGGCTCACTGCAACTTCCGCCTCTTCGGTTCACACGATTCCATGAGTCAGAAGCTTAGTCCCTGAGCAGCAGTGCTGGGAGGTGGGGCCTCGTGGGAGGTGTTTGGGTTCTGAGAGCTCTGCCCTCATGATGTTTCAATGCCCCCATAAAAAGAGGCTGGGGAGAAATGCCAAATGTGGATGAAGGGGAGAAAAAAAGCAAAACACACTGCCATGTGTGTACCTATGCAACTGTCTTGCATGTTCTGCACATGTACCCCAAAACCTAAAATGCAATAAAAAATTTAAAAAAAAAAAAAAAGAGAGGCTGGTAGCCGGGTGTGGTGGCTCGTGCCTGTAATCCCAGCACTTTGGGAGGCTAAGGAGGGTGGATCAAAAGGTCAAGAGATCGACACCATCCTGGCCAACATGGTGAAACCCCCGTCTCTACTAAAAATACAAAAATTAGCCAGGTGTGGTGGCATGCACCTGTAGTCCTAGCTACTCTGGAGGCTGAGGCAGGAGAATTGTTTGAACCAGAGGGCAGAAGTTGCAGTGAGCTGAGATTATGCCACTGCACTCTATCCTGGCAATGGAGTGAGACTCTGTCTCAAAAAAAAAAAAAAAAAAAAAGGCCCGTTGGAGTGGGTTTTTTCTCTTGCTTTCTCTCTCTTCTGCTCTTCTGCCATGCAAGGACATGGCGTTCCTCCCCTCTGGAGGATGTGGCATCTGAGGTGTCATCTTGGAAGCAGTGAGGAAGCCTGAGCTGCCAGGACCCTGATCAGGCATCACAGCTCCCCGCCACTGGCCTTTGTAAGTTACTCAGTCTCAGGTGTTCTGTTATAGCAGCACAAAGTGGACAAAGACATGGGTTACGGGATTTAAAAACAAATTTTAAAACGTTTTTTCATTTAATATTTTCAAAAATATTTCCTACTTCCGTCCTTCTCTGACTTCTTTGTTTTTCCCATGTATTATTAGAGTTGATTTTACACAAATACACTTTTAGACCAACTCATGAACTCTGAACGTCACTATATCCCCTCTATTTCTAACAATAATAAAAGTGATTTCTATTTATTGACCACCCACCAAGTGCCAGGTTCTGTGCTGGGTTCCATTTTCTTTAGAACATCTATTTTATTCTTGCTTAACTCAACCATTAGCTACATTACACATTATAAGCCAAATCCTGTTCTGTACTCTGTGTGGGTTTAATTCAATATATAGTCACCACAGCCTTTCAAAGTAGATATTTAATTACACAGGTGAACAAAATGAGACTTGTTAAGAAGCCGGAACAAGCTCTCACTGTGATTCCAATCAGACTTGTCTTGCCATTATTACAAATGATGGTTTCCCTCATGATGGACACCTGCATACTTTACCTGGTTGGAATCGCTGCACACATGTTGTTCGGTGTTTTGATTTTTTAATTGTATTTGTATGTATTTCCATGTAGCACATAATAATTTACATAATTATGGTTACACGGTTACACCCAATGACCTACTTCAATTCGGCTAATTTCCTCGTGGTAAACATTGATTGTTTCCGTGCCAGATTCTGTCAAATGCCGAGGACATAAAAATGATTGAATGGGGTTCCTACCCCCACACTTTCCTCTAGCCAGGAGACACACGTGATGTGAAAGAGAGAAGCATCATGCAGCGTCATCATGGGTTTCTCAATGGCTGCACATTTGAGTTACTGCTGACTTGGCTCTTATCAATGCACTGGTACAAATGTTTTCCACATCCCCCTGGCTTGTGGTTTCCAAAGTGCACTGCAAAGCCAAAGAATAGGGCCAGTTGCCCTGATTCCATTATGGCAGCCAGCTTGCTTTCCGGGGTGCCTGCACCAAGCTCATTTCCCAGAATCCAGTGCCTGAAAACAGGATGGTCACCCCTGCCCTCTACCTCACGGAGAGGTTGTGAGGCTTCATGTAATCTGTAAATACACGTGGTTACTGTTGATCTGGAAAGCGTTAGTATCCTTCGAGATCTGATTCGGCAAAGTGTGGGTTATATATTCATGCCTATACATTCATAGCAATCCCTATGCATTTTAGATGTAAACCTGTGTCATCTTTCTACAGTTATTATTTTTGGATTTCATTGTCTTTCTTCTAAAACAGAGCTCTTTTTCATTGTGCATGTTTTTAATAATGTTTTGTTAAGCTTCACTATGCTGTCTCTGATTACATTATTTTATCTCCAGTAGGCGACAATGAACATCTCCACTGCTGAGCTGAAGGAACGTTTTCATTGAAACCCCCGCTATTCACATTTGGCCTTGTTGTGATCAGGGCGCCGCACATACGGCGTAAATGTGAGCGCAGCACCGATTCTTCAGCACTTCCTCACCCACGTTTCACTATTCCAGGCCTACTATAGCTTACATTTTTAGAACTTTGGATTTCTTTCTGGAGTTGATTTCCACGCCCCGAGTCTAACAGTTCCATATAGATAATTATTCTTGTGTGGTACATTCTAAGCCTGTCGCCAGTTCCCTTTCATTGCCTCATTTGACAGAATACCTGGTCAACCCTCCAAGGGGTGCTGAGGAGGGCCAAGGCCTGAGCTCCTCGAGGACTGGGGAGAGTCTCAGGTCTGTGGGCCCATCCAGGAACTGCCCGGCCGCCCCAGGGGCCCTCTTTCTACCGCCAGGAGCATCTTACCTTCTCTTCCTGACAGTGCTGAGGTCCCCGTGCCTGCCTGTGTGCATTGCTACCACCTCTGCATTTCTCCAGCCCTCTGTCGAGTGGCTCCAGCTGTCCAGGTCCCCACTGCTGTGGCCACGATCCTGCTTTCCGCAGGAGGTGCAGCAGTCTCCCCGCAGCCACAGCAAGCCTGTCCACTCAGGCTCAGGCAGAAGGGGAGCAGCACCCCGGTTCTTCCTGCTGAATACACTTCTGCTCTTGTCTCTTGGATGCAGATGAGAGGGCTTGGGGAGGAGCCCTGCCTGATAGGGCCTCATCTCTGAACTACGGGCAGCTCTTTCAGTCACCATCCTCTGCAACAATTTGCTTTAAGTTCCAAGAAGCAAAGTGGGATGTATTTTAACACGTCAGACATCAAAAGTGCTCTTTCCCTCTGACGATGGCTCAGTTCCTCACGTCGGGGCAAATCTTTAGAGTGTTTCTGGGGTATCAGGGTCCTGCTGACAGAGTCCTCTTCACAGGTGTTCTGAGAAGTCCTGGGCTCCCTCACACCTCCTTATCTCAGAGGCCTCCGAGGGGATGCAGAGGCCCCAGGCAAGCCTGCCCAGGGCCGTGCTGGATTTCCCCCAGAAAAACCTGCTCTTGAAGACTCTGTAACACCCCAGTGAGCAG
Source organism: Callithrix jacchus (assembly GCF_049354715.1). Lineage (NCBI taxonomy): Eukaryota > Metazoa > Chordata > Mammalia > Primates > Cebidae > Callithrix > Callithrix jacchus. Next base: position 172,835,591 of record NC_133505.1, read on the forward strand.
GGGCAGCCCATCTGTCTGACAGTGGTGGCCGTCTCAGGCTGGGCCTTCTCGCTCTCTCATGCCCATCTGAGGCTCTCTCTGCTGACTGCTTCGCTGCCTCAGTCCCGTTTCACTCACTACTGGTCAGCCATGCGTGAGGAAAACAAATATGCGTCCTTGTTAGAACTGGGGAGAAAACTAGAGATTTTTAAGAAAAAATCTATGGCTATAATGACCATAATTTATAACGAAAAACACTTTTAAAAATCAGGTATTTGGTTCATCAACTGTAAAAAAAAATTAAAAATGCCCCATAAAATTCAGGTGAGCATTTATCCTACCTACCAGGAAAATGCATGAGCCTACGGAAGTACCATGACGCAGAGCCACTTGTGAGACCAAAAGGCAGAGCAGACAGTGTCCAGGAGCTGAAAATCTGCAGCCACCCGCCAGGTGCGAATGCCGACTCTGCCACTTGACAAGCTGCACGACTGTAACAAGTTACTTCTTTATGCCTCAGTATCCACCATCTGCAAAATGGAGTTGATCCTAACAAAGCCTGCTGACATGGGTTCTGTGAACACCGTATTAGCTGATGTGGTAAAGCATTTGGAGGCAGGCTGCCCACAGTAAATCCTAGAAAGTGCTTGCTATTCTATTTTATCAATATGTCAACAATTATGATGGGCTCTGTGACATTTATTTTGATTCTTAAGATCATTTTGCTTATTCCTTGTTATCTGTGAAGCCTTGAATGACGAGAGTACTGAACAGGTGACTTCTATAGGAGAGATGCTCCAAATGCTTCAGTGAGCCCCTCATGATGGAATGAGGAGAGTTGACCTTGCTCTTTCTTTTCGGTATAATTTTTATTTTATTTTATTTTGTTTTTGAGATGGAGTTTTGCTCTTGGTGGCACGATCTCGGCTCACCACTACCTCCACCTCCTGGGTTCAGGCAATTCTCCTGCCTCAGCCTCCTGAGTAGCTGGGATTACAGGCATGCGCCACCATGCCCAGCTAATTTTTTGTATTTTTAGTAGAGACGGGGTTTCACCATGTTGACCAGGTTGGTCTCGATCTCTCGACCTCGTGATCCACCCGCCTTGGCCTCCCAAAGTGCTGGGATTACAGGCGTGAGCCACCATGCCTGGCCCTTTTCGGTATAATTTTAAAAGAAACATGCACACATATACACAGGTATACGTACATATGCACACAGCACACGTTCATTTGTGTGAAATAACCAGTGGGGATTTAATGTCACTGTGAACTGAAAAACACACTGCACTGAGAGTATTACAAAGTGATGCTTACAGAGGTAGGTTGTCTCGACTTGATTCTGGTCACCCTGTTTAGGAAATGACGTCATCATACATGCTATGGGTTCAAGGACTCAGGAAATTGCATACTAGGTTTCCTGAGACAAAGCATCACTTTCGTCAAATAATTAGTTATTTTGGTGTTTTTTTTAAGCACGGCCCACAACAAACCATTATTTATTGTGTACCTATTGTACGCAAAGTAGCAAAATCAATAGAGTTTTCTATTATTAAAAAAAATTGAATTATTTCTGGCACTGGAATGAATTATTCAGTTATAATCGCTTCGGCATTGCTGCTGTGTATGTATCTTTATGAATTATCTGTTTGATATAAATGTCTTCAAGTGTAGTCATTAATGGACCGACGCCCACCTGGAGAATGTTTGCTGAGACAGGAAACAATAAGATTTTCAGATCCATCCCAGTCTGCCAAATGCTAGCACTTTCGCTTGTGTCTTGGTTCCTATTAATAATTAACGTTTGTTATATTAAAATCCTTTAAGTCAGCCATTTTGTCTTGGTAGTTATCAACTCTGAGAGAGCAGATTTGTAGAGCTCTAATTCTGTAGCAAAGGCAAGTCTGTGATTTTGGAAATGAGGAAGATTGGAATCTGTCCTCTTCAGGCTTAAAAACAGGAGATCTGCCGGGCGCGGTGGCTCAAGCCTGTAATCCCAGCACTTTGGGAGGCCGAGGTGGGTGGATCATGAGGTCAAGAGATCGAGACCATCCTGGTCAACGTAGTGAAACCCCATCTCTACTAAAAATACAAGAAATTAGCTGGGCACGGTGGCGCGTGCCTGTAATCCCAGCTACTCAGGAGGCTGAGGCAGGAGAATTGCCTGAACCCAGGAGGCGGAGGTTGCAGTGAGCCGAGATGGCGCCATTGCACTCCAGCCTGGGTAATAAGAGCGAAACTCTGTCTCAAAAACAAACAACAACAAAAACAGGGGATCCTAAATCAGGCTCCTCTTTCCTGGTGGACGGAGGTGGGGAAAGGCACGATTATATAGACCAACCTTGGCCGGATCTGTCATCTTTCATTCAGGCTTGACAGTACTGGTCATGGCCAGTTTCATGTGGAATGACTACAGAGCCCGATACACCTGCCCTTGGCAGTCCCTGAAGAGAGGGGCTGGCACCTCCCTGACTAGGCCTGTGACCAGCTCTTGAAGTACTTGCTCTGCACTGATCTAGTCCTTTGGTCTAGCCTAGGGATTTACGACTCAACAGATGTCATCATCAGTGTTCCCCGGATGAGAAAAATCAGTGGCTTACATGTTCATAGCTACTTGGACAGAAAAAAAAAAATGGGCTTTGAATTTTGCCTCCAAGATACTGTGACCCCTGAAAGACATCTGTGGGCCTGGTTTGGAAATCTGCAGTAACAGAGCACACGTGTTAGGGGCTTGCGGAGGACGGAGAGGTTGGGTGGTCCCACTCTGCTTGTGAACCCTCTGAATTACACTCTACTGAGTACTCTGCTTACTCTGCTATTTCGACAGTCCGCTTGACTCTAACGCCTACTAATTTGGGTAAATGTGGGCCTAGCTCCTTTAAATGAAGAAAAAATCAAAGGCATGAAAAAGTGAAAACAAATTTAAATTTAGCAATTCAAGTTCAACAAAATGTGTAACAGTATCCTTTAAAAGGTCAGTTATATTGTAAGTCTCCCGTCAAAATGGAAACTGAATGGTTAATAAAATATACTATTGAGAAGGATTCGTTTTTAAAGTTCAACTAATTCAAAACAACATATATTTACTAAAAGCCTAAAAGATATTCCTGTCATGTGTATAATTAAGTAACTAATAAACCCAAAGTTTGATATTGTTTATGTGGCTTGGAAGTAACTCCCAAGCACCTCTAAGGCCCGGGGGTAGGAGCCTCGTCCTGAGTAATCACTTCATTTTTCTAGGTGTTAATTCTTCTAACTGTAAAATAAAGTTTTTCCTCTTGGAAAAATTCCTCGCTCTTCCTGTTTCCTTATCAGGCCCTTCTAATCCATTACCTTCCACTCCTCCAGCATTAAATAAGGTGTTTAAACACAAGGTGAGTCTTTCCTTCCTTCCTTTCTTCCTTCCTTCCTTCCTTCTTTCTTTCTCTTTCTTTCTTTCTTTCCACTTCTTTCTCCTTTTGAAACAGAGTTTTTTTGCTCTTATTGCCTGGAGTGCAGTGGCACAATCTTGGCTCACTGCAACCTCTGGTTCAAGGTTCAAGCAATTCTCCTGCCTCAGCCTCCCAAGCAGCTGGGATTACAGGCACGTGCCACCATGCCTGGCTAATTTTGTATTTTTAGTAGAGACAGGGTTTCACTGTGTTGGCCAGGCTGGTCTTGAACTCCTAATCTCAGGTGATCCACCCACCTCGGCCTCCCAAAGTGCTGGGATGACAGGCGTGAGCCACCGCGCCTGGCTGTTTCCTAAGTTGAAAATTCATTCTAACTATATTTATTGTCAACATAAGTATGTAAAATCAGGCCAATTTCTCAAAAATTAACTTCGACAATGCGTTTGAAGGCAGATCCCTTCTCTGCTCCTCAGTGACTAAAGTCCTTAGCTTTGCGGCCTTGACAGGAAAATCCCGCACGACGATGTCATGCCACGGGAAAGTTAATGTGAGAAGAACCTCTAGCAAGTGAGACCACCAGGTGGACCTCTCCGCCTCTCTGCTCTGAACTCACAGGCATGCAGCTCCTAAAAAGAGGAAACTGAAGCTGGACTGAGTGAAGGGCCAGACGAAGCCTAACATTTAGTATACTAAAATCCAGACCTCCCTTCCATAGTGCAGTGAACGTACACTTGAAAGTCTGCATGATGGTTTTACAAATGAACGCAGGTTGATCCTTAGACTAACATTAAAATTACGGTAAACACTGAAAATAGAGTAAACGTGCCTTAGACTTTAATTTCATTCATTTATAATTAGCAATAATCAATAACTCCAAAGTGTTAAAAATTGTTACAAAAATTCTTTCTGAAGCATCTCATTCAGTCAGGAAAGGGTGGAAGGGCGTTAGAGGCGCATTCTCACAAGCAGCTCCCCTTTCCCTTGTGGGGAAGGTACAGGATTGGGTGGAATGGTTCCTAAAGTAATTGTGCAATTGTTGCAAGTTCCACATCTTTAGTCATAAGAAAAATGAAGTCATGAAGTAAATGATAGCCTTTAAGATGTTCCGTTAATCAGTCTCAGAGACAGAAAAGGTTTGTCAAAAAACCATAAAAGTAATTTGGGCTCCTTGGAGGCATCAAAAATTAGGTAACACCAGTATCTGCTGAACGTGGTTAAACACTTCCAACCTCTTTGTTAGAAGTTGATGTTTTTCCTATGTTCACCCTTAGTTGGAACTATTTATATTCTGCTTCAATGATGGAATGCTATTTGGACTAGGACATCTATTTTTTTGCCCTACATACACAAAAAAACATTAGTTAGGCATTAGTATAAATTCCATACAAAGTGCCCGTTCTTTGAAGCCATCTGAATCTCCCCTGAGAATATGTCCTAAAGGGCCCCACCTATGGCTTTAAAAGGAAGGACAGGAAAAATGCCACTTGCAACCTCGCTGGCTCCCATTAAGGGATCACTGTCAGAAATTGGCTGGGAAGAAGGAGAAGGAGGGGTAATTTCCCTTTAAAATGGAGAGGAGCTTCTTTTAGAAAGGAAATTCGCCGAGGAAGTTGTTTTAAAACAAATAAATGTTCAGGATGAAGCCAGCAAAAGGTGTGAAGGGGCCGCTTTGATTTCCCGGTTTGTGTATTTGGGCTCAGACAAGGACAACATTTTATGCACATATTAATCGAATGCTAATATGCCTCCTGCGAGGACAGCGCTATTTGACACTAAGTATTGTCAACAGAAAGGTTTTTGGTGTATTTTTTAATCCCATCAAGGTGCCTATGGAGGGGGCGGTCTTGGGGGAGGTGGGACAACCCTGTGCCTGGGAATGGAGTCCAGGCTGGACTTCCAGACGGGTCCAGAGCGAGTGATTTGCAGAATTAACTCGACATCAATGAGTTTTCAGAAAGGTGTAAACATTGCCTTCCAAGTCTTCAGGTGACTGTGTTTATTTAGCCCCTCCTCCTCTCCCCCGGGGGCTCTGGTTCTTCAACTCAAGTGGGCATCCATCACCTGGGGGGCTTGTGACAACAGTTTTGGAGGCCCCACCCCACCTGAGGCCACAGCTCTGTGGGACCCCGGGATGTGCATTTCTCACCAGCGCCCAGGTGACGCTGGTCCAAGACCACACCTTGAGACGCTCGGCTCTAAAGCTTCAGTTTTGATCCTCAGATGCTCCAAAACTTTGCTTCTTCCTAAAAAGGGGGGCAGCAAACTGGAGCTTTTACCGTAAGTCTGACAAAGAAGTTGTGCTCCCTCAACACCAACAGGAAGCTGCTTTCCAAAGACTCAGCACGCTCTGCAGGGTGAAGCTGCGGTAAGGTGAGGAGCAGGGAAGGCCTGGGGGTGAAGGAAATCTGTCCTTTCAAGCCCTACTGCTGGCTTCTTGTCTTTTTTGTACGGAAAGCCATTCAAACACAGATTATACCGTGCCGCAAGCTGTGGTCACACTTGGAGAAACCTGAGTTGCTTTTTATTTAATTCATTCGTCACTCACTCATTCAAAAAACATGTACTGAACGCGTCCTGTGTGCAGGCGCTGTGGCCTTTAGGAACCACGGTGAACAGTGAACTCCTCGCCCCTGGAGCTGAGGTGGGAGAAGCAGTGAAGAGGCCTAGGACTGAGGGCCGTGCTCTGGAAGGAGGTGACCTGCGCGATGGCTAAAGCCAGGAAGGTGGGCGAGGGGGCAGGGAGCGGGCAGCGTGGGGCAGTTGACAAGGGGATGGGGCAGGTGGCAGGGAAGCCAACGTGACGTGCTGGGGAGGGGAGGGGCTGTCACCAGAAAGCGGTCCCAATCCACACACCAGGAGAGGGATCTTGGATCTCACCCGAGAAAGAATTCAGGGTGAGTTCAGACACTAAAGACAAAGCAAGTTTATTAAGAAAGAAAAGGAAATAAGAATGGCTACTCCGCAGGCAGAGCACCCGAGGGCTGCTGGCGGCTCACTTTGAAGGTTATTTATTGATTATAAGCTACACAAGTGGTGGATTTTTCACGCCTCCCCTTTCTAGGCCATAAACTGTCATGGCGCTGGTGGGAGGGTAGCAGTGAGGACGACCAGAGGTCGCTCTCGTCGCCATCTTGGTTTTGGTGACATTTGGCCTCTCCTCTACTGCAACCGGTTTCATCGGAGAGGTCTTTATGACCTGTGTCTTGTGCTGACCTCCTGTCTCACCCCGAGACTTCGAATGTCTAACTTACAGGGCATGCAGCAGGCCTCAGCCTTATTTCACCAAACCCCTACTCAAGATGGAGTCGCTCTGGTTCAAAGGCCTCTGATGGGGCCTCTGAGGGAAGAGTGCTCCCCACAAAGGGGCCCTCGAGGGTAGAGGCTCTGCCCGGGACCCTGACTCCATCCTCGGGAAGCTGCAGGGAGGTCGGAGGGGTGAGCAGGGAGGACAGGAGGATGGAGGAGGAACAGCCCAGACTGAGCCTGATGCTGTGTGAGAGGAGACAGGTGTGCACAGGTGGGCAGGGAGCAGTGATGGGGGCCCGGGCTTGTCCGAGTGAGAGGGGCGGTGGCCTGGACCAAGGGGTCCAGGGACAGGGATGAGAAGCAGGAGGATTCCGGACACAGTTCTGAGGAAGAACTCTGCTCCTACGGGGATTCCGTGGCCGTGGCCTTCATCCTTGTCTGGCAGGGTTGGTGCTGGCCATGCCTCTGTGGGAGGGCTGGGGGCTGGCCCCAGGCTCCTTAGGGAAGCGTGGCCCTGGCCCAAGCTTCTGCCACAGTCTGACTGGACAGCACTGAGCCATTTATCTGTTTGCAGGGTAGGTGTGCCTGCCACTACCAGGTCGCCCTACCTTTGTTAGTGGGTCACCTTGACGGGCTCCTTGGCCATCTCCTTCCCTTCATGTCTCTCGTCTTTCATGCCAGCAGCCCACACCCCTCACCCACACAGGTTCTCCATTTCCCCTCAGTCGATGGCCGCTTGGATGCCTTGGGACACTGGGTCAGCACAGGGCTCAGGGTAGACGCCAGCGTGCCGTCCACTTGAGTACACACTTCAGGATGGCACCTTCCATGCGGGCAGCGAGAACCTTGTCACTGGGACCCAGCAGGGTTCAACGCAGATGGGGGCTCCGTCCCTAGATCCCAGGGGCTGTCCTGAAATTCTCCTTAGTCTGCCATCACAAAGGAGATATGGGATGTCCCCCTCACGTGACCAGGCCTCCTTGCAGCTCCCACCCACCCAGCCGAGGAGGGGGGTGGCCTGATCATCACTATTGGTGCCACAGAGGTGCTGCCTCAGGGCCAGGTGGCCTGTGATAGATGCCATTTGACTCATCTCGACCCTGCAGAGGACAGTGCCCTCTATCTGTGTCCCACAGACAGAGAAGCCACCCGGGACCGACTCTCTCCCCTTCTGTCTGAACCCATTTCTCAGCTCCAACCATTCCGCAACAGTGTTGGCCCAGGCTGCCATCATCTTGCAGGTGGGGGCAAGTCTCGATCCCTGGGCATGCGGTTGGTCTGCCTTTATCTTGTGGTGGCTGCTGGTGGCACAGAGAGGACAGGAACACCGACGGGCTCATCCCGGCCTTCACCCTCCTTCCCACTAGAGGCCTCCATGGAATCCCAGGACTTAGGGCCCCAGGACGCTTTCGTCATAATGGCCCTGACCAGTTGACATGGTGGCTGGTGACTGTTCCAGTGGGCTACCCAAGCCAGTGTCTCCACTTCACCATCCTGTGCCACCAGGCAGAGCAGTAGGTCTCTGGGGTCTCAGCCCGAGCAAGTCTGCACATCCTTCTAGTCACAGCTGCCCTGGAGCTGAGGAACCCGCCTGCACTGGGCACACCTCAGTGGCTGCCAATTTCAGGGGCCATGGCTGGGGCCTGACATTCACTTCGTGGGATTTATACCCTGCAGCTGCTCTTCCAGACCTGCTGGTGTTTCCCCGGCATCCCCCTACTCGGGCATGGGCCCCACCCATCAAGGATAGTAGCAACCCGCCCCACGTTGGTGTGGAGTGCGCCCCTGGGATGCCCCTGCAGATCTCCACCCACCTTCTGCGTATCCCACAGGCTCAGCAGGCACTGGCTTCCTCCCATCCTGCCTCACCCTCCCATCACCATGCGGAGGGAGCTCCGTGGACTCCAACAGGGGTGGCGCCACGCCCAAGAGGCCAGGAGGAGACCTGACGCCAGCCTGGGAGACACGGGGCTTTTTTGAGGACTTCAATGTACAGGGGTGATCCAGTGGCAGTGCTGGATGGGAAAACCACTACTCTTTGTAAAGAACCTGCCATTTACACAGGATTTTCCCTTTGTGCCCTCCAGCTGGCAGCCCCCAGCTAACCCACAACAAAGGGCCTCGATCCAAGGCCTGGGCCAGGGGCTCAGATTCCTTCATGGATAAGGAGTGGATTTCTGGGTCCGCCCCTCCTGGATTCCTTAGCCCGGGACCCTGAGCCTCTAAACTCACACTTTTTTTTTTTTTTTTTTTTTTGATACGGAGTCTTGCTCTGTCGCCAGGCTGGAGTGCAGTGGCTGGATCTCAGATCACCGCAACCTCCACCTCATGGTGAACACACTCTCTTCTTAGACCACAGGGCAGGTCTCAGGGCATGCTTCCGTTAAGGCTGTCAGGTGTGTCTGCCACACTCGAGGATGCCCAGTGTGTCTGCCAAGACTTCACAGAGCCAAATGCCGAGAAAGTCGTGCCACCTTCGGCGGGAGGATCTGCACAGAAGATGGCAAGGGGGATGGGTGCAGAAGGAGGAAAGAACTTTCGCCAAAACTCAATCTGGGTCGTGCAGGTGGCTCACACCTGTAATCCCAGCACTTCGGGAAGCCGAGGCAGGTGGATCACCTGAGGTCAGGAGTTCAAGACCAATCTGGCCAATATGGTAAAAACCCTGTCTCTACTAAAATGACCCGGGTTTGGTGGCTGGCACCTGTAATCTCTTGGGAGGCTGAGGCAGGAGAATCGCTTGGACCCAGGAGGCAGAGGTTGCAGTGAGCTGAGATCTTGCCATTGCACTCCAGCCTGGGTGACAGAGCAAGACTTCATTTCAAAAAAAACAAAACAAAACAAAAAACAACTCAATCCTTTTAGTGGGAGTAACATTAGTGATGAAATCTGAGTGTAAAAATCGGTGCTCAGTGCCGTCGGTGTCAGAGTTCTAGGCTCTTTCGGCGAATATATTTCAAGTTAGAAAATATACCTATAAATAAAGCATGAGTTTATGTTAATATTTTCAGTGCAAACATAAAATTTTGCATGGACTCTTATTTTGTACTTGTATTTTTTTCTCACTCTAAAAATCTTTGTTTATAAGAGCATTCAAAAATTACTTCTTTTATCTTATACATAAGATAATTTCAAAATAACAATTCTACTATTATTACTAACAATAAATGGCTAAATTCAGTTTAGGGTTTTTTAACCCTTTCTTTTGTACTTTTAGACTATATTTCACTAAGCATGTGCAATAAAGTAAATAAAAATACTTAATTGACTTTTATTTAAAGTAAATAAAAATATTTTAAAGACCAAGAAACAGTTGTTTTCTGTATGTCACCAATTTGATATACAATTAGGTTCACACATTACAGTTTTTAATTGTAAAGGCTGCTTTTTTCCTGTATGATTCAATTGCGCGGTTCAAAAATCAAAGAGGATTAGAGGGTGAATGACTGAAGTGTCACTTTCATGCCATCCCGTTCTCCCCCAGTGTGCCCTGTATGTAATCATCTTCATTTCTGGTATATATATATATATATATTTTCAGAGGCGGGGTCTTGCTCTGTGGCCCAGGCTGGAGTGCAGTGGTACAATTATGGCTCATCGCAGCCTCAACTTTCTGGACTAAAGGGTCCTCTTGCCTGGGTCTTCCCAAGTGCTGGGAATACAGGTGTGACCACTGCACCTGGCCTTGGGCTTATCTTTTTTTTTTTTTTTTTTGCTAATATATGCACACATTTTTATTTCCCCACATATATGACAGAAGACACCGCAATCTATTTCTTCCATGCTGCCCTCTTGGTTTTTTTCCTCCCTGAAATGATATTCTGCAGATCTTGACATATCAGTCCACAGAGACCTTCCTCTCCTACAGAGATCTCCCTTTCCCACAGAGATCTCCCTCTCCCACAGAGACCTCCCTCTCCCTCAGAGATCTCCCTCTCCCACAGAGACCTCCCTCTCCCTCAGAGACCTTCCTCTCCCACAGAGATCTCCCTCTCCCTCAGAGATCTCCCTCTCCCACAGAGACCTCCCTCTCCCTCAGAGACCTCCCTCTCCCACAGAGACCTCCCTCTCCCTCAGAGATCTCCCTCTCCCACAGAGACCTCCCTCTCCCTCAGAGACCTTCCTCTCCCGCAGAGACCTCCCTCTCCCTCAGAGATCTCCCTCTCCCACAGAGACCTCCCTCTCCCTCAGAGATCTCCCTCTCCCACAGAGACCTCCCTCTCCCTCAGAGACCTTCCTCTCCCACAGAGATCTCCCTCTCCCGCAGAGACCTTCCTCTCCTGCAGAGATCTCCCTCTCCCACAGAGACCTCCCTCTCCCACAGAGACCTCCCTCTCCCTCAGAGACCTTCCTCTCCCACAGAGATCTCCCTCTCCCTCAGAGACCTCCCTCTCCCTCAGAGATCTCCCTCTCCCACAGAGATCTCCCTCTCCCTCAGAGACCTTCCTCTCCTGCAGAGATCTCCCTCTCCCTCAGAGACCTTCCTCTCCCACAGAGACCTCCCTCTCCCTCAGAGACCTCCCTCTCCCTCAGAGATCTCCCTCTCCCACAGAGACCTCCCTCTCCCTCAGAGACCTTCCTCTCCCACAGAGACCTCCCTCTCCCTCAGAGACCTCCCTCTCCCTCAGAGATCTCCCTCTCCCACAGAGACCTTCCTCTCCTGCAGAGATCTCCCTGTCCCACAGAGACCTCCCTCTCCCTCAGAGACCTTCCTCTCCCACAGAGACCTCCCTCTCCCTCAGAGACCTTCCTCTCCCACAGAGATCTCCCTCTCCCTCAGAGATCTCCCTCTTCTGCAGAGATCTCCCTCTCCCGCAGAGACCTTCCTCTCCTGCAGAGACCTCCCTCTCCCTCAGAGACCTTCCTCTCCCACAGAGACCTTCCTCTCCCTCAGAGATCTCCCTCTCCCACAGAGACCTCCCTCTCCCTCAGAGATCTCCCTCTCCCACAGAGACCTCCCTCTCCCTCAGAGATCTCCCTCTCCCACAGAGACCTCCCTCTCCCTCAGAGACCTTCCTCTCCCACAGAGATCTCCCTCTCCCGCAGAGACCTTCCTCTCCTGCAGAGATCTCCCTCTCCCACAGAGACCTCCCTCTCCCTCAGAGACCTTCCTCTCCCACAGAGACCTCCCTCTCCCTCAGAGACCTCCCTCTCCCTCAGAGATCTCCCTCTCCCACAGAGATCTCCCTCTCCCTCAGAGACCTCCCTCTCCCACAGAGACCTCCCTCTCCCTCAGAGACCTCCCTCTCCCACAGAGACCTCCCTCTCCCTCAGAGACCTCCCTCTCCCTCAGAGATCTCCCTCTCCCACAGAGACCTCCCTCTCCCTCAGAGACCTTCCTCTCCTGCAGAGACCTCCCTCTCCCTCAGAGACCTTCCTCTCCCACAGAGACCTCCCTCTCCCTCAGAGATCTCCCTCTCCCACAGAGACCTCCCTCTCCCTCAGAGATCTCCCTCTCCCACAGAGACCTCCCTCTCCCTCAGAGACCTTCCTCTCCCACAGAGACCTCCCTCTCCCTCAGAGACCTCCCTCTCCCTCAGAGATCTCCCTCTCCCACAGAGACCTTCCTCTCCTGCAGAGATCTCCCTGTCCCACAGAGACCTCCCTCTCCCTCAGAGACCTTCCTCTCCCACAGAGACCTCCCTCTCCCTCAGAGACCTTCCTCTCCCACAGAGATCTCCCTCTCCCTCAGAGATCTCCCTCTTCTGCAGAGATCTCCCTCTCCCGCAGAGACCTTCCTCTCCTGCAGAGACCTCCCTCTCCCTCAGAGACCTTCCTCTCCCACAGAGACCTTCCTCTCCCTCAGAGATCTCCCTCTCCCACAGAGACCTCCCTCTCCCTCAGAGACCTTCCTCTCCCACAGAGATCTCCCTCTCCCGCAGAGACCTTCCTCTCCTGCAGAGATCTCCCTCTCCCACAGAGACCTTCCTCTCCCGCAGAGACCTTCCTCTTCTTGTAGCTTCATAGTCCTGCCCACTACTTGTGGACATTTTGGGGTTTCGATCTTGTATTATCACAAATAATGCTTCAATTGACAGCACTGTGCCCAGGTCGCTTTGCACTTACACCAGTATACTTTTTAGATCGATTTCTAGCGGCGTAGAGTTGCTAGACTGAAGGGCAAATGTAGCCGCAATTTTGTTTCTGTTGCTTTTACAAATGAAATCGTGTTTTTAATTCAGAATCAATCTTCACCCCTGTCACCCTGCCCTCCAGTGTTAGATGAAATAATCTCTCACACCTGTTTGAGACTACGGATTAGTCTTAAACTAATGCTGTCTTAAAAAGTAGATTTGTGATATATGGTGCAATTACTCTGAAATTTCAGCTGGATTCCTCTATTCTATACTAGTGAATCTTTTCTCACGTCTGATCATGTCTTCTTATTCATGTGTGTGTGTCTGTGTGTGTACTCATGTGTCTGTGTCTTTGTGCATGCCCATGTGTGTCTCTGTGTGTGCTCATGTGTGCCTGTTTTGTGCATGTGTGACTCTGAGTCTGTGTATACGTGTGTACTTGTGTGCATCTGTGTGTCTTTGTGCATGCTCCCAAATGTCTGTGCATACTTGTGTTTGCCTGTGTGTATGTGTGTGTACATGTGTGTTTGTGTGTGTGTATATGTGTATGTGTGTGTGTATGTGTGTGTATATGAGTACATGTTTGTATGTTTGGGGGGCAGAGGAACAAGTGTGTGATGTTGAGCTGTGTCGGGAGCCTATGTGATTTACAATATTGACATTTTAGGTTTTTTCTCTCTTAGAAATTTGTGGATCTCTTATTAGCATCTTTCAATCTGTGAACACAATTAAGGGGAAATGGCTTACTTATGTTGCATATTTGGGGCTCCAGGTGGCAATGAGCTATGGAAAATGAGGGAAGCATGAACAGCACTGCCCAGGGTCTCAGAGGTCTGGCTGCTTTGGGTGAGGACCAGGCAGATGTCATCACCAGCTCCCCCGGGTGTGCAATGTGCTCACCTGTAAAGGCGGCCGACGGCCCCAACATCACGGTCGTGGTCCCTGTCACCTGTTGAGTGTGCTGAGGGCAGGCCCAGCCCAAGCATTTCACACAAACAGACCCCCTTAACCTCAAGGCCACCCCAAGGCATTGGTGCCTAAGCCTGACTCACAGATGAGCAAACCTCAGCCCCAAGAAGGGAAGTCCAGGGCCCAGGCCCCAGGCCCCACACCCAGGCCCTGGCCCTCCACATGTGGTCACAGCCCCTGGGCCCACTGGGCCCTTCACTCGTGACACCCACGCCTCCCTGGCCAGGCTGCTGCCCACTTGCTTAGCAGGGGAAGCTCATGTCTCCAGTGTTCTCACAGAACTGGCTGGTTCTGGCCACTAGGCAGGCCACAGACCCCGAAAACAGAAAAAGCTTTGGGGTAATCCCAAGCTCTCTCCACCAAACCCGTGACCCTGCCTGCACCCTGTCTGTCCTGTTGGCTGGGGCTGGGGAGTGAGGCAGGGGTGGTCGTGAGGGGTGGGAAACAGTCTTCCTTCCCCAGGGTCCTGTTGGCTGAGGGGGGTGTTGTGAGATGTGGAAGAGAGGGTCTTCTTTCCTGAGAATCCTGTTAGCTGGGGTGGGAGGGCACTCATGAGGGGTGGGGTCTTCTTCCGCAGAGGGCCTGGGGGTCTGGGGAGAGGTATGAGGGGTGGGGGAGATGGTCTTCCTTCCCCAGAGGGACTGAGGGTCCTGGGGGAAGGTATGAGGGGTAGGGGAGAGGGTCTTCTTCCCCAGAGGGACTGAGGGTCCTGGGGGGAGGTATGAGGGGTAGGGGAGAGGGTCTTCTTCCCCAGAGGGACTGAGGGTCCTGGGGGGAGGTATGAGGGGTGGGGGAGAGGGTCTTCTTCCCCAGAGGGACTGAGGGTCCTGGGGGGAGGTATGAGGGGTGGGGGAGAGGGTCTTCTTCCCCAGAGGGACTGAGGGTCCTGGGGGGAGGTATGAGGGGTGGGGGAGAGGGTCTTCTTCCCCAGAGGGACTGAGGGTCCTGGGGAGAGGTACAATGGGTCGGGGAGAGGGTCTTCTCTCCAAGGGACCTGTTGGCTGGGGAAGATGGAGAGGGTTTTCCTTCCACGGTGTCTTGGCCTCGAAAGGGCATCTTTCTTATCTGGATATCAAGTTTCTTGGCTTTAAAACTCAAGGGATGAAGTTAGGGGATCCCCAAGGATTCACACAGCCTGGGCTGTTTTGGTTCATTTGTGCTGGTTACCCAGGGCAGGCATCTGGGTCCCAGCATCTGTTTTGGGGTAAGCACCTCTTGGGTGCAGAGGCACTGCCTGCCACCAGTGCAGCTTCCTCTCTCCGGCTCTAGAGGGCGCCCTGGCACAAGGAGCCGCCTTACCTGGGTTGCTGGTGCAGGTTTCAACGCTCAGGCTCTCTCCTGTGACCTTGGATGACCAAAAGCTGCGTGAATTTTTCACATGCACTCATGTGAAAGAAAACTGACTTTTAAAAAGTGTTATTAGGATTTGCAACTTTATGTTCTCAACGTTTTAATCTTGCCAGAACTACAGACTTTCAGTATAAATGTACAGTGATATTTCCTGCCACTAATAATGGTTCTGTGGTCAGATGAACGAACCAAGGACATCAAACACAGAAACACCAAAGACTCCACAAATTCAGTTTGTTAACAATAACACGAATGGTTGCTGCCTGCTCCAGCAAGATCTGCTGCAGTGCCTTTTCTGTCTTCAGCAGCAGGGAAATGCTTCTCCTGGGTTTCTTTCCATTTGCCTTTTTGTACGACCTTTCAAGATTGGTGGCAACCTAAGTCCCTTGTGTGCGCACACACACATGTACACAGGCACACACATGCACACAGGCACACGTGCATGTGCACACACATGCACACACACAGGCACACGCACATACATACAAACACTCACACTCACACACAAAAACACGTATCATGTTTTGGACCAGAATAATTTTTACAGAACAAGTTTTCTGTTTATTTTTTCCCAGTCTTCCTCTGTCCCCAGGCTGGAGTGCACAACTCGATATCAGCTCACTGCAGCCTCCATCTCCCGGGTTGAAGTGATTCTCTGGCCTCAGCCTCCCGAGTATCTGGACTACAGGTGCACATCACTGTGCCTGGCTAATTTTTGCATTTTTTGGTAGAGACAGGGTTTCACCATGTTGGCCAGGCTGGTCTCAAACTCCTGACCTCAGATGACCTGCCTGCCTCTGCCTCCCAAAGTGCTGGGATTGCAGGCATGAGTCACATCACCCAGCTGGAAAGGTTTTGTAATACTGTGTTTTCCCATGCATTTAGCAAATTGTGTTTCCCTATGACAGTGCCTGGGAGTGAGGTCATGGAGCTCTGTGTGTCTGTACCTGCTTCCAGATGAGAGCATGGACGAGCTGATTGTAGGAACACACCTTTCCCTAAGCACGGAGCTACAGGGCATGGAGACCTCTGGGCTGCATCACAGAAAAAAAGGTGCCACAAATTGGCCACTCCTCCCCATCTCACTGAGGACACAGAATAGGAACAATTACTTACCTAGAAGAGAAAGGCTTTCATGAGAAAGAGAGAAATTAAGAACCAGGCAAGAAATTCCAAAGCCCACAGCAATGCTGCTGAAAAGGAATGTGCCTTTCCAAGCACAGGGACACCCCTCAACAAAGTGAGGGGCTCGATGCAGCGGCTGCCTCTGCCAGGGCTCTGGGCGGCCGGAAGTCCCTGCCTCCTCCTTCCGCTCGGCCACCACAGCTGCTCCCCAGGGCTCTGTTCTGTCCTTGGCTTTCCTTTCACAGGCAGTGCTCTGGATTTCCGTAGCCTGGCAACAAGGCTGGGGGGCGGTGGTTGGGAGAAAGAACCCTGAGCTGGTGGTTTGTCAAAGCTACTTGGAAAACCAGCCAAAGGACTCCTGGCTGGAGTTATGGGAAGGGGAGAGCGACAGCACAGAAGAACCATTTTCCGCATGGTTTTGTCTTTATGTGGCCTTGTCTTTCTCACTGGCACCCATATTAATCTCTTCTCAAGGTTAGCAAATATTCCTGTTTTTACATTGAAATACATAGTTCACATACCATAAAGTTCACCGTTTATACAATCCAGCAGTTTTTAGTAGTTTCCCAAGCTGTCTTCACAACCAGCTGTAGGACATTTTCATTTGCCCAAGAAAACCCAGTGCCCGTTAGCAGTCACTCTCCATCCCCTGCCTCTAACTCCTGGCTACCACTGACCTCCTTTCTGGCTCCATAGATGTTATGGGCTGAAACCGTGGCCCCTAAAATTCACGTGTTGAAGCCCTAGCTCCCCACACCTCAGAATGTCAGTGCAGTTGGAGATGGTGCCTTTAAAGAAATGATTATGTTGAAATAAGGTGGTTTGGGTGGGCCCGAATCCAAACTAGCTGGTGTCTTTATAAGAAGAGGCCACCAGGACACCGAGACCCTGGCTGTGTGGGGGCACAGAGGCACAACCACGTGAGGACACAGTGAGAAGGCGGCCGTCTGCAAGCCAAGGAGGGAGGCCTCACCAGGTGCCGTCTCTGCCCTCCGACACCTTGAGCTCAGACTTCCAGCCTCCGGAACTGTGAGATGATACATTTGTTACTTGACTCACTCTGTCCACAGCACTTGGTTCTGGCAGCTCTGCAGATGAACGTGATAGATTTTCCCCTTCCAGATGCTTCACATAAACAGCCACACGCTGTGTGGTCTTCTGCATGCAGAGTCTTTCACTTAGTATAACATTTTCACATATCATCAGGTTGTGCATATATCTAAGTATTTCATTCCTTTTCATGGCTGAGTAATGTTCCATTGTGTGGAGAGACCACATTCTGATTATTCATTCATCAACTGACAGACATTTGGGCTGTTTCACTGTTGACTGTTATAAATAATGCTGCTATGAAAATCATATATAAGTTTTTTGTGAATGTATGTAGCTGAGCATGGTGGCACACATCTGTAATCCCAGCTACTTGGAAGGCTGAGGCAAGAGAATTGCTTGAACCCCAACAGGTAGAGGTTGCAGTGAGCCGAGATCGTGCCACTGCACTCTAGCCTGGGCGACAGAGTGAGACTCCATCTCAAAAACAAAAAGGAAGTATGAGAACTGTGCTGAGGACAGGGGGATTCAGACAGAAAATGAATTCACTTTATCTTCACCCCAGAGTTTTATGGGGTCTGCGGGAGAGCAAGCATGAAGACGTGCTGCAGGAGCAGCCAGAGGGTGGGGCTGGACGGACAGTGGAAGGTGAGGACGGCGCCCGCAACCCACCAAGGAACATGGAGCTGATGGGCCTCTGCATACTGGAACACCTGTTCTCAGTCTTTGTCCACTCAGCCGTGTTGTGCTAGGTCCTTCCTGCCTCTGCACCTGAGTGATCAGAGAGAACTGGCATTGAGCCCGGGAGCCCAACGGGGAGGCCAATGGGGGAACGCAGACCATGGAAACACAGACCACAGAGACACCATGGCGCTCTGGAGGAAGCTACTCCCCAGAATGGGGCCGACCAAGAGGGGGCTGAGGCGTTCACCAGAACCATGAGCTTGCAATTCACAGCAGACGAAAAGACAGCACTGTCCCTACAGGCAGCCTTCAACACACTAAGGCGAGGAAGGAACGCTGAAGAGTCATGTCTGCGGAAAATGCAAGGGTCCATAGAGCTGAAGAAAGGAGTATCCAAGCGGGGCCAGAAATAAACAGACCTGCGTTCAATCAGCCCTGAAAGGGAGCTCACCAGTTTCTTAGAAAGAAGGGCCCTTATGTTAAGTTCATTCTTTCAAAACTATTTCCTGAGAGCCTCTGTTTTCATGAAGCAAGCTTAAAGCGAGGCTCTCCCAGTGCCCAGCAGTACATCAGTATGTTGTTGTATCTTTGAATATTTAAATTCACATTAGCTGAGAAGTAACACCACTCATCGGACGCAGTCCACAGTGCGGGTTTAATCACTTCCAGGCTTTCTATCGTCACCTTAGTGTCCTGAGTTGAGGCAAAACTTACGGAATCCTTTGAGGCTATGAGATCGTAACAGGCAACTGCATTAGAGACCCTGGGGACCAGAGAGTGAGCGGGGTCCTCGGCAGCCCCCGTCCTGAGCTCTGTTTTCACAGGGCTCACTCCTGCCTGTGCACTGCGCCTGTGTCTGACTGGCAGGCTCCTGATTGCCAAGCATCACAGCAAAACTGTGCACACAAGCATCATATCACCACACTTAAAAGGTATGTTTCTCCTTTTCTCTGGACCAAATCCTAAATCAGGTCAGGTCAATTCATTAGCATCTTGATTACAGCCATGCAGCAAACAAATTATTTCCCCCACGGAATGTGAACTGCCCAGAGAGAGAGCATTGTTCTCCGGCTCATACTTAATCATTACTGGCCATTCCATCTGCTGTGATTTGAGTGTGTGCCCTGACGTTCACAGGCTGGAAGCTTCATCCCCAGTGCAACAGTGTGGGGAAGTGAGGGCCTTAGGAGGTGTTAAACCATGAGGGCTCTGCTCCATGAATGGACGAAGGCTGTTGCCACAGGAGGGGTTCCTCGGGATTGGGCTGGGCTCCACCTCCTTCCCCTCTTTCTCTCTCTCCCATGCTCACTTTCCACCTCGGGATGATGCGGCACAAAGGTCCTTGCCGGATGCCGGCGCCTCGATATTGGACCTCCCAGTCTCCAGAACTGTGAGAAATAAATTTCTTTTCTTTATAAATTCCCCAGCCTGTGGTAGTTTTTCCATGGTAGCAGCACACACAGTCGAAGACACCACGCGAGGGGAGTTGGCTGTATTTTACTGAATGCCTGAGTCCTTAGGATCAAGGTTACTCAGGAAGAGGTAATGCATTCCACAGTGGTGCATTCAAGGTAACCGCTCCCAAAGCAGCTGTCAGGAGAAAAGTCACTCTGTGGACAAGCAACGCCTGAAGGCATTTTAAGGGCAGTGCAGCATGAGGTAATACAGAGGCTCTAATATAAACGTGCTCTGCATCTTGGCCGTGGTCGCCGAGCGAAGTGAGGCTGGTGGCCAACACCTTGAGGGCTGCGTTTATGGTACTGGCAGGATCTCATGAAGATGCGGGTTCCCCCTCTGCTTCACCCATCTGCTGCTGTAGGACCTGCCCCAGGAGGCGTCAGAGCCCCTTCTGCACACTTGTTCACGGGAGTCCGCCCACAGCAGTCACCAGCGCTGTCCTGTGGGAGGGTGGGGCTCACTTACAGTGTCTGTCAGTTTCTGTGGGGATTTGAAGCTTCCATGTGAAGTCACCTGGCTCAGGCAATTTCTGAAAAGTTAACACACGGCTCTGCCCCAGTAGGAAGGCCAGCTCCCACACGCTCACCACCAGGGCACAAGGTGTGCTCCCACCCGGCGCAGCATCTCTGTAAACCTGGATGTGCTACAGCTTCGTGCTTGGGAGACCCCTCTGGAGAGGTAAGTCTACACCACACAGCCTCACATGAGCTCCCTGAGTTTCCTCTCTGAGGATGTGTGAGGCAGGCCTGTGCCCGGCCATTCCCTGAATGTGACCAAGAGCTCCATGGGAATAGATGGGACTTCGGGCAGGGCACTTGCTAATACAAAGGGAGGTGGGAGCAAGTTCAGCAGGCTGGTCCCCAGGGTGGGGGTTTGGCCGCTGCTATCTCACATCCCCTGAGTGCAGGCTCTGCTCCTTGCAAAACCACAGAGGAAAAAAAACGTTCCCTCTCACTTCCTGGCTTGCAGCCCCATCCCCCATCTTCAATCCACACCCCCCACCCCCCACCCATCTCCAGCCCATCTCTGCTCTGCCAAGTTTAGACCCAGTGAGAGCTCACAGTTCCTCCTCTTTGTGGTCTTGGTTTTCTTCCCAAGGTTCCATGGTCCCTTCTCTCTAGATGAGGCTCTCACTCTGTGCCCCTGGAACTGTGTCTGCCTCCCTGGACTGTGTCTGCCCAACCCGGGACTGAGTCTCTCCCCCTGAACTGTCTGCCCCATGCTCCCAGTGCAGCAGTACCTGACCGTGGCCCAGGAAGCATCCAGGTACCAGCAGCTCCACGCAGCTGGGTAGGAGGAGTCCTGCCCTTGGTGCTCCGCAAACCCCTCAGAGACGAGGCTACTTGGATTCTAGCAGTTTTATCTAACTGCTGAGCAGGCTGACACAAGGACTTTTCAACTTTTTGGTACGTCTGTTTTGTGCCCTATTAACTAATACTCAATTTTAATACAGTTGTATTTGTTGGAAGAAAATAGTCTTAGTAAAGGGACAGCTATTAGGAGCATTCTGAGTATTACGCTGTTCTCTGTGATTGAAGCTAAATGCTCCCTGGCTTCCGCATAACTTTTCTGCAGGAAACTCATTTATCCCAGGAATGTGTATTTGTGCATTTTAGGCTTAGGAACCAAGTTTCTGACATTGTGGTGTTATCTTTTCATTGCCGGAGGCTCGTATCAGCTGCGCGCTGAGAGGGCTTCAGCCCTCACGCCACATCACAGCTTTGTCTCCTTTTCAGCACTGGCTGCGGATACTGAGTTGGGCTGTCGGTCCTGGGTTAATGGAATGCCACCGTCTTGCAGATCCCCTGGAGGTTTCCATGGCAGCCCAGGCCTGCTGAGAGTGTGGCTGAGAAACAACCAGGGCTTTGAAAGGGATTTCTCTGAGACAAGGAAAGTCAATCTTCCAACTTTTTTTTTTTTTTTTTTTTTTTTTGAGAGAGAGTCTCACTCCGTCACCCAGGCTGGAGTGATCTCGGCTCACTGCAACCTCTGCCTCCCGGGTTCAAGCAATTCTCCTGCCTCAACCTCCCAAGTAGCTGGGATTACAGGTGCCTGCCTCCATGCCTGGCTAATTATTTTTGTATTTTTAGTAGACACGGGGGTTTCACCATGTTGGCCAAGCTGATCTCGAGCTCCTGATCTCAGGTGATACACCTGCCTCGGCCTCCCAAAGTGCTGGAATTACAGGCATGACCCATCGCACCCAGTGGATCTTCCACTTTTGAAAACATTTGCAAAACGAGTTTCTTGTTCCGCCCACTGCACGTGGGACACACGCTTTCCCCAGGAGGAACCTCACAGCTCAGGCCACCTGCAGATCCACCCGCTACACACACAGAGCCTGGGCTCAGTACAAGCTACACTAGAAAGTTAGGGAGGAAACAGGCAACTGCCTGAGGCCAGGGGAGAGCTGGGTGGGAGGGGAGGGAAGAATGAGGACCAGGGGAAAAGTGAGGGACAAGTGTGGTCCTTTGTTTCTGAGCAGTTCTCTCTTCCAAGGTCCTAACCTCTTCTAGAAGATTAGCATAAGCTGGCTTTCACTACAGCTCTTTGAATTCTAAAACAAAAGCTGATGACTCGTTACTGGAATTTCTTCCAGCTCCATTTCAGGCAGGCGCTGTGTGAACTTCCTGGTGGTGGGGCGGATGGAGGAATGTGCCCTGGCGGATGGACTTGGTGGACACCTGCGTCTCACCTCTGCCATGTGCATGAGGGCAAGGTTAACCACAGCCGCTCCCTCACACGCAAAGGAAAGCCCATGTTCCCAAAAAAGATGCTGTTATTTTCCGTTTTGTCACATCCAAATCCAACATTTCTTGCTCATCTTTCAAGCCTTTTATGTTTTTGTTTTAGAGGTCACCTTTGTAAATACTGCTGTCGATTTCTCCGTATTCTCGGTTACATCCTTGAGCCACCAAGGCACCACTCCCTGGCTAGCAGGCCCACGGCTGCATCTCAACTCCTACCTGTGCTGGCTCAGGCTGTGCTCCCAGGGCCAGGGGAGGCCGCGCCAGCTCAGACCTCACCTCCCCAGAGTTGTGAGGGTGATAGAGAAACAGAAAGATGGATGGTTTGGCTATTTAACTGGACTATCCCCTAAATGACTAGAGGGAACTGTTTCTGGCATTTCAAAACAGGGTGTATGAGTCCATTCTCACGTGCTACAAAAAAATACCTGAGACTGGGTAATTTATAAAGAAAGGAGGTTTAATTGGCTCATGATTCCACAGACTGTACTGGATGCATGGAGCTGGCACCTGCTCAGCTTTTGGGGAGGCCTCAGGAAATCCACAATCGTGGCGAAAGGCAAAGCGGGAGCAGGCGTCTTCCGTGGCTGGAGCAGGAGGAGGGAGGTGCCACGTGCTTTTAACCAAGCACGTCTCCTGAGAACTCTTACCACAATGCAGTCCCAGGTGGGGGACGGTCGGTGCTAAGCCCTTCATGAGAACTTCACACCATGATTCAATCACCTCCCACCAGGCCCCACCTTCAACACTGGGGATCCCAATTTTACATGAAATTTTGGTGGGGACACAAAGCCAAATAATATCAGGTGTATTCAACTGCAGAAAAGAGAGAGAAAGAGGAAGGAAGCATTTAAAAAAAACAAACCTTAGACAAATTAAATGTAATGGAGTTTAACTAAACAAAGAGCATTTGGTGAACCCTGCAGCCTCCTAAGCCACAGGAGGCTTGGAGACTCCAGCGCAGCCACCTGGTAGAAGAGGATTTACGGACAGAAGAAGAAAAGTGATGAACAGAAAATGGAAGTGAGGGACAGAAACAGCGGGTTGGTTACAGCTCCGCATTTGCCTTATTTGAACATGGTTTGAAAAGTGATTGGTACAAGAGTAGGTGAGTCTGTTTACGATTCCAGTTAGGTTCAAGCTGAATTTGAAATATGTAAGGAGGTAGCTTTAGGCTAAACAGGAAGGAAAGAAGGGAGGAAAAGAAAAAGAAAGGGAGAGAGAGGAGGGAAGGAGGAAGGGAGGGAGGGAGGGAAGGAGGGAGGGAGGGAGGGAAGGAGGGAGGGAGGGAGGGAAGGAGGGAGGGAGGGAGGGAAGAAGAAGGAAGGAAGGAAGGAAGGAAGGAAGGAAGGAAGGAAGGAAGGAAGGAAGGAAGGAAGGAAGGAAGGAAGGAAAGAAGGAAGGAAATAAATTAAGGAAAGAAGTAGGAAGGGGAAAGATGAAGGAGTAGGAGAAATATGAAGAAAAACACAGAATCAAATTTTTGCAAGTTGAAATAAATATAATGTCCCTTTGTGAATGTCCATGATCACGTGTGTGTCTGTATTAATCCATTCTCATGCCGCTAGTACAGACATACCCAAGACTAGGTAACTTATAAAGGAAAGAGGTTTCATTGACTCAGTTCCACATGGCTGGAGAGGCCTCACAATCATGGCAGAAGGTGAAGGAAGAGCAGTCATGTCTTCCTTGGTGGCAGGCAAAAAGTGAGAGCTTGTGGAGGGGAACTCCTATTTATAAAACCATCAGATTTCGTGAGACTCATCCACCACCGCAAAAACAATATAGGGGAAACAGCCCTGTGATTCAGTTATCTCCACCTGGCCTGCCCTTGACACGTGGAGATTATTACAGTTCAAGGTGAGATTTGGGTGGGGACACAGAGAAACCATATCTGTCTTTGTAGAATTCTACAGTTTTCAGTAAGTGAGCGTGTGAGTGACATTAACAGAATCAATGGCTGTGGGCTACCTCTGACTCATCACCTGATTGCCCACAACCCCAAAATTTGTAACGCTAAATTCTAGAAAGAGAAATAAAAATTCCAAATGGTAGAAACTCAATTTTGACAGTAAAAATAAAGAGAAATTGAGGATCATCTCTAGAGAAAATTTGTTCTAACAATGTACACAAACCTTCCAAACTGGAGGAAATCTCCCTGAAAATTGTTCTTAACTTTCAAATATATTGCTCTGGGAGATTTTGAAATCCTACAGATATTAACGGTGATCCTTGAAAAAAAAATTAAGAAAAGGAAAGAAAAAAAGATACTACATGTTTTAATGCATCAGCTGGATCCTCCAAGCAGATGCCGTGGTATTTCGGTGTCGGCGTTACTAAAAGTGCTAGAAATCAGTTATTTCATTTGCAGATGGCTGACTCCCGCCCTCCTGAGAGGAGCAGCAGGTGATGCCGGGAAGTATTCTGGCCTCGCTGCAGCTGCCGGGAACCAGGGCTCTGGTCCAGGCTCCGCCTGACTTCAGGCAAAGAACTTAGTGAGCCTGTGCCTGGTTTCCCGGTGTGAAAAAGAGGCAAATAACACCATGTCACAGTAATGAACACATTTAGGAGCCCTCTGAAACTCCGAAACGCTACAGAGAAGGGAAGCTATTACAGTTGCAAGGCAACCTGAGAATGAGGACTGTGTGGGGTGGAGGCAGGGGGACAGACAGTCGTGGAAACATTCCTGGAAGCACTTTTAAATGGGCCCTTGCTATGTGTGAAGAATCCATTTCCTCCTTCCCAGGAACAATAGTTGTCATATTTAAAATGTGTATATGCTGTACACCTTTCTCTGTAAAATGGAGAAGGAATTTTCATCTGGGACACCCATTCGCCTGACCCTGTGGCCCTGGGGGTCTGCGCTGAGTGGGAACAGAAACACCCATCACCTGTTTCCTAAGAAAGTCGTCACAGTGAGTCATTCAGCAAAAACCACCAACAAACACATTGTTAGCAAGTTAGTGCCTGTTACATAGCAAGACATTCCACACAGCCTGTGGGGTAACCGTCTCCCAGGCTCCTGCACAGCCTTCCCAGACGTCACAGTAATTTACACGTAACCTTTAAATTAGATCGACCACCTCTTCTTCTAAGTCTCGGACTGAAGCTGTGCCTATGGTAAGTTCAAAAGTAATGACACATGCTTAATAAAAACAAAGTCGTATCTGTCATTTTGCGTCTGTCAACCCTCATTTCTCTAACTTCTCCAACACTTAGTTTTATTTGACATTTTCAAATATTTGAATCTTGAGTTCATTCTTTACTGTTTTAGTTATCATTGAAAGTTGACGGTAAAGTTCGTCATCTTGATGGGTTTTTGAGAAATAAGAGTTGGTTCAATAAGCTCACTCCAAACACAGTTGAATTTAAACAGAAGGAAGCCTAAGCCTAATTCCTTTTTCCACCCCTTGAATTTTATTTTTTCTTGCAAGAATACCATGCTGTCCAATGAGAGCAACATTAACAAGCTGGGGTGTGTGTGTGTGTGTGTGTGTGCGTGTGTGTGTCTGTGTGTGTGTGTAAGAGTTATTTTATTTCTAGAGATGGATGGCCTTTGCAAAATGTTCACCTTCTGCTCCTTGATGTCAGTAGATTACAAAAGGAGGCCACATGACCATGAAATACGTTCTGCTCTAAGCGGGAGAGAGATCGCGCCTCTCGTCACATCTGGCTTATCCTCTGAGAGGATATGTGACCGGAGAGGCGTGGATTTTGAACTTCTGTGTTTAAGAAATTATGAGGCTGTGCTCCTTCTTCAGTAAAGCCAGCCCTCCCTCCTGCTCAGCCCTGGACCTGGGGAGGGATAAGGTGAGCATGGTGGGACCCTGCGCTCCCACCTCCAGTCCAGGCACATACGTCAGAGCAGTGTTTTCCAAAGCTCAAGTCTGAAACCATCAGTGGCTCATGTCACCAATTCAGTGAGTGTGGCCATTTTTTAATGGACTAGAAGAGAAAATAATGTGATAGATTCTGTGTCATATGGACTAGAATAGAAGAAATTGCATTTCACATAGATCGAGTATAGCTGCATAAGTTTGTTTTCAGATGCAGGCACATACATACACGCTTGATCACGGTTACGTGTACTTCTTACTGTAGGTCAGACAATCAAGCTCCGAAGCCACTGTATTTTAGGAAGGAAAAGTCAACATCTTCCTCCCAGAGAAGCAGATGAGGATAGAGAAAGCAGCAGTCAGGCTCTGGAGTGGAGGTGGGGGGGGCCTCCAGAAATGTTGGAGGTCCCTCCACAGTTCGTGTGGTCTGAGCACCCACGTTTGAAAATAAAGTGAGGATTAAGAGAGGGGACTGCCTGGTGGAGGCTTGGCAGGCCATGTCACCTTAGGCAGAGGGGCAGAGGGGCAGAGGTCTCAGCCCACACCTTCCTTCTCCTGGAGTGGGATGAAGTGGTCCTAGCGATCACGACTCAGAAGGGCACGCGCGGCGCCTGCCAGGGGAGGCCAGCACAAATGCGAGTGGGGGCTGCCTGGCCTGAGACCGGAGCCCCAGGAGCAGGGCCTGGCCGCTTCGTTGCCATGACAGCCTCAGGCGCTTGGCCATCTCCAAACGCTAGGATCCTATTCTTCCTCCCTCCAATGGAAACCACCTGCTCTGCAGGGCCTGGGCATCGTTGCAAGCCCTGAAGCCCACCCCACGGGGAGGGTGTGAGCGGGATGGAAGCCCCTCTCAGCACACACTGGCGGACCCACCTGGCTTACCGACCTGCGCTCATCAGAGGGCAAAGCTCGGCACTGCCCCTTTTCCCGTGACATGAGAGGTTGTTTCAAGAACTAGGAGGGGGCAGAGCGGAAAGACAGTCCTGTTCCCTCGTGACAGCCTAGACCTTCAGAATGAGCCGCAGATTCAACCTGGGCCTCTCACACCTCAATGATGATGGAAGGAGACAAAATTAAGACGAAATAAGCACACTGCGCACCCCAGGGGTGCCTATGAGGTTCCTCCCGCTGCAAGAGGACAAAAAAGCCACCAAAGCAGCCGGGAGCTGCCCGGAGAGGCAGGCATCGCCAGCTCCAGCTCCAGAGGAAGACTCTGTCTTCCCACTCAGAGCCTGCTTCGTCTTTGCACCAAGGATTTGCGTTTTGATCTTTCCGTCACTGAAGAGAGGAAACCGAGATTCTTAAAATACCAACAGGGAAGGAAATCGTTTAAGAAAACCGCATCCTGAGGTCATGTCTGGATAAGCCTGTTTTCCGAATCCATCATATTTTCTTTTAATCCACAATGGAATCCATTTTCAGTGAGTTCGTGGTACCCTTGAAAACTAGCATGCAGATAGTAATCAGAAAACAACCAGTGTTTTAAAATGGGCAAAAGATGGGAAGAGGCATTTTACCAAAGATCTGAGGAGAGCAAGGAGAGAGGGCGCTCAGCTGTGGCTGCCAGCGGGAAAGTGAAAATCAAAAGCACAGCAGAGGAGACAGCAGCCCCGCGGGAACAGCTCAGGCCCAAACGCGCCCCGCCAAGGGTGGCCAGGCCAGGCTGCGGAGCAGCTCAAACTCCCCCACGCTGCTCACCCTATGGTCTCCCTCTGTCTGGGCCTCCTTTTTTTTCTTCTTTTTTTTTTTTTTATGAAACGGAGTCTCGCTCTGTCACCCAGACTGAAGTCTTAACTGCAACCTCCGCAGTCAAACCCCAGAACCACCTGGAAGGAAAAGACAGACCCAGTCTCATATCCCAGAGTTCCTGCTTCAGTCGTTCAAAGCGGGCTCAAGAATCCACTCAAACAAAACCCCAGGTGACTGATGCACTGGTGGGCGTGGGAAAGGGAAGCTGGCAGGGGAGGTTTTGAGAAACCCTCAGGAGTGGGGGTGGGAGGGCTTGCTACTGGAATCCAGTGGGTAGAGGCCAGGGGTGCTGGGGAACAGCCTGTAGTGCACACCCCACCCACCTCATCCACGGAGGAAGACCTGCCTAAATGTCAGTGATGTGGGGCCGAGATGCCCTGGCCAGGAGGATGAGGCTCCGTCTCCTGTGTGAATGCAAAGCCCGCCTGACCTCCCTGGTTGATTTCCCCAGAGAAAAGACACTCCACAAGGCCCATCGGGGTGCACTCTGCACTCGGCATGCAACACCTCCCCACCCGCCTTTGTCACTAGGAAACGTCACCCTCCCTTTGGCTGCCTAGTAGACCCTTGCCTGTTCGGGCTCCTCCCGTTTCCTTCAGGTGTGAACCACTACCGGCCCCTGCCCTCCCATGCACAGAGTGAGGCAGGAACCACACTCCCACGGTGGACCAGCACTGGCCGAGCCTTTTGCAGCTTTCTCCTGGGCATGGGACCCACACCTGCTCATTAAAACCTGTGGCTTGGAATGTGATACCTGAGGAAGTGGCTCAAAACTGTGCTGGCTGCAACCAGTCAGGAATCCCACAGCCCCGGGAGGGTGGCACGGAAACGGGAGTGGCACTTTAAGTGGCTGTTCCTGTGTGTGACTCAGGCCGCGGCTCGTCTCCCCTAGCTCCCACTCGCTTCCCCAGCAGCCTCCCTAGGCTCCCTGTTGACTTGTGAGCAGGTTAACCGTTTTCCAATTACCATTCTCTTTTCTTACCTAAGTTATTTAGAAATTAACGACTGCATTTTGTAGCCGAGAGTCAAATTGGCACAGTCTCCATTACTTAGCGTGCTTGGCACTAGAAACAACTCAATAAATATTTATGGCATAACTGTTACTGTTAAGAAGGAAAGCAGAGAGAATACATTAGACCCGAAGACCAGGCAACCCTGAAACAGCCCATAGAAAGGGAAGATGGCATTCGCCTTCTCAGAGGGCGGCACAGCACCGGGCATGCTCACCGGCAGAAAAGACACCGTCTGCCTCTGTGCTGACACGCTGGCTTTGTGAGCAAAGTGGAGATGAATTTGACGATGGCCTCACCTAAGCTAAAGACTATGTTCCAACGTAAAGTCAGAAAAGAAGTTGAAGTTGGGAACTTCAACTGTGAGTGAAGGATGTGGTGTAGCTTACGCAGCTTTGGGGTTGAAACGAGCCAGCCGATGCTTGTTGAACGAGCACTGTTTAAAACTAATCATTTTAATCAAAAATAACAAAGAACAAAAATGAGTAGGGCAGAGGTTTAATGAGGGCAGTAAAATGAACCCTGAAGAAAAGACACATACTGGGCATGCCAACTCTGAGTCTGTTTGTGTTGCTGTAACAGAAAAGCACAGACAGAGTAATTTATACAGAAGTGAAACTTGTTTCTTCACAGTTCTGGAGGCTGGCAAGTCCAAGGCCAAGGCACCCACATTTGGTGTCTGGTGAGGGCCTTCTTGCTGCGTCCTCATGTGGCAGACGGTGGAAGGGTATGAGAGCAAGTTAGTCACATGCTCTATCAAATGTCTTTTCTAAGGGCCTTGTTCTCACTCATGAGGGATGAACCCTCATCAGCTAATCACCCCCTAAAGGCTCTACCTCCTAATGCTATTATATTGGCAACACCTGAACTTTGAAGGGGACACATTGAAACCCCAGCACCAACTAATTTGAACAAATTCTTTCTTTCAATTTCTCAAAAGCCAAGCTGAGTCTTCTAATCATAAGAAAGGCACATTTAGAAAATTCTAAACATTTCGTACAGGAGCAGATGCACACAGAGATCCTTTAAAAGGTGAACTTGCCTTCTTTTAGAATACTGCTCCTCGAAATGCAGTCTGCAGGAAGGACAGAATTGGCAGTAAGGCCTTAGACACTTGTATGGCAAGTTGAACAAAACATTTTTTTGTCTTGTCCTACCTAAGATAGAAAACACTGGCTTGTATTTTGTAGGTCGTTGTAAATTTCATTGAGATTGAAAATAAAAATTTTAATCCTTTGCAGTGGATAATTTGGGAAACAAATAAAGTAATGGGTGGATCCATGGAAGTAACAGTTTGTGGAAAATTGATTTGCTTGTGTTTTACTTGTAGCCTAACAATCTTCAGAGGAAAAATATCAAATGAAGGTATAGCGACTGGAGCCAAGCTCAGTGTGGCAGAGTGGACTGGTGGTTTACTATGTTCTGTTGCTTCTCTCCCCTGGATCCATCCCTACCAGGAAAATTAAGAACCTCCCAGAAGATTGAGTCAAAGGCCATGGGAACAACAGCCTGGGAGGAGAAGGAGCAGGAGCTGCTCAGGGAATGCTCCCATTTCCCAGCAGCCCCAGCATCCCCTGCCCGCTAAGGTGTTGGACATGCTACCGCCTGGTGACTGACCTGAATCTGTTCCCAGGGAATGTGCGCTGCCCATGTCAGGCTGTTGCTCAGCTGTTGTGTATTGAGACGGTGGCCGGAAGACAGTCATCGCTACTTCATTATCTAATGGTTGGTTTAACCTGTAGGTCTCTGCATCGAGAGGCGTCACACCCAGACCTGGTTTAAAGATTATCCCAGGGTCTGAGACTTGAATAGGGCTTCTGGGGTGTTTCTCCTGGGAAAGAACTAGTGCATTTTGCATGTGGAAAGAAGTGGGGCAAATATTCATGATAGGGAGAGGAAACTACAGCAGATGGCTTTGCTCATTCAAAACATTCTCTGTCCACCACTACCAAGCTCGTCCCACAGGGCAATTTCACTTCCCATGGACTGGTGTGGACTGGGTGACAGGGCAGCATGCTCCCAGCAGGACTGCATGAGCGTGACATAGTTTCACCATAGCCCTTTTCCCCCCTGCCCTAGGAATGTGTCGGGGATGAGGGTGCACCTTTAGCCTGAATCCCCATGTGACATGGCCATGAAGAAGGGGCACGCCTGGGCTGCTGCTGATGTGATTGTGAGCTGATGAGGTCTGGGACTGCTGCTACTCCAGCACAGCAGAGGAAGCTGACACACTAACCCACGGGAATGGAGGTCGAGTTCCTGTTGGTGTTTGCCTCATGTATTCACGCCGAACTTCCTTAAAATCCAGGGTAGCATTTGAGAAGGCCAAGGCTGTGATAGGGTTTCACTAATATCGTGATGAAGGAAGAAAAGAACCTGAAAGCCTCTGTGCACTGAAGCCTGTGAGGGTGGGAGCCTGAGGCTTGTCCCAGAAACAGAAGGCGAGGCCCCCCATCTGCATTCCCACAGGCGCTGTGCCAGGTGCTGGGACCCGAAGGCAAGGAAGGGGTCAGACAGTCAGAGGCCAGCGACATTGTTATTGACGAAAGTGGTGGAAGTTTGTGAGGCAAAAGGAGTTTACTTATATATCTTCAGAAACGCTGTCTTCACTGACCTTCCTCTTAGAACGCCCTTAGGGCAACTTCACCAACACTCAAAGAGCCTCAAAACATGTTTCTCCCCCAGGAATCAAACCAGCTCTGTGCTCCCAGCTCTCCCTGACCGTGACCTCCCAGTGTTAGGAACACAGGTCTGTCTCCTCCACCCAAGTATGAACTCCAGGAAGCTGAGGACGTGTCTGTGCTCAGCTCAGCCTCTGGTACACGTGAGGTTTCCACATGTTTGTTCTGTGTCCATGCCACAGTCAGGCACACAAGAGAAGTGCTTGGCATTGATCCCCGACTTCAAGGGTCTTATCATTGAAAAGAGTTGATGAACCAGCAGAGGTGGTTAAAAATTAAGTCTGAATTGTGTGGTAGGACTAGAGCAGGAAGTAAGGAAAGCGTGGCTGCTGCTATCCTAACATCCCTGGAGCACGCTCAAGGTACCACACAGATCAAGGATGGCGAAGGTTCACTAGGTAGAGTGAGACTTGAGCTGGACCCTGGAGGCATTGGGTGGGAGAAGGAGAAAGGAAAGAGCTACTTGGGCAGGGAATGACATGAGCAAACCCAAGGAGGAAGAAAAGGGTGTGATGTTTTTTGGGATGAAAGGCCACAAGACCTGCCCTGCAGGAAAGGTTTGCATTGGGAAGACGGGGCATGGAGGCAGCATGAAGCCAGGGAAGGGAAGGAATGGAAGTCGGGCAGGGAGGGGTATCTGGAGAAGGAAATGGAGTGCCACTATTGCAGCCTTCTGAGCCAGGCCCAGAAACACCTCCTCCTTACACGCCACACACAATCTCCAGTTCTTAGCGTGCAGCCAGGTGCCAGAGCCTGGGGAAGCCTAGTGGCTTTCTCCAGGGACCAAGCGACAAGTAGTCCTTAGGAGCCAGATGTAGCCAGTGCGGTCCAGGAGTGCCTCACTGCCATCAGTGGAAGCACAAATGCTACTTTACTCGGCCTCTCAGGGTCCCCCGTGTCGCTGGGCCTAAAGCCTCCAATGCTTGACATTAGCTAGGAAAATGTCCTGTGGGCACTTTTGGTAGCAACAGTGCCTCGGTTCCGTAAATGAAAGTCTCCAGTCCAGCCTCGGCTACATAGCAAGACCCCCATCTCTAAAAACAATACAATAATAAAGTAATAGCCAGATGTGGTGGTCCACACTCGAAGAATCACTCGAGCCCACCAGTTTGAGGTTGCAGTGAACTGTGATCACACCACTGCACTTGAGTCTGGGCAACAGAACAAGACTTTGTTTCTAAAAGATAAGAAAGAAATAAATAGTTCACTCTGGATGACCTTCCCGGCAGGAGGGGTTGAGGGTGAGAATTTGAACATGTATCTGAATGTGAACACATATCCGCATGTGAACACGTGTCTGAATGTGAACGTGTATCCGCATGTGAACACGTGTCTGAATGTGAACACGTATCCGCATGTGAACACGTATCCGCATGTGAACACGTGTCTGAATGTGAACACGTATCTGCATGTGAACACATATCCGCATGTGAACACGTGTCTGAATGTGAACACGTATCCGCATGTGATCGTGTATCCGAATGTGAACGTGTGTCCAAATGTGAACATATATCCGAATGTGAACATGTATCTCAATGTGAACATGTGTCTCAATTTGAACATGTATCCGAATGTGAACATGTATCTCAATGTGAACATGTATCTCAATTTGAACACGTATCTGATTGCTCACTCCTGTATCACCACAAAAACATTTAATAATAGTGCACTGTCCTTTAATAAAGTAGATGGTCTGGTCCCTGAAGGAAGCTTTGAGGACAAGCTTTAGGGCCAGAAGGACCCATGTTTCTAGGGTGCTTTTCCAGCCGTCAGGATGGATTTGAGGGGCCACCTGGAGGCTTTGCTTGGTCCCCCCAGTGAACATAGAATGAAGTCTTTGAAGATGGGCCTCTGGCCAGGGAGCAGGAGGAAGTCAACTTCCTGAGACTGACTCCATTCCTGACAAGAGGCTCCTGCCAGGATGATAAGAGCCCCTGAAGTTCACATGGATAAAAAGTAGAAGGAGAGGATTCCTCCTCCATGCATCTGGCTCTGGTGGGAATGCCCTGCCCGCCTTAGACTTCAACTGCCTAATTTTTAGAAGGCATCAGAAAGCTCTTAACTGCCTGAGGGGGGGAAGTTCCAGTTACATCTCGGGATCCTCTGGCTACACACTCTGAGGTGCTTCTCCCATCCAGCCTGGCCTACCTGGCTCCATTCTGTTCAGTTATGAAGCAGTGTCCTAGAGAAGCATCAACACCACAGAAAGCCAGAAGCAGCTTCCTCCATTCACCTACGGGGCAGTGACGCTTCTCGGGAACCCCCTCCTTCCCTGTTACAGGTGAATGTGGAGTTTCCCTGGAGCCTAGGTGCCAAGGTCTCTCCTCTGTAAATGATGAGCAGGTAAGCAAAATAGGCACGGGTTTCAGGTTGCTGGCGTGGACGATATGTCAAAGTGACTCTTAATGAAGCTCCAGGTGGCGGGGAGGGGCTGGACGTAAAGTGCTGGACCAGCTTCTGACCCTGGCCACACCTGGACACCACCTGGGAAATTCCGACCTGCCCCCAGGCCACCAGGAGACTCTGACTCACTGGGCACTGGCTCTGTTGGTTGGTTTGTTGACTACTCAGGGACAGCCAGAACTGAGGACGCGTTATTCCAACACGGAGTAGCTGCTCACTCAGCTGGAAAGGAAAAAAATATGTTTAGTAGTATCACAATTTAAAAGTCATTTTACTAACTCAAAAAACTTCACATGATCTTTAAGCGTATTTAAGACTAATAATTTTCGTTGTTTCTTAACTCTTTTCCATGAAAATTGGAACCGTATGCCACCCCGCCCAACATCGTTAGATTTTTTTGGGGGGGTGGGGGATGAGGGGGCAAAACAGAAACGAACGAATATCCAACCTGCCAAAAACTGTGTTTGCTTTCCGCCAGTGCTGTTACATGTTCCTGCGCTTCTAATTTCCCTTTAAATTCCCTGGAGAGATCACAGAGCGGCGTGCCAGGGCCCTTCCTGGGCCAGCGCAGGTGGTGCCCAAGTGGCCCAGCCGGGAGGGAGAAGCTGTGCTCGGGGAGTCCGGGCTCCACCTCAGTCCCCTGTGCCCGCCCCGCCCTCTCCACTGCCTGGGACAGTCTGGGTTCTCACCTGCCCTAGGACCGCTCACCCCAGCTCCCACCTTGACTCTCCCGGGCCCCGCCTCCCTCCCGGGGCCGCGTGGCGCCCACCCGTGCTCTACCACCTATCTCCGCTCAGGGCGCAGCTGCCTGTTGACCTGGGGTCCCGGTTGGTGTGGACGCCACAGTCCCCGCATGTCCAGTCTGGGAACTCACTGTGGGCTCCGTGCCTCTAACCAGTGGTCACAACACCAGCCGCAGCCTGGCAACCTACGTGAGCCGTCCCCGCTGCCCAACCTCCCCCCACTTGGCCTCCGTGCACTCAGCCTCCCCCCACTTGGCCTCCGTGCACTCAGCCTCCCCAAACCCAGCCTCTCCACGCTCAGCTTCCATGTTCTCAACCGCTGTGCCTTCTGCCTTCCTGCACTCAGCCTCTGTCTTCTCAGCCTCTCTGCTCTCAACTTCCCCAAGCTCAGTCTTACTGAACCCAGCCTCTTTCTCCACACTGCACTCAGCCTCCCCGAGCTTAGCCTCCCCTCTCCCAGCCTCCCTGAGCTCAGCCTCCATGTTCTCAGCCTCTCTGCTCTCAGCCTTCCCAAGCTCAGTCTTACTGAGCCCAGCCTCTTTCTCCACACTGCACTCAGCCTCCCTGAGCTCAGCCTCCCCTCACCCAGCCTCCCTGAGCTCAGCCTCCCCCAGCTCAGCCTCTCTGCTCTCAGCCTCCCCTGGGAAGCAAGCATTCCTTCTTCCTCATTACAAGGTGGAAGGGCCGCTGGGAGACAGCCTTTCTGCGTTTTTGTATTCAGTGGCTCACAAAGACCCACTTGCCACCTGGCCACAGCAGGAAAAACAATTGAGGTTACTTCCTATTTCTCTTCATTCATCCACCCCACTGTGGAGTCAGCTACGCTGCTCTGCCCTGACAGAGTGGGCCTCACCCCCTTGGCTTTCAGAGGCTGAGCCAGGACCAAGAGCTGACCTAACAGGAAGAAAAATGAAACCGTCTTGAAGGGAATTTCCTTACCGATGACTAAACAGTTTCTCCTCTCCTCTCCTGCCCCACCGCGAGAGACGACGTGTCGGCAAGAGACTGAGGCTAGAGACTCGAGCCCTGGTTCCTGGACCTCCTGATCCCTGATGGTGGCCGAGTCCACGAACCTTTCCGGCCCTCCGTGCTCTCATCTGCAAAACAGCAGCTGCCTCATAAGCGTGTCAAGGAAGTTAAAAGCGTCGCTATCTGCACAGTGTTTGGAAGTAAAGTCTAGCAGATACTAAATACTTTACAATTATTAGTCGTTATTGTCATAATTGTCACCTCTCATATGCTCAGCAGAAAATGTTTTAAGACAGCGATAAACAATTTATCAAAGAAGAAATACAGGCTGGGCGCGGTGGCTCATGCCTATAATCCCAACACTCTGGGAGGCTGAGGCGGGTGGATCACCTGAAGTCAGGAGTTCAAGACGAGCCTGGCCAATATGATGAAACCCATCTATCTCTACTAAATATACAAAAAACATCCCAGCTACTGAGGCAGGAGAATCATTTGAACCTGGGAGGCAGAGGTTGCAGGGAGCTGAGATCACGCCGCTGCACTCCAGCCTGGAGGACAAAAGTGAAACTCTGTCTCAAAAATGAAAGAAATAAAGAAATATAAACGGCCACCACATGAAAATAAATACAAAGTTCAACCTCACTATGAGTCAAAGGCATCTAATAAGATGTCTTTTATTTTTCACCTATCAAATTAACATTAAAAAATATACCAAGTATCTCTGTGGGGGGCAGTAGAAAGGACATTCTCCGACACCACTTTGGAGGATACACTGGTAAAACCTTTGCAGAAGACAAGTCATCAAAAACCGTTCAATATATTCATAGTCTTGGAGTTCCATTTCCAGAAGTTTATCCCGAGAAAAATCAGAGCTGTCCATGAAGGTATCCGAACGTCTGTGTTGACTGAAGGGTTGCTTATAATACATAACACAGAAGTACCAGCGGGCGTGGCTGTGCACTCTGCCTTCCCGCACTTCCCACTTCCAACAATGCGGGAGATCTAAACAGTTGTTTAGAGAATGTGTTCAATAAATTATGGTAATAATGGTGTACTATTCAGCCGATGGAAACATGGGGTAGAAGAGTATTTAATAATGTGAGACAAACCTCATGTTAATTTCTAATAGCACTCTTTATAGATGCAAATAGACTAACAGGCAAATGCAGAAAGATGACAAAAGAGGTTGTACCTGGAGAGTACAATCATGAACTGTTTTTATTTTCTAATTTGTCCATCTAGATATTTCTCCAGATTTTTTACAAGCAAGGAAAAAAATAGTTACGAAGAAGGCAAAAGTCTATTATTCAACTTTGTTATTTATAAGGAACAATTGCTTAAAGTTAACAGTGTCCCATAAATGCCAAATCTGGTGGAAAATGTCCCAGAATCACCCTGGTGCTCGTCCTTTGTGCTATACCATTGTCAAGTGCCTCAGTCTCTTAAAGAACAAGTGTTTTGTCTTCTCAACCTGGTATTATCATGGGTAGCAGAACAATGAGACAAAAACCGTGAAAATTCTGTGACACTGTCACCCATTAACCCAACACTCGGCAGCGTTATCATTAATAACAGAAACTCTTGCTCCGTTGAGAAAATTGATGTGTTCTTTCTGAAGGCAGCAGAGTCTTCTCCATCACTGGCCGGCTTTGCTTGGACGCACAGCTGACTTCTTCATTCCTCTGGATGAAGATGGTACAGTAAGTGACCAATGTGACGTTGAACTAGAGAATTTCTCTTAACAAAAACAACTTATTGGCCGGGCGCTGTGGCTCACACCTGTAATCCCAGTATTTTGGGAGGCCAAGGAGGGTGGATCACCTGAGGTCAGGAGTTTGAGACTGGCCTGGGCAACATGGTGAAACCCCGTCTCAACTAAAAATACAAAAAAAAAAAAAAGTTGAGCATGGTGGCTCACACCTGTAATCCCAGTATTTTGGGAGGCCAAGGAGGGTGGATCACCTGAGGTCAGGAGTTTGAGACTGGCCTGGGCAACATGGTGAAACCCCGTCTCAACTAAAAATACAAAAAAAAAAAAAAAGTTGAGCATGGTGGCTCACACCTGTAATCCCAGTATTTTGGGAGGCCAAGGCGGGCAGATCACCTGAGGTCAGGAGTTTGAGACTGACCTGGGCAACATGGTGAAACCCCGTCTCAACTGAAAATGCCAAAAAAAAAAAGTTGAGCATGGTGGCACACACCTGTAATCCCAGCTACTCGGGAGGCTGAGGCAGGAGAATCACTCAAACCCAGGAGGTGGAGGTCGCAGCGAGCCGAGATCATGCCACTGTACTTCAGACTGGGCGACAGAGAGACTCTGTCTCAAAAAGAAATTACTTTCTGTATTTAATTGCCTTTTTAAAAACGTTTCAAGTGCCCGTTGAGCTACCACTGACAAAGTGTAGCAACCTTGCTGGCAAACGCATGGCTGCGTGGGCTGTGCTCCTCCCCTTACTGGAGGGGCTTTTGCAGAGGTAGGAGCTGGCCCCTGGTGCGGTTCCATTTACCAAACCCGACTGCGGTGGGTACTAGAGCGTGGGCTCCTTAAGTGTAAATATTCGCTCTGCCACTTGACAATCATGCAGCCTTGGCAAGTCATCCTTGGACTTCAGTTTTCTCCTCCTTGAAAATGCCCAGCCCATAGCATGGGGTCCTACAAGACTCTTCATGATCTCCCCCACTCCCCTGGTATCTCATCCAGGGCCCAGCTCTGGGCTCAGTCCTCCTCAGCCGCTCAAACTTCCTTGTGGCTCGGTCCTGCCGTGCAGGTGATCCCCGCTGCCTAGACCCCTGTCCCCAGGATTCGAAGGGCCAGCCCTCCGCCTTCTTCAAGTCTTTGCTCAGACTCACCTACCCCATAACACCTTCCGGGAGTCCTAAGGCTGCAGGCTGCCTCCGCCACCCCGTTCCTGCACCTACTATCTCGCTCTACTTTTCTTTTTCCATCGTGCATGTCGTCTTCTCAATCACCACACAATTCCCTGTTATTTATTATTCACTCTCTCCACCACTAGAGTGTAAGCCCGTGAGGACGTTCTGCTTCATGCTGCATCCAAGCTCTCTGGTGGCTCCTGGCACCTATCAGGCACATGGTCCACGGATGACAACGGCTGCCATGTGGTGTAGTGCACAGCAGCCAGTGCAGGCGTGTCGGGCTGTACTGGCGGGCAGCACACGCCCCACCCTTCTCTGGCCACGGATCTTCATCTCCCTTTGGAGTACCATTCCCCAACCCACCATGAGGTCCTGGGAAGACTTCTCCTGAAATCTGCAGCCTGAAGAAAGTGGCCTAAATGCAGAGCACAGCCACAGATCCGTCCACGGCCCTGAGAATCCGCATTAGCTCCTGTGGACTGGAGGCCCAGGCTGCCTTGGTTCTTCAGTTTTTCCTTCCACTCCTTTTCGAGCCCATAGACTTCTAATCACTTTCTTTTTTAACCCATTAACCCAACACACGGCACATGTGTGTTTTTTAATCACATTGAAGCAGAGCTGGCTTCTATTTGAGCTTAAGGGAGAAGAATTTGCCTCTACCCTCTTAGGTTCGGTCACGGGTGTCTGTGAGTTAAACTGACAACAAACAGATTAACAAGAGAGAATCGTACAAATGTTTGTATGAAAAGTCAGGTGTACTCACGGGAGCACTTGGGGGCGGGGGGTAGAATTAGGGGTCTGTAAGGGAAAGACAGTAGGGAGAAAGGATAACTCTGGAAAGCACATTACTTTTTGGAAAGATAAATAGGCCCTCGGGAGAATAGACAGGAGGTATGACAGTCTCGTGACAATGTCTTTCTGGATGGGAGGCCAACTTCTCTTCTCTTAAAAAAGATGAGGGCTTCTCCTGGGAGGAGATTTTCAATAATCGAGTTCTTTTGGGAAGCTCCTCTTTTAGGCAGATAAGAGATTTCAGGAACTCAAACGTCTTCAGCTCAAGAGTTACAATAATTCTTAATCAAAGTGGTATATTTTGAGGTAGCATTTCCTGATCCCCTTCACTAGGAACCAAAGAATCCTAAAAATAGATTTTGCTTTCTCAATTTCTCTATTTAAATGGTTTTGTGGACAGTGAAATCAAGGTTAGAAAGACATATTTTTAAAAAAAAATTGATAACTGGACTAAACCCTATATGTGTTCATGTACCGTTCCTGCCCAAATCACTCCCAAATCGTCACTTTCACAAACTGAAAAACTGCACAGTGTTATCACACCCTGCAAACTGTAGAAGCTGTCAAGTCACAACCAAAGCTGCAGATGAATCCTACTGGCAGTCGTGACATACGTGTTAGTTACCAGCAGAATCTGATACTGAAAAAACAGTGTTTAAAAATCCCCTCATCCTTCCCGGCACCCGTGGCCTCTAACTTTCCTGGAGACTCTATTAGCAGAGAGGACGTCGATCCTTTACCCGTTTCTGGGTGCTCCTGGTGCGGTCTGTAGAACGGATGTTTGCATTACCCGTTTTCTGGCTGCTACATCAATTGTTTACCCGTTTCTGGGTGCTCCTGGTGCGGTCTGTAGAATCGATGTTTGCGTTACCAGTTTTCTGGCTGCTATGTTGAGACGTCGTCAGATTATGAATGTACGTGGCTGTGTAATACTTT
Organism: Callithrix jacchus; assembly: GCF_049354715.1. Lineage (NCBI taxonomy): Eukaryota > Metazoa > Chordata > Mammalia > Primates > Cebidae > Callithrix > Callithrix jacchus. Next base: position 172,875,660 of record NC_133505.1, read on the forward strand.
AGGCAAAGATGGATATAAAAGGTGCGAGAAGAGTAAGTAAGGCAAGCTTTTCTAGTATAAACTGGAGCACTAAACTCTAAGGGGAATGGAGAATCCCATCCCATTTAAAACTCTAACAAGAGGGACAGTTTGAATGGATATGGAGAAAACTGAGGGGGTCACCAGTATCCTGTTCCATTTCTGATTCACCCGAAGCCTTTACTTAGTCTTCCCACCTGCTTTTAGGTTTCTCCAAGTGCCAAGGAAGTAGAGCGTAAGTCCCCTTTCATGGGACCTGTGTCCATCATTTCTGACAAATCGACTAAACGAGATGAGTTGCTCGTTTAGCGAAACACATGCTCACTTGCTCTTTGGTGCAAGAGGTATTTGTGTGCATTTGCAATGTGCAAGCAGGTGCACCCGGAGCGTGCAGGTAAATGAAGGTCCTCGCTTCCAGCTGCTGGGAGGACGAGCTCTGAGAGGAGAGGAGAGGTGAACACAAAAGCGGCCACACCCAGGGCAGAGCAGGGTCAGCATCAGAGGAGAGTTAGAAAGTTAGGGCATTTAGGTTGATTCCATGTCAACCTAGATGACCATCAGTGACAGACTGGATAAAGAAAATGCAGTACATACACACCCTGGAGTACTATGTAGCCATAAACAATGAGATGGTGGCATTCGTGGGAACATGGATGAAGCTGGAGAGTATTATCCTTAGCAAAATAACACAGGAACAGAAAAACCAAATACTGCCTGTTCTCACTTCTAAGTGGGAGATAAATGATAAGAACTCATGACCACAAAGAAGGAAACAACAGACCCTGGGGTCTACTTGAGGGAGAGAGTGGGAGGAGGGAGAGGAGCAGAAAAAATAACCACTGCGTACTGGACTCTATGCGTGGGTAATGAAACAATCTGTAAAACAGACGCTTGGAACATGAGTTTATGTATATAACAAACGTGCACATGTACCCCTGAACCTAAGACAAAAGTTAAAAAAAAAAAAAGGCCGGGCGCGGTGGCTCACGCCTGTAATCCCAGCACTTTGGGAGGCCAAGGCGGGTGGATCACGAGGTCAAGAGATCGAGACCATCCTGGTCAACAAGGTGAAACCCCGTCTCTACTAAAAATACAAAAATTAGCTGGGCATGGTGGTGCGTGCCTGTAATCCCAGCTACTCGGGAGGCTGAGGCAGGAGAATTGCCTGAACTCAGGAGGCGGAGGTTGCGGTGAGCCGGGATCGCGCCATTGCACTCCAGCCTGGGTAACAAGAGCAAAACTCCATCTCAAAAAAAATAATAAAAAATTAAAAAAAAGAAAGGGTGGGTCTTCTGAGCAAGGAACAGTCCTCACCAGGAGGTGATATTTGAGCTTTAATGTCCAGCAATGCCTTCCACAGGCAGAAGCCAAGGGCCAGGCACAGAGGCGGTTAATTCTCTAAAACAAAAGCACACACAGGGAGGGCGGTGGCTGCTGTGGAGATAGCTGGAGAGGACAAGGACTGAAAGAGGAGGGTGTGGCCACCTGGTGGGCCCCGGCCCTGGCCCTGTGCCGGGGCCTGGACAGTCCCCCTCCACTCTACCGCCTTTTCTTTGCAGTCTCCAAGACCGGCAGCATTTTAAAGCATGAGTCAAATAGAGATAAACGTGTGCGTCAACGAATTCATAAGAGTAAAAAGGGCCAAACAAGGATCTCAAATCGTAATTGAAGGAAAACAGTCAATAATTGACTCCTCTCCTCTCCCAAAGCAATGCAACATTTAGCTAAGAGCTAAGCCAAGCTGTCTCATCCTGAGAGTTACTCACCAATTACATTCTGAACCACATCAGTGTTCAAATCTGAACTGATACCTGATTTCAAGCACATAATGCATGAAGTACTTTTGCTTAAATCTCATTTCCTTGCTCGCTTAAACCCAGAAAAGGGAAGACAACTGGAAATTAATCATGTCTGCCAAGATTGCAGTGATCACAGGTAGTTTTCCCATTTCACCTTCTCCTAATTGGCCTTTTACTTTTTCAATTTTACTATTGTATAGTCATGAGATTTTGTTTTGTTTTTGAGGGAGTCTTGCTCTGTTGCCCAGGCTGGAGTGCAGTGGTGCAATCTGCTGACCGCAACCTCCTCCTCCAGGGTTCAAGTGATTTGCCTGCCTCAGCCTCCAGAGTAGCTGGGACTACAGGTGTGTGCCACTACGCCTGGCTAATTTTTGTATTTTTAGTAGAGACAGGGTTTCACCAGGTTGGCCACGCTCATCTTGAACTCCTGATCTCAAGTGATCCACCCATCTTGGCCTCCCAAAGTGCCGGGATAACCGGCCGGAGTCACCATGTCCAGCCACGAGATGTTCTTTTTAAAAGGACGTCAGTGATCTAGTATTTTTATGTATTGCAAATTATAAAATAAAATTTGTACTTGATTATAAGTTTTTGCAACATATTAAATTTTATGAGAATAGAAAAACCAAAAGAATAATGTTCTATAGTCAAATAGTCAGATTATTTGATATACAACTAAAATGGCCTTCCCGAGACATCTGAGGGCCTCGTGGAAGCTGTGTGAGAGGCGTTTTTAAGTTTCTTCCTGTGCGTTCATCTTCACGGCAGATTGGGGATGGGGAGCAGCACAGGTTTGGACCTTGCCCCAGCTTCATTTTCTGTTGTGGCTTTTGTTATTTTTAAGACATTCTTTGACCAAGAAGCATCAATTCTCACTTTGGATTTATTGTGCCCTGAAAGGTTTCTTATTTATTTAGGATGAGCTGAAAGAGGCCACCAGCAGAGGACACCCAAGAAGTCCTCGCAGCTGGTAGAGGACACGAGGAGACAAAAAAGGGGAAAATGCCGTCCACCCAGCACTGCTAAATCTGTGAAATAACTAGGTGTTTTTCCCAAAATGAAATTAAAATTGTCGGCCGGGTGCAGTGGCTCGTGCCTATAATCCCAGCACTTTGGGAGGATGAGGAGGGCAGATCACGAGGTCAGGAGTTCAAGAGCACCCTGGTCAACATGGTAAAATCCCATCTTTACTAAAAACACAAAAATTAGCAGGGTATGGTGGTGGGTGCCTGTAATCCCAGCTACTCAAGAGGCTGAAGGAGGAGAATTGCTTGAACCTGGGAGGCAGAGGTTGCAGTGAGCCGAGATAGTGCCACTGCTCTCTAGCCTAGGTGACAGAGCAAGACTCTGTCTCAAAAAAAAAAAAAAAAAAAAAACAGAAAAAGAAAGAAAGAAATTAAAATTGACATGGGAGAAGAATCTTAGTGACCAGAATGTTTCTGAGAGATTCAGACTCAGTGGCTCCGTGGCTACTGTACCTGGGTAGCTCAGGTATCCCTGAGCCAACAGTGTCTCCTGGTGCAGCAGAGCCGGCAGGGGCAATGTGGGAGGCGGAGTCTTCCTCACCGCAAGAGAGAAGGGAGGAAGACACACACCCGCAGTCGCTGGGAAAATCACACCCCAAGTGGTCTCCGACAGCCTGCCCCTGACAGTTTGTCTTCAGGAGCAGCCGACAAGTCCTACCAGGGGTGGGAGCTTCACAGCCAACAGCCGCAATTGCCTGAGCCCCTGTGCTGGTGACAGGCAGGCAGGCCCCTTTGAGGCACATAGGCAAGTCTTTTTTCTAATAGCAGCTGAATATATATATATATGAGGCAGGGTCTTGTTTTGTCTCCCAGGATGGAGTGCAATAGTGTGATCATGGCTTACTGCAGCCTCAACTTCCTGGGCTCAAGCAACCCTCCGACCTCAGCCCCCCGAGTAGCTGGGATTACAGGTGTACACCACACCCAGCTAATTAATTTTTTTTTTTTTTTTTTTTAGAGATGGGGTCTTGCTATGTTGCCTAGGCTGATCTCAAACTCCTGGACTCAAGCAATCCTCCCACGTTGGCCTCCCAAAGTGCTGGGATTACAGGCATGAGCCTTTGTGTCCGGCCAAAGTAAAAGTTTGTTGAAAAAACATAATTTTATTAGTCCTCAGGCTTTTTAAATTGCAAAATGCATAGTACAGAATCATGACAAGTGAGGAAAATAGTAAATCTAAGGCTGAAAGAAAAACGTTAGAAGAACTCACTTCAGGTTGACTTGGCCATCTTAGTAAGTGACAGAGCAGCAGCACCATCATCTTGAACAAACACCACCTTTAAGTTCCAGCTCCCTCTCTAGCCTCTTGCATTTCAATGAAATCACTTATCTTCTAACTACAAGCAGCCAGAAAGAGCAGACAGTAAAACACAGATAGGACAGCTCAGGCACGGGGCGGGGGGGCGGTGTCTCCTAGACAAACTTCACCCTCACACAATGGGCCCCAGCACATTCCTTTACCTTCAGGTGCACTAAGACAGGAAAGCTGAAAGCGGACTCTGGCCAGTATGCCTGCAGCTGCAGAAAGATTTATGGGAACAGACACACAACTCTCCCTCTCAGATAAGCAAACAAAGAGACACAGAAGCAGTCCAAGCCTCTGATAAACTCTCCTGCCCTGAATCCTTAAAAACTCTTAGTCTGTAAGAGAAAGTGCCTCTGACGTCACTCAGTCAGAAACCCCTCTCAGGTTTATTCTCTAAAATAAACCTGCCTTTGACTGTCGAGCCACTGTTCTTGTTTCCTTCCTCTTTCCTTAATTCTTACAGCAAGGAGAACCTTGGAGCATTGGGACTTTTCACTCTGCCTTTATATGTGTTCTATCTGTGGCCACAGTGAGCACATGTAATTTTGTCATTTAAAAAATCGGATAGAAAAAGCTTTGAGTTAAAATTGTTCTACTCTGTGAGGCCTGAGGTCGGTTGCATAAGTCAGAATTTTCCATGTCCTTCTATCAGGTCTGCAGTAGCAGGAGAGAGAGAGAGAGAGAGAGAGAGAGAGAGAGAGAGAGAGAGAGAGAGAGAGAGAGAGAGAATGAGTGTGTGTGTGTTAGGGTGGGAGGAACAGCTTGAAATCAGCTAAATATGAGATAGCTCTAGGTCCTTCCAACACTACTGGTAAACAAGCACATGCCATGACTACACAGCCAGCCTGTTGGAAATGTGTAGTTCCTAGTCTAATGATATTAAAGAACCAGTCTTCAGGATGAATTCCCTTTAAGCCTCGTCAAAGTCATCTAGGTGTGCACCAGTCTACCATCCTGGGTGCATTACCCATCTGCCAGGTGTCCTGAGAGGGGGATTTATAATTTAGAATATTATGGAATACTTAGTACTTGAAACTTTTCTCTCTCCATTTGCTGAACAAATCAACAATGCTAACAAGCTGTGTGTACCAGAGTCAGCTAGCAATGCTCTGTAAACAATAGCAGGCTCTTTAGTCCCAGCTGGTGGAACAAGTCTTTCATTCTCTGCAATCCCATCTGGGATGTTATTGCTTCTATTATAGTTAAAGAAATCCATGCATTGCAGAACTGTTAAGAATCTGAAACACTGGTCTGTAGAACTAAAGAGTGAATCAGGATGTTTCTATCAATCCAGTCAACGTGAAGCCATCTAAGTACCTGGGGCATTTCTGCCAGCAAGCCCCGCACAGTCCCAGCAAACCACACAGGATGCTCCCGTTTATGCATCCCATGAATATGGTCCAAAAAGGGCAAATGGTACTGACTGGAGTCCGTTTCATTAAAAACTGACTCTGAAGGAGTTTCTCACACAGAAAGATCAGAACCGTTTTGCACTTTGGAGAGTTTGCTTGGCCTGGAGGAGGGGGCTGGCTTGAGAGAGAGGGAAGTGATCAAGGAGCCTTCCAGCACTTTGCAAAGCCCAGGGCAAGTGGGTTTCCTCCTCTCCCTTCCTGCTCACCAGCTCTCTCCTTCCTCTTCCTCCAGGGCTGGTAGGGCAGAGACGACACCTGTGGGCGCCAGCTGACCCTGTTCCTTCCATGCCCAAGTCTTCCCTCATTCAAACACTTCATGCCCTCCCTTCTCCCCGTTAAATAGTCCCAGTAACTTACTATGGAGCAAATAAGCCTGGCTGTACTCACCCTAGTGCTACTAACTGTGTTTTATGGCAAAAATAAAATCTTCAGCCATCATCACCAAGTACATGCACTCGGGGTTCAGTGCTGGGATAGGCTACAGAAAATCGAGATATCAGGTGATTCCGGCCAGCCTATTCCCAGGCCCCCAGTGCCACTGGAAACAGGCTCCCCTGAGTTCAGAAAGCACCTGACTATTTCTTAGTCAGAGTTGTTCACGTAATTAGAATTCGCTCTGTCCCTTCGTTTCCCAGATCCTTATGTATCATCCTAACCAGATCTATGGATCATTTTAAAACAAAGGTAAGTATAACCTAAAAACTACACACAGCAAAATGTCATTGGCATGATCGCAATATTCTCCCACCCTGCCGGCACCAGGTGCTGCCCTGATAATATTGAGAAGGCATTTTTCTAAAATTCCAGTAAATATGCTACTGCGGACGTGTGAGTATAGTGTCTTCTAGAAGTTGCTCAGCTGCCAGCCCAGATAGGTGTCCCTAGAAAAGGTGCCCATACTTTCTATCTCCAGGAAACATATGCCCGCTGTTGAGAGTATGGAGATAAAGTCATCTCTTTGGGGCGCCCTGGCTGCTCACCGATCCAGCTGGCCTAAGAGTATCACGATTGAAACAAATATGAAACTACATGGGACCATCTGTTCCTCAGGTTCTTTCATTGTCACTTCCACTCCTCTCGATGTCTCTTTGACCCTGGGATGACACAGAGGTGGACGTTCGTTGTCTTTTCAGTGGATGAACGAGGCCCTTTGTTCGGAATTGCTGTCTCTTGGGCGCTGCGTGTGCTCTTTCTCTGCGGCATGACGACACCACAGATGAGGAGAGCCACAAAGGGCAGCGAGTGTTTGGGAACTCTGTGGCTCCATTGTCTCCGCGTGGCGCTGGGCTGCAGTCCAGCCAGGCTCATGCTTGCAGGGCTGCACCAAGGGATGAGGTGCGATGGTGATGGACAATGGCCAAGGCCATCCTACCGAGTTCCAGGCACGGACCTCGGCACCTGCTGCGCTCTGTCCGGGGAGGCAGGTTCGGAGATGAAGTGGCCCCACGATGGTCCCGCCCCATGAAAGGGGTGGACCTGGGACCAGGGCAAGCACTGGGGACACATGGCCCCTCTCGGAGCCGTGCATTTCCCCTAGGCCCCTGTCCTCCTTCTCGTTTTCCCAGATGGTTGGTTTTGTAGAAGTGTCTTTTAAACGACTTCCTGGAGTAAAGGTGTCCTGCTTTCACCATCCTAACCCAGGAACCCCACGCTGACCCTCCATTGTGAGCTGTGGTAGGGAAACGGGCCATTTTCTCTAATCCCCAAACAGTCGTCTTAACTCGAATGATGCTGGCCTCTACCGTGAAGTGACAGTGACAAGTGCATGTTGGGAGGTTGTCCAAAGTACATTTGCAGGGATGTTTCCCTCCCTGCTCCAGCAAAAAGGGCATCCCTGCAGGTGAGGTGCAGAGAGGAGCACGCCCAGCCCAGCTCCCTCCGCTGACCCCACTGCCCAGAAGGGAGCAGAGCCTGCCTTGCACTGGCTGTGAGTTAGTTGTTGCCACTCCTACCTGAGTGATGGGGGACCCCTCCCAAAGAGTTTTCCCCCTTTATGTACAGGATTGGCCAAGCAGTTGCGTCCAGTCAGTGATGAATGTCAGACCTCGGAAACTGAGGCGAGTCTTCCTATTGATGTCACCAGAAGGCAAGAGAGGCTGTAGGGAGCTGATCCCTTCACAGATCTACAGGGCAGAGAGGTGGGCTGAAGCCCAGTGCTTGCTTGAGAGGGCAATGTGTTGGGGGGGACTGGGGTTCTCAGGCCCCGGGGACCAGACATTCTCCTCTCCACGAACGCTGTGGCCGTGGAAATTAGGCTATTCTTTGCCAAAGGGAAGGATTTTTTTCCAACACATTTGTGATGATGTGTGCTGGGGGAGTTGTGTGTATCTATTCTTTTGCTGATGGAAATAAAAGCAAAACCCTCTTTGCCTCCAGTCCTACAAAGAACATCGTAAATCACGGAATTTCAGCCTCAGTCATATGCATATTGGCTGTTTTTAATGTATGGCAAAGAAGGTATTGACCACAGAAGAGCTTTCTGAACTAACAGTGGAAAACCAGGGTGAGAGCCTGCTCTGCATGACGCTGTGGGCAGCGGGCTAGACCGACTACGGCCTGTGCCTCTTTCTGTTCATGGTGTGTCTGCAGATCCTTTTCCCATCTATAGGATCTGTAGTTACATCCCATTTTTCATTCCTGGTCTTGGTAATTTGCGATTCTTTTTTTCTTTATCAGTCTTGCTAAGGGTTGCTCAATCTAATTTTTTTTTTTTAAAGAACCAACTTTGGTTAATCTTCCCTATTGTCCTATTTTGTGGATTTCTGCTGTGGTCATTATTCATCAGAGGTTTTAAATCTAACTCTCAAGGGTCCTGAATCCCCTTTCAGGGAGGCTCCTGGAAGTGGCACTGCTGTAATACTACCTGTTCTCCCACTTGGCCCCACAGCACTGGGGCAGGCCCTTTGCATACTGGTTAAGAATTTGAACTCGAGCTAACCTGGGCGTGAGCTCAGCTGTGAACTAAAGTAAATAGGTGTGAGGTGTTATGCGTCAATTGCTTTACCTGCAGAGACTCACTTTCTATACGTGGAAAGAGAAATAGCATCGCCGTGAGGCTCTAACTGGCCCATGATGCGAAGCAGTTAGTGCAGCATCCCTGCACTACTTGTCGGAGGATAGTGCACATCCCTACCTTTCGGAGGATATGTGGGAAGCCACGTCCAGGACTTATGCAGATGTTATGAATTTTGAATACAATGCATAATGATTCAATCAAGCTGATTAATTTATCCGTCACCTCAAACGTTTGACATTGTTGTGATGAGAATGTTTGAGATTTTCTCTCTTAGCGATATGGAAATGTACAGTCTGTGTCCTCTTAATTCAGTGGCCTCCACCTAGAAGGGAAAGGAAGGTAACTGCTGAGTCAGCTACAGACAGCACCTGGTCATAGCTTTAGTAAAAAAAGAAGAGAAAGTTAAGAGCAGAAGAAAACTGCAAGAAGTGCTCAGAAGAAGAAAAAAGAGAGAAGGTGGGGAAAAGAAATTTTTTTAAGGAGAAAGCAATCCAGGGTGTTTCTCTGTACACCTGCATCATGCAAGAATGCAGACAGACAGCTGGAGCCACGGGGCTCTGGGCCAGCAGGCAGCAGAGAGCAGCCTGGCGCAGCCTGCACCCTGCACAGGTTCATTAAGGGGCTGCAGATTGGGTCAAAAATTTCAGAGCAGGTGGGGCAGGACGGCTCACACCTGTAATCCCAGCACTTTCGGAGGCTGAGGCGGGTGGATCACCTGAGGTCAGGAGTTCAAGACCAGCCTGGCTAACATGGTAAAACCTCGTTTCTACTAAAAATACAAAATTAGCCAGATGAGGTGGTGTGTGCCTGTAATTCCAGCTACTTGGGAGACTGAGGCAGGAGAATTGCTTGAACTTGGGAGGTGCTGATTGTGCCATTGCACTCCAGCCTGGGTGACAGAGGGAGACTCTGTCTCAAAAACAAAAACAAACAAAATTTCAGAGCAGATACAAAGGCAAAAATAAGAGATTGTGGGGAGCAAATAAAATCTTTGCTATCTTAGGATACAGACTTCAGACCTGGCTTGAACTTTTCCGACAAAGTTGGGCAAATTCTTTCATCTCCATGTTCTTGCAGGTAGGAATAAAAATGTTGAACTAATTAATTTTTCAAATTTCAATAAAAACTCTTCTCTTATATTTTTATGCTTCCAAAAGTTATGTTTGAGTGCATGCTTGCATTTTTGCATGAGTGTGTGTTGGTTCTCATGTGTACATTTGCCTGCATGTGTGTGTTTGTGTGTGTGTGTGTGTGTATGTGTGCACCTAAGTGGTGGGAAGAAGCCGAGAAGCTAATCTTACTATCATATTCCATAAGTGGTCTTAAAAAGCAACTGAAACTGGCCAGGCACAGTGACTCATGCCTGTAATCCCAGCACTTCGGGAGGCTGAGGTGAGCAGATCATGAGGTAACGTGTTTGAGACCAGGCTGACCAACATGGCAAAGTCCTATCTCTACTAAAAATACAAAAAAATTAGCTGGGCATGATGATTCATGTCTATAATCCCAGCTACTCAGGAGGCTAAGGCAGGAGAATCGCTTGAACCTGGGAGGTGGAGGTTGCAGTGAGCCGAGATCCTGCCACTGCACTCCAGCCTGAGCAACAGAGCAAGACTCCATCTCAAATTAAAAAAAAAAAGGCGGGGTCCAAAGTGGCTCCGGCCGGATGTCGTGGCGCTTGCGAAGGCGAGGTCATGAGTTCAAGGCTAACCTGAGCAACCTTACAAGCTCACACTGATTGGCAAAAAAAAAAAAAAAAAAAAAGGGACTAAAACCATCGTCCATGTTCTGAATCTTGTCCCCCACACTTGCAAATTAATATTAGTATATCAAAGCTCTAAACCTACTGTGACTGTATTTGCAGAGAGTGCCTTTAAGGAGGTAATTTTAAGGTGAAACGGGCACATATGTGTGGGCTGTGATCCAACAGAGCTGGCATCCCTGTAGGAGTAAGAGGCCCCAAGTCTCTGCGAGCACACAATGAGGAGGTGGCCGCCTGCAGGCCAGGAAAGAGCCCTCGCCCTGGGCCAGCCGTGCCGCCATCTTGATCCCATGCATCCAGCCTCCAGAATGATAAGAAAATAAATACCTGTTTTTAAAGCCTCCTAGTCTGTGGTCTTCCTAAGTTGGCCCAAGCAAACAAATACAGATCAGCGGCTGAACCACTCAATATTGCTCTTGGCAGACCTGGATACACCTTTCAACAGGCCGGCCCATTGGATTACATAGGGAACCATTCCAGCTAGTTCTGTACCTCGGATACAGTTCATCCTGTAGAGGCAGGGTAAATATTTTTTGAATGAATAACTGGACTATTCTGGGCCTGCTGCCATAGTATCCTGCTCAAAGTGAATACTTGTTATAATTTCCCCATAAAATCAGCTGTTGAGCTCTGTGCACTGTCTGGGGCTGGCTGTTCAGGACATGGCCGTGCCTCTGCAGTCCTAGGAGCCTGTGAAGGTGGACAAGGGAAGACCTGGGACATCAGCCATCAAGGGAGGGTACTCGGAATCGATGAGGTCTGAGACAAGGCCCTCCCACAAGTGGCGTATCCAGTGCTCCCAATTCTATGAGCTGGACGGTGCCTCAGTGGATAACATGGGGTCACTTTAGTTATTTTTGGTCATTACCCTCCCTGCGTGAAAACACATGGCCAGGAAGGGAGACATTACTGCCTAGAAGAGGACACTGATATTGACAGGGGAGCGTTGCAGGGTCTTTTGTGAGCGGACACAGTTGGTGAAATCCACCTTCAATAACATCTGCCGTATTTCCTGAGCCTGGGCTGGTATTTCTTGCCATATAGCAGCGGCTCCCAACCTGGTTGCACATCAGCCCTTTCCCAGATCTACTGACTTAGTATGCCTATGTCCGAGGCCTGGAACATCTGTATCTTAAAACACTTCCCATCCATTTCAGATGTAGCTAACCCAGCCTTAGAGCAGGCACCAGGAGCTGAAATGGTGTAGATGAAAGCAGCACGTAGCCTGTTTAGGGTCTCTGTCTTTAGCTCTGATACAGGAAGTACTGAAGGATAAACCTGCACTGAAGAAGGTTCTTTGGCTTCTCTCAATAATGTTTTCCCTCAATAATTTTTGAAACTAGAAAGAGGTCATGAGACCAAACATTTAAGGACGGATGTAGAATTGTCTGAGGTTCTAGAACTTGCCAGATACTTGAGCAGATCTAAAGCTGCTTCCTGAAGATTCGCTACTGGATTTGCAGGTTTCCATCTATGCCATCTATGACAAGATGGGACAGTCCA